>NC_090921.1:637448237-638185348 GCF_040938575.1 Ambystoma mexicanum
TGAAAGTATGCACGATTTCTCCATCCCCATACATACACATAGCCACCCATAAGGTGGCACATATAATCCTGAAAGTACAGCATAATGCACAACCTTTTCCTGATAGTGAGGGGGGTGTTAGAAGGGGAACAATATTGAGCATGGTAGGGCATTGTGTCTTCCATCGTAGTTGTAGAAAGGCTTTATTATTATTATATTTCTTTTTTATACTTGCGTGCTTGCAACTTTTTTTGTTTCTTTCTCATTATATGCGTTTGTTTCGCTCTCCTCACATTTCTACCACATTCTGCTCATGGCTTTTAGCACAGTGTGCAAGAAAACGGCATTGCCATTGTCGCTCAAATAAATGCCATTTCTATGGAACCACTGCATACTTTGCTACCTCATAATCTCATATTGCGTGGAGAACATGCCAGCGGTTTCCAGAAATTCAGTCATGCTTCTGTTTATAACACACCTTCTGACCTCTGGCTGGGGACAAATAACGCTGACATTCACCCATACTCTTCTTGGTGTTATACAAGAGAAAGCTACCTTTGCAGTAGGGAAAATCTGCATCACTGCATTCAGCAACCTCTTCAGGTGACGGATTAAACATCCACATGACATGTAACCCAAATGTACACTTGCATAGTGCACCACGTCAAAGTCAACATTGGTGACAGAGGCCACATATGTGCAAAGGCGAACCATCCCACCGAAACTGCAGTTATATTTACAACCCCAACGAGCATCCAGTCCTTCCAACTGGAAATTACCAGCAATGCCTCTTTCCACACAACACCTGTGCAAATGGCGCACAAACGTATCACCGACGATAAGCACTCTGCGTCTCTCCATATCCACCACCCTCACGACACACTAATGGGATGATTTGGTACCGGCCCTTCCTGTGAACCACACAGTAAACTCCTAATTGCCTATTTCCCACAGTTCCATTTCCCGTTCCACTCTCCTCATAATGGCATGATGCGGCACGTGCGTTTTCCCATGTACAGAGAAGGCCATGGGCCAGTAAAGCACACACAATACGTCTTCCGTTTGCACGGTCATTTTTGCAGCACTCCACCATTGTGTGCTCTCAAATGTTCAAACACGCATGCACCAATCACATACAACCCCATTGCACACTGTCCGTCATTTCTATACAGCCCTCCATATTTACTGTTACACACTCTCAGTACACATTCCTTTTCATTGCAAAGCCCCTCCAGTAGAATCTTATCATAAATAATGCACGATTGCAACATCCACACAGATCCTAAAACGCACCCAGCACAACTTTCGCCATGCACACAACAGTGCAACCCTTTCCACACCCACCACAACAGTATACATCTAAGTAATCGACTCTATGTGATCCGACCGCGGCTGATTTTACCACGGCCGGAAAGTTTGCATGTGAAATGTACGAACCACAAAAGGTTTATACATTTCCCATGCGAACACACGTACAAAACCCCTACATGCCCCCACCCCCACCCACACCCACACCACACCCACGACCCCCCCCACCCACACCATTAACACACACCCCCCACCCAAACCCCCAACATAAACAAACCCTTCTTACCTTCTCGTCACACTGTCTCCCTGCAGCACCAGTTCCCTTTCACTTCTGTGATCGGGAACTGGTGCTGCAGGGTTCTTTTCTTTTCTTTTTTTTTTACAGGGGCTGTTGGGGTTTCCCCCGCAACCCCTGCTCTCTATACCATAAAGTATAGTCAGCTGGGTGTTGCGGGTGACACCCCCGCAGCACCTGTTTTTTTTTTTTCTCGGGTGGGCTGCAAAGAGTGTCCCCCGCAACACCCAGGTCACTGACCACACAGTATAGTGAGTGGGGTGTTGCAGAGGACCCCTGCAGTCTTTTTTTTTATATACTTACCTACAATGCTACCACCAAAGGTTAAAACCTTTGGTGTTCGGACCTTTGGTAGTAGGATTTTTCTGGCTTTTTGTACGGTCAGACCTTTTTTTCGGTCCAATCGTACAATTCCAAGCAATCAACCATGTGGGCACGTAACATTATGCAGAAATGTAACATACCTAGCGGCAATTCTACCCAACTCCCCACACCATAAAACACCCATTCACCAAAACGTGTCACACTTGGCACAATCCACAAACATACCACAACTTGCACCACCCCTACGCACTGGCATTCACAAAGGATTGTGTTACTGACAACCTATGCGCAACGCCTTCACAACATTAGGCCTACTTCAATATATCTGCACACAGTAGAGTAACCAATGACATATAAACTGCACTTCAACCACACCCACTTCCATACTCACACTACATACACACTGCTGCACCCTGTGCCCACACTACGCAACTTTTCACTGCACCATCGCCTACTGCACACTAAATACTATAGCATGTTGCAAGTATCACCACAACCATGGAATGCACAATGCACGCTTTGCAACTCACTTGTAGTGCTGTAGCACGTCGACAATGTACTCCACACCCATTCTCCAAACATCACCACCCTGTGCCTCATGCACTATTAAACCTACTTTGCTGCAGTGGGTGTGCTACTTGCACACATTCCCCGCACTGTAATGCAACCGTACATGTCAGCATGTCACCAACTACCACTATGCACATACGCACCACTGGCACAAGCACTCCTAACCAACCTCCACACCACAATGGACATGCACAGCGTTACATGCAACAGGTACCATAATGTATAAACATTTCACTCTCTCCGGCACCCCTACGCCCTTTCATTCACATATTATTGTGTTACCCACTTCCACTTAGAAAGTATTGTGTGACTGCCAACTTAACCACAAAATGTTTACAACATTGCCCATAATGCAAGCATTGTGCACACAGCAAACTATCCAATCCCATATAAGATGCCCTTCAACCATACCCTCTACCATACTGACAGTATATAAACAGTGCACCCAGTGCCCACACTGCGTTACTTTTCAGTGCAGCATTTCCAACCACAGTGCACTACCATGGAGCTATACAGCAACAAATTGCAACAGTTATCATAATACAAAGAAAACACTCTCTCCTGCACCCCTTTGCACTTTCAATCACATACTATTGGTGTACCCACTTCCATGTACAAAGTATTGCACCACTGCCAATTTACCCACATTCTCTTTGCAACGCTGCCCTATAACGGTTTAAATGTGCTCCACAACCATTCCTTACATCTCAGCACTGTCTAACTAATGCACAGTGAAAAATGCATTACTTCCATGGGTGTCTTAAAGGCCTAGGCTCTTGGGTGGATGGCCTATGGCCTACGGCCTTCGGCCATACACCCAATACTCTAGGCCCTGAACACAACCATGGTAGCGGAATTGCACCATGCATATCACCAAAGTATTGTGCCACTGCCAACCTACCCACATTGTTTGCAACAGTGGCCTATAACAGCTGAAATATGCTCCACAACCATTCCTTACATGTCACCACGCTCTAACTGATGCACAGTTAAGAATGCATTACTTTCGTGGGTGTCATGAAGGCCTAGGCTCTTGAGTGGATGGCCTACAGCCCACGGCCTCCACCCATGCACGTAATAGCCTACTCCTTCAACACACCCAGTAAAATGCAGTAGAGTCATGCATAGTACCATGTGGTCACGTACCTTTGCTGCCTACCAGTACGTATGGGTACACTAATGAAGTCACACCACGCTACATTCTGCAACCTACTTCCAATCAGCGGGCAGCATAGACACATGTGACCACTTACCTTTTCTGTCCACAAGTACATATGGGTACAGTAATGTACTCATTGAAGGCAACCTTGTGTTACCTACTTCCAACCAGTGGCTACCGTGTTATGTCCAAGGGCCCCAGCCATGCACACAAACCAATATGGGTTTTACAGGCACAATACAACATAGCATTCAGACTGGAAATACCCTCATATTGTCTCCAATGCACTCCCCATCCCCAATGGAGTCTCCCTGCACTCACCCAAAAAATGACAGTCGCCTCCACAACTGCCCACCTGTGAAAACAAAATCAAAATATCGAGGCTGAGTACCCCAAAAGGAAACACACCGAACACGGGTTACAAAGGAACATACAAAGATCTTTTATTTTATACTGAACAGTTTTCGAAGAAAAGTAACAGATAGCTATCGGCCCTCAGTACAACACAACGAACTCCAGCGTGGTTCAGTGTGCTCAGTGAGAGACGCTGTACATTAGAATTTGTTGCTCTTTTATACCATTTGCGAACATGATATCCAACCCTACTTCGGGTTAATGTTCCTCTAATACATTACTGATCTAGGGTTCATGCCGAGTTTGCACCACTATATGCATAGGGATTGCCTTTAATATATTCGCCAACAAGCCTACACGGTAACAGTGTATTTTAAGATTTCTCTAAAAGGTCTTCTCAAACATTAATACAATGTAGTTAAACAAGTGTTCTTAGTTCAGTATTTGGGTACATTGTTCTTAACATAGGCTCGCGAATTAGTTTCATTGGTGCAAGCAATCCTTTACACACAGGTCAGCGAAGGACAAGGTCTCAGTTCACGACCCCAACAAGTGGCCTGCAGGCAAGTTACATATTAGTTACACACAGGTCAAGCCGGCCATGTTGTATTTCGGAATGACATCGTCCACCATTTTAACTCACAGGGTGACTTTACAGAGAGAACCTAAAATGGCGGATTGACCTAAAATGGCGATTTACACTGATTCTAAGGTCAGGACCTTGCAACACGGATTTTCTTCGCAAGTGGTTTATAAGCAGCTTGGCGTAGGCAATATACATATATTCGTTGCAATAGGAGGTACGATATAATTTCTCGTTTGACAAACCCTCCTTTTGGCCTATGCCAAGTGCTAAACTACTTCTGATCTCCTTGAAAATAACTCCATGCATCATTGTCCATGCACCCTGAATCGCTGTCAGAAATATCTATTGCCATCAGGTCATTCGCTAACATTTCTTTTAACACGTATTCCTTGGAAGTTTTATCTGGGGCATACACTTTGTCCTATTGTACCTATCGCTTGTGCGCAACATCCCCCTAGCATCGAACATATACTAGGTGAACACTGGACACAACAACAAAGGAACAACAGAATTCCCAAAATGATCAGTAAGAACGAAAGTCCTTCCAACCCCAAGATCGCAAGAAGTCCCAGAACCAAGCGGTAAGATCCCAGTTTCCCCCTGGATCATGCACTTCTGAACTAAGGACGTGCAGATTCTGTATTGCCTTGAAGATAGTTGGGGAGGAATCTGGCACGAAAACACAGCAAGCGGACCCCATTAATTTACACACTCCACCACGTTCAGACAGAATGACATCTAATGCCATCCGGTTCTGAAGCGCTACTAGTCTTATTGCTTTCTGTTCTAGTGTCATATTATAGAGTATGTCCGTGGTCCGGTTGATGGTTCTCTCCAGTACTCTTGCTAGTCTTCTGATATCTTCAGAATTCGCTATCTGGCCCCAAAATGGCACAAATGATTTTGCTACATCTCCCAAGACCTGTGGTGGAGTGTCACCGTTCTCGTCCCGCCGTGGACGAGCCTTTGAAACCTCTATTGTACTAGCTATAAACACGCGATGTAACAGGATCCGTAAATAACAGGTTCCCTGCCAATCCCTGGGCAACCATGGAAATGCTACATTACCGCAAACAAAGTAGACAGGTTCACCTACATACAAAGGTCTGTCTTCCCCAGTCAAATTTGCAACGTTGGCACAACCTCTAAAATCTCCCATTGACTGATTACCATTCCTCTGTATGCAGAAAGAAACTGAATCGGGGCTATGGTTAACAGTGTAAGAAGGAGGCATGGCATCCTTATTGCCTATGGGATCCATCTTAAAGGAAATCAAAGATTGAAAAGGACAAGACAGTCTATCAGAAGGCCTAATAGAAGCAACGTTGAGCTTACTCCTATTTGCGAAAAGCGAGCATCCCAGGGGAGTCAGAACACGTTTCTCAAAACTATTCAAATTAGTGCCATCAAAGTTCCCCGAGATACTATCGTTCCAACGGCCAAAGAACAGTGCTCTGAGAGAAGCATAACAAGCAGTTGTCAAAGGTAAGGGATGAATATACCAACCTAGCCCATTATCCCCGTGTTGCGATAAATGTGAGCAGACCCAACAGTTGGACCTATTAAAAATGGCATGCTTGGCATTCATGATAAGCAAATGTACAAAGGGAGTAGGAACAGTGGGTACATTTTCAGTCGGTAACAAGGACTCTAAAGGATGAGTTTCCTCGAGGCACCATAGGCCTAAAACAGTGACTATTATAAAACCAAATATTATTATAAAAACACAGCAATACGTTTTCGGGGCCCAAGTGCTTTGTCCATTATCCCGGCTGGTCACACGATCATTTACAAGTCCCATACGAGCGGTAGCGGTGGCAGGCATTGTAGTCTTCTAACGAAAACCCCCAATGTTCGTTGCTGGCGACCTCCAGCCGTGCAAGTTCTTAGTCCTTCCACAACTGTTAGGGAGAATTCTCTTATAAGGCTAATTTCCCAAACCTAGTGAGTCCCCCAGCAGCTTTGCTGGATTTTTGGGGTTTTGTTTTATCTCCTGCTAAGAGTGAGACTCTTTTCCTCCCACTCTTAAGCATGATTTGAGGTATGTCTTTGACTCTTTGTGTGCTTATGGGCTATGGGGTTTTCTTTTTACACCATAGGGTATCATCTATTTTTATGTGTGTGTTACACAGCACCCTCAGTGCAGTAAGACAGGGATGTAATAGTGACCCCCAAACATAGACTCCATACCCTGGGACTGACTACTGTCTCCCATGGTATGTAAAGTCACCATTGACTTTACTAGTCCTAAATTGTGAACAGAACCAGTACAAACCATCATATTGTGGAAGTACTGGAAGGGGTTAATTATATTGCCCCTGGGTCTGTTTTCAAGGGGGCACTTTGCAGTCCCCCCTTGTCGAGTTTCTGGCTCTTGGCAGTGGTTACCATGCGAAATATTCCACCGGAATATTCTCTATGGGATTTTCCCATTGATTTTAAACGCACCACTTTTTGGTGCAATGTTAAAGATACCGCCGGTTTATTTATTTAATATTATACCAACGGTTGGGTCTTATTGCCAGAACTCTTTTCTAAAATGGCGTTCGTGTCCGTCTCTGTAACTCTGACCAAGGTCGAGCCCTTTGTTCCACTTTTTGGCGGCCTTCTCCACAGAAACCCTCCAAATGGTGCCACTCTGTCTGGGTTCCACAGGATGTGTTGAGGGGAATTGGCACCCTGTACTGCATTGCCTTAGCAACTCAAGTCGCACTCTATTCTGACTGGTCTAGTGGTGAGCCGCCCGGCTCACCACTTAGCATGTGTGAGTGACAGCTAGGCTGTTGAATGGGGGTTTTTCTGTATAAAAGCAGGGCTTTTGGGACTGGAACTTCAGAAGTCGCCACAGGACCTAAGAATCCGAAGAGGGAAGAAGCTGAGCCATCTGCAACGATGACACCATCGGTGAAGCCCTGCTGCAACAAACTCACCACTTTCCCAACGACAAGAGAAGATCTTCTGCTGGACGAGTCTTCTTCCTCTGAGCTGGTGGGACCAACCAGTTTGCCCCTTTCGCCTTCCAAAGACGTCTCTTGGTCGAATCGCCCATGCCAAGCACCCCGGCAGCTGGATAGCCAAGCTTCACCACTTTGACCGCGAATAAAAGGAACGAACCTTTTACTGACGAACTCCGCGGCTTGTTTCATCCCTGTGCAGTGCAACGACTCCACGTTTCCTCCTCGACGAGATCCTCTCTTCCCCTGGTCGAAACAACAAACTGCAACCACTGCCAGGAACAACTGCCACCGCTGGAGCTTCTTCTCTCTTTAAGGTACTGGCCCTCATTAGGACTCCGGCGGAAAACCATGATGCTATTAGCACCATGGTCGATGTCGGAGTCCGCCATGGCGGAATGGGGGAATTGCCACCCCATTCCAAGGTTGGCTGGGTGGTAATTCCCCATGCCACCATGGCCCTTCCCCATTCCCATTTTTGCACCATAGGGCATAATGGGAATGGGGAAGGCGGTAAGTACGGTACCGCAAATTGGGGTACCGTACCTCGAGAGTCCCTTTGCGGGACCCTACTAAAACGGCTGGTCTAGACTAGCCGTTAAGGTCGGGTCCTGCAAAGGGACCTTGTAATCAGCCGTTAAGGGTTTAACGGCACCAACACCTTTTACGGCGCTGTTAACCCCTTAACGCCAGGGTCCTAATGAGGGCCACTTTGTCCTGCCTGGCCTCCCTTTCTTCGGTTTGCCCAAGGGGACCCTTAAATCCTTGGCTTTCCAACTGGGTTGGCCCCAGACCTTCTAACCTTACCTTCTTGAATCGCCCCAACCTCTTTTGAACATTCTGCAAAGACTTTTAGTGCATTTTAAAACGTGTGATCCTGGGCACATTTTGCTTTGCTCCATTTAAAGTGGGCCTGGCCTATGAACTTTGGCTCTACAGTGTATACTGCCTTTATTCCCTTGCTGAGAACTCCTAAAATTGTTGGGACTTGTTTTATTTCTATGCTCTGCCCTTTCCTCTCCCTTTAACTGAACTATTGGAATGCCATCAGGTTACGCGCTCACATCTGTTTTAACAAATAGTGGTGTTTTAACTCTGACTTGTCTAATAGTTATCAAGGGAGGTGTGTATACTTTACCTGACTGTGTTTTAACTTGCTTTTGATTTAGAGTGCTAGTATATTACCTAAAGTGTGTTTTTAATAAATAATGATATACTTTTTATACAAAGCTCTGGTCAGTGTTTGTTTGCTCTACTGTGTTTTTAGCCCTATTGTGTATACTCTATATACTGCCCTACTCTTCTTGAGAGAGGTCTGACTGCTCAGCCACAGCTACCAGGTAAATCTGGGTGGTACAGACTGCTACCAATTGGGTTTACTGCTTGCTCCTGTAGTCTTAATCTTTTTGCAGTGTTCCCCAAGGGAACTGCACAGGATTCTGCCTAACAACAGCCCTTGCCAACAGAATCCCCTTTCTCAAATTTGGGCAAAAACAAGCCCTCGATGATCCTTTCCTTCTTCAAATGCACAACCGAACCGTGCCGTAAGTCTATCAGATGCACAGCAAAACCGTGCCGTAAGTCTATTTTCTTGGACGCAGATTGTACCTTGCTTTTCCATGTACTGATTGATCCGGAAACAATGTGTCGTCACTTCCCGTTGGGAGCAACGTATCAAGAGCAAGTGAAGATGCCGAATTTGAAACAACAGTTTCCAGAAGCAAAACTTTTGGAGAGTGTGTAGACAAAATGGCAGGCTTCCCAAGCCTCACGGGCTCAGAAAGAATCTCTGATACACTCTCGCGCTATTTACTGCTTTGCGATCGTTGGTTGCAGCAGTAGCGAGGGGTTCTGTTTCTTCTGTATCGTGTGGCACTGGGTGAGGAAGTTTCTTGACGTGCGACATGTGGGTCCAGTTCTTTCTGCCAGAGACCCGCATCACCGTTTGTGTGACCAACAGGACCTAGAATGTGCCCCGCCAGCGAGGTGCAAGGCAGGAAGAACGCTCAAATGCCTTGATGAGCACCCAGTTCCCAGGCCGTATGCTGTGGCCCGGGCTCTTGTATCGCACAGGTAAAGCCTCTCGCACCTGGTGATAAATCAAATACAGGTTTTTAGTCAACTGGCTGCAATAATCTGAAAGTAAAACATTTTCAACATTTCTCAAGGATCTACATTTAGGAAGATTCCAGATATTGGCAGGTCTCCCCATTACCACCTCAAATGGAGAGAGCCCAGTCTTAGTTTGAGGGGTTGTACGCATGGCTAAAAACACGATCGGTAAGGCGTCCGGCCATTTTAATTCAGTGCCGGCACATGTCTTAACGAGCTTGTTCTTGATGATACCATTGTGTATTTCTACTAGTCCGGTGCTCTGAGCGTGTCTGGCCGAATGGAGCCGTTTGCCGATCTGTAATGCCGCACATATCTGCAGAATTACAGCAGCGACAAAATGTGGACCATTGTCTGACCAGATGACTCTTGGTAGCCCGAACTGCGGGAAGTATTCTTTTAACATAGTCTTTGCAGTAGTCATGGCTGTAGCGTCTTTGACAGGGAAAGCCTCGACCCATTTACTAAAAGCACAGATGACAACTAATACATACTTCATATTATTGCACCGTTCCATTAAAATAAAGTCGAAATGGATGACTTCGAAGGGGACAGAGGGTGGCCGAAAACCTCCCCTTGGAGTTGATGTCCCCTTTCCCACATTGTGTTGTAGGCAAATCATGCAGTCCTGAACATAACGCTGGGCAATTTTTTAGAAATTTTGTCATTTGCCCAAACTTTCTCTAACATTTTCGTGACTTTCTGGGCACATATATGCGTAGGATCATGGGCCATGATGTCCATCATCATTACATAAGCGTCAGGGAGTAGCCATTTCCCTTCGACTATGTCCACCCAACACCCATCATCATCGCGTTTCCCCAAGCCTTCAGCCCACCTCTTGGATTCTTCTAACGTGGCATCAGCTTGGATATCCCGTACAGACCCAGCACCCTCATTCATCGCATAGGCATTTACAGTCTCCCTTGAAACGTACATCTCCGTAAAGAGATTGGTAGCAGTTTGTCTAGCTATCTGATCAGCGAAAGCATTCCCTTTTCCTATGTCATCTGTAATCTTTCGATGTGCTGCACATTTTATGACAGCTAACTGAGTAGGGAGCGCAGGCGCTTAGAGCAGTTGTACTATTAGGGAGCCATGTTGGATTTTGGTGCCATGTGAAGTTAAGAACCCTCTCTCTGACCAAAGTCTCCCAAAGTTGTGAACCATCCCAAAGGCATACTGAGTATGAGTATATATGTTTACTGTAAGCCCTTCGGAAAGTTCACAAGCTTGGGTCAATGCTATAATCTCTGCGGCCTGCGCAGAGTTATGCGTGATTCTCTTGGTTTTCACGACTGTGCTCAATGTGGTGATTGCATAAGCAGCTGTGGATGTACCATCCGGAAGTTTGAAGCAGGAGCCATCACAAAACAGCTCTCCTTGCAGATTATTCGAAGGAGTGTCTTTCAAATCAATTCTACCCTTTGTCTCTTGTTTGGTAGTATGCAGTCATGTGACTCTTCATTGCCGCAAGCAGTACCTTGCGGGAAAGGTAGGAGTTCAGCCGGATTAAGAACACAACACATCTTAATTTGGATGGGAGGAGCAAACAAGATCAATTCATATCTCGTCAACTGTGCGGAAGTGAGGTGTTGCGTTTGGGTTCTGTTCAGTAAAACATCTACAGAGTGAGGCACCATCAGGGTTAGATCATGGCCTAGGACTATTCCCCCACTCTGTTTTACAGACGCAGCAGCAGCAGCAGCGACAGCTCGCAAACATCTAGGCAAAGCGCATGCTACAGGATCAAGGTTGGAAGAAAAGTAACCGCACAGCCTATTCTTCCCTCCATGTTCCTGTGTTAATACAGCCAAAGCACATCCATCACATTCAGGCACAAACAACACAAAGGCCTTTTCATAGTTTGGTGTGCCCAAAACTGGTGCCGAGCATAATGCAGTCTTGAGCAAGTCAAACGATTGCTGGTGCTCCGTGTTCCACGGCAATGGCGAAGAAATGCCCTTCTTTGTCAAAGCCAACATTGGTTTGATCACTAGTGAGAAGTTTGGGATCCACAACCCACAGTAAGAAGCCACACCTTTCAAGGCTCTAACTTCCTTCTGTGTATTTGGGACAGACATGCCAGAAATGTGTTTTATTCTTTCAGATGTCAATCTTCTTCCCTCCTTTGACAAATAGGCGACCTCCTGGCAACAATATTGAAACTTTTTAAGCGATGCTTTGTAACCATGGTTAGCTAGATGAATAAGCAACAACACAGTGCCCTCCTTACAGGCGCTCTCAGAGTCAGCAGCTAAAAGCAAATCATCAACATACTGAAGCAATGTACAAGTAGAGGGCAATTCAAGGGTATCAAGCTGTTCTTTCAAAGCCCCACTGTAGATGCTAGGACTCTCTGTATACCCTTGAGGTGCACAAGTAAATGTGAACGAGCGCCCCCCTAAGGTGAACGCGAACAAGTATCTACTATCCTTGTGTATAGGAATACTAAAGAAAGCATTCTTCAGATCCACAACACTAAAGTAAGTAGCTGTAGCTGTAGCTGGAATCATGGTCAATATTGTCGTCACATCAGGCACAATTGGAAATTGTGGAGCAATGACTTTATTAGTGGCACGTAAATCAATTATGAAATGGAATGGAATTGCATTATCGCCTTTCTTGTACACGGATAAAATCGGACTATTGCACAAACTTCCTGAAATTTCCTTAATCACCCCGCGATGCACAAAATCAGAAACAATGCATTTCAAAGTTTGCTCGCCCTCAACTGAGATCTTATACTGTGGAATGCGTGGCAGCTTCAAGACTATCTTAACAGGCTCAATCTGTCAAACACTGACATCATTTTCGTCAACTGCCCATAAGCACTCTGGTACATCACTGAATTCTGAAGGCAAAGGTCTGATTAAGAATTGAGAGACAGAATGTTGCTGTGGTGAAATCATCAAACACACTCCATCAGAAGAACAATAAATCACTTCATTCAATTCTTTCAACAGGTTCAACCCCAGCAAATTCTCTCCACAATTCGAAGTCAAAAGGAATGGACAGTGGTCCGTAAAGGGACCCAAAGAAATAGGTACCGGCGAAGAAACTGGACAAACAACTGGTGTGCCAGAAAACCCTACAGAAACATTGGTTTGCCCAGACAGTGGAATGTTTGGAACCCGTGAATGATCAATGGAACACTTCTGTGCTCCAGTATCTATCAAAAACTGATGTTTCCTATTTCCCACCACCATTTCAACGTAGGGACCTTTCTGATTGACGGGAATAGGTGTAGGTTCCAAATCCTGCTTCGGGCAATCCTAAAGAAACAGAATATCATCAAAAGGAAGCTCTTCAGATAGATATGCAGCAGAAGGATGATCGAATATGTTCCTAGTATCCACACTCGAAGTCTGATTATCCTGTGAAAAAGGTTGCTGAGGATCCTGTGCAAACTGACCTCTATCAGGGCCCCCTACACCCGGGCAACCTCTGGATCGTCTACCCATATTACCAAATGTGTTATTCGACCTCTGTCGAAGGACGGGGCATTGTGCACGCCAATGACCCTCTTGCCGACAATAGGCACACTGGTTAATGTTCACAGGACCCAAGGGCACATTCCCTTGCGGAACATACTGACCTCTAATCTGCGAACTACCCCCTCTGGGGCCTCTAACAATTTGCTGTAATAATACTTTAGTCTTTAAATCACCTTTTCGTTTTTCAACTCTATCTTTTTCATTGTTGAGATGATTCTCGTAGTACTGAGCCATGTGCAGTACTTCTGATTGGGACTTTGCCTGCCAAGCGCTCTCAGAAGACATTATTTGTGACTGGATGTGAGACAGCAATCCATGCACAAATTTGTCCACAAATAATCTTTTCCCAGACTCTGTGCCTAAGTCTTGTCCGCTGAAATCTGAGAATACCTGTTCGAACCGATTAAAGAACTCAGTAGCACCCTCAGACTTCCCTTGGACACAGGCCGTAAACTTGTCCCAAATAATTCTTTTCTCAGGAATTATGGTTTTCAATTTTGCAATGATTCTATCAGGCAAAGTTAGTATCACCTGGGGCGGTCTTTCACCAGCTGGCCGTTCTCCATCGAAATAACAAATCAATATCACCTAGAGTGAATACTGAGGACTGCAAGACGAACTCTATTTCTTTATAGAATCCTGTCGGATTTTTCCTAATATCAGGAATAGATTGTCTAATAGTATTCACTTCCTGTCTTGAGAACAGGACGTGAACAAACTGTGATACATAATGTGCAGGAATGTTCACAGCGACTATACCCGCCGCAGCATTGGCCGCAACCTCAACCTTCGGGACAAATGTCGGAAGAACCTCTCTCATAGGCAACTGAGAAGTAGGCAACTCCGAACGCTTACTAAGCAACAGAGCTAAGTCGAGCGCTAAAGCAGTCGAAGAAGTGTCAAGTGAAACAGCTCTCTTTTAAATACTCAATAACTCTGTGGGACAACAAATCTTTCTCTTTACACAATCATCCTGTAAGTACTCTATCATTACCTGTATCACTTTCCTCTGCATTCCTGGCGTATGCTGACTGTATGTGTCATATACCTCAACTGGAGTTATCGACATATCTGAAATCCATGTAAGCGCGTCTTTCGTTAAAATTTGTGCTTCCTCAGATATCGATTTTCGACAAGGAAGGAACCGTTTCTGTAAATACATACTTTCTCCCTCGTCATCCTCATTCTGTAACCTTTACAACTCCTTTCTATACTCAAATAACCTCTCGATATGCTCATTTACTTTCTCCACAGTGTCTCATGAAAACGCTAACGTGTTTAGATCCCTTAACCCTTGCGGGAGATCTGTATTATTTAGTTTGCCCCACATTACACATAAATGAATCCCTAAACCTTCAATAAAAACATTTTTCTCAGGAAAATTATCCATATTAAAAAGTGTGCAAAAACATTAGCTTGATCATCTCTCTCCATACAATGCTTAGCCAATGCAATCAAATCATGTTTCTTCTCTGGCGGTACAGTATTGCGAGTGACAACCCTTGACCCCGCACCCTGATCGACTACAAGCGGCACAGGACCACTTGGAAGAGGGGAAGCAGGCAAATTCAATGGAGGTACTGTTACTGGTGCAATAGGAAGGGGTAGAGGAATAGGCAGAGGAACAGTAACTGGAGGAAGAGGAACATTAGGAGGAGCAGGAACAACAGGAAGAGGCAAAGCAGTGGGAAGAGGATCATACGGAGGTGGTGCAGAGGCACCAGGCCTTCGTTCATTTAGCAATTTGTCGATGAATTCATCGGAAACATGAAGATCTTTAGAAGGATAGATTTTTGGGAATTCCAAGTGAGAAAGCCCTATCCATATTCCTAGCCGACTCAGAAAGTTTATCTTGGTCATACAATAATCCTTTTTCGGCATTGGTTTTATGACGGCGCGCATGTTTTTCTCTACTCTTAAGTTGCTGCAACGCTTCTTTTTTCCAATTCTGCAAAACATTGAATGCTGCAGGTCTAGCCTTCTTCTTTAATAGAATCGACTCTAAATACTCAATACGAGGGATTTCAAAACTACCATTGATTGGCCACTGAAGTTCAGAGGCATGTCTGGTTTGTCTGTGCCAAATATCATTAAACACTACACTTCCAATGCCATGCTTACAGTAAATAGTACACGCCGGCGACCCCTCCTGTGGTGCTGGATGGCTAAATTCCAAAGATTGTCTATCGCTGCGGAACAATGCCCTGAAGCAGGTAGACAATTTCCCAGGCATATCAAATCATTGGTGTTACCTGGTCAATAATTGTGTCTGCAGATACAATACGCCAAAATCAAATTATCAGGATATTTAAGAATCGGGTCACGACTCACCTGATCAATCCTAAAGAGGTCCGATCGGATTACAAAGAATCTTACCTAACTAATCTTACCTCATGTTTGGTGATTTTCGGCAAATCTGCCTGCCTCGATAAGTGGACCCTCGTCAAGATGGCGTCTCGGACCACAAGCTGATCGTCCAGGGATCGGGTCATGCAGCGCTGCTGAGGTGTCGCGTCTCGTTCAGAAGGGGCCCCTTATTTTGTCACACCGTCCGATCCCCGTCCGATAGCGAGTGTCAACCTTCGACAATCCGGCAACAATCTTGAGGGTCCCTATTCGGGCGCCAACTGTGAAAACAAAATCAAAATATCGAGGCTGCGTACCCCAAAAGGAAATACACCGAACACGGGTTACAAAGGAACATACAAAGATCTTTTATTTTATACTGAACAGTTTTCGAAGAAAAGTAACAGATAGCTATCGGCCCTCATTACAACACAACGAACTCCAGCGTGGTTCAGTGTGCTCAGTGAGAGACGCTGTAAATTAGAATTTGTTGCTCTTTTATACCATTTGCGAACAAGATGTCCAACTCTACTTCGGGTTAATATTCCTATAATACATTACTGATCTAGGGTTCATGCCGAGTTCACACCACTATATGCATGGGAATTGCCTTTAATATATTCGCCAACAAGCCTACACGGTAGCAATGTATTTTAGGATTTCTCTAAAAGGTCTTCTCAAACATTAATACAATGTAGTTAAACAAGTGTTCTTAGTTCAGTATTTGGATACATTGTTCTTAACATATGCTCGCGAATTAGTTTCATTTGCGCAAGTAATCCTTTACACACAGGTCATCGAAGGACAAGGTCTCAGTTCACGACCCCAACAAGTGGCCTGCAGGCAAGTTACATATTAGTTACACACAGAGGTCAAGACGGCCATGTTGTATTCCGGAATGACATCGTCCACCATTTTAACTCACAGGGTGACTTTACAGAGAGAATCTAAAATGGCGGCTTACATTGATTCTAAGGTCAGGACATTGCAACACAGATTTTCTTCATAAGTGGCTTATAAGCAGCTTGGCGTAGGCCAATATACATATATTCGTTGCAATAGGAGGTACGATATAATTTCTCGTTTGACACACCAACAAAGTATAAGTGAGTACCTGCGTACACATTTCTTCCATGTACCAATTTCTCACTGCCCTCCCTAAAGCAAGTCTGTGCCCAAGCCCTAGCCTCTACATAGCACTCCGGCTGCAAATACCCTCATATTGTCTCCAATGCACTCCCCTGTCATCCGCAGAAGTCCAGACTGGCGGATTCTTCTGCGTTGGGGATGGATGCACAGAGGTAGGACATTTAGTCCCTTCTTTGTGTTCATGCCGCCATTCCTCCCTAAGTAGCGTGGTGCCACTGGGAGTATAAATTCCCTCCTGTCCCAGCGTACCTCGCGTTGCAACCCTTTCAGATGCTCTCTACTTCCGGGTTCCCTCGCTCCTTTCAGCTGTTGCTCTTTTCCTCGGATTGTCAGCAGTGTTTCCTGGCTTTGCCTTTCTTAGTGAAGCTAGCTCTCCTCTCCCTCTTTCTGCCTCTCGGGTGGTTCTATAGCCTTTGCTTTTGGTGGTACCGTCCCCGCGGACATGGCCCGCCCTCTTTCTCTCGCTTCTCATTATTTCCCTTTCTGTTTGCTTCTTTGGACTTCTTGTCCCTCTTACCTTCCTTTGAATTGGCTGGCTGGGCTCTCCTGTGTTCCGTCTAGCCCACGGACTCTCCACACCTGAACCGGCAGAGCTCTCAACCACCGGCATCAATCATCTGTTCTCCACTTCCGTTCCCTTGGATCCACGGTTCAGCAAGCATCTTCCGCCTGACCTGCTACCTCGCATTCCAGTATGTGCTCCCCCTTCCATGCAAAAGAATTGAGGAGTCTACTAGACATCAAGGGTTTTTTCCCCACTGGGGTTTTCCTTCATTCCGGCTTGGTTCCGGAAGGGAGGTCCCGGGACAGCTGTCTATCAGCAGTCACTGTGGCCTCCCTCCGTTACAAGCACGCTCACCGGAAGAAGGAGAGAGACTACCTAGCCCGAAGATACCTACAAGACACAGACAACGATTCCTGCAGTTCAGGTGAGGAGAGTGTGAAGGAAGGGGGCGAGAAAGGAATCCGGGTGCAGAACTTATCACAGATTGCAACACCAAAGAGTTACACGATGTCTGCGGAAGGACAAGTGCAAGAGCTCTGGAAGGCTTTTCAAGCAATGTCCCAGGAATTACAGGGGGTGAAGACGGAGAATGCCCTTCTTAAACAAATCATATCGGCTAGGGAGCCCCCCCTCCGGAATTACCGCCGTTGGAGCTTTCCTCAGGGAAGTTCGATGGATCTCCCAAAAAAGTGAAGGAGTTCTTGGAGGCGAGTATGGTCTATTTCACTTTCAGGCCTCGTACCTTTGCAACGGACCAGGCCAAGGTGGGGTTCTTAATCTCTAATATGACCGGAAACATGCTGACCTGGGCCACCCCGCTGGTGACAAGCAGTAATGCCATTCTTCAGGACTTTGCAGGGTTCACAAATCTTCTTAAGCAGACCTTCGAACGGCCAGAGTTGTCTATTACCGCCTCTGAGGAGTTGTTGGACATCAGACAAGGCTCTTTGGACGTCCTGTCATATATCTCCTCTTTCAAAACGTTGGCAGCCGGTGCAGGCTGGCCTGAACCAGCACAATATGCCATTTTCAGAAGGGGTTTGACGGAGGAGATCAAGGATGAGCTGGCCAGAAGTCCTCGCTCTCCCACTTTCTCGGATTTACTTGCTGCCGCTCTACACATCGAATACCGTCTCCAAGAAAGGAAGTTGGAACGACGCAAACAACGAGGCTCAGGATTTCCACTGGATCCCCGTTCATACTCTTCCCCTGACCGCTCTCTGGCGACCTCTTCCGAAGAACCGATGCAGATCGGAGCCACCAGAGCACCCCTGTCTGCCGCCGGAAGACGGCGAAGGAGAGAGAAGGGACTGTGCGCATACTGTGGGTCTGATCAACACCTCCTGAAGGACTGCCCCGAACCGCCGAACAAGAGGTCGGGAAATGAACACCCTTGGCGCCAATAGGGACTAGTGTCCGGGGGTTTCCAGGCTTTCCTAAACGTCCCTATGTTTCTCTTTCGGTATCCTCTCCCGACTCCAAGAATTCCAGCGGTCCTCAATGTAGAGGGCAAACGGGTGGAGACCCTAGCCTTACTGGATTGTGGAGCGGCAGGAAAATGTCGATACACTGTGGGCTGACAAGGTGGGCCTACGCAGGATACTGCGGAAGGAGGGGCAGAAGGTGGAAGGTGGTGACGGGTCTTCGTTATCTTCCGGGCTCATCACCCATACTACTGAAGACTTCTCCCTGACTATCAATCAACATTCCGAGGTTCTGAGATTTGACATCATCCGGGCCTCCCATTTTCCCATTATACTGGGCATCACATGGCTTCGGAGACACAATCCTCAGATTAACTGGACTGATAACCAGCTGAGCTTCTGTTCCTCGTATTGTACCGCCAACTGTCTTCCGATGGAGAGTCGGGGAGACCTTCAGCCGGTTAAAACATTCTCCAATAATCACATTGGGATTCACGCGCTGCCCAGCTATTGTCTGGAGTATTCAGAGGTTTTTCAGGAGTGCCTTCATTCCAAACTGCCGCCTCACCGGCCAGAGGACTGCACGATAGATTTGGAACCCAATGCCCTGGTTCCATTTGGACGAATGTTCTCTCTCACACAAACAGAGAAGCAAGTGCTGCGAAGATATTTGGACACCAACCTGGAGAACGGTCTTATCCAGCCCTTGAAGTCTCCCGCAGGTGCCCCCCTGTTTTTCATCAAGAAGAGGGGCACCACTGATCTTGGGCCCTGTATCAACTACAGGGGTCTAAATAAGGTGACTGTACGAGATCGTTACCCATGCCTTTGATCACCGACATCATAGAAGCGGTACAAGGAGCCAGGGTGTTTACCAAACTCAACCTCAGGAACGCATACCATTTGCTGTGAATAGCCAAGGGTGACGAGTGGAAGACCGCTTTCCGCACCCCATTCGGCTTATTTGAGCATAAGGTGATGCCATTTTCGACTAGTTAATGCGCCAGCAGCGTTCCAGAGATTCATGGACAGAATGTTTTCCGATATGCTCTCAATATCAGTCATCATCTATCTCAACGATATTTTGATTTTCTCCTCGAACATGAAGGAACACATCATTCAAGTTACTCAGGTTTTAGGGCGCCTACAAGAGAATCATTTGTTGGTCAAAGCCGAAAAGTGCAAATTCGCAGTCCCTTCTGTACAATACCTTGGGTACTTCTTATCAGAAGAAGAGATAGACATGGACCAGGAGAAGGTCCAAGCCATTCTCGACTGGCCCGCTCCTACTTCAGTCCGGGAGGTGCAGAGATTCCTGGGGCTCTCGGACTACTACAGGAGGTTCATTCTGAATTTCTCAGAAGTAGTGTTTCCCATTACTCGACTACTCAAGAAAGATGCTTCCCCGTTTAAATGGTCGGCCGAGACCGAGAATAGTTTCAGACATCTCAAAAACCTTTTCTGCTCTGCTCCGATTCTCCAACATCCGGATCAGTCCCAACCTTTCATCTTGGAGACTGACACTTCGGCCATTGCCATAGGGGCAGTGTTACTCCAAACAATCAACGGGGTAGAACATCCGGTAGCCTACCTGTCCAAGACACTTTCTCCCAGCCAACTGAACTATTCTGTCCTGGAAAAGGAATGACTTGCCATGAAATTGGCCTGTGAAGAGTGGCCTCATTTACTTATGGGTGCACGACACCCATTTCTTATCAGAATGGAGTGTTCAAATTCCAGGCAGGCACGGTGGGCCTACCTTTTTTCACAATACGACTTTCAGATCACGTACATTCCAGGGTCGCTCAATCGCCTGGCTGATGCATTATCTCGCAAGGACTCCAGCAAAGAAAAGGCCTCAATCAATGTCGAACCCATGTTTCATCGCAATCAGATTCTGGCGCTAGTAGGCTCCTTCCTTCAAGAGGTAAGGACGGCAGTGGTGTCATGATGCCTACCCCCGGGGAACCAGACCAGGTCCAGCAACCCCGGAAGCAGGTATCAAGTTGTTTTGAGCAAGCCCAAAAGCCCCTGTTAGGGGCTGTTTGGGTGCAGTCCTGGCGCCTATGGCGCCAGGCTCATATGGAGAGTCAGTCCTGGCGCCATAGGCGCCAGGCTCATAGAGTGAACTTACCTGATGCAGACCATGCTGCAAGCTTACCTGGTGCAGACCATGCTGCAGAGCTCCAAGCCAAATGAGGCTTGGAAGGGACTTTTTTACCTAGGGACTATTTTTTTACTCGGGTGGGGCTGGGGAAGAATACTCACCTGGGACTACTTTGGAGGCTATTGAAACCACGCCAAAGAGCAGCACACGCTTTGCGTCATTCTTCATCCAGCAGCGTAACGCTCACCGTGTCTGCAAGCCTGCATCCAGTCTTCCGCCACGCCCACCTCGAGTCTGCAGCTCCTAGAAAAAGGGAGGAACAGAAGGGGAAAGGTTAGAATAAGAGCAAACCTTCGATCCTTACCTGGATTCCAGATCCACCGCACCTTCGAACTGGAAGAAAGAAGCATTTACGCATGCCGCCTCGCCTGCTGCAGCGCCGCGCTGAACTCACCGGCTCTCGCAGCATCCTCACGATCCACCGCATCCATCTGCACGTTCCGCCGCATTCTGGCACCTAACGGGAACACACGAACAGCAAAGGTGAGCCAAGGAAATAAACAGAGGCAATAGTAACTACCGCCATAGACTTACCTGATTACCGCCGGGGGTACTATTCCTCTTCATGGGTCGGCGCAGTCTCCATTGCATCCTCGCCGCACCCTGGCCCCTAAGGGGAACAAAAGGACGACAAGGTGAGACAATGGGACAATAAGGGGAACTCTTCTCACCGCAATAGACTTACCTAATTTTACCGCCGGAGGCATAATTCCTCGAACTTCATATTTTCTCGCCACACCTGAATAAGGGAACAGGCAGCTTACATTCTGGCCTTATTTTATTGAACTGTGTAGGATAAGCCAAATCCTTACCTGAAATTCATCAGCTACCACGAGGAACTCTTCGCTGGGGTCAAGCTGCAAACTGCAAGGAATCGGACAAGAGTGAAAGTCAGACATGTGAACTCTTACGAACTACATATTTTTTGGAGTCCTTATTGTTCTGGAACTCACCGATTCCTTCCAGCCAGTGAAGCAACTGGTTATCAACACGCCCCTGCGCTCAATGCAGGATGGAGAGCTCATCTTTTCAAACCATCAGGTGAGACTATAGGAGGGGACATCAAAGGTGATCTGTGGGGAGAACAGCGGGGGGGGAATTTACGCTCGACTCCACGGGTGGTTAATTCCCTTTCTCCGTTTGCAGAAGGATATTGCTACGGGCCAAGCAAACAAAGCTAGGTGGGCCAGTCCAGTCCGTCATCTTGGCCCTACGCGTCATGTTGGTGGAGACCGCAGCTGTCCAGTTCAGATCGATGCCTCTGTGGGAGCCAGGTGAGCGTAACAAGTGGTTCATGAACTTCCACAACTGCCGTTGCATTCCAATTCCCCTTATCAGGAGAAGAACGGCTGGGTTTTTTATAAGAAGCGGTTGTACATACCAGAAGGACCACTACGTAAGAAGATTCTTGATTGGTGCCATAACTCTCGCTCAGCGAGTCACAGAGGAGGACACAACACTTTGGAACTCATCTCAAGGTCCTTTCTCTTGCCCACAGTGAGAAGAGAGACCCTAGATTACATGAACACTTGTCCGATTTGTGCCAGGGCCAAATATCCGTCGGGAAAACCCCTAGGATTGCTTACTCAAGTTGAGATACCAACTCGCCCCTGGGGACTTATTTCCACAGATTTCATCGTGGACCTTCCTGTGTCCAAAGCTTGTACCTAGATCATGGTTACCGTTGATGCTTTTTCCAAGATGGCACATTTTTCTCCTCTTCCGGGAGTCGCTACGGCTAATAAGATGGCTGAGGTCTTTGCACGGGACATTTTCAAACTTCATGGCCTACCGGACAAAATAATCTCAGATCGAGGGAGCCAGTACATTTCCAAGTTCTGGACAGCTTTATGTAAACGATTGGGGGTTGAGAGGGCCCTTTCCTCTGGTTTCCACCCACAATCCAATGGTATGACAAAACATCTCGATGCCACTCTGGAACAATACTTGAGATGTTACATCACTCAACATCAGGACAATTGGGTGTCTCTGCTCTCCACTGCAGAATTCCCCTACAATAACACCAGGCACTCTGCCACCGGTCTCTCACCATTTTTCTGTACTTATGGAGTCCACCCACGGGCTGTTCTACCCGAAGTACCCAGTTTCACCAACTCCCCGGCCGCAGAGGAGGTTTTGGGGAATATTAAGGAAGCACATGTCAGCGCATTATGAAGCTTGGAGGTCAGCAGGAGACAGAATAAGATTGGAGCAGACAGACATCGCAAAGACTGCCTGGAATGCAAGCCAGGCGATAAGGTGTGGTTGTCCACCAGGTTCTTACCCAGATGGACACGGCCCTCTAAGCTCTCTCCTCGCTTTTTGGTACCTTTTCCCATTCTCTCAAAAATCAATCCTGTGGCTTATCTCCTTCGGCTCCCTCCCACTCTTAGTCGCATTCACCCTGTTTTCCATTCTTCCCTTCTTAAACCTCACCATTCTGATCTACATCACAGACCTGTGCCTAGACACTCTCCCACACAGACAACCGACAAAGAGGAATATGAGGTCTCTGCCATTCAGGACTCTAGGTTTTAACGAGGCCGATTGGAATACCTCCTGTCTTGGAGGGTTACCCGGATTCGGAGGATTCTTGGGAACCGGCTTCCCAAGTTCATGCCCCTCGGTTGCTTGCCAAATTCCACAGCCTGCACCCGGGGAAGCCTGGGGTGGTGCGGACATGAAGAGGGCATACTGTCATCCGCAGAAGTCCAGACTGGCGGATTCTTCCGCTTTGGGGATGGATGCGTAGAGGTAGGACGTTTTAGTCCCTTCTTTGTGTTCATGCCGCCATTCCTCCCTAAGTAGCGTGGTGCCGCTGGGAGTATAAATTCCCTCCTGTCCCAGCGGACCTCGCGTTGCAACCCTCTCTGATGCACACTGCTTCCGGGTTCCCTCGCTCCTTTCAGATGTTGCTCTTTTCCTCGGATTGTCAGCAGTGTTTCCTGGCTTCGCCTTTCTTAGCGAAGCTCTCTCTCCTCTCCCTCTTTCCGCCTCTCGGGTGGTTCTATATCCTTCGCTTTTGGCGGTTCCGTCCCCGCGGACCTGGCCCGCCCTCTTTCTCTTGCTTCTCATTATTTCCCTTTCTGTTTGCTTCTTTGGACATCTTGTTCCTCTTACCTTCCTTTGGCTTGGCTGGCTGGGCTCTCCTGTGTTCCGTCCAGCCCACGGACTCTCCACACCTAAACCGGCAGAGCTCTCAACCACCGGCATCAATCAGCTGTTCTTCACTTTGGTTACCTTGGATCCACGGTTCACCAAAGCATCTTCCGCCTGACCTGTTACCTCGCATTCCAGTCTGTGCTCCACCTTCCCTGCAAAAGAATTGAGGAGTATACTAGACATCAAGGGTTTTTTTCCCCACTGGGGTTTTCCCTCAATCCGGCTTGGTTCCGGAAAGGGAGGTCCCGGGACAGCTGTCTATCAGTGGTCACTGTGGCCTCCCTCGGTGACAAGCACGCTCACCGGAAGAAGGAGAGAGACTACCTAGCCAAAGACACCTACAAGACACAGACAACGATTCCTGCAGTTCAGGTGAGGAGAGTGTGAAGGAAGGGGGCGAGAAAGGAATCCGGGCGCAGAACATATCACATCCCCATCCCCAATGGAGTCTCCCTGCACTCACCCAAAAAATGACAGTAGCCTCCACAACTGCCAACCAACAAAGTATAAGTGAGTACCTGCGTACACATTCCTTCCATGTACCAATTTCCTACTGCCCTCCCTAAAGCAAGTCTGTGCCCAAGCTCTAGCCTCTACATAGCATTTCCGACTGCAAATACCCTCATATTGTCTCCAATGCACTCCCCATCCCCAATAGAGTATCCCTGCACTCACCCATAAAATCAGACTCATCTCCGCAACTGGCCACCAATAAAGTATATGTGAGGACCTGCGTACACATTTCTTCCATGTGCCAATGATTCACTGTCCTCTTCAAAGCAGGTCTGTGCCCAAGCCCTAGCCTCTACATTACATAGCACTCCGACTGCAAATACCCTCATATTGTCTCCAATGCACTCCCCATCCCCAATGCAGTCTCCCTGCACGCACCAAAAAATGATAGTCGCCTCCACAACTGCCCACCAATTAAGTATATGTAAGTACCTGCGTAAAAATTCCTTCCATGTGCCAATGTCTGACTAACCTCCCTAAGGAAGGCTGTGGCCAGAAATGCAGTAGAGGCATGCATAGTACCATGTCCACGTACCTTTGCTGCCTACCGGTACGCATTGGTACACTAACAAAGTCACACCACGCTAAATTCTCCAACCTACTTCCAACCAGTGGCCAGCATAGAAACATGTGATCACTTACCTTTTCTTTCCACAAGTACATATGGGTACAGTAATGTACCCATTGAAGGCATTTTTTTCTTACCGACTTCCAACAGTGCCTACCCTGTTATGTCCAAGGGCCCGAGCCATGCACACAAACCAGGCACAATACAACATAGCACTCAGACTGGAAATATCCTCATATTGTCTCCGGTGCACTCCCCATCCCCAATGGAGTCTCCCTGCATTCACCCAAAAATGGCAGTAGCCTACACAACTGCCCACCAACTAAGTATAAGTGAGTACCTGCGTACACATTCCTTCCATGTACCAATTTCTCACTGCCCTCCCTAAAGCAAGTCTTTGCCCAAGCCCTAGCCTCTACATAGCACTCCGACTGCAAATACCCTCATATTGTCTCCAATGCACCCCCCATCCCCAATGGAGTCTCCCTGCACTCACCAAAAAATGATTGATGTGTCCACAACTGCCCACCAATAAAGTATACGTACAAATTCATTCCATGTGCCAATGTCGGACTACCCTCCCTAAAAGAAGGCTGTGGCCAAGCCCTAGGCTCTTCGGTACATAGGTGGAGGCCTACAGCCTCCACCCATGCACCCAAATGCCTAGTCCTACTACACACCCACTGGAACCCAATAGAGGCATGCATGTTAACATTTCCCACTGTGCTTTCCTGCCGACAAGTACATATACCTATAACGGACCCAAACAAGGCAACATTCGCACACCTACTTCCAACATGCACACAATGCAGTAGGGCCTTTGCAGGCACAGCACAACCTAGTACACCAACTGAAAATACCCTCATAATATCTCCAATGCACTCCCCATCCCCTACATAGTCTGCCTACACTTACCAACATATCATAGTCCCCTGTGCACCTAACCACCAATGCAGTGTATGTCATTATCTGTGACATTGGCCCATATCGCTACAGTGCGCTAGAAAACAATCCTTCCTTTTCTCCATGTTGTTGTCGGCTCCCTTGCAGCAACGGTGGGCCTCTTTCACCCAGCCAACCCTGCAAACCATGTTCTCCAACGCCTTTCGTGCCCCACTATGCTCCGATTCACCATGGCGGCATTTCCCAACAAGTTTGACGCACAGCACGCTTCCCTCCAGCCAACCACCAGCTGCGTCCACAGTTCGCCGTCACGACAGCATACCGCAGGCCAATGACACTGCGGTACGCGGAGCGGACAGGGAATTGGGTTTGCGGAGCAGACCCAGATATCACACATTTTTTGGGACTTGCTTTTCAATTTTTTTGCAAAAATTGTACTGGTCGAATTTCCACCAACAAACAAATGCGTGCGTTCTGGCCCAAGCCCCCGCTCCTGCTGCAAATTTGGTGACAATCCGTCTAGCCGTTCGGCCTGTAGCCGTGCGCAAATTTCTTCCCCATTCAGTCTATGGGAAAAAAAATATTTTTGGGACCTCCCCTATAACTTTGTCCCCCTCCCCGCACGAAACCTCGCCCAACTTGGTGAAAAGAATCAGAGCTGGCCATATACTTTTTTTTTGCAAAGTTTGGTGAGGATCCATCCAGGGGGAGCAAAGTTCTAAGCCGCTGAAATAGTGCTCTTCCTATGAGTTTAGCAACTTAAACATAACTACACGGCCGGTACCACGGGCCGTGTAATATATATTGGCACTTGCCACAATCTATTCACTACAAAGCCAGCCTTAAGATTACTTCATCTGCTTGCGTTTCTTTTGCATCTGTACACGTATAAAATGACTTGATATCTTCATCTGTTTCTGTGGCATAAGCTTCTTCACCTTGATCCCAAGATGTCACTTATCCTTGATACTTTCTTGATGCTTTATAGAATATCTGCATTCTCTGGTCTCTGCATCTCTTCTAGGTACGTCATCTCAGTTCTGCGTGACATATACTGGCGATGGTTGATGACTTTACCATTCGGCCTTGCCATTTATTGCCTCTGCTTCTTCAGGGATTTCATTCAAATGACCATCATATTTTCTTGTATTTAGGTATGGTTTTCTCAATGGGAACCTTGCACCCAGGAATCTCTTTGCTGTCGGTATTTTCACTGGTACCGCACAGAGCCCATAGTCTGCCCTTTGTTGGTTCAACTGTTCTGTATACGTCACATACTCTGGTTTCCAGCATACAGGTAAAAAGGGCGGGATGGTTGAGGTAGGGGTACTTGGCTCCTCCTCTACAAGGGTCACTACTGATTTCATTAAGGATACGTGGAAAGTGGGATGGATTTTCATTTGGTCAGGAAGTGCTAGTCGTACTGCCACCGGGTTGATTACATCAGTTATGGTAAACGGACCTAGGTACCGTGGCTGTAGTTTACGAGGACCTTGCATTCACATGTTTTGGGTGGACAACCACACCTGATGCCCTTGTTTGTACAATGGGCTGTCTCTACGCTTTTGATCTGCATATTTCTTGTATGACTTCTTGGCGATGCTTAGGTTGGTCTGAATGTCTGCCCAGATTTGTTGTGCATGGTCATGTTGTGCTACCAATGGGGGGATATCTGCTTGCGGAATGACAGGTGTCATGGGCCAAACCCATGGGTGGTAGCTATATACCCCAAAGAAGGGAGTATGCTTTGTAGAGCTGTGCAAAGTGTTATTATATGCGATCTCGGCCAGCCAAATGTATTAAACCCAAGAGGTCTCTCCATTGGAGGCTTAACACCGCAGGTACTGTTCGAGCCCTTGATTGACCTTCTCGGTTTGTCCATCCGACTCTAGGTGGTAGCCAGACGACAGACTGATTTCCATGATATGATATGATATGATAGGTTATTTATAACATGCTTTATACCCAGAGGTTTCTAAGCTTGGACCTGGGGATAGAACCTGTGTTGCTCTGTGTCATCTTGCTTCCAAGGCGAGCACGTTGCCGCTGAGCTATCCTCCCGAGACAATAATTTTGTAAAATGCTTGCCAAAATCGAGATGTAAATTGAGGGCCTCTGTCGGTAACCACATGGGTTTTGTGGTTCTGAGTGCTGGCCTCCTGCTTGCGCACTCCGGGTCCGGTAACAGGAGCAGTTCAAATGTTGCAAAGAGAGCTTATATTAGTGATTGCACAATTGCTGCATGTGGCTCACATGTATTCATGCAGCTGTGACTGGTTAACTGTATAGGGTGAGCGTTCATGCAATGTGGATTGCCTAAGCCTTTTTTGCATGCAAGCATAGGCATTTTTTCCTGGTCACCCGGGTGTAAACATGCAGTGCTTTAAAGGAGCCACACGTGGCTTTACGCACGCAGGTTCATTTTCCCTGGACGCACGTGGCTTCTTTCAGTCTGCAAACGATTTCAGCTGCACGTGGCTGTCACTAGCAGCTATAAACCCCTTTCAGCTGGGGAGCAGGTGTAAGTGGATCTAGGTCACCTGGCCTAAGTCCCGCCCACCTGGTGCCTTCGTGGTTGCCGCTCTTTTTCACCACTTAGCAAGCCCCGCCCACCTGGTGCCTTCCTGCTTGCCGCTCTTTACCCTACTTAAGGAGTCCTCCAGCCTCTTTTCCTTTGCAGCTTGGGAGCAGGTGTAAGTGTGTTACTACTGACTTCTGCAATTGTATTTGCTCTCCCCACTTGCTTCTCCACTCTTTTTGACTGCTTACTCTCTGTTCTCTCCTCCTCTCCCCTCTCCCTTTTCCTTTTTCCTCCCCTTACTTTCTTCTATGCACTTACTCTATCTGAATTGTCCCTGGACCTAGTATGATAGCATCCTCGTCTGTCGCTCCCCCATGCCCTTAGCGTCCCCCCCCTCCCTCCAGCACTATCTGAAATGTTGTCAGGCCTAGTATGATAGTCGCTTGTTTTGTTCCTCCCCTCCCTTTCTGCACCCCTCTCCCTCACCTGTTTTCACAGGCTCTACCAGAAATGTTGTCAGGCCTAGTATGGTAGTCGCCTGTCTGATTCCATTTCCTTCCCACTCTCCCCCTCCCTTCCTTGACTATGTCTTAGCTCTTGCAATATCTGAAATGTCGTCAGGCCGAGTATGATAGTTAATTTCACATCCTTACTGTTCATGGCCTGTAAGAATGTTGTTGTATTTTCCCTGGTTCCCTCCCTTGCCTTGAAGCGCTTTGAAACACATTGTGCATAGGCACTATATAAATAAACTATCATATCATATCATATCATATAGAGCTGGGCGCACGTGACTATAGACATGCGGTTTTAATGCCAAGCGAGCCGCACGTGGCGTTAGCATGCAGCGTAGTTTACTGATTGCTCTTGACTGTGTATGCACCCAAACTGCGCGTGGCCACTTGAGCATGCAGCGCAGTGACTCATCACTGACTGTCTGCTATCCAGGAGTGGTGTACTGCCAATGACCTCTGCCTTAATGCCAGTAAGACTGAGATTCTCCTCATCGGCACACCCGCTTCCTCCTTTCCTGTCGCTCTCTGGTCGGCCTCTCTTGGCACTCCTCCTGCTCCCACCTGCGAGACTAAAAACCTCAACGTCATTTTCGACTCCACACTCTCCTTCTCTCCTCACATCTCTGATGTCTCTAAGAAGTGTCACTACCAGCTGCACCTCCTCAGAGGTATTTTTCTTTCTGCTCCTTCCCCAAGAAGCTTACTGTCTCCAGAGCTTTGGTTCTCTCTAGGCTTGACTATTGTAACAGACTCTTTCTAAATCTGCCTGCCTCTACTCTCCGCCCTCTGCAACTCATCCAAAACAGGACTGCGAGACTTGTCCTTGGCCTCAAGCCCAGGGATCGTATCTCCCCTGGACTGATATCTCTGCACTGGCTCCCAGTGGCTGCAAGCATTAAGTTCAAAACCCTTTGCATTGTCCACAAGGCCTTCTGGGGCCTGGGGCCTCAATACCTTTAACTCTCTCTTCCTCCAACTCCCTCAGGGTCAGTCGCTTCTCCAAGCAACAAGTTGGTGGTAGACCTTTCTTCGGCTGGGGCCTCCTTCTGGAACAGCCTCCCTACATCCCTGAAACTTGAGGAGAACCATCTCCGGTTCTGGAAGCACCTCAAAACCTTTCTCTTTGCTTCTGCTTTTTCTCCTCCTCTCCCCTGCTGACCTCCCGGTTGAAACTGAAACTGCACTGGTTACCTGGCCACCCTCTGATCTCAGGCCCAAGTCCCTCCCCCACCAGTCACACACACCTGCACTGCCTGCCTGCCAACCCTCACACTCGTAGGCTGTTTCAGTATCCCTACAGTCCCACTACCAGCCCTTGACACCAGATGTCTGCACTTACCTTGCACTTGCCACCTGCTGGCCGTTACTTTTACTTATTGTTGTTATTCTATTCCCATGTACTACACTGTCCCTTCCCCTTCCCCCTGCACGTTTCACCTTCCCCCATCCCTTGCACTTGCGCGATCTGAATGACACCTGGCCTAGTAGGATCGTTGTCTGTCCTCCCATTGTTCCCCCTCCCTTGCCTCGCCACGCCACGCCTTCATACACTTGGATCAGGGGGACTTCTCGACTCGGGCTATGCCCCATGCGCATGTTCCCCTATGCTCCTCCCTCCCTCCCCCCAGAGCCTGCGGTACTTATCTTAGGCGCGCGAGGGGCCGGAATGAAGATTCCTTGGGGCATGGCCCCTCACGATGATCCCCGTGCCTGGAGCTCCTCTGGATGCAACTGCTCAGGTTGGATTCCTGACCACAAGTCCTGTGCTTTGGTCTTTGTGCAAGCACGCCACTCCCAACGTGGCCTTCAGAATGTAGTTCCCAGCGCCAAGGCTGCTGGGAAATGTAGTTTGAAATGCTCTTCTCCTGCAATTAGAGAAAATAAGCCTTTTGTTGGGTGTGAATGTCTTTCTTTGTCTTTTTTTGTGTGTTTCTTTCGTCTGGAACCCTTTAGGTCTGTCCCCACACTCAGATCACATACGTTCAAGCTGTAGACCCTGACAAATGTAGCAGCCTGAGGTACTTTAGTCTGTAACAAAATCATATTCAATCCATAGCTAATTTTGTTTTGAATGAGATTCTTTATCTTTTATGTCCTTGAATGTCATCCATCCTGTCCCTAAATATGATTTGATTTTCATAACAAAAGGTCTTAAATAATGGTCAACATACTTGGGCAATGATTATAATACTGAGCAAACCCCTGAGACTATTGTGAACCTTGATGGATTGACTATACTCTTGTGAATCTTAGGTACAGTGCAGAACACAAGTAACTTCAATCCTCGTTAATAAGAACGTCTGCTTCTTCTTTACACATCCAATTCCATGCCAAGGACTTTCTTACATTGGTTTAAATCTGTTCTTTTGGGAATTTAATTGGGTTTTCTGCCAGTTGATGATAATAGCGTGTTTATCTCCCAATAATGTTTTGTTTTCTTTAGCATTGTCATCTCTATCTAGTATGAATCTGTATCCACCCTTACCTGCTTTTCTCAAAATAATATGACCATTGTTCAATAGTTCCAGTAAGAGTTCTGCTTATGTTTCAGAAATTATTGTGAGATTCCTTCTCTAACTTCCCTGCTTCCCCCAAAGCCTTTCCTTAAATAATCAATGATTCCGGTGGAGGGAGAACTTAAATGAGATGGCTTTATCAATTCAGTAGGGTTAGTTTGAGTTTCAATGCTTTGCTGGCCAAAGAAATTCTTAATTATTATCTTTACCAAACATTTCTTCAGTTCTATAGGGAACTCGAAAGGGTCATGGGTTTTGGTGATGACAAATCCTAACCCCTTGTTTAGCACTTTCTGTTCTCATGAGCCCCTATTCTGCTTTATATCCCTCTTCTTCATACAGAAAAGTTTTGTTATGTTCAAAACTCACTAGACCTTTTCTCAGTCGTGTGATTCTCTATGCTGTAGTGCATGTTTTAATCTCTTACATCTCAATCTCGATCTCATGTAACATTACTTAAATTTATTTCTGTAGGTACCACCTTCCTTTATATCTCCCTCCATGTTGGCTAGATCAATTTTAATGTTCTAGGCTGCTTATTTTGCTGCATCTAATAAGAGTGTCCAAGTCTCTGCCGTATTCATTAGCTATGTAACTCCACCTAATCCTGAATTTCTCATTTTCAAGGAAGCGTCTGGGCTCATTGTGCACTATTAAGCCCAGTGGTTGTTCAATAAATGATGTATTATTCATTTAAACTCCCTGGAGAATAGGAAATATCTGCATATTCTGCTCAGGGTCTTGAAAAGGATGGCCCATATACTTATCTTTCACGATCAGGACTGACCTCCAAAGAGAGGAAACCGTTATTTCCCAAAATCATTTATTTGGGAGTTAGAGATAACACTCTCCTCTGTGCCCTTAATCTAATCTAAACTTTAGAACCCAAACCTTCAACACAATGGTAAAGAGGATTAGTAATTCTATGTCAAGAATAGACGTTTCCTATTTTGCAAGTTTAAAGCATGAGTATAAGCTAAAAACATAACATGATGAGTGAAGCAACATGTTACGTTCAGCGGATCCCAGATTACTTTCACTATCAGTCTTTATGCAGAAACAGACAAGACTCACACACTCACACACTCGCACCTGCCCATCTTTGTTGGCAAAATCTAGGCAATTTATTAACAAAGGAAAGATCATCATGGCTGATGTCCCTGCCCTGGATAGTGATAGTAATCCAAAGGAGGAATTGGAATGGGGACCATTAAACCCTCTGCATTGTCCATAGAACTGACAATCATCAGTGAACCAACACGAAGACGGGGGAGGGCTCCTTTACCATACTCCTTTACCCAGCTTAATCTCCACACTGAATCTGTTGGTTGCCTTCATGACCATCAGTCTGGCTTCAGAGCTGCCAGATGCACGGAAACTGCTCTCCTGAACATCTGTGAAGACCTGCTCTCCAACCGTAACTCTAACACCCCTTGCGTCCTCATCCTGCTTGATCTCTCTTCTGCCTTTGACACTGTCAACCATGCCATCCTGCTAAATCATCTCTGTGATAATCTGGGTATCACTGGTCAGGCTCTGGCGTGGATGACTTCTTTCCTCTCCGACCGACCGTCCCAGGTCCAACTTGGGTCCTTCCTCTCCGCTATCTTTTTCTCTACCTGTGGTGTCCCCCAGGGGTCTAACCTCTCTCACTGGCTTTTCAACCAATACCTGGCACTCCTGGCCCTCCGCATCGCCGCTCTCTGGCCCCACTTCCAGTGCTATGCGGATGACACTCAGCTCATCTTCAGGCTACCCTCGGCCTCCTCCTCTACTTCCCTCATCTCTGACTGTCTGTCTGCTATCCAGGAGTGGTGTGCCGCCAATTACCTCTGCCTTAATGCCAGTAAAACTGAGTTTCTCCTCATCGGCACGCCCGCTCCCTCCTTTCCTGTAGCTCTCTGGCCGTCCTCTCTTGGCCCTCTTCCTGATCCCACCTGCAAGGCTAAAAACCTTGGGGTCATCTTCGACTCTACACTCTCCTTCTCTCCCCACATCTCTGACATCTCTAAGAAGTCACACTACCAGCTGCACCTCATCAGGGGTATTCTTCCTTTCCTCTCCTTCCCCCAGAAGCTCACTGTCTCCAGAGCTCTGGTTCTCTCTAGGCTGGACTATTGCAACATCCTCTTTCTCAATCTGCCTGCTTCTACTCTCCGCCCTCTGCAACTTATCCAGAACAGGACTGCGAGACTTGTCCTTGGCCTCAAGCCCAGGGATCGTATCTCTCCAGGACTGAAATCTCTGCACTGGCTCCCACTGGCTGCGAGGATTAAGTTAAAAACCCTCTGCATCGTCCACAAGGCCTTATGGGGCTTGGGGCCTCAATACCTTCAACTCTCTCTTCCTAAATACCTTCCCTCTCGAGCTCTTCGCTCATCTACCTCAAACTCCCTCAGGGTCAGTCATTTCTCCAAGCAACGAGTTGGTGGTAGATCTCTTTCCTCGGCTGGTGCCTCCCTTTGGAACAGACTCCCTGCCTCCCTGAAACTTGAGGAGAATCATCTTCAGTTCCAGAAGCACCTCAAAACCTTTCTCTTTGCTTCTGCTTCTGCTTTCACTCCCTCTCTCCATTGCTGACCTCCTGGCTGACACTGAAACTGCACTGGTTACCTGGCAACTTTCTGATCTCAGGCCCAGGTCCCCTCCCTCACCAGTCGCACCCCTGCTCTGCCTTCCTGGCAACACTCGCACTTGGGACTGTTTCTGTATCCCTACAGACCCACTAGCAGAACTTGACATCTGTTATCCGCCTTATCCTTACCCTTGCACTTGCCACCAGCTGGCCTTACCCTCACTGTTGTATATTTATTTATATCCCATGCACTGCACTGTCCTCTCTCCCTTACCCTTTTGCACTTCTCCTCCTTCCCCTTCCCATGCACTTGCGCGATCGGAATGACAATTGTCCAAGTAGGATCGTTGTCTGTCCTCCCTCTGTTCCCCCTCCCTTGCCTCTTCGCGCCTTGAAACACTTGTGTATAGGCGCGTTATAAATGCCATATCATATCATATCATATCATATACTGCACAGATGATCTCTAATGAGGATGAAACATGTTATCAGGTGTCTGCATCCTTGAGAGCTGTTGGTCTTGGGTTGAAAAAGCTATGTCTAAAATAGCACTGCCCTATAGTCAAAGACCATTTTCAGTAGTGCAAAGCTTGCATTTGAGCTAATTTGCATACCCACAATGTATTGCTGATATGGCTCTGACCTGAAGGGGGAATTTCCAATGATAACGAGAAATCAGGAACTTCTGTTCATAACAGCTTAATTAATTGATAAGGGGAAAAGTCGTTGACGAGAAGCCTGTTTATTTCCTAAAGAGTCAGAAGTAACCAGAAAGGGAAAATATGAAGGTCATAAAACCACCTCCCTGTGGCGTAACAGTAAAATGTTCAACCATCAGAAAAACAGTTATTAAAATAAATGAATTTAAACTGAACGGGCTGTCCTACATAGGATCATTTCCCCCCTATGTTTGGAAAAATCTAAGCACTTTTTGTCAAATACATTGTACACCCACAAATGGAATTAAGGTTCAAATGACAACAATAGAGCATCTCAGGACATCTTTCCAACAAAGGTTTGCTTTTCAGCAGATCCCACAACTTCTCTAGGTGAATAAACTAGGATTCAAGACTCAAGTTTCAAAACTCAGTGTTGCCATTAGATGCAGTGTGATTATGGGTTATCAGTTGTTAGCTCTCCATCACTAACACCCTTGACATCCTCATCCCTGTTATGAGGATCCACCTGAAACATGCCTCCAAATGCAACGGCTGGTGTGACTCTGATCTAGCATCTCTGAAAATGTAAGTGCAGAGCTGCTGAACGGAAGTGGCAAACTTCAGGTTCATCCTCTGACAAACTGGCCTGTCGCTTGCTCCAAAAGCAATATCATTTTTCTCTACGCTCCAAGAAGAGGACCCACATCCAAGCCTGCATCTCTGGAGCCACTAACAACACAGCTGAACTTGTCAAACTCTGCAAAGAACTTGCCAATTCAACTGCAGTCTCCACCTCTCCCCTTCCTTCCCAGGCTCTCCCACTTCACATAGAAAACTCAGGACATCCTGTCCTCACTATCCACCACTCCCACCTCCACTCCTTCCCCGCTGTCCTGCTTCCCTTGGCTCCCCTCCATCCACCTCCCCTACTCTCCTGCCTTCTGCCCATAGCACCTGATGAGGTCTCTAAAGTTGTCTGCTCTATGAAGTCTCATCCAAACAGGGGCTTCACTGCTCTTCTAGATCCATTAGGACAACATCTCCTCTCTTGCCCCAGCTCTTGCCGATTTCTGTAACCACTCCTTTGCCACTGGCTCTTTCCATCCATCTCTCAAGCACTCCCTTGTGCACCCTCTCCTAAAAAAGCTCCATCTGCTGACCCTTCCTGCCAAGAAAGAAAGCAATGCTTGGTGTCAAGCAATTCATGATGGTTTCACTAGCAAAACCGAAAATCACCATTAGGCCATTAAAGAACAAATTAAAACCTTCTCTAATGACAGTTTGACTTCAGAGCCTGTAGTTCATCAGGTTCAAATCCACTCTAAGACTTTCACTTTCCCAATGGTATTGGAGCAAGAGGTTCTTGAAACCATTTACAACCTGAAGCCCTCCTCATGTAAGGGGGATGCCTTCCGAGCAAACCTTTTCAAAGAGTTCACAGACACTCTAGCACCCTGGGTTGTCCACTTTGTGAATGAGTCCTTTGATGAATCATATGTCCCAAGTAATTGCAAAGAGGCATGTATCACTCTGCTTATTTAAAAATATAATCTTGATCCCGCAGTCCCTGGAAACTTCATACCCATCACAAAAGTGCAGTTTTTACTAAAGATAATCGGTAAAATCGCATACGAACAGTACCAGAAATTTGTAGAAAAAAAGAACATCATGGCGGATGAACAATCAGGTTTTCGTGGCAACTATGGCACAGAGACTGCTCTCTTAGACCTCCAGACAAATATTGCTTCTATTATCGAAAAGGGAAATCCAGCACTACTCCTACTGTTGGATCTCTCCTCAGCGTTTGACTTGATTAACCACGATCTCCTTGTTGAAAGACTAACAGCAGTCGGTAAATGTTCTCCCACTACAGCCAACTGGTTCAAATCCTTTTTGTGACCTAGAATGGTGGCAGTTGTTAAAGGGAACTATACTTCCTTGCAAACTCTGCTACTTTGCGGTATCCCCCAGGGGTCCTGCTTATCACCTCTGCTGTTTAACATCTTTTCTAAATTACTTTGCGACATGCTACGAACCCTGGGTGTCAGTTTTATGAACTATGCCGATGACACCAAGCTGGTATTTACGCTGTTAGGAGTTTACGAAAAGGATGCACAAAGAATAAGCAAGGTATTTTATGCCATACAGAAATGGATGACAACAAACTTGCTAGCCCTCAATGAAGTCAAAACACAACTACTGATATTTGGCACCCCATAAAGGCTAAAGAAACTTGAGGACCAATACCAAAGTTTTAAAATCAATAACAACAATATCCGGTTCCCAGAACACGTGAAGACGCTGGGCATCTTTATGGACTCTCATCTATCATTTAAAAGGCATGCTTCATATTTAAAATCTATGTGCACCTTCTATTCAAACTTGCTATGGCAAATCTGCCCTTATTTATCAAAACCTAACATTGCCGTGATTGCTGGGGCTATAATTATTTCCAAATTGGACTACTGTAATAGTCTATTAATGGGCACCTCAAAATCCAATCTAACCACAATGCAAACTATCCAGAATGGAGTGGTCAGGGCCGTCAATGGACTCGGCCGCCGTTCCAAGGGTATTACCCAAATTGTTTGTTTACAATTGTTCGAATGAACAATTGACCGAATTTAAAGGGTCACAATTGACCTTTTCACAATTGACCATATCTATTTGTGAAGAAGGTCAATTGTCATTCGAACAGTTGTAAAACGAACAATTCGTACACAACCGTTCCAAGATTTCAGCTGCTATGAGGAATCTCCATTGGTTAGCGGTTGGACAAAGAATAAAATTCAAAGGAGCAGTTATGGTCTTTACATGTCTAGCCAGTACCGCACCGACCCATCTTACTGAAAAAATAAAGAAAGCATCTGTTAGGAGAAACCTGCGGTCAAACAATAACCGTGATCTACTTCAACCCTGTCCACTGTTAAAAAGAGTTGGCAGTACCAACTTTAACTTCTGGGCCCCTATGGTCTGGAATTCTCTTCCTACGTCCTTGAAAAACTGCAAATCCATTCACATATTCAAAAGGCAACTCAAGACCTGGCTGTTTGATGGAGGAACAGAGTAACCAGCTTCCTTCCTGTCTGCCTCCCTAAAGTCTGCACCTTCTCACTTACTCCTCTGTCTGAATCAATGTCTGTACATCCTTGTGAGCGTTCTGCGGCCTTTGGGCGAACAGCGCTATACAAAAATAAACATAGATAGATAGATAGATAGATTGATGTGAAGAAGGTACCTACCAGGATCTCTTCCTTTGCTGATGATATATTACTTGTCTCAAATCCATCCACCTCTATTTCTAATTTACTCTTAACCACTAATAACTGTTTAACCGTCTCTGATTACAAGCTGAGTCATGACAAATCTGAAATCCTCCCTTTAATGTATTCCTGTTCAAATCTAATATTACAACCCACATTATGAGTTAGTGTGTCACTTAAATTAAACATCTTGCTATTTCCTTTGCCAAGGGCTTAGATACTATTATTAAGTTGAATACCAATTTCATTTTCCAATGGTTTACAGATTGTACTTGTAAATGGTTCCCTTTTGTCTTTTTGTGATGGGTTGACTTAACTCTATAAAATGATGTGTGTTCACATTATTCTACATCTGCTATCTATGTTGTCACTTCCCTTTCCTCCTTACTTCTTTAAAATGCTGGATAGAGTCCTCAGTAAGTTATTTTTGATTAACAAAGTTCCTTGAAGTGCTCTTATGAAACGTAAGCTTCCGAAAACAGAAGGGGAGTAAAATGTCTTGACTTTGGAAATGATCGCGAGGTTTTTGCTTTATGCCAACTAGTTCAGTATTTAAATTATGAAAAATCCGATTTTGCAATGCTCACCTGGTACAGAACTTAACATGCTCTTATTTAACCCTTCCATCTGTTTGACTTATACCAAATGACATCCGGGCTAAATATTAAACTATTTTCGCTCTTACACTTTTTTATAATCTCATGGGATGCCATTTTATATTATTTCCATAAAACCGCTTCCAACAATGATATCTTCTTGTGGCATAACAAATGATTTGTATCAACAATCACCCTATTTCCATATCTCCTCGTTCATTAAAAAGAATGTTTCTTGTCTGGAAACTCTTTAATGGGGGTCTGCCTATCCACTTCTCAAAGTTAGCTTCTTTTCATAAGCCTGACAATACTGATTCTGTTTTACCTCATTATACCACAATGAGGATAATGTATTATCCTCCCTTATTTGCAAGGATCCCTCCAGATATCTCCAGCCTCTTTCATTTAAACCTGTCACCAAAGATACCACAATGTATGCTTTAATCAGTGATTTTACAGACAGTGATTCTGAAATTAAAATTGGTCATTATTGGGAACGAAATTGGGGTCTCTCTTTTGCCAGTGATGTTTGAGAAAATGTTTGGCTAAAATTCTTTAGTAACTCTATAGCTGCAAACTATACAATCTATTTTTATTATGCATCAACCCTACCTTTCTCCGATTTGAATGATTATGTTTTCTTCTGAGTGTTCTAAATATGCTGGTCTTGTAATCACCCAATATTGATTTCCTTCACATGATATTGGAGCACAAATATGGACCCGCTTTTTGGACCTATATTTGGTCTATTTTTTTCAGAAATATCACTGTTAGTGCCCCACCCACACTTGGTAACCTTTTTCTGAGCCCTTTGGCTGATTCTGATATAAAAATGATTTAGTCCTCCAACTTATTTAACTTACTAGTTAGTGTTGCCTTTCAAAACATATTGTCTAATTGGAAAGCCCTTGATAAATTATATTCTATATCCTGATGGAAGAATGCATGTTCTTTTCATAGAATGGAGGAATGTTGACTAAGTCTTCCTTAGAAATCAAACATTTTGTAACAAATGATAATTTTTGTCACTTACCTTAATGATACTTATCCTCTCTTTATGTCTGACCAAATTAATCCGACTTTTAATGTTTTTAATGGTCCATGAACTATATTTTAGCTATTTTGTGTATCATTGTTATTGCATCTAATCCTCAAATCCCCCATGCTTCTGTCCTTGTCTAGATTTGTACCCCGTTATTTGCTCTCTTTATTCATTATATTGTTGACGATTTCTTAGTTCTATAGATCACGTGTATTGATATACTCTTAGCAGTTTCATTTTGTAATCTTTACTCTTTGTCACAAAATTGTGGTTATTTGAATGCTCTGTGTTTCAATCATCTGCATTGCTTTGTTCTTTTTATTGTTAAAAATGTCAAAGACATTACTTATCTTGAGCAGGAGTTAATACAACATAAATAATTATCTTATTTTAACAGAAGTCTACTAAATAATGGTTCTCTATTTAACAGATGCTTATTGAGGTGATATTACCCACCTGGAAGGGCCTGAAAATACCAAGAGGCACGAATGTGCCCTCAGGGCCATTTTGGCCCATAAGAAGGGAAGGAGTTGGGGGCCCGGCTCACAATTCCCTTTCAGCAGCTCTGTGGCAGAAGCCACACACACTGCGGTCGTTTTGTCCGTTTTTCTCATAACGCCGTTGGGCAGCGGTGCAACTGCAGCTTCGTGCTATGCGCCTCGCCACTTTGACAGAGTGGGGCACCAAGCCGCATCAGGACCTTGATTAAAGGATTGGTTTGGTCAGAAATATTATTGTCCCTATGGTTCGGCCATGTGCTTTTAACCATAATTTGATCGATTGTACAAACATTTCCTATGCACCTTACTGTAGTTTTCGTCTCTTGAACACAAGCAAAATCAGGCAGCAGGGCGCGGCCATCTTGTGATAATCTTATCACTTGCCGCATCGCCCTGGATGACCTGCGTTTGCGGCACTAAATCATATCCCCCACCCCTGAGCCTGACATCAACAAATCATTTATATTCTCTGCCACTGTCCGTGACGTTGCTGGGCAGCGTGGCCAAACGCGCCCAGTCGTCACCTACGCGACTAGATGCGGAACCCGGAAAACAACACACATCGCCTCACAGCGCGGCTCGTCACAATTAGGAATATGAAACTGTACTTTAAAAGGAAACAACAAGACTGTACAATTGGTAAAGTACATTTATTTCACATTAAATGTTTCGATAACATTCGGTGTGTGACCAAATCAATTGAAATTGAACTTTTTTTCTTTGCTCTTGTTTCATAAATCCACAAATGTTTATCGTGAGTCACGCGCTGTTCCTTTTGGGTACACAGGGTGTTCCTTTTGGGTAAACAAAGCACTTCGGTCGCACGGTGAATTGCAAGACTGGTGCTTCAACTTGGCACTAGACCACCGTAAAGGTTGTTATGTTGCTCCTAATCGCCGGTACCGCGTATGGACAGATTGGACCTTGTCTGTCGTCCCAAAATACGGTCAAGTAGAACCAGTTATTGACATGTAGCTGCAGCTGGCGGTTGAAGAAGCCATCGGTCGGAGTCTGGAATAGATGACAATCGCAGAACGGCACGATGTACCTGTTTGCAAAAGATAAAAATCAAAAAGTGTCTCAGTAGCCGATCTTTATTACAATTAATCATTTCCTTTATTAGCGCAGAGGTAACACAATGTGAACCGAGTGAATACAACGTGGAATATCAAAGTACTCTGCCATTTGCTTCCGAGGATAGTGCGAATGAGAATGTTGAGCTCTAAACGTAATGCGTAAACTGGGGCAAGATTTCCAGGTGCAAAAACAATGCGATGATTTATTAGCGTAGAGCCAGGGAGAAATGAGTGGTGGTCTACATGCGTCTCGATGCTGGCCTGCCCATGTGCCCAGTAGATAGCCCTCCACACAATGGTTGTACTAGCACTTCATTGCAATATGCCAAACAGAACGAACAAGTACAATGTCACCCAGCAGTAATGGTCAGCTATTCGTATTTCCATTAGTTCTGGTATGAAATCGTCTAAAGAGAAACTTACATTATATTCGGCATTTCCATTCTCTAGGCGTAATGCAGTCTCCTCCGTTCGTGTCAACGTTTTCTCATAAACTGAACATATATGTAACAAGGTGCAGTTTTGGAATGGGCAACCTTATCATATCATACGTTATTACACCCCCCTTCAATTCAATCCCTTTCGGTATGGTCCCTGCCTCTCAAGGTAAAAAAACAATAGAACCTTATACTGTGGGTGGGACGCGTGGGCCTCCCAGCTCCCAAGCAGAAATTCAAAGCTGGTGACCTTCACTCAAAATGAACATACATTCTTACTTTGCAACATCCCGTGTAAACGCATCCATGAGAACATGAATTTTGAAGCACGGGCACAGAAAATTGGTGGCTATCACTGCTAGTTGTTCATGGCGCTGCTCAGCTGTAGGTGAAATTTGCCAATGACAGAATGCCCCCTATTCCCAATTATAGTCGGTGTAACACAAAAACTGAGTCAAAATGTGTCTAATAAAAGGGCCACCTCTGCTTATCTCATAGCCTCCTACCCCATGGCATGTTTTCACAGTCAGTACTTCTTGCAAGCCTAGAATGTTTTGTGGCCTAGGTCGAATCCCTTTTGTAGTTCCAGCAGTTATTCAGGTTTTTGCAGAACTTTATTGCAAGTCAACTGCCAAAACCCAAATATTCTTACACACTGTTACCCATTGGTCATTAACACGAAAAATGGAGGAACCACAGTATCTCAACTAAACTGTGAAATGTGAAAGCAATCGTAATAATTGTAATATATTTCTAAGAAAAGGACTGAGAGGATAGATTTCAAAAGACAAAATGCATACTTTATTTGTACAGTTTATAGAAACATTTTTTGCAAAAATAAAAATAGACGGTAATCATTTCAACCAGGATTTGAACGATTTAACAAGCTCTGGTTTGGCTGGACATGGCACACTGGCAATGTTTTGTGGCAATGTATGTGTGCTCTGAACAGATTTGTGCACGATTCCATTAGTATGCATCTCGACGACATTAACAATAAGATCTTTCACAAAATCAAATTCCATTTTCTCATATACTGGTTTGACAACCCATTTTTTGCTTCTTTTTGTAAAGGCCATAGTGTAGTGAAGCATCCCTAAGTTTCCTGCAGTCCTAGATTGTTCCCGGCCCACATTCTCTTTATGCGCTAATACCACAAGTAAAGTCCGACATTTCACCCCCTGGATGCCAAAATGCAATCTCTTTGGCCTGTACTTTAGGCACATATTGTGAAACCCCTCCAAATCTCCTGTGTGACAGAATTCTGTGAGTCCCTTAAAATCTCTTGATCGAGTTTTATCAAACACAATCTTCTCAAGGGCTTTGTGTGTAGGTGAAGATGGGATCAACCACTTCTTCTTCTGTGCCTGCTCTGGGGACAAAGGGCCATGTTCACATTGGTGGAAATGTTGGTTTTCTGTCCAGTGGTGAACGTTGGAACAGTGGTGCATTACTGACCGCCATTTTTCCAGTAGAATTTCCACAGACCCATCACATGTTTTTGAGCTCCACCAAAGATGGTTGCTGAAAGACTGGGACCATTGCGAAATACTTTCCAAACCTTTCTTTTCCCCTGCAGCCGAGATTTTTTTATTGATTGATTTGGCAACATGCCATACATCAAATTGATTTTTAATATTGGGATACTGCTCTCTCATTGTCTTGGCTATTGAAATGTGTCTGTCCGTAGCTATGAGGTCGATTTGCATTCCCCTCGATTGTAGATCTTCCAGTGATTTTATAAAACCAAGTTTCTCCATGGCCACCAAGGATTTACATTGTGACACCTGCACGACCACCGAACTCACAATTTTCTTACTTTCCATGTCCTGAAGATGGTAGGTGCAGTACTTGGCTGTCACACTGTCCATCGCCGGCAAGCCTGAACCGTTTGTCGGGGAATGTACTTTGAATAGCCAATTGTTCAATTCTCCAAGCATCACTAATGGCAGGGAATAGATAATCCCGTTGGTATTTGTATTATTGCGTTTTAGAAATGAAATGGAGTCCCACAAACTGAAAGAAACTGGATAACTTCATGAAACTGGAGCCACTGAAAAGTAAAGCTGCTGCACACAGTAGATTGCCAGCTGGCAGTTTCCCCAGCATCGGTTGAGTGGACCATGAAAATATTTTATGTGACTTTTCACAGGTGGCATGTATTTTGAGGTTACTGCCTTGTGTTAGATGAGTCACGCTCACCAATGGCTTTCCACATACTTCACCTCCCACTGAATGCACACATTTCAGCATCTTTATAATCTCCATCAAGCTCCTGTCGAATACTATGTATTTGGCCACTTTTATTATACTGTCATCTGGCAACACTGTGGTTTTGGACTGAACCGTTGTGGACATATCAGCCAAACCGGACATACTATAGTCAATATCTTTGTCTGTTTCGTCGGTCAGTAGTGGTGATGCTTCAGTTTCTGTCATTTCAAAATCTGTTACTCGACGATGAACAGGAGAAAAGATCAATGTGGACTGTTTTTTGGGGGGCATTTTTTTGGCGTGTCAAGTGCTCATCTAGTAATGTTAAACTATCATCTATAAATTCAATTTCACCTTCCTCTGGTGGAGCGGGCGCATTGTAGCAATGGTCCAAGAACACTTCGCTGGAATCGCCGGTCTTATTAAATTAATTTTCTGGCCATTGGACATAGCCATCTCGAGTGTGAACACGACGCGTTTCAATGAATAGTTCCTCCATGGTGAAAACAGTTTGGCAAGCAGCATCTGTCATTAGTAGCGATGTCTGTGTCTGCATAATCCATACTCCATCGGCCAACTACAGGACAGATAGGAAAAGGGATGTTCAGTGTAAATCCAACATACAGTGTTGTACAATTGACATTAAAAAAGCATATAATGAAGGCTTTTGCACAAAACTATTGCCAACAATAGAAAGTGTTTATAACTATCCTTATTTTTATTTCTTTTCTTTGAAACCTTCTTTGCTCTAACATCAGCAAACTGGCGCACCGACTCAGATACACGTTCCTCCGGTTCAATAGACGGATCTTGTATACATCCCTACAAAAAATAGTATCCATTTAAAATAAGTCATTGGCATTACACTTCTAATTAGACCAACTTTCTTTCATTTGATGGTACTGTGAGTGCTCATACCTCTGGGTCCAGATCAACTGTAAGGCCTGGTTCCGGAACAACCACAATGGATAATGTCATTGTAGAGGACGCTGCCGCATCTCCCTGAAACACAGTACTTGCATTAGTAAGGAAGAAAAGATTGTAAACAGGACACACAATTTGGAAAGACGACAAAGCTACATATCAATAGTAAAGTAGGAATGAGACATTGTGTAAAACAATTACACGATATGAAAATATGATCGATTATCTCGTCCTATTGAGCTATGAAGACCCATACCACTGGCACCGGATCGACTAAGACGGATTTTCTAATTGTAGTGGACGCTGCAGCATCTCCCTGAAACACAGTACTTGCGTTAGTAAGGTCAAAAAGATTGGAAACGGGACACACAATTTGGAAAGACGACAAAGGTACATATCAATAGTAAAGAAGGAATGAAACATTGTGTAAAACAATTCCACGACATGAAAATATGAACAGATTATCTCGTCCTATTGAGCTATGAAGACCCATACCTCTGACACCGGATCTACTACGAGGGGTGTTCGGATTGTAGTGGACACTCAGCATCTCCCTGGTACACAGTACTGTCAAGCGTTTTGACCCATGTTGAATCAATAGAGTGGGTAGATGTGGGGATGAGCTGTCGCCGCCCATTATTCTATCCCAGAACAAACTAAATCAATAGACTGGGTGGATGTGGGGATGAGCTATCGCCGCCCACATTCACGCCAGAATAGGAGAACTGCGCAGTTTGTGCGCACACCAAAATGGTCGCCTAACCTTCCACCCACCAGCGCGAGCGTGATGGGCCAGGGGTGCCATGAGTGGAATGTGTGCCAAAGGAAAAACAGCAGGGCCTGTTAGATTAAAAAGCCCTTTGAAATCACCTTGTTTTCTCTGAATGCAAGCTCCTAGAAACGCCAGAGTTGGGACAGGGGCTATCTTTAGTAATATATGATGTGTGTATGTGATGTCAAACAACTGTGTACCTGGGAAATATGTATTTGGATCAGGAATAGATTTGTGTGCACATTGACCAGGGGAGTGTCATTTCTGCAGGTCATAAAAATGACATCACTCTGACACACTATCCCTTCCCAAATCAGGGACCAAAGAATCTATTGACCTATCAAATCAAGAGAGGGGCAGGCTTAGGGATGCTAGCCTCTCCACCCACTTTTTAAAACACATAAAAAGAGACTGCTGGGACAGGTAGGGAGATTCAATTCCATTTTCTACGGGACGCTCTGCCGGGAGACTCCAGACGTCACATCCATCAATCTCCAAAGACCAGAACTTTACTTCAGAACTTAAAGCAAGGGCCTAAACCCACAAACTGAGAACTCTTCTCAGCAGGCCTCAGCATCCTTAAAATCATTTGCAAACTATTCCACAGCCGGGCGAGCTGCTTGAATTCTTTGCCAAGAAGAATTGCCAGAGACCAGACCAGAGATCCAGAGAACCACAGGCCGCTGTATCCAGAGAGCTGACCCAGATCGCTGTGAAGTGCCGAGACCAGAACCGGAGTCCAGTCCAAAACCTGACCAGATCCGTGGCGAGGCCCATTCCTGCCCAAAATATATTGTGAATACCGCCAGAACTGTGCAGAACCCACTCTCTTAGTTAAAATATTCTAATCCAAACTATTGTAACCTAATTAGAGCAGCCTCCTAGAAATCGTGTCATCTGTCATTTTTAAAGCTGCACAACTCACCTGTCAATTCTGCAGCTGCAAGCTGTCAAGTGTCATTTTGAGTTTTACTTTAAATCCGAAAATCTACCTTTATTAAATCATCCGTATCTCCGGAACCGTTTGTGCTAGGAACGTGATTTAACTTTCATCTGAAAGCTTAGAATCTAGGCTTTCGAACGAACCTAGAACCGACTTCCTACTCCCTATACACACACTCGCGAAATTTACCGCGATTTGCGATTTGGCCCGATTTCTTCATCTGTAGAAATCAGCAGCTTTTTGCTTCTCTTTGCTAAAATTCGTTTGCAATCTGCTAATCATTCATAGAGTATTGTTAAAGTGAACCTGAACTAATATAAAGTACCCATCACCTACCCTGAACCTCTAGAGGGAATTAAAAGCAATTTTAGCAGCTTTTACTTCCTTGCAAACCACATTAAAGTAATTTGCCTGTGTTTAAAACTCATCCCTGTTTTCCCTAAGCTTGCTGGGAGAACTGGAACTGTGTATTGCATTATGAAGTTTGATTTGTTGGGATTCTTGAAGACTGTGTGCTCTCCTTCCATTTCTTGTATTGCATAGGGGGGAGTGAATTGTCAAAAGAAAAAGTGATCATATTACCTTTTGCTAAAATCATAACAAGTTATTTCTGTACTGCATTTTATTCCACCTTGCGTCTCCTTGAACCATATAAAGCATTCTTTCCCACCTTATTCTTCTGTTCCTATTCATAAGTTACCTCTTGCTGACTACTGTTCATATTCACAAGTGTAATATCCATTATCAATTTATTTATAGAAGTGTGATATATATATATATACATATTGTTTAAATTTTCAAATAAACTTTTTACTTTGCAAAACAAACCTACTTCTTGGCTCAGTGGGGTCAGGGGATTCTAAGAGGGGGGTGTTATACAAGGGTTGTCATCCAGAGTACTGAACTGGATATAAAAATACATCAATAAGGGTTTTCCTCAGCATCCCAAACTAGGCATTGACTTAGCTGTAGTGTTGATTAAATATCGCTTACAGTACTTGCATTAGTAAGGTTGAAAATATTGTAAACGGGACACACAATTTGGAAAGACGACAAAGGTACATATCAACAGTAAAGTAGTAAAGAAACATTGTGGAATGCAATGATACGTTGCGAAAATATGATCACATTATCTAGAATTCCGTGCATAAAACCAGTCTGGAACAGAATAGCTAGGTAACATTACCTGATACGCGCTCGAAGTGGTTGATGACTCCAGGCAAGACATGGATGTTGAATCTTGCTCCTTCATATTCAGTGGATAGTCATGGAGTGGAAAAGGCAAAGTATTATTCAATTTAGAAATTCCTACATTACAAAATGGCATGTAAGGAGATTGAATATGAGAAAATTACACTTATTCAAATGCATAATATAGCATAGTTATCCATCCCCATAAATCATTTTTCTATGTGGGTTCTACAAAACAAGGACTGATGTTTAGCAAAAAAGTCCTTATTTCAACAGCTATTCAATAACATAAATATGGAAAGTATTATAAGTGGCATTTACACTGAAAATACAGAAGTAAAGCTAAATCTGGAAGCGTGACTCATCTGTTGCGGCATTTTCACGAGTAAAGTCGGAATAGCGTTTGGGAGCAATTTCCGAGTTGTTCTCAGTTGATTCCTCTTTGTGTACAAGTATGTGTCGTACATATCCGGGGAGAAGTGCAGGCTGCAGATGCGGTATCGATGACCCCTCTTGTCCTCCAAGACTAGTTTGACTCTACTTTCAAGCTATTCTGCTGGATATCCGCAACGTCTGACCCATTCTCTTATTCGATCAATAGTCTTAGGGAATACATGCATTGTAATGCCTTCAGATTTGTCATGGGTCTTCGAAAAGATATTTTGCATAAGCATGTGAGAAAGAATTAATTGGACCATACATTGTTCATTGCACGCTTTCTTTTGGGCACCACAGCAAAACCAGTGCAGTGTGTGCGGCTGTATTATAGGATAAATTTCACAAACGATTCATTGATGTGTTGAAAATCAGAACATGTTACTCGTCCCTTGAATGTTCTATCATGCACGAAAAGGAAACATGCTTATACTATAGACACGGTCCGCGAAGGATGCAATACGATGCCAATTGACACTGATAAAAATTGATATATCGATAACATTACAAAAGAAACTCAAGCAATGATACAAATTAACATAGCAGTACGGAGTTAGATACTTCGGAATAGATATACATTTACAAATGAAGGAGACATGATTAGGATACATGCCCTTACCTTGAGAACAGTTGGATTCAGCAAGCAGAGTAATTAGTGGCAGGAGAACAGGGAGATGTTCACTGACTCCAGCACACTGACGATTTCACTCGAAGCGGTCACAGAGTAGCACGTTCACGAGTTGACTTGCAGTGATCAAAGATGTTCTCATGGTAAATATCCAGTGGTTTATAAAGAATAACAAAAAGGGGTTTGTGAATGAATGACGTGTATATGTCGTGGTATTATGTGGATTGCAGGGGCACGGTATGCTTCAGGGGAGGCCTGCCTGGAGACACGGGGTCTGTGGAGGCCATGTGAACAATGGCCCCTGGGCATAGGATACCTTTTGAAGTGTACATGTTGTTTGTCACCTTGGCCGTTCGTGCCCCTGACAGCACCCCATGGCAGGGCACATCCACTGGTGCAAACTGCCTTTTATAGTGGGGGGGTGGGATGGATGGGCCGGGAGGCGTGCAGACAAGGCACCGGAACACTGCTGAATGGAGACACACTTATGTGGATTGCAAGGGCACAGTCTGCTTCAGGGGAGGCCTGCCTGGAGACACGGGGTCTGGGGAGGCCATGTGAACAATGGTCCCTGGGCGTAGGATACTTTTCGAAGTGTACATGTTGTTTGGCACCTTGGCCGTTCGCGCCCCTGACAGCGCCCCCATGGCAGCGCACATCCACTGGTGCGAACTGCCTTTGATAGTGGGATGGATGGGCCGGGAGGCGTGCAGACAAGGCGCCGGAACACTGCAGAATGGAGACACACTTTATTCACTTAAAAACTGAAACAACCATTGATAAAAAAATATGTTGTGTTTTATTTGTTTCCTTATTTTGATGGCACAATAATACTAGACATTGTAAAGGTCTGGTTGCAGCTCAGCGAGGGAAAATCCCCTATACTGACCACTGTCGCTGGGGAAACTTTGTCTAATGACGCCAACGGCACAGGCGGGTATTACAGGCGTCCAAGCCTCCCATGAAGCCACCATGTGTACGAACAATAGGCCACCACCCGGTACCACCCATGAAAGGGAAAGATACAATATGTTTTTAAATGACCAAGATAAGTCTATTAAACCTTAGTTGTCAATGACAATTCTTGTATGCAATGGCATTTTTGCCATGAAAAATGCTAACTAGACACTGCACAATATTGAACAACTTTTATGCGACTATTACTAAAGAAGGTAGCTGACCAGAGCACAGAAACGAGTCACAGAATACTCAAAGAAATACAGCAAGAGGAATGGAAAAGAAAATCTGCTGTTGTGTGTTGTGAAACGCTCTGTTTATACTTGTCGAGGAAAGAGGCTTCCTGCCGTTTCCATGGCGACATGTCATTAGCTGAGGCGCAGAGAATGTTGACACGAGACGTTCTTTGGCATTGTGAAATGGGCAGTACGCGTCTAGTGATGTCAGGCTCAGGGGCGGGGGATATGATTTAGTGCTGCAAACGCAGGTCACCCAGGGCGATGCGGCAAGTGATAGGATTATCACAAAATGGCCACGCCCTGCTGCCTGATTTTGCTTGTGTTCAAGAGACGAAAACTCGGGTAAGGTGCATAGGAAATGTGTTTGTACGATCGATCGAATTATGATTAAAAGCACATGGCCGACCCATAGGGACAATAATATTTTTTGACCAAACCATTCCTTTAATTGCAGCAAGCCAGGGCGGCTGAGGAAAGCAGCTGTCAGAGAGCCAGCAGCTGTAATCGTGAAGAAGACCAACCATCTGTGACGACCAGTAAAGAAGGAAGGCCAAGGAGCGAAGCAACACCTTTCCAAACATTGCAAATGCTGATCCTGCCCCAGCCCTCGAGACAGCTCCGGAGAAGCAGAGCTGGCAGCACGGGCTCACAAGGCCATCTGAGTTACTGCAGGCGGCCACAGGAGCATTTCTAGAAATTGACATCGGTCAGCGAATGCACATGCACCTGGGCTGGCTCGGTGGAACGTTTTCCGCCTGCAATCGCAATGAGCAGGGTTCTAGACCCGAACTTGGACGAACTCGCAGCTTGTGAAAGAATCGAGCGCTTCAACAAATATTGTTTTTACTGAATTTGCTACGTCAGCGAAATAGGAGGCTGAGTGCATCTTTAGTGCAGTGGTTTTTAATTTTATCTGGCATTTCTTCACAACACCACTCAACAAGATTACTACAGCAGGCAAGGATAAGCCGCACCTCGCCCAGCATTTTAGCACAGGCCTAACTCTCAAGTGACAAATAAAGGCGGACCAGAGCAGTCAGGACATAAAACCGGGACCGGAGAGCAGTCATGGCAAATAACCTCAGCCTTAAGGAGAAGCATCTGCTGGAATGGGCCAAAGAAGCAGAAGCAGCCGTTGGAATGGACGCATTAAGAATGAATCTTGCAGAAGTGGCGGTGGCACTGGTTGAGGAAGCTGAATAAGCCAGCAGGGATACGTCGGACGGTGAGGAGGAAGAGGAACAAGACCAACAGGAGCCTCAGACCCGGAAGCGTAAACGCCAGGATGTCATCAGCATGCCAGCAGCACCAGAGATTTGTGCCAAAAGGATGGCCAAAACGGGTACTGTCCAAACCGAATTGGGTCCTATATTAGAGCTATTGTTAAATATGCATAAACACTGGGGTAAAAAGGGAGAATGGAGTAGGAGGGCAGCAAGCAGCTCCAGTAATAGCAGCAAAGAGGAAAGCACAGGGTAAGAGTCAGACACATGCAGTGAGGGAGAAGGGGGCCAATTTATGGCTTGGGCAGGGCCAGTTAAGGAAATAGTAGGACCTTCCACAACAAAGTTTGGGAGGAAGACTGCAGGCAAAAACACTACCAAGAGCATCAGTAAAACTATAGCATGGCACATTGAGCATAAGATTAAAAAGAAAATTTGGAGGAAGCAGTTTTTCGAAATATTCTCACTGTTATAATATGAGGAGATGGGGTATGACATAATAAAGAGGGACAGGCAAGAGGAAGACAAGGAGAAAGCCAAGAGACCAATAATTGAAAAGACCTTGCAGAATTGGAAGGGCACTTTTCTCATCCTGCCCACCATCATCCTAGAGAAATTCCCAGAAGAAGGAACAGCACTAGTAGCATACCACCATAGGATCCTCCAGATGTATCATACATTTGGGCGGGACGCATGGTTGAACTATGACAGGGAATTTAGGAAGGAGATTCAGAAATACCTAGTCTTAGGCTGGGAAGAGGAAGATTCTAAATTATACATGTTTCACATATTAAAGGCAAATGCTTCTGGTAACAGTCAAGACAGCAAGCAAGGAAACGAATACCATGGCAAGAAGGATAGTGGGGACAGAAGCCGCAATACACACAGAACACAAAGCAGCACCACAACACATTGTAGGTAGAGGCAGTCCTTTCGGAAAGCAGCCCCATGGGGGCAAAGGAATGGTTACCAAAATGCCAATCAAACAGCAGCCCACACCAATAGACCACACAGGAGCAATAACACAGCATACTGTTGGAATTTCGAAAAGGGTTTCTGCAGCTGGGGTAAAGAATGTAAATTCAAACATCAGTGCAGCACTTGCGGGGAACATGGCAGCGGGAATTGCAGAAAAAAGCCCACAAGCCGGATCTGGGTCCAAGAACCCAGAAGGGAAGAACACCAAATAGATTTAAGTTAGGGATTTTCATTATACCTTTCAAGGGGAAGGGTTCTCAGCTCATCCCCAAGAACTTAAAATCCACTGATGTTTTACTGGATATAATCAGGAAGAAAATCCAAAAAGCAATTGAACTTGGGAGGGTAGAGGGCCCTTTCGAGGTTATCCCCTTCAAGGAGTTCATATGCTCTCCCCTGGGCCTGGTCCCCAAGGAGGCTGTGGAGTACAGGCTAATACACAACCTCTCTTACCCTCAGGGCAGCTCAGTGAATGATGGAGTATCTGTCACTGACTCTGCGGTGGACTACAGCCCTTTCCAAGAAGCCTAAGATTTGGTAAGATTGTCAGGCAGGAAGGCAATGATGGCGAAAGCCGACATCAAATAAGCATTCCGGCTTTTGCCTGTGCATGAAAGTGCTTTCCCTTTGCTTTCGTTTTGCTGACAAATTTTACTTCGACAAGTTTCTCCCCATTAGTTGTGCAATTTCTTGTTCCTACTTCTAACAAGTTAGTTCCTTTTTGCAATGGTCACTCCAGAGGGAACTCCCAGGGGTACAAGTGTTACATTATCTAGATGATTTCCTGTTCACAGGCCCGGAGGGAACCTCCCAGTGCGCTACAGCTCTGGTGAAATTAGAAGAAATCATCGGTGAGTTGGGGATCGCATTAGCAGGGCAGAAGACGGTGAAACCTACCCATGTTTTGGAATTCCTAGGGATAGAAATTGACTCTGTCAAGGGGATCTGTAGGTTGCCCCGACAAAAAGTGACAGGCCTGCTAGAAGAAATAAGGAGGCTACTAGAGGCAACACTAAAATAAATGCAATCACTAGCAGGGAAACTGAATATCGCAACAAGAGTGATGCCACAAGGACGGGTATTTCGCAGGAGCCTGGAGATGAAAATGAGAAGGGCAGTGAAAAAACACCACCACATAAGGTTGGGAGCTAATGAAAGATCTAGAAATGTGGGGAGCCTTGTTGGAAAATGTCAATGGGAAAATCATTTGGCGCATGCCTTTGAATGACAGCAACAGGAGGGTCCTATTCGGGGATGCATCAGGGGGTAAAGGTTTTGGCGTGATCTGGGAGAATAAATGGTGTTCAGGGCGATGGCCAGACATCTGGCATGACAAAGGTTGGGCAAAAAACATCACTCTGTTCGAAATATTTCCCATATGGATGGCATTCTGCATTTGGGGACCTGCACTGGGCAACACTGAGCTAACCACAACATGGCGGTGGTACAGATTTTAAACAGAGGTTCCACGTCTTGCCAACTGGTGCTGACAGTGCTACGGTCGATTACCAGCGAATACTGCCTAGAATAATAATGCTGCTGACGCTTTATCTCGTTTTCAGATCCAAAAATTCAGAGCCATAAAACTCCAGGCAGAGGCACTGAGGACAGAGGTGCCACGAGAAGCTTGGCCAATACTGCAATGAGGGGAAAATCCTGCACATGACCACACCTAAGGCACAGGTGCTGCAGGCCTCAGGGCATCCCAGGTTGGGGGTACAGTTGAGCCCACAGGCATTTTGAAGAATCTGGCAAAAAACACATTGGCACAGTAAATTGCTAAACTATACAATAATTGCCTCAGAGATTTCAAGGCAATAATTCTGATTGATAACATAAGGGACATCCAGTAGAAGCCTGTGAATGCATTGCTGGAATGGGCTTCTAAGGAGAACAAGACAAACGCTTGGGCTACATCTCACTTAGCGGCAGTCTATTACTGCAGGCTAGCTGGGGGGCCCATCCCACACACAGTGCACTCACAAGGTATGTTTTAAAAGGGTGGACAAAACTAGAGGGCAGGAAGAGGGACACCAGGCGCTCATTGAATTTTAATAAATGAACATGCTTGTTGGACAATTTACACAGAGTTTGTGTCAACAAATATGAAACAAGTTTATTCACAGCTGCATTCACCCTGAGCTACTTTGGGGCATCCAGGGTCAGTGAAATTGTGGCCAGAAAAAACCCTATCTAAGGAAGGTCTGGCCCTAGCTGATATTAATCTGGGCAAAGAATGCATGGCGATAAAACCGAATGAATCCAAAACTGATCAGTTGGGAAAAGGTAGAATCATAAACCTCTATTACATTGACAACAAGAGATACTGCTCTGTCTGCACCACTAAAACTGTCCACAGAATTTGCACAAAGACAGGTGGGCAGTTATTTAGACACAAGAATGGCAAGGCCCTCACCAGGTTTCAGCTGAAAACTGTGCTGAAAAAAGCTATCAGGGCAGTGGGATAGGACCTGTCAGAATTCGGGTGACATTCATTCAGGATCGGGGCAGCTGCTTCAGCATGTTAATGTTAAAGGATATTTGTACCGCGCACTATCGCTACCGGAGTGGTTGTTAGGGAGAATTCTCATAAATGGTTGATTTCCCTCACCTACTGAGTCCCTCAGCAGCTTTGCTGGATTTCTAGGATTTATTTTTTCACCTGGTAAGAGTGTGAGCCTTTTTTTCCCACTCTTACATGTGTTTTGCTATGTGTATTACTCCTACATCCAGTCCCCTTTCCTCCATACTTATGGGACATTCCTTCGTCCTGTGGGACGGGACCGGAGCACTTTGTAAAAGCATCAAGATTTTGCAAACATTTTAGTCCTTCCTCTCTTTTACGCGGGGTACTGCACACGGCCGTAACCCCGCCCATCTTAGCTCCGGCCCACGCATCGCCTATCAGTCCTTTTTTCCGCTCGTTCGAGACTGGACGCACTTAGCATGTGCGGAAGGTTTTTTCTTCCAACTTCCTCCTCTCTGGCTCTCGCTTGCGATCGCGTGATAGTCCGTCTATGCCTTTTCAGCTAGACTGTCCGAATTTTTCTTCCTGTCAGTGACGCTTCGCTAGGGCGGATCCCTATTCTCTTTGTTTAGAGTGTTTGGGTCCTGACCACCGGTGGGACTCTTGTTTTTATTGCGATTCCCTTTCGGTCCGGGCGCTCCAACGTCGGTTAGAGCAGTGGGAGGAGGTGTTTCAGCGCACTCCTCCTATGCATTTCCAATCCTTCATCGATGAGAAGAAGAAACGCCCGATGAGTTCTTTACTTTTTAGGGCACCCGGCCGAGGGACTCCTTTCCGGGGTCTTCCCGGTCTGGGAGGAGCGTCAAGGACACTGTTACTGGGGCTTACCCTGAGGTGCCTTCTAGGCCTAAATAGTGTACCAGAGTTTTCTCCGAGGGCCTTCATAAGGGGCCTGTTGACACCGGATCACAATTCCGAGGCCCCTCCTGTGGGGGCTGTTTGTAGACCTAGCTCTAGTGAGTCGTGGGGTACCGGAGCTTGCTCCGAGGCCTCCTTGATTGGAGCTTCCCTCATTTGTACCGGGGTGCGCCCCGAGGCCTCGGCTGGGCTTGTCGGTACCGAACAGAAGTTTGAGGCCCGGCGTGAAGAGGCTTCTACCGGATGCGGGTACAAGGTCCCTCGTTTAGAGGCTAAGGTGACCAACAGTTCTGAGAGGCTTGCTAAGGCCTTGTCAGTGAAAGGTGTTCCTCATCGTTCCCATTCTTGCAGTGACCCCAGAACTGTTTTGGGGACAAGGAGTGAGGTTTCGAACCGTAATTCCTCCTTTACCGGCAGTGCCGAGGTCCTTCCTGCGAAGGCTAGTTTGGCTATTAGCATGTCACAAAAACATCCTAGGCCACACAGTACCGGCTCGGCCAAGGTTCCTTGTGTTAAGGCTAAAATGAAGACCCCTTACCCACTTGTGAGGACCCCGGTCTCACTTTCACCTGTGTCGCAGTTCTCCTCATGTGATGACAAAATGGCAGCCGTTCCCGCCAAGACCACGGTGGCCATTTTGGATACAACCCTTACAACTACGCCATCAGCTTTAGGTGTGGGAGGTGTTCTTTCAGGTGAACATCGGTTTCCTTTTGCACATCCGTTTCGTCCAGTTTATGACTGGGACGCTCGGATGCCTCTACCGCACAATGTCTCGCTGCCAACGGCATTGGCGCCCTTGATTTATGTGGACAACAGCGGGGAAGGGCCCTCTTGGCAACCCTCTCCACTATGCCCTTGGAATTACCCTCTTCATGAGAGGCCTCCTCCTGTCACGCCTAAGACATCAGAGGAGGATGTCTTTTTCGGCAAGTTTCAAAAACGTGCGTGTTTCCGACCCCATGAAGGAGTACTTTAAGGGCCTGTTTAGGGAGATATGCCCGCCTGCGCCAACGGTCCCGGCTACGCTGCCTGTGCTTCCGCCAGCGCCGCCTTTACCGGCTGGGCCTCCCCCAACTCTTCCACCCCCGCCTCCATTGTCCCCAGTGGACAAGGCGATTGTGGTGCCGGATGTGACTGAGCCTGATCCGGATTTATTGGATGATGTACAGGGCGATCAGGACAGCGAAGACCAGCCCCGCTCTATCAGAGCCTTTCACGACCGGGTGCTGGACATGATCTGTCTGTTGGATGTTCCAGTACCCGAGGCACCTGCTCCGCAGTAGGGTGTGCTTTCGGGGGAGTTCACCTTGTCTCCTTCGGAGCGTACCAGCTTGTTCTGGTCCGTAGAGTATGGGAGAAACCACACTCTGGACTGTTTGTCAATAAGAAAATTGATGCACGCTACAGGCTTCATTCTTCGGAAGAGGTGGCCTTAGCATCGTGTCCACCCCCCTCCTCCACAGTCATGGCTGCGGCCACTTTGCAGTCCAGACCTGCAGCATCCTCCACTTCGACGGCTACACAGGTCCTAGGCAAAGAGGATGAACTTCTTGACTCCCTTGGGAGGAAGATTTTTGCTAACTCAGCCCTGCAATTGCGGCAGGCCAATGCAGAACTGTCGGGGGCGAATATGAAAATGTGGAAAGGTCTGTCGGAGTTTGAGGAATTCATCCCTGCTGAAAAGCTGAAGGACATTAAGACGGGTTTGTCAGACGCCAGGGTCCTGGCTCAGGATCTGCTGGAATCGGCAGCTCATCACGTCGACACTTCGGCCCGAGGCCTTATGCTTGGTGTGGATGCTTCGCATCAGGCTTGGCTGCACACCACCAAGTTCTCTAACGAGGTGCAGGATAAGGTTTTGGATCTGCCGTTTGACGGCAAGGAGCTTTTTCATTCCACAACGTATGTGGAGCTGACCAAAACGAAGGATAGCCCCCAGATCGCCAAGTCTTTGTCTGTCCTGGTGAAACCACCTTTTAGGACACAGAGACCGTTGTCTTAGCCCCGGCCCTCTTCTGGCTTTAGGGGGTTTCTGGACCGAAAGTCCTGCAGAGTGGATACCCCTTTGGGGAATTCCCACCGGAGGCAGCAACAAGGTCGTTATTTCTCCCGCTCCTCAGCCTCCTCATCTGGTTCAGGTGGTGCCGCAACCCCAAAACCAGCCAAATGAGGGTTCTCTGCGCTCGCACGAGACCCCGATGGGAGGACGCATTGCATCTCATTGGGAGGCATGGCAGACCATTACCGAGGACTGGTAGGTCTTGTCAGTCTCTCGGCCGGGCTTCCGCTTACCCCTTCCCCCTACCCCACCCATCAATCCTCCTTTCCAGCAGTCGGCATCGCCCTCCCTCAAGGCCGAGATCCAGATGTTACGAGGGCAGGACTTCTACTCCCGACTGTTTACGGTGCCCAATCCAAACCAGGCTGGCCTGCGGAGCATTCTAGACCTTTCCCAGTTCAATCTTTTCCCACCCCAAGAGAAATTCAAGATGATCACGCCTGGTCAGATAAAGTCCTCTTTACAGATGGGCAATTGGCTCAGCGTGGTGGACCTTCAGGATGCGTACATGCATATTCTGATCTGGAATCCACACCGGAGATACCTGCATTTCTCTGTGGGAGAGGAGCATTTCCAGTTCTGAATGCTTCCCTTTGGCCTCAGCTCGGCACCGCATGTCTTTACGAAGATGATGCTGGTGATTGCAGCTTATCTTCGTCTGCAGGTGTATCCTTACTTGGACGATTGGCTGTTGTGCAGCCCTTGCCCGCTGAAAGCCACGTGCAATCTTCAGTCTCTCATCCAGCTCCTGTTCCACCTTGGGCTGTCGGTGAACTGGCAGAAATCTTCCATGACGGTCTCTCAGGACTTGATCTTCCTGGGTTTTCGCTGCAACATGTTAGACTGGAGAGTTTACCTGACCGGGGACAGAATGGCGTATCTGTTGGCCACGTGTCAGATGTTTGCGCAGTCAGAGAGCTCTTGGTGTCAGGCGGTGGATCCGGACTTCAAGATGGTTTTGATTCCAGCTTCCATGAGGACGGACCTGGTGTGGTGGTCGTCTCTCAGCAACCTGTCAGTAGGTGCAGGGTTTCAAGACCCCGCCCCGGTGGTGACGGTCACAACAGACTCCTCCCTCCTAGGGTGGGATGTGACATTGGATCTTCTTCAGGTCTCGGACCTTTGGTCGCCCCAGGACAAGCTCCTTCACATAAATCATCTGAAGCTTCTGGCGATTTTCCTAGCGCTCAAGGCGTTCAGGCTGGTCATTGCCAACAAGGTTGTCTGTATCCGCACGGACAATGTTGTGTCAATGTATTACATCAACAAGCAGGGGGGCACCAAGTCTCCTCCTCTTGTGGATCTGACCATCCAGATTTGGGAGTGGGTGGTTCGGCATGGTGTCTGGCTGGTAGCAGTACACATCCCGGGCCAGCTGAAAGTCACGGCGGATGCCCTCAGTCGGCGGACAATGGTCAGCTACAAGTGGGAATTGAAAGCCGAGATCCTCTTACGGATATTCTTGTGTTGGGCACTCCAGAAGTGGACCTCTTCGCAACATCGGCAAACAAGAAACTTCCTCTGCATGCCTCCAGAAATGGTCTGGGAGCCTCCTCTCTGGGGGATCCTCTCGAGATTCCTTGGCACAACATGAGGGCCTATGCTTTCCCGCCTCTGCCTCTGATTCATCGGACGATTTGCAAGCTGAGGAACACAGTAAACTGTTCTCTTCTGCTCATAGCCCCGTGGTAGCCGTCCAGGTTCTGGTTCTCAGAACTTCAGCATCTGTCGGTGTGTGCGCCGATCAGGATACCGGTGAGTCCCAATCTGCTTCACCAGAGGGATCAACAGCTCTGGCACCCCTTCCCACAATCATTCAGCTTGGCGGCATGGTGCCTGAGTTCAGGTCTTTAGAGCATCTCAACCTGTCTGCTGATAACATGCAAATAATTCAGGTAGCCAGGAAGCCCTCGACGACGTCTCAGTATAAGAGCAAGTGGCTTGGGTAATGTCACTGGTGCTTAGCCAAACAGCTGGACCCCAGGGTGGCTACGATTGACACAGTGCTGTCCTTCGTGTCTCACCTAGCAGAATCGGCATTCATGTTCTGTCATGCAGAACTTATCTTTTGGCGGTAGGCGCCTACCTGTCCACGGACCAGTGCTCTTATTCACTATCAAATCCGGTGATTAGGAGGCACTTCGAGGGTTTGACGCGTCTTTATCCCCCGGTTCGCAAGCCGCACCCAACGTGGGATCTGAATGTGGTCCTTACGGCGTTGTGCCATAAACCGTTCAAACCTATGGCCACGGTGGACCTTAAGCACTTTTCGTGGAAGGTGTCTTTTTTTGGTTACCGTTACTTTAGCAAGGCGTGTGAGTGAGCTCCAAGCTCTGTCTGTGGAGCATCCCTTCTTGGTTTTCCACAAGGATAAGGTGGTCATGCGGACCAATCCTTCTTTCCTGCCAAAGGTGGTCTCTGATTTCCATCTGAATCGGTCAATCTCCCTGCCAGTCTTTTTTCCAAACCCAGCTTCAGAAGCGGAAAGGGTTCTACATTGTTTGGATGTTAGAAGGGCGCTTAAGTTCTATCTGGACAGAACATCTGAATTTAGGACCTCTTCTCAACTATTGGTGACCTTTGGTAACCCACAAGGTAGGCAGGCCTCTAAGGCGACTATCTCCAGATGGATTGCGGACTGTATTACGGAGTCTTACACTGTCCACGGTCTGCAGCCTCCTAAAGGAATTAATGCACACCTGGTGCAGGGCAAGGCAGCTGCAGTTGCCTTTCAGAAATATGTCCCCTGGGAGACCATCGCAAAGGTGGCTACATGGGCTTTTTGTAAACATTATTGTCTAGACCTGAGCTCCAGATCTGATGCTCAGTTTGGCCAGGCTGTGCTGAAGAACCTTTTCAATAAGGGATTTCCATCCACCAGTAATTCCTGTGAGGAGTGCTTGGGAATCTTCCATAAGTATGGAGGAAAGGGGATGGGACGTAGGAGTATAACCAGGTTACTCACCGTAGTGACCACCTTACTTCTAGTCCATAGTCCCCTTTCCTCCATACGCCCGCCCGCCGTCCCCTCTAATAAAGTTCCTCTTTTATTGCTTAAAGGACTCTGACCTGGCTATAGAAAAGGACAGATGGGCGATGCGCAGGGCGGAGCTAACATGGGCGGGGTTACGGCCACGTGCAGTACCCCACGTAAAAGAGAGGAAGGACTGAAATGTTTGCAAAATTTTTATGCTTTTACAAAGTGCTCCGGTCCCGTCCCACAGGACGGAGGAATGTCCCATAAGTATGGAGGAAAGGGGACTATGGAATAGGAGTAAGGTGGTCACTATGGTGAGTAACCTGGTTATTCTACTTTCTGTGTGATCTTGGGCACTGGAGCCTCACCTACTCCATGTGCACCACTTTTTGTGTGTGCTAAACAGCACCTTAAATGCACTGAAACAGGGTTGTCTTTGAGACTTCCCATTGACTCCATTTTTCTAGGGCTGACTACTGTCCCCCAGAAATAGGTAAAGTTGCCATTAACTTTATATAGTCACTTTAAACCACAGACCCAGAACACCTCATCTTACACAGAGTATTGGAAAGGGTTAAACTCTTATCCCTTTTTGTCTGTAACTCTTGGAGCCTTGAATCGCTCCCTTAACATTAAGACTTGGTTGGTGGCAGTGGTATCTACCCTAACGTTTCTACCGCGTTTATATTATAAAAACGTGGAATTGGTTCATGCTATTATATTAGCCTCAAACATAAACCCGCTTGACCAAATACATTTTATTTTGGTTCCGGCTGGGTTTATTCACCATTTCTTTTTGTTAAAGTCTTTCTCGTGTTTTTCTCTGCGCGCTAAACCGGGGATGACTCCTTTGTTCGCTGTCTTTTCGCGGGCTTGTGCACAGAAGCCCTCCTTAAGGCACATAGATAGTCTAGGTAGGCAGGATGTGAGGGAGGGATCTTCGGAGCCCTGCCATGGGTTCCCTTGGTAACCCAAGTTGCACTCTTGTCTGATTGGCTAAGGGGACTGGCCTTGCCAGGCCAGCTTCCCTGCTGTGTGATTGACAGCCAGGCTGTATGAATGGGGGAAAACTGCATAAAAAGCAGGTCTCTGAGACTGGAAGAGCAGAGTCGCCACTGGAACGAAAGAACCAATGAGGAACTGGAAGAAGAGGACCCCTACCATGACTGAACCACCTGGTGAAGCCCTGCTGCAGGTCTGAATCGCAAGAATCCGACGACAGAGAAAATCATCCAGGAAACTTCTTCCCTTGAGCTGGTGGGACCAACCAGTTCACCCAAACTACAAGCCAGGACCCCTCCTCTGGTCGAAATTGCTGTACAGAGCTACAGTGGGCTGGATAGCCAGGAAGGTCAGACCCTGCTTGGGGTTTAAGAAGCGCACGTTTTATTTGTTGTTTTGCTCTGCTGCTGGTTTCTTCCCTGGGTGGCGCAGGACGCTCCAGTCTTCCTACTTTGTGTCAGTCCGACAGTCGCTTAGGAACCGTGAGCCTGCAGGAACCACCAGGAACGTTCGCCTCAGCTACAGCTCCCGCTCCGTTTTAAGGTACTGTGCAAATCCGGTTGTCCGTTTCGGTCAGCCGCAGTGAAAGGGTTTGAAATCTTTCTCCAATCCAAGGTCTTGTCCTTCTCTTCTCTTTGAACTAACTTTTCTACCAACCAACCTCGTCTGGAATCTGTTCCACAAACTTTACCGCAAACTACCTTGAACTGTGTGATCTTGAGCAAAAGACTTTTGACCCATTGACTTTGTCCCTAAGCCTTTTCTAGCTGATCTCCTCACTGTAGTCTCTCTTGTTCAATTGCCCTGAGTACTTACCTGTTGGTTTTACCTAATTTCTAATAACTTTTCTCTTTCACTCCCTTTTGAATTGCTGGAGTGCCATTTTGTTCCCACTTCATTTTGTGAGCTTAGCATGTCTGGAATTTAAGGGAAGTGGTGTGGTGTATTTATGATTGTGATTTTTAACTTGCTTAGAATAGTGAAATGTTATACAACTGTTGAGTAAATAAATATATATTCTTTTACTTAGAAACCTTGAGTCAGTCTTTGCCTGAATCCTAGTAATTGCTGTCCTTTGTGTAACTGTTTGTACTGCTCACTTACTCATGAGATAAGTCTGGCTGCTCCACTACTGCTACCACTATAACTGTGTAGTACAGGCTTGTACCAAAGGTGAAATTATACTGTCACTTGTAGTCTTAATTGTGTGTAGTGTTCCCAAAGGGTACTGCATATAATTCTGCCTAACACTGGTGTACAGTGGCGAGGATAAAAGTATAGTAATTACACTTAGAGTGCTGCTATTACCTTGGATCAACTAACCACAAGGCTAACATCACTAAAAAGCAACATTAATCATGTCTGAGATGGAAAGCCACAGTCAGGAGACCCTTCTGAGTTACACTGCTGATTATTTAAGAAACATGTGTGAAGAAAGGAAACTCTCTGCCAAAGGCAAAAAGATTGAATTAGTTGAAAAGTTGTTAAAGAACCAAAGTCTACGGAGTGGGTCTGAAATACCTGACCCTCTAGCAAATGTGTAAAGTATTGAGGATGATACTATGCAGACCTTCCAGGATTTTGCGGCATGAAATGGCAAATTTTCCGGCACAAACCTTTATTTATTGCGCCATTTTTGTGGCACATTTTGTATTAACTGGAGGGTGTAAGATTGCCACATTGCAGGAAATAGGCAGAATGCAAGGCTACAAGAGAGCCAGGGTATCATTATTATGTATCTTTTGTATTAACTTAATAGGAAGAGTCCCAGATGTCTCTGGCTTGGCAGAACAGTGTTTGATTTGGCAACATTTTTGGTTTAATGTGCATGCCTATTTAATAGCATTAACTCAATTGATCATTATCAGTTGTAATGCTGAAGATATTCCCCTTCTATGTTCTCCAATCCCCCAAACACCCACACACCTCTCTCACCAACACACATCTCACCAACTCCCCATCACAACTTGCATTCCTTAACCTCTCACTCTGTCATACAAATACTCATGTGCTATGTTACACTGTCAAGTCACAATTTGCACTGCTCAGCCCCTGCCACACTCCAAATCATACTCCCAACTCACACCTTACACTCTACAATTCCTCCCGCAATATACAGTCCTTCATTCTGTGCTGCTTCTGCATCTTGCATCCTTTCTACCATTCTATCGCACTCTTCCCTCATCCTTTTTCCCAATCTGCAGCTGTTAGGACAGTTTTTCTGAAGTCCAGTTAAGGGCCTAGTAAAACCATTCAACTGAGGCAGTACAAGACTCCACTCTTAGTATAAGACCGTACCACCTGAGTACATGGTAGCGTAGGCAGAGCAGCCAGGCTTATCTTAGGAGGGAGAGAGGGCAGTAGATACAGTACAAGTGAAAATTGTAATACAAATGATCCAAAGAAACACTGAAACACTATGTATTATAAAAATAAAGGATTTATTTAAATACAAGTAGGCCCAGATAAATCTAGGGGTTAAGTAAATACTGAAACATTATATGAAATCACAATATAAAACACAACACTATACTTGAAAGTACACAGACCCAAGTATAGACCTTATTTGGAACACCTAACAGTAGTTCTAGGGAAGTCAAAACCTTGTTATACACATTTAGTATAGGCCAAGCCTATTCTTTGGGAGTAAAAGACCAATGGTTACTTTTAGATTACTTTTGGTAATACAAGGACAGTAGGCCCTTCCAGTTGTACAGTGACTCTTGGAACAAATCACATAAACAGTCAACTGGACAATATACTTTTGGTGAATAGTGAAACACTTATTCTAGGTGCAGTAAAAACCTATAACTACTTTTGTCATAACACACAGTTATACCAGGTGAGCAAAACCTATGGATGTAATGTACAATTACAGATGCTTTGGAAATCAGGGAACCCCAGATTGAGCTAAGCAATAACTCTTGTAACTTGTTTTGGATGGCACACAGCTACCACCAGGTAAGTAAAACCCACTTACTTTAACTTCACAATGAAGGGGAAAGTAAAACCCAATGTCACACTTTACTGAATAGATATTCTAGGTAGGCAACAACCTAATGTAGACTTATTAAAGACAGGCTAGCAGCAAGTCAGGGGAAGCAAGACCCAGTTGGGGGACACTCATACAGTTATCCTAGCAGGACTAACCTGGTGATACCAACAGTTGGAGGACACTCATACAATTACCCTTCAGGAATAACCTGGTGAAACCAACACATTACTTTTGTAAAGAGGCACAACCTAATCACAGGAGAGTAAAATACCTTCACATCTACTTTCTTTTAGACTGGCAAAACAGTGGCTAAGGAAGGAAAGATGTTAACCATACTTTTAAGAATAGTGCATCACACATCCAGGATCAGTAAGAACTTTTGTAACTGTTCACTCTTAGAATTACAGTTACCAACCAACTCTTTACAATTAAGTAAAAACACTTGATTTCTTTTCTAGGCAGAAGTCTCAATCCCTTCAAAGTCTTTTCCCTTAGAGCATGAGTGTTCTCAGTGGCAGAAGGGGGGGTCACTAGGACTAGTGACCAACAGGCAGTGTTAGAATACGTTCTTTAGTAGCAAAAGTCAGAGTTTCCTTAGGAAAACTGGGCAAACAAGTGAGTACTTTACTTCTAGAGTTAGAAGAGGGTCCAGGGGCTTCACCGAAGACACCCCAGCAGGATTCTAGCAGTGGGACTGGGTGTACTGGACGAGGGACCTCCCAATCACAGAAAACACCCCAGGACTACACAGAAATCCCAACAGGCTTAAGGTAAGTATATACCCAAGCCAACACAGTACCTCAGCAATGAAGAAGAGATTGCAGCAGGAGAACTTCAGGGACTGCAGCCAAATACCCGGTCACTGGATTCCTTGTCCTGGAGACTGAACACAAGACCTCAGAAGGGACTTTGCAGCAGGGATCAATGAAGAAGGCTCTAGGCAAGATTTCTCTCGTGGCTGAATGCGGTTCTGCGGGTTTGGCACCTTTTCAAGGAGCACAGAAGAAGACAGAAAATCGCGGTTGAATTCTCGTTGTTTAAAAGGTCCAGCACTCTTGTGAGGGGACTTTTTGGACTCGATTCGTGTCTCTGGAGATAGACCAGGATGCCCACGAAGTTTCAGCGAGATTCGGAATTCGGAAGACCGTGCACCGCACAGTGGCAGGAGGTCCCAGGGTATTGGGGTATTGCAAGAACGCAAGGTCGCAGCACATGTGGGATGGCTCAAAATGCAGGTCGTCTTGAGTCTGGTGGGTCTCACCAGACTCTGGGTTCGGGTCGTCGTTTTCGGAGACCTCAGGTCAATCGGAAGGAAGGGCTGCAGCAGGCTCCAGTTACAAAGCAGGCTCTCTGGCCGCTGGAAATCATTCCCGCCGCTTTTCCTTCGTCATCCTCTTCGGTTTTCTGTTCCAGTGGTCGACATGACTTCAGCTTCCAGGTTTCCAGTATTTATCAGGAACTGCAACACAACCTCTGCATTCTCTCCCCGCATTTTACAAGAAAGGGGCGTTTGGCTGTCCAATCAGGACAGCCAACCCCCCACTGGGATTTGGCCCAGTTGAAGGAAGACCTAAGACAAAGGAGGGGGAAGTTTGGGACCCCTCCCCCACTTCCTGTGCTTACAGACTGACTGGAGCCTGGGCGGGGTGTCCAGGGGACTCCCGCCGAAGACAAAACTCAAACAAAGGATTTTCCCACCCTGGATGTCAGGGGAAGGAACAAGAAACGACAAGAAAAACTAAAATGGCAGAAAAAGAAGACAGGGGCCATTTTGGTAAAAATGAGCACCCTTAGGTGCTTTTACTGCAGCTGTGATTACAGCACGCGGTAAAGGTGCACCAAAGTAGTAAAAGGTATCACTGCCACCAGCCATTAAAGGTAAGCTTGTCACTGTAACAGAATTGTTACAGTTTAAGTGTGAAAGGGGATACATTGTATCTCCCCAGCACTCCACATAAGGTGGGGTGTGCTGGTTTCACAGAAGTAAATGTAAAAGGGATCCAAAGATCCTTTCTACCCTTGGGAACTGTAGTTCACTCAAGGTTAGCACAAGAAAGTTAAAGGGGGAGTCCCTAGGGCAACCCAGCAACAACAGGCACTTATTGCCAATAAGTTGTTAGACATGATAACTTTAAAAAGACACTATGGAGAGTCTTAAAAATGACACCCATAAAAAGAGTTAAAGACAGGTGAGTGTGGAAAAAGGTTCCCACTCACTGAGGTATTAATGGAAAATATCTCACTAGAAAAGCAAAAAGTTCTGGAGTTGAACCAGGCAAGGAAGATTTACCAGCCCTGTGGAAATCTTACCTAACAGCAGCTCACTGCCTCTTTCCGGCTAACCGCCTCCTCTCTGGCTCACTGGCCACACGCACCCTCTACTTTCTGTACCTCTGCTCGCTCTCAGATTTCTGGCCCACCGCATCACTGCTTCCTCTGCTCTTTGGTGCACTGCTTCCTTCTCTGACCCACTGCTCTCCCTCTGCTTTCTTGCCTATCACTTCACATCTCACCCATCACTCTCCCTCTCTCTCTCAGTATAACCATTTCTTTTTTTTAAATGTATATTTTGACCCAGACCCTCAAAGAATGGGGCATTTAAAAGAAGAACGGAGGATATGTTATTTTTAGACAACCCATTTTTGGAAATGAGCAGGTCACCTTATTCTCAAAGGTGACCGGTGCATTTCCACATGCTTGAGCTGTAGAGTAAATAGTGTGCTGGCCAGCTGCCTTGAATGGTGTTCTGGGTTGTTTGACCGAAGTGTAATGATTTGCGGCGGAATTGACTGTAGTCAATTTCGCCGCAAATTGATTTGCACTTCAGCCAAACAACCCAAAATGTACCTTTCACCACCACCCCACCCACTCCCCTACTTAACTGCTTGGTCGCTACCGCTTCCCATGCAACCCTGCGGTGCAAGATCCGTCCCTCTAACGCGGGTCGGATCTGACTCTGCAGGGTCCCTTTTTCGTTATTTTCTTTTTTTCCTGTCCCCGTCTCCAATTTTGAGGAAAAAGGGGAAAACACTTCTGCAACCCCCTAGACCAAAAATACTGAACATGGGCAGTGGGTGACACGCCCGCAACACATGTTCGGTATTTATAAAAATCGATTGAATAGTATTGGACGAAATAAGTCAAATTGTACCATTCGCTCGATTTTTGTCATCAAAATGGGAAGTACCTTGAATAGAATTGCTCTCCCGACAATATTCTGCAAGCTCCCAGCGCCTTTCACAGGGACAGGCCTTCCAGGGGCCTGCCACTGTAAACTGCGACCCAAAAAATGAATTTTTATCCTGTTTGAGGAATAGAAATGCAAGCGACACAGCAGCGGTTCATACCTTAAAAGAAATGCATGACAGAATCAGGAAAGACTCTGTCATGCAGTGGCAGCCCCACATCCTGTGCGCGTAGGGTTGCCTACAATTTCTGCACATTTAAAAGTGCATCTTGCTTGGAAATGAGGGATGCGCTTTTAAATTGGCAGAAACACCACTTTATTTGATCAAGGAGGTGGAAAAGGGCATCTGAATGGGCGCGCATATAAAATGTGCCCATTCATGTGTCCCTTGCGGATAGGGCTGCACTTTTTTGGGGCGCAAGTGATGAGATGTGTTAGCGCATTTCATTTCTTGCGTAAAAAAAAAGTTGAGAACCTGGCACCCTGAGTATTTTTTTTAAACAGTAATTTTTGCAGATTACATAAAAAATCTTTTTTTTTTTCACAGATGCTGTTTTTGCACAAAATGCCAGTTTTCCCAGCATTTTGTGGGATCGCAAAATCGCTATAAGCTGGAGGGTCTGACTATGTCTAGTAATGATGAGTTGGAAGGGGAAGATATGTCTATTAATGTAGGCCTCCCTGACCCCTTGCCTGCTCAGCAACCTCAACCCTTGTCCACTAGGACAACCACAGGTCCTACACTCAGTCCTGAATTCATTGCTATAGAGAAAATGAAGCTTGAACTGGAATTCAAACGTTTAAATGCTCAAACTGAACAAAAACACTAAGAACTTAAGCTCAGAGAAATGGAGTTGAGTCATGAACTTGAAATGAAAACATTGTCTCTTGAAAATGCTTCTCTCCCTGAGTCTTCTAGGTCTTCCAGTCCTAAAAGACCCTGTATGCCTAAAGAAATTGTGGGTATGTGTTAGGCAGAAACCTGTGCAGTTCCCTCTGGGACCACTGCAAAAGATTTAAGACTACAGGTGTTTGGCAGTAAACCCACTTGGTAGCAGTCTGTACCACACAGATTTACTTGATAGCTGTGGCTGAGCAGTCAGACTTCCCTCAAGAAGAGTTAGGCAGTATACAGAGTATTCACAATAGGTCAAAAGAACACAGTAGAATAAGCAAACACTGACCAGAGCTTGGTGTAAAAGAGATATAATTATTTATTTAAAACCACATCTAATAAAACACACTGGCACTAATATCAAGCAGTTCAAAAACACAGTCACTAAAAGATATACACTCACTTCAACGATTAGTTAGACAAGTCTTAAGTAAAGCAACACTTATTTTCAGACAGCGGTGAGCGCTTAACGAAGATGGCACTCTAATCAATCGGTTTAAAAGGGAGAGAAAGGCAGAGCAAAGATAGAAACAGATCCCAACACTTTCGGAAGAACACAGTAGGAGAAGAAGGCAGGTTAAAACCGTAAAGTCAAAGTTAACAAGGCCGGACCCACTTTAAGAGGCTCCGGTCGAAATGTGTCTAAGGTCACACGGTTCAAAGTGCCCAAAAGTCTCGCAATCAGTTCAGAAAGAGTTGGAACAAAACAAAGGGACCAGTTAGATGGTCAAGGCGGCCAGCCCAGTCCAGAAGGTTAAGGGATTATTATTACCTTGTAGCAATCTTTAGAAAGGGAGGCCTGGCGGACACTGTACCTTAAAGTGGTGAGAATACTCCAGCAGGGGCAGTTGTTCCTGGCAGCGGATGCAAGTTGGTGCTTCGTCCAGGGGAAGAGAGGATCTTGTCGGGGAGGAAGACAGGAGTCCGTTGCACTGCCAGGGAAGAAACCAGCCGCAGAGTTCTCAGTTAAAAGGAGCGGTCCTTTTATTCGCGGTCCCGTGGTAAGTGGCTATCCGGTTGCCGGGGTGCTTGGCACGGGCAATTCGACCACAAGACGTCCTGGGATGCGAGAAAAAGAAGGTAAACTGGTTGTGCCCACCAGTCAGGGGAAGAAGACTCTCCAGCCGGGAGATCTTCTCTGTCGTTGGGAAGTGGTGAGTCGGTTCCGCAGGGCTCCACCGGTGGTGTCGTCGTAGCAGGTCGGCTCAGCTTCTCCCTCGTCGGATTTTCAGGTCCTGTGGCGACTTCTAAAGTTCCAGTCCCAAAAGCCCTGCTTTTCTGCAGCACACCCCCATTCACTCAGCCTAGCTGTCAATCAAACATGCTAAGTGGTGAGCCGGCCGGCTTACCACTTGGGCTAATCACACAAGAGTGCGACTTGAGTTACCAAGGTAACTCAGTCCAGGGTGCCTAAACCCCCTCCCACACCCCCTGTGGTACCCAGACAGAGTGGCACCACTTTTGGAGGCTTCTGTGGAGAAGCCCGCCAAAAAGTGGAAGAAAGGGCTCGAGTTGGGTTGGAGTGACAGAAGAGAACACAAACGCCATTTTAGAATGGAGTTCTGGCAAAAAATACCAACCGGCGAATTAATATTAAATAAATAAATGTTCGAGGCTATGAGAATTAAATAATTAACGTTGGTACCCTCGAACAATGGGAAAATCCCATAGAGATATATTCGCGGTCGAATATATAAAAAGTAGTATCCACTGCCACCAGCCAAAACTCGATCAGGGGGGACGGAGACGTGCCCCCTCGAATAACAGACCCTGGGGCAATCGAATTGCCCCGACCAGTACGTCCACAATAAGATGGTTTGTACTGGTTTCTGTTCATAATTTGGGACTAGTAAAGCCAAAGGTGACTTTACATGCCCTGGGAGACAGCAGTCAGTCCCAGGGTATGGAATCTATGGTGGGGTGCCACTATGACACCCCTGTGTCACTGCACTGAGGGTGCTGTGTAACACACATAGTAAAAACACATGAGGCCCTATGGAGTAAAAGACCCCATAGCCAATAAAACACATTAACAGTCAAAGGAACCCCTAAAATCATGTCCACGACTGTGAGGAAAAGAGACTCACTCTTGGCAGGAGAAAAAAACAAACTCCAGCAAAGCTGCTGGGGGACTCACTAGGTTAGGAAATTCAGCCTAAACAGAGAATTCTCCCTAACACTCGCCCCCCCAGACTAAGGGACAGGAGGATTTAATCCACTCCTGGATGAATCTCATACCTCTAGTCGATGACATACATCTTAGAGAGACCATCAGCGTTTTGGTGGTGACACCCTGACCTGTGCTCAATGGTGAATTCAAACCCTTGCAGGCAGATTGGCCATCTCAATAGTTTTGGGGTTTCCCCTTTCATTTGCATTAACCATCTCAAGGGTTGGTGGTCAGTCTCAATGACAAAAGTAGAACCATACAAGTATGGCCTAAACTTCTTCAGAGCCCACACAATAGCAAAACACTCTCGTTCAATGGTTGCCCACCTTGTTTCAGGATCATTCAGTTTTCTACTGATGAAGCAAATGGGGTGCTCCCTACCTTTCCCAGCTAGGTGACTGAGGACTGCACCTATTCCTACATTTGAAGCATTTGTTTGCACAATGAAAGTTCGGTGGTAGTCAGGAGCTCTGAGTACTGGGACTTGGCAAAGAGCCTTTTTCAGGGTTTCAAAGGCCTGGTTGCATTCCTCATTCCACCTAACCTTTTTAGGGAATTTAGGAGAGGAGATCACATTCAGTGGAGAAGCTATGGACCCATAGTTCTCAATGAAATTCCTGTAATATCCAATGAGGCCTAAGAAGGCTCTCACCTGGGTCTGAGTAGTAGGTGTTGTCCAATTTTGCACAGCTTCAATCTTACTGGGCAAAGGCCTTATTTCTCCACCTCCTACCTTATGTCCAAGGTAGACCACTTTACCCTGTCCAATCTGGCATTTACTTGCCTTTATGGTCAGATTGGCCTTTCCAAGAGCCTACAAAACATATCTCAGGTGGTCCACATGTTGTTCCCAGGAATTGCTGAACACTGCTATGTTATCCAAGTATGCCATGCAGAAGTCTTCCATCCCATTCAAAACCTGGTTTACCATCCGTTGAAATGTAGCAGGTGCATTTTTCAATCCAAAAGGCATAACCTTAAACTGGTATAAGCCAACTGGGGTAGAAAATGCAGTTTTCTCCTTGGCATGGTCTGTCAGGGCTATTTGCCAATAGCCTGACGTCAAGTCAAATGTGCTGAGGAACTTGGCTGCACCAAGTCTATCCACCAACTGATCTGTCCTTGGCAAAGGATGGGCATCAGTCTTAGTGACTGCATTAAGAGCTCTGTAATCCACACAGAATCTAAGTTCTTTAGATCCTGCCTTTGGTACTAACACAACTGGGCTAGACCATGGACTAGTAGAGGGCTCTATTACCCCAAGATCAAGCATCTTGCTGACCTCACCTTTGATGTGGGTTCTTACATTTTCTGACATTCGATATACTCTGCTTTTGACTGGCAGACAGTCACCAGTGAGTATGTCATGCTGTCCCCAAGGGGTCAAGTCTGGTGAAAGTGAGAACAGGGAGGCAAACTGATTTAACTTAGATTTGCACTCTTCCTGTTGCTCAGGTGTCAGATTTGAAGAGAGATTTACTCCTTCAATCTTTTCGTCTAAACGTAAGCCTCTGAGGAGATCAGGAAGAGCTTCACTCTCTTCTTCTTCCTCTGATGATGCTAGGAGCAAAGCTCCTACATAAGGTCTGGAGACATACGCTTTTAGTCTGTTGGTGTGGAAGACTGTTGGAGCCTCCTTGGGATTGCCCAAGTCCACCAGATAGTTGACCTCTCCAAGTTTACCCACAACCTTGAAGGGTCCCATCCGTTTGTCTTGCAAGGCCCTCTGCCTTGTTGGAATCCTAACGAGAACTAGCTGGTCCTGAGTGAACTCAACCATGTTAGCCTTTTGATCATGCCAGTGGTTGACCAATGCTTGTCCAGCTTTCAAGTTATCACTTGCTTCTGCCATCATTTGCGACATTCTCCTTCGGAGACCTATCACATAGTCAGTCACTCTGACTGGCTTGGGGGAAGGAGCACTCTCCAACCCCTCCTTGATCAGGGCCAATGGACCTCTGACCAGATGGCCATAGAGAAGTTCAAAGGGAGAATAACCTACTCCCTCCTGAGGGACTTCTCTATAAGCAAAGAGATGGCATGGCAGTAGAAGGTCCCACTTTCTTTTAAGGGGGTCCTCTAAGGCACCTATCATGCTCTTCATGGTTCTGTTGAACCTTTCAACCAGACCATTTGTCTGAGGGTGGTATGCGGTTGAGAACTTGAAAGTAACTCCGCAGGTTTTCCACATGGCTTTCATGTAGTGGGACATAAAATTCGACCCCCTGTCAGAGATTACTTCCTTAGGAAACCCAACCCTGGTAAAAATACCAAGGAGGGCCTTAGCCACAGCCGGAGCTGTAACAATCCTCATAGGAATTGCCTCAGGGTAGCTAGTAGCATGGTCTACTACAACAAGTATAAACTTGTTGCCTGAGGAGGTTGGAGGATCAAGGGGACCAACAATGTCAATCCCTACTCTCTCAAATGGGACTCCCACTACAGGGAGAGGCACTAAAGGTGCCACATTCTTGGAGCCAACCTTACCAGAGGTCTGGCAGGTGTGGCAGCTCCTGCAGTACTTATCTACTTCAGCCCCCATCTTTGGCCAATAAAAGTAGAGTGAGAGCCTTTCCTTAGTCTTCTTGAAACTCAAGTGACCAGCCAAAGGAATATCATGGGCTAACTGCAAGAACTGTGGTCTGTTCTCTTGGGGTACTACAAGTTGTTTGTTGTCCCCAGGTGCAGACTCCGTTGGTTCACTGTAGAAGAGGCCATCTTCCCAGTGTAACCTATATTTCCCAGGCTCTTGCCCTTCAGCCTGAGCATCTGCCTGGTGGCGAAGACCTTCCAGAGTTGGACATTCTCTCTGTCCCTTACTGAAGTCTGCCCTGTTGGGTCCACCTTCTGCCAGTAAAGACTGCAGCTCAGGATGGTCAACAGGATCCAGATCTCCAATGAGTTCCTGGCCTTCCACTAGCTCTTCCTCAGAGTCTAGTTCAACCACACAGGGTTGTACCTCCCTCTCAGCCTCAGCTGGAGGGGGAGTTACTGGTGTAACTTTGGACAACCTAGGGGAAGTCCTTGTTGGCTGCACTGGAGTTCTGGCTGTGAGGTTCTTTCTAGAAGTTTTAGGTTTCCCTTTTTCTTCTAATTTCTTAGAGACAGCAGCTGACATCTCCAGTGGAGCAGGAAGGATCTCTTTCTTCATCATCTCCTTGAGAGCACCTCTCATGGTTCTCTCCCTTGCAGGTCTGGTGAGCTCCTGTAACCTTTCACTAGGAGGTCTGGGGGTATGGGACACTACTCCAAGAGTTTTCAAGTCATTACCCAACAGAACCCTTCCTGGCACCTCACTTTGTATGCTGACAGGTATCTTCACAGTCATGTCATTACACTGGATGAGAACTGGTAATTGGGTAAGCATCTGCACAGGCCCTCCAGCTAACTTGGTGAGGCGTTTGGGTGCCTTAGCAACATCCTCAGCCTGAAAAAATGATTTGTCCACAACAGTTATGCTGGCCCCATTGTCCCTAATGGCAGGAGTCTCCTGACCATTAACCTGGACACTGTCCTTATAATACTCTTTAGTATTATCTGTGATAGAATTATAGACATCTAAGTTCTGTTGTTCCCACAAACCCAGAGACACTAAAGAAACACTGGCTGAGACTCCAATGGGTTCATCAGCCAGCAATAGAAAGTTTCCACTTGCCATTTGTACTTCCTCCTCTGGAGCGAAGGCTAAGGAGACCAGCTGGACCCCTGAAGGTTTACCCTTGCATCTGGGATCTCCTTTCACATGGTCAGTAGAGCCACAAACAAAGCATTTACCAAATGCTTTCTGAATGGTGGCTTGTTCTGACCTCCTTCTGGTTTGGCACCAGAAGGTACACTAGCCTGGTTTGGTTTCCCTTGTGGCTTACCCTTTTGATTTTGTTTGGGGCCCTCTTTGGAATTGGAATTATTAGAATTCTCTTTGGAGTCCTTTTTTGGCTGTTTTCCCTCATCCTTTTTCTGAGTAGCCCCAGAATCCTTGTGAGTGGCCCTGTTGGCAACCCACAAGTCAGCAGCCTTAGCTAACCTCCTGGAACCCAATTCATTTGGATCAGCCAAGTGCTGTCTGAGCTCAGGAGAGCAGGCATCATAAATTGACTCCAACATTACAAGATTCTTCATTCCTTCATAAGTGTTAACCCTGTAACCCTTAATCCATCCCTCTAAGTTTTTCAAACTTTCGCTCACCCAGGTAGCCCAAGGGGTACCATCATGCTTTTTGAGGGTCCTAAACCTCTTAAGGTACTGGGAAGGGGTCTTCCAAAATCTAGCTATTAAAGCTAGTTTCACACATTCATAATCCTTCTTATCCACCTCCCCCAACTCCATTACCACATCAGTTGCAACAGGGGGAAGCCTAGAGAACAACCAGGGAAGTAACTCATTCCCTGTGATGTCCTGGAGCCCATGATTATAATCAAACATTTTTAACCAATCCAACACATCCAACTTAGGTTCATACATACCCACTAATTCCTTAGGCATCCGGGGTCTTTTGGGACTGGAACTCCTAGAGGAACCAGAGGAGAGAGAAGCATTTTCCACAGACAACTTCTTCATTTCTAGTTCATGATTAATCTCTATTTCTCTGAGTCTTAACTCAGCTTGCTTCTGCTCAGCCTGGGCATTCATTCTTCTGAACTCTAGCTCTTGGTTTCTTTCAGATTGAGCAATAAAACGTTTGTACTCTAATTCAAGCTTCATTTTTTCAAGTTCTAAATAAGCAGGGTTACATGTAGGACCTGGTATAGGCCGAATAGGTACAGTAGGTAAGGCAGACAGAGGCTCAGAGTGGCTAACTTCATTAGGTTCACTTTCCTCTTCTGACTCAATATCAAGACTTTGATTCAGATCAATACCATCACTGTTTTCTACATTTGCTGGTGGTGGGGGGGGGGGGGGGGGTAGATTCCTCTGTACCACCCAGACTTTGGTTTTCTAACAATCTTTCTATAAGTTCAATTTTCTTGCCCGTCTCAGAGAGATTCTTATGTCTACACAATAATTTTAAGCAATCAGCAGTTTTGGCAGACAATGATTCTAGGGTATAACTCTCCATAGCAGACAAAGTTAGAAAATCAGCTTTTTAGTGCTAAACTTTGTGGTCAGTTGTCCTAAAGTATTAAAAAAAAGCACACTAAAGTGTATACTCAATACAAATCCCACCGCTGTACACCAGTGTTAGGCAGAAACCTGTGCAGTTCCCTCTGGGACCACTGTAAAAGATTTAAGACTACAGGTGTTTGGCAGTAAACCCACTTGGTAGCAGTCTGTACCACACAGATTCACTTGGTAGCTGTGGCTGAGCAGTCAGACTTCCCTCAAGAAGAGCTGGCAGTATACAGAGTATTCACAATAGGTCAAAGGAACACAGTAGAACAAGCAAACACTGAGGCCGGCTCACCACTTGGGCCAATCACACAAGAGTGCGACTTGAGTTACCAAGGTAACTCAGTCCAGGGTGCCTAAACCCCCTCCCACACCCCCTGTGGTACCCAGACAGAGTGGCACCACTTTTGGAGGCTTCTGTGGAGAAGCCCGCCAAAAAGTGGAACAAAGGGCTTGACTTGGGTTGGAGTCACAGAAGAGAACACAAACACCATTTTAGAATCGAGTTCTGGCAAAAAATACCAACCGGCGAATTAATATTAAATAAATAAACCGGCGGTATGTTCGAGGCTATGAAAATTAAATAATTAAAGTTGGTAGCCTCGAACAATGGGAAAATCACATAGAGATATATTCGCTGTCAAATATAAAAAGTAGTATCCACTGCCACCAGCCAAAACTCGATCAGGGGGGACGGAGACGTGCCCCCTTTAATAACAGACCCCGGGGCAATCGAATTGCCCCGACCGGTACGTCCACAATAAGATGGTTTGTACTGGTTTCTGTTCATAATTTGGGACTAGTAAAGCCAATGGTGACTTTACATGCCCTGGGAGACAGTAGTCAGTCCCAGGGTATGGAGTCTATGGTGGGGTGTCACTAAGACACCCCTGTGTCACTGCACTGAGGGTGCTGTGTAACACACATAGTAACAACACATGAGACCCTATGGAGTAAAAGACCCCATAGCCCATAAAACACAGTAACAGTCAAAGGAACCCCTCAAATCATGTCCAAGAGTGTGAGGAAAAGAGACTCACTCTTGGCAGGAGAAAAAAACAAACTCCAGAAATCCAGCAAAGCTGCTGGGGGACTCACTAGGCTAGGAAATTCAGCCTAAACAGAGAATTCTCCCTAACAGTATGTATGAGGTTAAGCTTGATATTTTAGATTGGTTGGCAATGTTTGAATATAATCATGGTATTCAAGGTCTCACAGGGAATCAATTTCTTCCCTGGCTCTTCTCTAGGCTACCCACTGTTGCATCTGATGTAGTGATGGAGTTGGGGGAGGTGGATAGGATGGATTATGAGTGTGTGAAGCTAGCTTTAATTGCTAGATTTGGGGAGATCCCTTCCCAGTACCTTAAGAGGTTTAGGACCCTCAAAAAGCATGATGATACCCCTTGGACTTCCTGGGTATGTGAGTGTTTGAAAAACTTAGATGGTTGGATTAAGGGTTACAGAGTAAAGACTTATGAAGGAATGAGAAATCTTGTTATGTTGGAGTCTGTTTTTGATGTCTGCTCTCCTGAGCTCAGACAGCACTTCCTGATTCTAAGGAGATAGATCCAAAGAAGCTAGCTAAGGCTGCTGACTTGTGGGTTGCCAACAGGGCTACTCACAAGGATTCTGGGGCTACTCAGAAAAAGGATGAGGGGAAACAACCAAAGAAAGACAACAAAGAGAATTATAATACCTCCAATCCAAAAGAGGGTCACAAACAGCAACATAAGGGTACACCATAAGGGAAATCAAATCAGGCTAGTGCACCATCTGGACCCAAACCAGATGGAGGTCAGAACAAACCCTCAATCATCAAAACATTTGGGAAATGTTATGTTTGTGGGTCAACTGACCATGTGAAAGGGGATCCCAGATGTAAGGGTAAACCTTCAGGGGTCCACATTGTCTCCTTAGCCTTTTTCCCCCCGAGGAGGAAGTACCTATGGCAAGTGGAAACTTTCACCTACTGGCTGAAGAACCCATGAGAGCCTCAGCCAGTGTTTCTTTGGTGTCCCTGGGCTTGCGGGAACAACAGAATTTAGATGTCTATAACTCCATTCCAGATAATACTAAAGGGTATTATAAAGATAGTGTTCTTTTGAATGGTCAAGAAACCCGTGCCATCAGAGACACTGGAGCCAGCATAACTGTGGTGGATGAATCCTTTTTCAAGGTGGAGGATGTTGCTAAGGCACCCAAATGCCTCACCAAGTTAGCTGGAGGCCCTGTGCAAATGCTTCCCCAGTTACCAGCTCTTATCCAGTGTAATGATATGACTGTCAAGATACCTGTTAGTGTGCAGAGTGAAGTACCTGGGAGAGTCCTGTTGGGTAATGCCCTTAAAACTCTTGGAGTTGTGTCAAGCACCCCCAGGCCTCCCAGTAAAAGGAAACAGGAGCTCACAAGGTCTACAAGGGAGAGAACCTTGAGAGGCTCTCCGGAGGAGATGATAGAGGAAAATATCACCCTCACTCCACAGGAGTTTCTCACTGCCATTTCTAGAAAAACAGAGGCAAAGGGGAAACCCAAGACCTCCAGGAAAAGGTCAGGCAGCACCCCTGTGCTACCAACAAGGACATCACCAAGATTGTCCAAAGTGACTCCTGTGACTACTCCACCTGCTGAGGCAGAGTGTGGGATGCAACTGTCATGGAGACTGGGCCTGCCACTGTTTCTGCCTCACTTTGGGCGCTCAGGGGAACTTGGCATAGGTGTGTGGGGGGTTCCAGGGGTTAAAATCTGCTACAAAAGGCCTAGGAAAGCTCCAGAAAAGGTATTACACATTCCTTCATTACATCGTGGCTCTTAGAATTCCTCCAACATGGCGCTCCTTTCACACAGGGCACTGTATGCTGTGCATTCTAGTCTTTGGGCGTGGTTGGCTATTTAAGCCACGCCCAAGGACAGGTCCGTGCTTCGCGTGAGAAACTGTACACATGCTCACCTCTTCTTAGAAGCCCCGACTCTTCTGCGGTGTCACGGCGTCCCGCCTCAGCTTCCAGCGACTCCTGCTTCACAGCGGTCAGTAAATCCTTACGCGGAGAAGAAGAAAATAATGTAGCGTTCACTTACCTGCTCGCGCGCACTCCCGGCTTGTGCTGCCAACTCCAGGGACCTTTGGACTTTGACACCAGCAGCTTCATTGGACCCGTTCGCGTTTAGCTTCAGAACCTCATGGCGATTGCAGCTCGCATCGTTTTCGGCATCCGCACCTACAAGAAAAGAGCAAAGACAGTGAGTAAGAGCGCAGCAGTTGCATGATAACCAGTGAAGAAACTGGGACACTTACCTGCATTCTATAGCCAGTGAAGAAACTGGGACACTTACCTGCATTCTACAGCCAGTGAAGAAACTGGGACACTAACCTGCATACAGCATCCAGTGAGGGAACTGGAGACACTTACCTGCAGACTGTCAGTGGGGGTATTGGCACTCCTGCCAGTATACCAAGATCCAGTGAGGCAACAGGGAATACACACTGGCATTTGAGTACCTTTTGGACTACTTCTGAACTTACTCCAAGACCCAAAGACTGAGTTGTCCCGGGCTACTCTCACAATCAACCAAGAATCAGCGCCCCTGCCTCGAAGCAGGATGGAGAGCACACCACTTCAACTCTAAAGGTGAGCCGAGAACCACGACCCGAAAACGCCCATTACAAAGGTTCACGGGAAGGGGTGGGGGTCCCACAACACTAGAAAAGCTTTAGCCTTTTACCTGTCTGTGTGTTTTGACAGATCAGCTAGTCCCAGTTCAGAGTGGGGAAGGTGCCACACCCGGAGGGATTCATCGCTCCCGCAGAGCACCAGGTGAGCGTGACAACAACCAGCATCTGAAGAGTCAGGTCTGGAAGAAGACACTGTCTTAGTTGGAGATCTTGACCCTGTTGAACATCCTGAGCTGCAGTCTTTACTGGCAGAAGGTGGACCCCACAGGGCAGATTTTAGCAAAGGACAGAGAGAGTGTCCTACTCTTAAAAGTCTTCGACAGCAGGCTGCTAACCAACTTGATGGGCAAGAAGTTGGAAAGCACACGTTAAGCTGGGAAGAGGGCCTCTTCTACATTGAACCAACTGAGTCTACCCCTGGGGACTGCAAAATAATTGTAGTGCCCCTTGCTAACAGACTCCAGTTCCTACAGTTAGCCCACGAGATACCTTTTGGCTGGTCACTTGAGTTTCAACAAGACCAAGGAAAGGCTGTCCCTCTACTTTTACTGGCAAAGATGGGTTCAAAAGTGGACATATTCTGTAGGAGCTGTCACACTTGCCAAACCTCTGGCAAGATTGGAGCCAAGAATGTGGCACTGCTGGTGCCTCTCTCAGTGGTGGGAGTTCCTTTTGAGAGGGTGGGCATTGACATTGTCGGTCCCCTTGACCCTCCCACATCTTCAGGGAACAGGTTTATCCTGGTTGTAGTAGACCATGCTACAAGATACCCAGAAGCCATACCTATGAGAACTGTTACAGCTCAGGCTGTGGCTAAAGCTCTACTTGGTATTTTTACAAGAGTGGGGTTTCCTAAGGAAATGATATCCGACAGGGGATCCAATTTTATGTCCCACTATATGCAAGCAATGTGGAAAACTGTGGTGTCACTTACAAGTTCTCTACAGCCTACCAACCACAGACAAATGGACTGGTAGAGAGGTTTAATCGTACTATGAAGAGCATGATCGGTGCTTTAGAGGAACCCCTTAGGAAAAAGTGGGACCTTCTACTGCTTTGCCTTCTCTTTGCATATAGAGAAGTCCCTCAGGAGGGAGTTGGTTACAGTCCCTTTGAACTCCTCTATGGCCATCCAGTCAGAGGTCCATTGGCCCTGATCAATGAGGGGTTGGAGAGTGCTCCTTCCCCTAAGCCAGTCAGAGTGACTGACTATGTGATAGGTTTCCAGAGGAGAATGTCATACATGATGGCAGAAGCAAGTGATAACTTGAAAGCAGGTCAGGCTCTGGTCAAACATTGGCATGACCAGAAGGCCAACATGGTAGAGTTTACTCAAGACCAGCTTGTACTAGTTATGGTGCCAACAAGACAGAGGGCCTTGCAGGACAAGTTGATAGGACCCTTCAAGGTTGTGGGCAAGCTTGGAGAGGCGAACTATCTGGTGGATTTAGGCAGACCTAAGGAGGCTCCCAGAGTCTTTCACACCAATTGTTTAAAGGCTTATGTCTCGAGATCAGATATAGGAGCTTTGCTTCTAGCTTCAGCTCAAGAGGAAGAGGAGAGTGAACCTCTACCTGACCTCTTCAGAGGCCAACCTTTAGATGGACAGATACGAGTTAAAATCTCTTCTCAGCTGACTTCTGAACAACAAGAGGAGTGCAAAATTCTGTTGAAACAGTTTGCCTCCCTGTTTTCACTATCACCAGGCTTGACCAGCATGATATTCTCACTGGTGACTGTTTACCTGTCAGAGGCAGGGGGTACAGAATGTCAGAACATGTGAGATCCCACATCAAAGGAGAGAACAACAAGATGCTTGATCTCTGGGTTATAGAGCCCTCTACCAGTCCATGGTCTAGTCCAGTTGTTCTAGTACCAAAGGCAAGATCCAAGGAGTTGAGATTCTGTATGGACTATAGAGCTCTAAATGGGTCACTAAGACTGATGCCCATCCGCTGCCACGGACAGATGAACTGGTGGATAGACTTGGTTCCGCCAAGTACCTCAGTATATTTGACCTAACCTCAGGCTATTGGCAAATAGCACTGACAGACCATGCCAAGGAGAAAACTGCATTCTCCACCCCAGCAGGCCTCTACCAGTTTAAGGTAATGCCTTTTGGACTAAAGAATGCACCTGCTACATTTAAAAGGATGGTTAATCAAGTTCTGAATGGGATGGGGGACTTCTGCATGGCATACTTGGATGGCATTGCAGTGCTCAGCCCTACATGGAAAGAACATATTGATCACCTAGGATATGTTTTGCAGGCTCTTGAGCAGGCCCATCTGACCATAAAGGCAAGCAAATGTCAAATTGGTAAAGTGGTCTACCTTGGTCATGAGGTAGGAGGAGGTGAGATAAGGCCATTTCCCAGCAAAGTACAAGCTGTGCAAAACTGGGCCACCCCTACTACTCAAACCCAAGTGAGAGCTTTCCTAGGTCTCACTGGGTACTACGGGAATTTAATTGAGAACTATGGGACCATAGCTTCTCCTTTGAATGTGATATCCTCTCCAAAATTCCCTAAAAAGATTAGATGGAATGAGGAGTGCACTCAAGCCCTTGAAAGCCTGAAGAAAGCCCTTTGTCAAGCTCCAGTCCTAAGAGCTCCTGATTATCACCAACCCTTCATTGTGCAGACAGATGCCTCCAATATAGGTATAGGTGCAGTCCTTAGTCAACTGGATGAGGAAGGTATGGAGCACCCCACTTGCTTCATCAGTAGGAAACTGAAGGAACCAGAAACAAGGTGGGCAACCATAGAGCGTGAATGCTGCGCCATTGTGTGGAGTTTGAAGATGTTTAGACCATACTTGTATGGATCTACTTTTGTGATTCAAACTGACCCAAACCCTTGAGATGGTTAATGCAAATGAAAGGGGAAAACCCAAAACTGCTAAAATGGTCAATCTGCCTACAAGAGTTTGATTTTTCCATTTAGCACAGAGCAGGATTTCACCACCAAAATGATGATGGTCTCTCTATGATGTTTATAACCAACTAGAGGTAGAGATTCATCCAGGAGTGGATTAAATCTTCCTGTCCCTTAGTCTGGGGGGGGCAGTGTTCAGGAGAATTCTCATAAATGGTTGATTTCCATTACCTACTGAGTCCCTCAGCAGCTTTGCTGGATTTCTAGGATTTATTTTTTCACCTGGTAAGAGTGTGAGCCTTTTTTTCCCACGCTTACATGTGTTTTGCTATGTGTATTTCTGCTTTGTGTGTGATCTTGGGCACTGGAGCCTCGCCTACTCCATGTGCACCACTTTTTGTGTATGTTACACAGTACCTTCAGTGCAGTGACACAGGGTTGTCTTTGAGACTTCCCACTGACTCAATTTTTCTGGGGCTGACTACTGTCCCCCAGAAACAGGTAAAGTTGCCATTAACTTTATATAGTCACTTTAAATCACAGACCCAGTACATCCCACCTTACCTGGAGTATTGGAAAGGGTTAAACTCTTATCCATTTTTGTCTGTACCTCTTGGAGCCTTGTTTTGCTCCCTTAACATTAAGACTTGGCTGGTGGCAGTGGTATCTACCCTAACTTTTCTACTGTGATTATATTATATAAACGTGGTATTGGTTCAGGCTATTATATTAGCCTCAAACATAAACCTGCTTGACCAAATACATTTTATTTTGGTTCCGGCTGGGTTTATTCGCTATTTCTTTTTGTTAAAGTCTTTCTCGTGTTTTTCTCTGCATGCCAAACAGGGGATGACTCCTTTGTTTTCTGTCTTTTCGCGGGCTTCTGCACGGAAGCCCTCCTTAAGGCGCCTGATAGTCTAGGTAGGCAGGATGTGAGGGACGGATCTTCGGACCCCTGCCATGGGTTCCCTTGGTAACCCAAGACACACTCTTGTCTGATTGGCTAAGGGCAAAACATAGAAGGGTCCCACACAGCTACCTTTCGATGTACACACCGAAGGAGACAGAACTAGGTCTCAGTCCACATCTACTTGTATAACCATCTTTTTTTTAACAAATATAAAGAGATGAAAGGCTCAAATTTTACAAAAATAGATCATGTATTTATTTTTTAACGTAAATCATAAAACAGACCATTTGGTCACATTTGCAAATCTCAACTACATAAGACATATTCTAAAAAAAGACAAATATTTAGCAGTTTTCATTCATTCACAAAATTCATTATGAAGTGAGTGATGTTAGTAGCACATGGGTGACTTTTAAAATAGCCCATTCATGTTTGCTTAAATAGACAGTCCCCATCTAAATTGTGTCGAAATGAGTAGATCTGTTTGCAGCCTTAATGTTTAGTTTACAACACGAGAATCCCTTCTTCTTAAAATGGTTAGTCGTGTATATAAGGCTTTCCTCAGGACACATCAACCCCTCATCTTGGAGGGTACCAAGTGTTACAGGTACTATTGCAGATTTGTCTTTAACAATCTATAAAAAGAAAAGAAAAAATGCATATAAATATATAGAAACACAAGCCTATCATTATTTACAATGCTTATTATCATAGAGTGGGTGAGTGGGTGAGGTCATATTTTCAACCTTTCAAACTATTTAGGTGGGCATCATATAATTTCTTGCATTTTATTGTATTATGCTGATTTCATTCAAGATGAGGGGTTGATGTGTCCTGAGGAAAGCCTTATAAACATGACTAACCAGTCGTGTATATAAGGCTCGCCAATGTTAACAACTGTGCCTAAATTCGACCCCTGCCCACCATTGGGACCTGTCTATGTGGGATGCCTCAGGCCCCTCCTCTTACAAATCAGTATGGACCGTGGGGCACTCTTTTGTAACAAGACCAAGCCGTTGGCTGGGAGACACGCACAATGGCATCCATTTTCAAGGGACAATGACTTCTTGGTGGGGCACACTTATGAAGTGGGGGGACCCGCACGACAGATTAGCAGACCTTTTGGGTGTCAGGGCCACCCCCCTGGAATCCTTAATCATACTCTTAGGAGGCAATGGCTTGGCTCAGCTGGGCCGCAAGTCACTTTTAAAAGACATGTGCACCGCCATTAATCGAATTTCTGGGTGTTGGAGACAGACAGAGGTCATGGTCTCAGAAATAATTACCAGGCACCACTGGGAAAGTGCAGAATCCAACAAGGCAGTGGAAATATCCAGAAGGAAATTGAATAAGGCCTTAGGTCATTTCTGCAGTTACACCGGCATCAGGTACATCAGGCACGTTTCCATTTCTTTGGGCAATAGCAAACTGTTCCACCAAGATGGGGTCCACCTCTCAATTGAGGGGATGGACATTTTTACAAGAGACATTTTCTGGACTTTGCCTGAAAGAGGATGCACATAGAGAACAGCTTTTTGGGGAGACCTGAGTGGCTGTATACTTCTTCAGGGTGGCGGAAGGGATCAGCCTCGAGTTGGCCCTACTTTGGAGCAGGGCGCCCACTCACCTGATCCCCCAAAACAATTGTATTTTGTTGTTTAGTTATGTATCATGTTTTAGGTTTTGTGATAAAGCTTACAGCCCACCTTAACAGGTTTCCCGCGTTGATGCTTCCAAGGAGCGGGAGGGAAAAGGTGGGATAGATGGGCCAGCAACACTTACCTGCATATGGTGTAACCCCCCAGCACTGTGCCACTTCCAGGATAATGCACCAATTTGCTCTGGCCTTTTATTTACAGTGACCTGCCAGGTCTTATGGTCTGAGAAAGCAATATTCTGTAAGCCTTTTAAAATCACAGAGATGTTGTTTTTGCCTTAACGCCCTTTTGCATGCCACCCCTTTCAGGATCTCAGACTGTCGGAATTCAGTGATTTCCAATAGAAATTAAACACAGGTCATGTTTTACAGACGCACAATACACACATGCCAAGTCTCAGGCTTAGGAGTTACTAATGCTATCACCTACCAGCGAGTTAGAGATCCATGGAACAAAACAATATGCCAAACAGATGCTCAAGTAACTTCAGACTTTCCTATTCTTTGATCGACGGGCCATTTTGTAAAATAGCAAATTGGGTTCAGTGCTTGCTGCAGAGGGCTATCATTAACTTACAGACTACATGTTTTTCATTTCCAGAAAGAGCATGAGAGAAAAATCCATCGAATGTGTTTCAATTGTTTTAATATCCGATCAAAACTCAGTACAAAATTACATTACCTTATATTTACATATTTATAAATGTACACATTTACATTATTACATATATATATTAATACTTTTGCTATGTACATATAGTACATGCTGATGCAGTGACTTGCTGTGGGTTCTTGGGTACTGTTCGTAACATGCATGTTGTGCTTCGTCCAGGGGTTTCAAATAATGTTTACACAAGTTTCAACTACCGAATATTCATATTTGGTTTGTCGGCATCAAAATTAATGCGTGTTCTGTTTGACTCTTTATTAGAGAGTGGGAAACTCTCCCTAGATGACTTTCAAATGCAAGGGCCTACTAGTTTTTACCCTGGTTCTCACAATTGTAAATAGGGGGTGGATTCGGAACTTCAGGACGTAATTTCGGACTTCTAAACGGATTTATCAGTATTACAAAAAATGCGGGCAGAAGAAACCCAACAATATCAAACCACGACTACAACCGTGCTGGGCAAAATTAAAGTGCCTAAAATCAACACCACGTTCGTCAGAAATTACAATTAAAGTGCCGAATTCTGGAAACGGGGTGGAGACTTCCAGTAAGTGAAAAAGATCCATTGCGTAGGACCCATTAGCTAATAAATGCAACAATGCCGTACATTATTTGCTATTGTTCTTTTCCCCAGTAGACCCTGGCGCTGGAGGTGCACGGCATAAGAGTATTTAATATTAAGGAGTGGGGTCCTGTGGGACACCTTGTAGCTGTTGTTCGTTTTTGATTAATGGGGTCGTTTTGAACCAGGAAGTCTTCTTCTTGAAACGTCTCCTCAAGGGCAGGAGATCATGGCGATTTGCATCTGTATAGATGATGTTCGTCGTGGTTCACCCTTACCAGCCTGTCCGCGTGGGGAGGCCAGTGAGTCACGTGACCTTGTGCACAACGAACCACGCCGCGTGTTTACGTGTTGGTGCGTGCTTTGTATCCACTTCCGCCCTTTGGCGCGTGCCGAGTTTTTTGAACTAATGGCAACCACAGCTCCCAGCCACCATGTCGTCATACTGTTTGAGCACCACATTTTCGTCGTCATCGAAGTAAAGCAGATTGATGGAGAAGAGTTTGTCGGGCACGCAACACGGGCTGTGGACCCCGCGTGTTAATTTGAGCGCGTTGATGATGGACTGCACGGTGGCGTGATTGGTGGGCCGCATGTTTTGGCCCAGAGGGAAGAGGCAAGAGCCCTTGCAGTGGTAAGCATTGTAACCCCGGGGGGAGATGATCCAGCCGGACCAGCCTATCTCCTCGAAGTCCACATACAAAGGGTGCCGCTGGCAGGGCACGGGACCCTCCTCGTCGTCCACAGAGCGAACGGTCCGAGTCCTGTTATTGGAAGGGCTAGGCTCGATTGGAAGGGCCGCAGACTCCACGGTTACATCTGAGGAATGAGAGAGCAGTGGGTTAGTTGTGATACTGATCCAATAAATGACACATTAATGTGGCGAGAATAAGACCAGAGTTACTAGCAAGATTGCTGGGGCCCGACCCACAGTACATTTTTTGTAACTATGAATACTGCCTAGTAACTGCAGGGATAACTTTCTGTCGAATAGTATTGTACTTGCAGCATACCACTGCAACACCAATCTTTAACATTACCACAGTAATGCAAAGCATGTATGTTTTTGTTATTAGAACATGAACCTGCTGCAGCTGTCCTTGTGGCCGTAGTGGACGTGCCTAGAATCTTCTTTTTCTAACTGCCAGTCCACCCACTACCTGAGCGGTAAAGAAAGAACACGCACAGCCATCGCTCTTTTCTGTGCTATTAAACCCGAGAGCCCCAAATAATCGCCCATAATCCCTATTTTGGGGTGATGGATCATAGCATGTCATGAGAGGCAGTCGGTTTCTAATACGCTCTCCTAAACGTTGTTGCCACTCACCTTTCACGCTGTGAATGGGGACCATGCCCCTCCTTCCATCGTCAGTGAAGAGAACCAACATGGGTTGCTTGCTGTGGTGGTGATCTCTACCAGAAGCAAAGCGTACCACACTAGAGTCCATTAGGACACCTCCGAGACTCTTCACTGTCACCAGCAGCCCCTGATTATGTTTCTCCTCATCAGTCCATGACCGTACCTGCGAGACAATGCAAAATATGTGTGAGCTACAATGCGAAGCAAAAGTCGGAGCTACAGCATAAATGAAAGCCTGTAGAAGCCACGACATAACTCTCCATCGCACATGGTGAAAGCCTACTGCACAATTTGGAGCTACACACAAAACAATCCCTGACAACTACACCATAATGCAAAATACTGCTTAATTAGCATGACATAAAAGTCACAGCGGTGAACAGCTTGAAGCAACGGCCGAATCGCAACAGAGACACGCGGCTGACTAATGAACAACAAAGCAAAAGTTGAATCGGCTAAAAGTAAAGCGATCAAAATGCAAAGCTTTAATTGGACATTCAGACCTTTAAAGGATGTCAGGACTGCCATCTTTAACCATACCTAATGAATGCACTACTCTTGGGGATATGATAAAAGCATGGCAACTTGGAAGTAAATAGGGAGAAGTTGCTTTCTTGGGATATGCCATGCCGTTTGCCATTTGCATGATTTAGGAAATAATTATTTTCCAAAAGTAGCTGAAATACAGTATAGAAGTAGACCATCTCAAAGTAAGCTAGGTTGCCCTTTAGATTGGATAACATTGGTAGCAAAGTATATTCTCCAACGTTTGGAAATGTACAGTGTGCAGCAGGGACTTACAGCTTGTGTAATGGAGAAGACCTCCCAGCCTGAAGCTTGCGTGGGGATGAGTCTCGAAGACAGCAGCTTCTTTCCTTGTGCGGAGTCCATATTCTTTTTATCCAATACCTGATAAATATTGACCTGAAACACACAAGACAACACATTTACATTTCAGACCTATACAATATTCATCTGGTTTACTCGGAGTTGGCACCTAAAAACCATTACATTGAAATAACCCTAAACAAATGTTCTTGTTCGCTGCATCGTCTATGCACATATAAAAACGTGGCAACATTTCTTTTTTGGTAACTGTACATTAGGTAACATAACCGCTGAAATGATACTCTGGCATTCCCCTGCCTGTGCATACCTGGCAGAAGTGGTTTTTCTTGAAGGAAGGCAGCTCTATTTGTCTAGATCTCAGCTTGAAGAGATGCAATTCTGCCGTGAGGATTTTCTCGTTTTTTGCCACAGTTGACAAGTTGAAGAAGAAGTGCATCCGGTCACTGTGAACTAAATGAAGACATCCTGTTAATTTCAGTCTGGAGTTAGGTTAACAGAATCCTTCAATTTTCCAGAAGAATTAAGAGTGGCCACGTACACTTTTATTATTAGAATACACAATTAACAGAATACCCAGTTCCACTACAGGAGAAGATGGATCGCTACATGTTATTCTTGGAAAGTAGGTACGTTTGTATATGTGAATTTTTCTCATTTTTAAATGTTTGTTGTGAGTTCGAGTTTAGAAAATAGTGACTGTATAAATGTAAAACAAGATGGTCTACGATCGGAGGCGTCATTTCTTTAACAAACATTTTAGATCTAATTTTCAGAACAGCAGTGTCTCTATTAGTTGCCATTAGTGGCGGAATGCCCATTAGAGCAACTGGGAGGTAAGTCTGGAGCATGGTCAGTCACTTGTCAGGGAAGGCCAGGCACTCCTGCCTCTGCCATAGACAGATTCAGACATGTGTTGGGCAACGTTAGATAGCTGACTCTCAATACCAAGGTTTCAGGGCAGCGTCAGTAAATCTAGACTATGCTGTGTAGGCCCTAGTGGAAACTTGGGAAATGTTTTGTTCCAAGCAACTGGGGCTCTGGCAGTGACCAAGACTTGTCAGTTTGACATATTGATTGACTCTTCCTAAACCCTACCAATTTCTGTTAAAGTCTCGCAGGGCAGTCATACAGTAAGCCACCATTCAGGCTTTGTTTCTCTGTGCGATTGACTCCCGCCCGACAGCAGTCTTCCTCGCCTGCAAGAGGAACAGGCCTGTCAGAAAAAAAGCTCCTTATCCATCTGTGCACCTAGGTAACTAGCACCATGTCTGCAAGAAGTTTCAGCCCAGATTACCAGAACTGTTATGGTAATATGGGGTGAAACTTGCCTTTTTTTTTTTTTTTTTTTTTAACAAATGCCATGGTTACCAAACCCACCTAATACACCGATGGAGCTACTTTTTTGAAAAGGTGTGGTGCCTTTTAATTGGCTGCAGTGTTTAGTGTTTCCCAGATGGTGACCCTGCCATCCAGGAGTGTGGAAAACGCAGGGCATGGTCTAACGACGTTGTGCGAGAGCGGGAACCGACCACGACCCGCTTTTATTTATTTATGTATGCTTTGTTTGTCGGATGCATGTATCCGACAAACAATGCATAGATAAATAAATAAATAAATACATCGGGTCTGTTCAATCGTGGGCTCCGTGATCGAAGCTGCAGCGCACAGCCCCCAGGTGACTGGCATGATTCTGGCCACAGGCAACAAAGGGACTGTAACTTCCTCTTCTGACCCAACTTGAAGGGTGAGGAGAGGAAGTTGCAGTTTGGAGATGCCGCAGTGTTTTCTGCAGGCAGCTGTGACTGACAGAAGTGCCAGTCAGCCTCGGCGTTGCTCAGACAGTTTGGGCAACGCTATGGCTGTTTGGCACTTCTGTCAGTCACAGAGGCCTGTTGCAATAATGATGGCGGCCTCATCTCCGTGGCGGGATAATGACCCGCCCCAGTCTGGTGGGATGGGGGCCGGCTCAGCCTCACTTTTTAAAGACTGGCCACGGCTGGCTCCGGCCCACTTAAAGCACTGCCTGAACAGTTGGGATCTATACACTGGCATATATTCCACATATATCAGGGTTACGTATCAGAACTCTAGCGTTACAGTACTCCTTCCAGTAAACCTATAATGGGATCAGTTTTACATTTCGGTTATTAAAGGCATCTATCCGATTTAGAGATCGGTTATCAGTAAAAGCAGGCTTCGGTTACAACTGAAAGATACATGTTAACTCTCCAAACAGCATAGTCGGGTGATTACATTATGGAATATTATGTAAAGTCACTTTAGGTCAATAAAAACAAATCGGGCAGCTGTACATGTCCTTTTGTAACAGGCAACCGCACACTTTTACAAACAAGGCCGCACCCGAAAAGCATTTGGATTAATGTATACATATTGCAAGGGCAGTCGATAAAATGAGTTGAATTGACTGCAGTGAATGGAAGTATCCTTACTTTTATCGAAGAAGCTGCGGACGGTATTGCCCTCCAGAAGGTGTGGGTCCTTGGTGACGCCGTCTGCGTCAGCCACGGTGTTGAACAAGTCCACCATGTACTGGGGGGGATGCTTGACGTGCTGTGGAGAGTGTGGGGGGTCGTCGATGCCGAACACTTCCAAGAGCCTCCTGAGGGCTTCGGACCTCATCTCATCAGAACCCTCATCGTCCTCGGACTCATTCTCCGTATTGTTTAAAGGCCTGGGTATGCACGACGGCACCAGCGCTAGCAGCAACAACATGCTCCACATGTTCCTTGTGTTTTCGTCCTCAGCGCTGCGCTCAGCGGTGACCTCCGAAAGCTTCCTTGTGCGAATGGGTGACTGGGCACGCAGAGCCCCCGTTTATAAGCAAGGTTAGGGGCCAGCTGGACTGCAGCTCAGAAGCAAGATGGCATTAAGTGCACTATGCAAAGCGGCAATCAGTAAAGGCAAAGAAAGCTAATTGCAGTGCTAACAAGGTGTGAAAGTGAACAACAAGACCCCATCAGTGGTTATCCTCCCAGTACACAACCTCCAAGAAGTGGGGGCACCCCACGTGTGTGTGCTCATCTCATTCTAAACAGAATCTGGCCTCTTTTTATGGACAGAGCCTGCAGAGGGTTTGCACACCTGGGGGGCACTGGTTCGGCCGCCGTTTTCCTCCAGTAAATGTGACATTACTCCATTGTCAGAGGCCCAGCGAGGAAAGTTTGCTCTCCCCAGGGGACTAACTTCCTTCTTTTGCAGGTAATAATTGGGTACACAGGAGGACACTGCCTTTCCTGAATTAAATGGCCTTTTAAACAAACGAAGGAGGAAGAGGACCGGGTGTTCTGGGCCCATCTGTAAGCACGCCTCGGATACATTAGGAAGAGGAACCAGGGATCATGCTAATAGCACATTACACAAAGCTGTTAATGTGGGAGCTATATGCGGCACAAGAGCACATTGTCGAAAAAGAAAAAAACATCTCTTAAGCCTGTTTGTTCCACTAATGGGGAAAACACATTCTCCTCAAATCTATAGCTCCTCAACCTCCCATGTAATGCGATTTAGGAGAAATGTGAGTTTGGGTTCCTGTCATTCTGCAATTTGTACTTTTGTTTTTTTTAATTGCACCTGCAGTTTGTGGGTAGGGTTTAGGTGGGAAATGTACCCTCTGCTTCAAAGATCTTTTTTTTTTTTTGCCTTGGTTTGTTTATTGGATTTAAGATACTGGGAACATTTTGATGATAACCTGATTGCACGAAAACCGATTGATTACTTGATTGCAAATTGATGCCCCCGCCTTTTTATGTTACTTGGCCTCACTCGGTTTACCGTGAGTTATTGTAAACTGACTGATAGGTAATGGCTGCTGTGGAGAGTGTTGATTGGTGAGATTGAGAGATGGGCTCTATTTTGCTCTCTCTCTCTGGCCTGGGGGTACATGCGAAATGTATTAAAGGGATGGCGGGAAGTATCGCTCCCCGCCCACCGGCCGTGCAGGGCTTTATAACCCGAGTGTAAGCCACAATGTGCAGTGATCAAAGAGGCCTCCCCTCTCATAATATCCTTGCACATGGCTGCCGTTTGCCTAGTGGGGTACATACATCCGTGGGATGGGGCTGCTTCATTATAGTTTCCTGACTGGTCTTTGTTCAAACGCTTCGATTACCGACACCCGTCCACCTGTACCCACTTTCCAAACACTTGCTGCCTTTGCTTCATGTGCCTTCTGCTGGAAAGGGCGCCCACGCATGTGCTAGGAGGCTTTCTCTAAAGAACTCGACATTCTTCTCGGCCGCATGGACAGCCATGGCGCTTTTGATTGTCCCTGATACACATCGCTAACATAGCTACTAGCCTCCACCTCTCTACTGGAGAACTATGAAGCAATTCCATCCCCTCTTCAATATTCTTGTAACCTGGGTTTTGAAAGTACTCTTTTCGTCTTTACTCTTCCTCTCTCCCCACGCCTTCTTTCTTTAAAGTCTCCAGGCGTTTTATGTGACTTCGCGTTTCCCGTCGCCCCCCGTTACTGTATTCATAGCACCTAGCTACTTAAATACCCCTTCACATCGCCCCTCCCCCCGTACTTTAATTTACCACAGAGGTATTAGACTGTCTCTATGACATCTTTTCCGTTCGCTGAAGTCCGGCAAATCCATGAGTGTCCAGTGATAAACGTTGCAACCCCCGCGAATGGAGAATCTGGATTACTGATAATGTTCCAAATGACATTTGAAAAGCAACACATGTGCGCATCAGGGACTGTCTTTGAATTACCCAAACCTTTTGCGTATATGTTACTTTCATTTCTCTTTTTAAAATGTCATCGTTTTGCTTAATGAAGGTACAGAGAACGCAACAGAACGTCTTTAATGTCCATCACGAGAAACCTACATGCACGCCAAGAGAGAACTCGACGCTTTCCAGGAAAATACCACTAGAACACACCAGAATCTCGATAAGGCTTGTTTTAGGCAAGTACAATATAATGAAAACATGTTTAAAAAAATAAACAATGTTCATGCTGTGTGCTTCACCGTCCATACCAGAACACGAAACCGTCACAAGGCAGAGAACACACGGCCGTTCACATGGCCCTTCAAAATACAGGGGGATCACGCCAACATGCTCACTTTCCATGGCATTCCCAGGCAAGAACACTAGACCGGAACAGTTATTGTTAATTATGCAGAGAAAACATAGACGTGTGGATTGGTAACGAGCAGGGAAATAAGCATTGGAAAAGCGAATAGTTTGGCGTTTACTGCTGTTCTTTGCTTTTTTTGCATTTATAGGCAGCGGGGTGCAACGAGGAGAGTGCAACGTTTCAAGGGAGGATGAAGGGGAATAGGGAAAGGGAGAAAGCCATTGAAAGAGGGTTCCATAAACGATGAGCAAGAGGAAATATGAGCGAGAAAGGATATGAGTGGGAGAGCAAGAGAACAGTTGAGTGTTTGAGAGGAAGACTGGGAATAAGGCCTGGGAGAAAAGATGAGGGTGCAAGAGATCTTTGTGGGTTCCAGGGTGAGAGGGAGGCATAAGGTGGAAAGCTGCAAAGAGAGAGTGACAGGGTAGGGCGAGAGAGTGTTGCGGTGCAAGTTGAAAGTGTGACAGCGCAAGGACAGAGAGTGGCAGCTCCCAGAGTGTGGAAAGAGTGACAGTGCATGGAGAGAGAGTGACAACACGTGGAGAAAGAGAGTGACAGCGCTACAAACACTGATTTATGCACTATGATAATCAACTATTCAATGATATCTGCTATGTTAATATGTATGACATTTGTTCCTTTGAGTAACTGGTCATGTAACAGCGCCTTGAGGCTCCAGTGCTTAGCCTGCTATACAAATGCAGTAGTGAATGTATGGATGCACCACAGCACCTATAGTTTAACAAGTATAGTTTCGAACCTGGCTATCGAATTAAAGAACATTCTGCTGTTTTCCAAATACTTATGTTGAGCCCTTCTGGATGAGAAATGACAGTAGATTCTGCCCCGAGTGCAGTAAGCACGCCCCGTATGAGCTGATCCTACTGAGCTATCCCCTTCACGACTGCCCCTCCACCCCACACCCCCGCTAGCCAGTTAAGGGGAGGGTTGTGCAATGTGGCATGGGCCGCCGTCCTACAGGATGAGGAGATGGGGCCCGTTGTGAGAGTGGGTGGAAGCATGCAGTCCTCATTACAGTAATCGTCGGTCTCCTGCGCCACATGCTGTTAGGCGTTGTGCTAGAGGTGCACATCGCAACGTACCTGTCGCATTTGCGTGGCAGAACCCGTGACGGGCGCAGAATAGGGTTCGGTGGAGCGTAACAAGCACATCGGAGACCATCTTTACGTTGATCTTCAACTCCAACGAAGGTTAACATGAATAACGTAGCACACACGTGCATTGGCCACATCTAACGGTGTTGCGCATTTTGTTGACTTACAATGGTCCATCACTTTTGCTCGCCCCCTCCCACTCCCTACCCCCATGCACGGTACATCGCTACGTAAAAGTAAATCACTGTGTATGAAATAACATCACTGCAACAGTCCATTATTTATTTATTTTGTGCACTGTTTCCCGAAACAACATTGCACGAAATGCATACCTCCAGCAAACGTGTAAGAAGTAGCCATGCCGCACATGAAAACAGCCATTGAATAGCCCATCCCAACGTGACGGCGGCATGCAGTGCCTCAGAGAAAAATCAAACTGATGCGGATACCCGCATGACCTGGTGAAGCCCCTGGTTCTCGCTACATGGCAGCACAGCGTCCACGACTCTGCTTTAGCCTATTCACCAACATCGGTCGGATATTTGGAAAACGTAATTCTTTCCCTGAACTTCAAAATAAAGCAATCTAACACACAAAGATCACCCGAAATGTAAATTCTCGAAAACAGACATGTAGGGCCAGGCGCTCAACGCCATTGGGCGAGTATGAAGTCCAGGGCCGGTCCTAGGATTTGCGGGCTCAAGTACGGCAGATTAAGTGTGGGGCCATTTGAATTTGATCTCATCACAGGAAGTAACATCACAGAGGAAGGGTTACTTGCGTGTAGACATAGTTCTTCATCATTTTAATAGTGCCTCACTAGGTAATTCCAGAAATTTTAAATAAACATGTACATAAAACACATATTTAAAATTAGGGTTTCCTCATAAATTGATTGCACTTTCCTAGAGCCCATTCTTGTTTATTTTTTTTATTTTATAGTAAAACTGCAGTTCAATACATGTATCAAACTTTTGTTACATTGCAGTAACTCAAAAATTTAGCTATAATGCTCCAGTCAAAGCTAAATTAGACTACTCAGCTCCCCGCTGTTTGAAAAGACTGTTCTTTTCTTTTTCCCTTTATGTCTTGTCCCTCTTTTCTCACGCATAATAAAGTCTTGGTTCACTTCTTCAGGTTTAGTCTGTGCTCAATATCGCATCTAGGAAGTTGATTATGCTGCATGTGAGCTTGATGTTTCTCCCACCCGAGACAATTTCCCACCACTCATCTGCATCATACAGGATGGGTTTATAGGAGTGCAGGTGTAATTCTCGGGGAATGGTAAGCTGAGTACAAGCTGTTATTAGATGTTTTAATGACTCCACTTCTCCTGAGTTGCAAAATCTGCATTTATCCGAAGAAGTGGATTTAGATCGGCGTCGCCATAATGATTCTCTGGTGTTCAGAGCATTCAGTCTAAATTTCAGGAATTGGTTCCTGTGGTAACGTGAGGGGCAAGTTGTGAGATACTTCGGTAAGGAGTGTAGTTTCAGCATACTTGTCAAGTCTGGGAAAGTGGATTTAAAAGTTGCTCGGAGCGCGTAAATTGATATCCAATCCCAGGATTCGAGTTTTTTTTTTGCATGCTGTGGTCGATCAATCAGCTCATCAGTAGATATATTGGCGGCTTCCATGATGGTTTTTATTTCAGACTTCCATGTTTGAAGTAAGCTCGAATGTGGATATTCGTTATCATTTGCGAAGATTTCATATGCTGGGATTCGTGATCCGAGCAACATTTTCCTCAGGAGCGATAAGGATTGCCATAATATTGTCATATAGATTGAGTTCTGGGTCAATTCGTATCTCAGGGCCACCGTTGAGATATATTTGGGAAGTTCTAATGCCCGTCTCCAGAACCTCCCTTCAAGCTGCTGCCACAGGGAATGGTCGAGATTCCACCCCGTCGCTCCACCAAAGGTTATGGTGGGGATTAACTTCTGCAGGTAGAATGATATTAATGGCGCTATTGAGAATTTCCCAAAGTCTTTATTCATTTTTGCTCCTTGTAGACCTAGTTTATTTGCTCTTTCCAAAAGGTCGCTTGACCATGCAGATTCACGAAGGGAGTTGTTAACCATGATGCCCAAGTATCGGATAGAGGTTACGATATTTAGATTTGCTTTTCCAATTGCCCATTTGAAGTTTTTGTCTTTTCTTGATACACTTTTTCCAATGCACATGATCTTCGTTTTTCCTGTGTTTAGTTGCAGGTTATTGGCTTTTAGGTACTCGTTTAAACTGAGCAATAGATGTTGCAGGCCGATCTGAGTTAGATCAATTAGCACAATGTCATCGGCATATACAAGGCATTTAATGGAAGTTCCATTTATCTTTGGAGAAAAACTGTGAGCAGATTCCAGCCAATTCGGTAGATCAGAGATGAATAGTTTGAATAATTTGGCGGCAAGTGGACAGCCTTGCTTAACTCCTTTGTGCGTAGGAATTGGCTCTGTCAGTACGCCTTGAGAATTCACTTTCACTTGTATTGTAGTGTTGGTATGCAGAGCTATGAGGGGGTCAAGAATTTGAGCTGGACAGTTCCACCCTCATAGTTTGGACCTTTTGCATCAAAAGCTTGTCTAAGGTCGACAAATGCGAAAAAGATTTTTTTCTTCGCTTTTAGGGCTTCTAGTTTTAGAATGGTTAGTAGGGTGAGGTTTACGTCAACACCTAATTGTTCAACGAAGCCTGTTTGTCGACAGTCTGTTTGTTTTTTCTTGGCTGCCCATGCCGTCAGCTTCAGTCGGAGACACGATCCAAATATTTTTCCCATCGTGTCCAGCAGGGCAATGGGCCGATAGTTCAAAGGTTCGTCTCAGCTACCCTTCTTATAGATTGGTACCACTATAGCCTTGGACCATGAAGCAGGCGTTTTTCTTGAAGTTGAGATTTGACGAAACAGACTTTCCATAAATTTGGCCCAGTGGTGCTTATGTTTTTTTAGCGTGATGTTCGAAATTTGGTCTGGACCGGCTGCTCTTGAATTCTTTAGTTTTTGAATGGCCAGTTCTAAATCTTCATGCGAAGGAGTTATATCCCAAACTTTAGAAGAGATGGAAGAAAGGACTTGTGGTCTTGGAGCGGCTGTTCATATGCTTTTGGAAAGTAATCGACCCACTTCGAGCTCGGAATTTCATTTGATATGTTTGAAATTGTTTTTGTGATTCCTTTGTTTAGTAGAGCCCATATTTCACGCATGTTTTTGGTGATTATTAACTTTAACATAGTTTCAGCTCTGTCTTGTTCAATTATCACATAGTGAGATTTAAGCCAGTTTCTGTAGGCCTGGCGTCGATCTTTTATGTCCTTTTGTTTGTCTTTTTGATCGCATTGAGACTTTCTTATCAGCCGTAGATCTTTCCTCAGTGCTTTTTTTGCTGCAGCGATTTCATTACTGAAGAGATGTTTTGGGCTATGGCCATATAATCTTGAATTAGAATCTTTTGGCAAGAACACGGCGAGCATCAAACATATTCAACATCGTTTGAGTCAGCAAGACTTGAAGCTAGTTTCAGGATTTGCGGGCCGTTGGTTTTTAGCCGATTTCCAGCAGCATTTATTGACAGAGGTAGTTCATATGTCTCAGGCTGAGGGTAGATTTCGGGATCTAGTGATAAACATAACATGTCATTGTTAGGGAGAATTCTCTGTTTAGGCTGAATTTCCTAACCTAGTGAGTCCCCCAGCAGCTTTGCTGGATTTTTGGGGTTTATTTTTTTCTCCTGCCAAGAGTGAGAGACTCTTTTACCCTCACTCTTGGACATGATTTGGGTGTGTTTCTTTGAATCTAGAAGTGTTTAATAGGCTATGGGGTCTTTTACTCCATAGGGTTTCATGTGTTTTTGTGAGGTGTTACACAGCACCCTCAGTGCAGTGACAAAGGGGTGTCATAGTGACCCCCCAGTATAGACTCCATACCCTGGGACTGACTACTATGTCCCAGGGCATATAAAGTCACCATTGACTTTACTAGTCTTAAAATCTGAACAGAACCAGTACAAACCATCATATTGTGGACGTACTGGCTGGGGCAATTTGATTGCCCCAGGGTCTGTTAGTCGAGGGGGCACGTCTCCGTCCCCCCTGATCGAGTTTTGGCTGGTGGCAGTGGATACTACTTTTTATATTCGACCGTGAATATTTTCCTATGGGATTTCCCATTGTTTTAGGCTACTATCTTAATTTAATTATTTACGGTAGCCTCGAACATACCGCCGGTTTATTTAATTAATATTAATTCTCCGGTTGGTATTTTTTGCCAAAACTTGATTCTAAAATGGCGTTTGTGTTCTCTTCCCTTTGTTCCACTTTTTGGCGGGCTTCTCCACAGAAGCCCCCCAAAGCGGTGCCACTATGTCTGGGGTACTTAGGAGGGGTGGAGGGGAATTTAGGCACCCTGGACTGAGTTGCCTAGGCAACTCAAGTCGCCTCCGTCCTGATTGGCCCAAGTGGTGAGCCGGCCGGCTCACCAGTTAGCATGTTTGAGTGACAGCCAGGCTGAGTGAATGGGGGTTTGCTGCATAAAAGCAGGGCTTTGGGGACTGGAACTTCAGAAGTCGCCACAGGACCTAAGAATCCGATGAGGGAGAAGCTGAGCCAACCTGCCACGACACCACGACCGGTGGACCCCTGCTGGACCGTCTCACCACTTTTTCCCAACGACAGAGGAGATCTCCCGCCGGAGAGTCTTCTTCCTTTAACTGGTGGGGATAACCAGTTTCATCATCTTTTCGCTTTCCCGACGTATCTCGTGGCCGTGTTGCCCATGCCAAGAACCCCGGCAACCGGGATACCACGTTTTACCACGACCGCTAGACAAAGGTACCACCTTTAACCGGAAAACTCTGCGGCTGGTTTCTGCCCTGGTAGTGCAACAACCTTCATCTTTCCTCCAAGTCGAGATCTTCTCTTCCCCTGGACGACGACTCAACTTGCACCCACTACCAGGAACAACTGCCACCGCTGGAGGATCCTTCCCACTTAAGGTACTGTGTCCCGCCTGGCTTACCTTGCAACCGACTGTACGGGGTAGATTTAGCCCCCGGCTTTCGAACCTGGGTTAGCCTGGGACTCCCTGGCTAAACTTTTCTAAGCCTCTCTAAACTCTTTTCTGAACCCTCTGCAAGACTTTCTAAGCCTAGTGTAACTGTGTGATCTTGGGCGCATTTTTGCTCTGCTCTCTCTAAGAGTGGGCCCAGCCTTTAGACTTCAGCTCACCAGTGACTTTCTGCTCTCTGCCTTGCTAACAGTGTTCTTGAATCATAGATTGGTGTACCTCTTCATATTCTGTCTCCCCCCCCCCTTTTTCACAAACTTGTTAGAGGGCAATCTAGTTAAGCGCTCACCTCTGTATGAAAATAAGTGGTGTTGTACTGTGATTTTCTAATAGGGAAAAAGGGGTGTATAAATCATAATAGTAACTGTGTTTAGAATATTTTACAATAACAGTGCTGGAGTGTTTCAACTGTGTGTTTTTAAATAAATAATTATATACTTTGACACCAAATCTCTGGTCAGTGTTTGTTTCTATTAATGTATCTGAGTGCCTATTGAGTATACTTTGCATACTGCCTAACTCTTCTTGAGGGAAGTCTGACTGCTCAGCCACAGCTACCAGGTAAATCTGGGTGGTACAGACTGCTACCAAGTGGGTTTACGGCCAACACCTGTAGTCTTAAATCAGTTGCAGTGGTCCCGAAGGGAACTGCACAGGTTTCTGCCTAACAGTCATGATCACTTTCGGCCTTCGGGACTACTTTGAGGGACACCACCCTTTCGAATAGATTTCGAGAGGCCCAAATGTAGTCTAAGGTATTTCTACATTGGAGTCGCTTCCAGGTTGTTTTACAGGGTTGGTCACCTTTTGTGTTGCCGTTAACCATCTGACAATTGCGTGAGGCAAGCGCTCGAGATCAGAATTGACCTCGTTCAGATACTTCAGACTCAGGTATCTGGTTGTTATCGATGGTTGGAGGATTGAATCGAAACCAGCTGCAGTTCAAATCGCCACATACACTCACTGATAGGTTGGTATACTTGAGGAAGGCGTTGTCAATTAAAGTTGTTATCGTAGCAATGAAATCCGTGGTGGAGATCATTGCTGGTTTCCAGTAACAGTTGATTACAAGTAGGTGACTGTGGATCTTGGGGTTCATCACGTCACAATGAATAATCGTGCACTGCACAAAGGGATTCGGGTTGACTGCAGCAATAGGGGTCATCCAGTTATAAATTTTCACCAGAGTTATTAAGCCTGAGAAAGGACGACCTTTGGAGTTTTTTTTAGCAGGGTTAAAGAAAATACTGAATCCATCTCGGGTGGGCGCTTCACAAAGCCATGTTTCTTGAAGACAGATTATGAAGACCTCGTCTCGAGGTTCTGTAAAGTTGTTGAACAAATGCGTAAATCCACGGGTGTTCCAGGAAATCAGACTAAGCTTCGTCCGAGTCACTCATTGTTAATGATTTTGGTCGTTTCTTCTATGAGCAACAGGTCTGCTTCCATCACTTCCGGCTTTGCGGTCCAAGTCGTTTCACGGTCTATGTGGAAACGCTAAAGATTTCCATAAGGACGTCCGACTGGTGATACTTTCGGATTTATTTGTATTTATCTTCCTGGTCGGAGTTCCTTTTTGATTTGTCAAGTCAGGTTTCAAGGTGATGTCGAATCCAAAGACAAGCAGCTCTTCGACTGCTTGTAATAAGATGTTTTTCACAGCACGTGAAGTTATGTGTAGCAGCACTTGGTCTGTGGATTTTTCCGTTGCATACTCAACAATTTTTATGTCGTCGGTCGTTATTGTCTGGAGTTGAGGAACACAGGCGAATAGTTTTAGAACGTTAGCTCTGTTCAAGTTTAATTCATGTTCGTCCGAATGAATGTTCTGGAGTCGGAGTTTCCATGAAGTTGTTGCAGGTTTTGAGGTAGTATCGTCATGTGCTCTAGTACGAAAATGAACATCAATTTTCCTCTGGTTCAATGTTAGCTTCGGGTTTAGTTTTGAGCTGACAGGTGAGAACGAGACCTTTGTGACAGTTGAATTTTCCTTTATTGAAGCTTCACGAGAGCGTCGTTTGTGCAGGTTTTCATTCAGAGGGATTGACTTTTCTGCCAACTTGTCGAAAACATTTGTTGGAGTGGCTTCATAGGAGGAGGCGTTGTGTGTTTCGCTTCCGATTGAGTATGTGGATAAATTACATAGATCTGCAGAACTTTCATCGGCCAAGCTGGGCAGACTCTGGATGTCCGAGTCTATGCGTCGGCGTTTTGCCGGTTGTTTAGATAGAGCTTTGTTCTGACCTTTTGGTTCGGGAGACCGTTGAATTTGTAGAGAGATTGCTTGTGAATGGCCAGTTTTTCTCTCAAACAGACCAGTTTTTTTTGGAGTAGTCAGGATTCTTATGAATTTTTTTACATTCTGACGTGTAATTTTTTGTTGCGGTTCGTTGCGACCATTGTCAGTGCGTTTCTTCTTGACAAGTTTAGAACCCTTCTTAATTGTTTTAGTTGTGGCAAAGGTTTTGGCTGGGCCGCTGAATATATTAAATGAGGTCGGTTGCAAACTTGCTTGACCAAGTGGTTCCACGGAAGTCGCTGAGGTTTCAGTCAGGAGGGGAGCATCATTTCCTGATGGGTCAGCGATGTTCGTATGTCTTGCTGGATCGCAGGGGGGCTCAGATTCAGATTGCACCAATTGGATTGGAGCTGAAACGATAGTATCAGGTTTTAAGGAGGAGTTGACACTGATTGCCGCACGATTTGTCTCGTTTGGCAGTTGTTCCTCGCCATTTAAAACGGGTAAATTGCTTTTTGTACTTGAAGGCGCTGCATACACTTGAGTGTTATGATTAGCATTTTTCCTCATCCATTTTACAGCGTCTAACAGGCCTTCTGTAAGTGTATCGTTTTGACAATGATGTCTTGCGGCCAAGTCGCCTAAGCGCTCTTGGTCAGCATTTTTTTCCATTTGTATTTGAAGAAAGTCTGTGAAGAGATCGATTTTGTCTATTTTTTGAGCCAGGATCTGAATCATCGCCCCTTGATCAGATATTTGGGTTTGTAGGGCTTCGTATAGTTTGGTGAAAGGTGCCAACGCGACTGCAGTTGATGCAAGAACATTATTATGGATTTGCGTGATAGCTTCAATTGAGGTGCTTGCCTGCAAAATATTTGCAGAAGTTGCGTCTTGTTCATTTGAGGATGAGATTGCACAATCCAGATGAAACTTTGAATTAATGGGCGAAAGAGTTCGTGGTAGATTAGATGGCGGAGATTCACCATGAAAGGACTTGTTTAGAGAGAGTGGAGTGCTTGATTGGGCAGCTTGGTGGTCTTGGGCTTTTGGGAGGTGTTGAAGATTTGACTTTAGATCCGCAATTCGTTGTAAGCGTCTTGCCCTGGCAAGAGAACTGGATTCCAAGTCAGATGGCTTTTGTGGTACTGTTAACAGGGGCAAATTTGGGGGGTGTACAATCGAAGCTCTTGGAGAGGCTAATTCCTCTGGCGCTTGACACGCATAGCTGCTACGGTTTCCATGGACCGAGAGTTCAGGCGTTTGATACGGGGTGGAATTGTTGACACACTCTTTTGCTGGCCGTCCTCCTAAAAGCGTTGTTGGATCGTGAGTTTTTTCAAGGATTTGTTCGCTTTGAGGGCACGCGTGGTCGTGGTCTGTTGGACGCTCAGCAGTCGTTGCTGCCAAATAAAATGAAGGCAGGGAGGTTAGGTGGCTGGACGTGGGTCTTAAAGGATGTAGGCTTTTTGGCAAGCTTTTTGGGAGAACCACTGCAGTTGATTTCAGCTGTACAGGCGGTGCATTTTGTACACAGTTTAAGGAACATTGCACTGCCTCGTCATTTGGCAAGTTTAATAGTTCGTCGTCACTCACCGTAAAGGGAGAGGCGACGTGATTGGTGTAGCGCAGAGGTTCTATTGGTTGAATAGGTTGGGCTGCCGGTACATCAGGCACTGAAGGAACTGGGTGAGTCGAGAGGTCATGTATCGTATCCAGGCGAGCAACGGCCGCAGCGGTGCTCGGCATAAAGCGCACTGGCACAGCAGAAAGCGAGCTGATGTTCTGAGCTGCCGGATCTTCACCAACGTTATTAATCGGTTGGAGAATCAGTGGAGTACCAACAGAGACAGGATGGGGGACCGCAATCACAGAGGCCTCTGGGACATCACCGTTGGAGGTATCCAGCAGCTCCTGGGTCGACGATGGTACTGGACCCCCATACCTTCCCTGGTGGATTTGATCCACAAGTAGGTTTACTGCCGAGGCAGTGTCTGAAGTTGTGTGCGGGGTGCAGTCATTGGAATAGAAACGGATGAGTGGTTGCGCTTCCTTTGCACGTTCACGTCTCAAGACTTCAGGACGTGGATTAGGTTTATGGCAGACAGAAGGCTGTTCTGAGTGAGCCTCTGATAGAGCTGCAGGTAGGGTAAGCGATTAGCAGTTTTGCTTACCTTTGTTCCGGCTGCTGCTTTCATCGCGGTCCATGGATTAAGCATTCGTCGATGTTGGAGCGTTTTTTTGCGAGTCTGAGGCCCTTCTACTGTTAGCGTCATCGAGGCTGGATGACAGCAGGGCTGAGGTTAAACGGCTGTGTCTCGGGTGCTCCCGGGCGCGGACTGGTGCAGACTGGACTCGTCGCCGGACTCGTCGCCGGACTCCGCTCCGTTCCGGCAAGACCTTTTTAAAGGTAGGCGGAGTAGAAACAGGACTGGACTGACTCGAAGTGGAGCTCCTCGCAAGAACCGAAAACAGAGACTGGTGCTGACTGGACTCGTCGCCGGACTCCGCGCCGCGCTCCGCGCCGCGCTCCGCACTGGCAAGACCTTTTTAAAGGTAGGCGGAGTAGAAACAGGACTGGACTGACTCGAAGTGCAGCTCCTTGCAAGAACCGAAAACAGAGACTGGTGCAGACTGGACTCGTCGCCGGACTCTGCGCTGCGCTCCGTGCCGGCAAGACCTTTTTAAAGGTAGGCGGAGTAGAAACAGGACTGGACTGACTCGAAGTGCAGCTCCTTGCAAGAACCGAAAACGGAGACTGGTGCAGACTGGACTTGTCGCCGGACTCCGCCCATTCAATGCCAAGGAAGCCTGCCACTAACCGATCAGCCTTAGGCATGCAAGTTCCACCCCAGAAGCTTTTCTTCAGATTCACCAGTTGCAAGTCGTAAATAGGAAATGCACACCTGTGCCGTTTGGGTGCGCAATAACTTCCTGATTTTTTTCTCAGCAAACTGTGTGAAAGCGCTATCATCTCACTGTCATTCCATTCACAATCCAATCTCATTCGGCACGAAACATGTCTGTATAAAAACACGCATTTGCAACACAAAAGGTTTGGGCTTTTGTGTAGGTATGGGAAAGGCATTTGCCATACACTTCTATAGTTGTATTAACTGGCCGTAAATGGTAGCAGATGCAAAATGGTGCGAGTACCTGACACATAACAGCAGTGCCTGACAAAGGCCTAATACTTATATACAAACCAAAATTGTTTTGAAAGGTCACACAAAGTGGTTAGAATAGAGATCTCGAAGACAGACCTGGTTAAGATATTTGTATTACACCAGAAGTATGTTTACAGTACAATAAAGTAAACTATCAGAAGACTGCTTTGAAAAAACACTGATGGGCACTTTCAGCATAACGTTTGATGGTAAAGCTTGATAAACTTTTCTCTGAGATCCCAGGAGAAGTGGGTAGAAATGGCCATATATATTTGCATAGCCATGGGCAGTCAAAAGCCGAAACTGTTGACATTACCAGTGCTTTTTATGGAGGATGTACACATCGTTTCACGCAACGTGGGATATTTTGGGGAAAAAAAGCAAACCCAAATTCGAGTTGTGTAAGCATGTGTTTGCATAATAAAAAAGATGACGTTCTTAACAACAACATATTTCACTGATCAAGTGTAACACACCGAATGCAAAATAAAGTTGACTGCCCTACTACCAGAAAGCAATTTATTGACAACAAGGAAATATGTATATTTTCAGTTTGAGGTGTAATAGTTGAGGTTTTAAAATCACACAACTTGGGGGGCGTGGTTTAGAGCCGACGTGGACAGCATCGCTCCCTGAAAGCCCCTGACTGGACTCATCGATCAAGCATGTTTGTCAAGCTAATACCATCTGCTGGAGGCCCAAAAGACATCCGCAGGGGGCTGAAACTACCCTGCATCCAGTGATGAGCTCCGGTCTGCCGGAACAGCTCCAACACCCAGATATTGCCGAGGAACGCCGCGCACAGCCGGCAACAAAACTAAAATGTCGGGCGCTAACCCGCAGACCCGGGCAAGGAGCGGGAAGATGTGGAGGAGCAGAAACAGCGCAAATGACCTCAGCACCTAGCAACACACCACAGCTGAGGGGTGCGATAACTGCAGTGGGACCTGTGTGCTCCGAAACTGATATGCCGGGGGAGAGCTGCCAGCGACCCAGCACCGGTGGCCGAGGCTCACGTCTAGGGGCTTGAGCGTGTTGCTAGCGCCGGAGGATCCGGAGGAGAGGCACCAGCACTTGCCCGCTGGAATATAATGAGCCGGGCTGCCGGATTAATCGGGGACGCCGCAAGGAGTGACCACGGAGACAGGTGCGCCAAGGCACCCTGCAGCGATCTGGTCAACAAACAGAGGGACCAACGGGACCCGGCTTCCAACCAGACACCGGATCGCTGCAACCCGGGAGGCTACGCACACAAAGACGCGGCGCACAAGCTGGCGGTAAGCTTCCTCCCCACTGAGTGGAAGTGGCAAGATGACTGACAACCCAGAAGGGTGCTCTGAGCCCCATCGCTACGCATCCAGTTAACCGTAGTCAGCTTCCGGGGGATCCCAGTGACACAGTGGGAGGCCCTGCGAGGTGGACTGCCAGAGGGCCGGGTTGAGCACCAGTGGGCACATCCTGTACGTGACCTGAGGGGGACCGCTACCAAGACCAGGCACTGTCACGGCCAACGGCTCTCAAGAGGAAAGACCCATAAGGGCCCCAGTGGGACCAACACAACAACAAGTCTCCAAATCCCCTGCCTCACGGGGGGGCCAAGGCATGAGTGCACTTGCCACCATCCTGCTCCCCCTCCTGCCTATGCAGATGATTTGAAAACCACAGAAGTGCCCCCCAATCTTAGGCGCAAACAGCTAAAGGGCCCAGCAGCAGAAGCAAATAACCCCAGCTCTAACGGGTCGCCTGGGGGGGTGCACCAACGCACAGCAGAACCGGAGACACAACCGCTCACTAATACAGAGAATCCAGTTGCTCTCATAGCATACCTGCAGCAGCCGAAGATCCTGCATCCAACCCCAGAGTGCAGACCCACGCTACAGCGGGCAGGGTTTGAATCTAGCACAGCAGCCATGGCGAAAAGTGGAAAGGCAACGAAGAAAACTGACATTGCCGCCCTGATGGGCAACACCATTTCTGAGAAGCTAAAGAAAGCCGAACACACAATGGACTCTGCCACAGAGGGGGTCAACACACCCGAGTGCGCGGAAGCGGCCCAATCAGCAACCAAGTCTGACCTCAAAGACCTTCTAGTGGCAATAACAAAGGAGATCCAAAGGGGGACAGAAGAGGTCAGAAAGAAAATCACGGCGCTAGTCAAAACGGTGGCAGAGGTGGAACAACGCACAGGAGACCTGGAAAATACTTTGTGTGACCATGCCTTCGATATGGACAAAAACATGGACAGAATCGCAGCCCTGGAGGCGAGGTGTGACCTACTAGAGTCTAAGCAAGAGGACGCAGAAAATCGTTCCAGAAGGAACAAAATTTGCCTCCGGGGCATACCCACAACAATCACAGATGCAGAACTGGAGAACTTCACAAGGGAGCTGTTTAGATTTATCCTGACCCTACCAGATAGCTCCCCTCTGGAGCTCGACCGGGTTCATCGAACAGCCCCGAGACAATCCTCTCCGTTCCTCCCCCCACCCCGACGTCCTAGCGAAAATCAACTGCTTCAAAATAAAGGAGGAGATCATGAGGGAAGCCAGAGCAACTAAGTAGATTCTTTTCAGGGGGGCAAGCATCTCATTATATCATGACTTAGCCTTCGCTACCCTACAGAATCGGAAAGCACTCCGTAATCGCACGGAATGGCTATTAGAACAGAAAGTGCAGTATCACTGGAGTTTCCCAACGCCCTAAACTTCACATGGGAGGGGACTCAGAGGCACATCCGCAACCCAAGTGACGCAAAGATATTAATGGCAAAAGGGGCAGAAAGTGGAGGCTCCGAATCCAAAGCACATAGCCAAGGCAAGATGAAACCCCCTCTGAGTGGCGCATGGACCCAGGCCAAGAGGAAGCGTAGGCTCAGGGGCCCCCGGAAAGCTATTAATCCAGACTGAACCAAGAATAACGACCACTACCAGAAGGCCAGCTGCTCACCGCGATGATGCACTCTCCCAAAGCACTCCCAGAGCACAACCAAAGGTACCCCTGGGCGAGCTTGGATACACTGATGACCTAAGGTAGCACCACCGATACACAGACCCAATAATCCCTCACATTGAGCCTACCGCAGTGCACACGGTCCTTATCTGTTAACCCTCGCACTCTATAGTCATCCTATTGATGGCGTTCGGGGCCCATTGGCCCCTGTCAGCTCGATGATGAGATCCAGACAGCGTACCCCGTTGGGTGAGGCTGGTCTCATACCAAGGAATTGGGGGGGGTAGGAGTTGGTGGGAATGTTGGGGTGTTTTGGCCTCTAGGAAGGCCTACCAAGTTACAACTCAGACAAACGCAGACATGACAGGCACACATATGCTAAGTGGGGGGCCCCAAACCTCGAGGCGAGCGCCCAATATAAAGGAGCCCACAGAAGCGTTGACTCGTGAACCTAACCAGACCGGAGGAGGATAGAAACATCTGCATTCTGGAGGCACTCCTTTCCTACTGCTGCCTTCTACGGAGCCCTTTCCCTCTGCCCCCCAGCACCCTCCATCGACGCCTGGACTTCTTCTTGCTGCGCTTTGCTGTGGGGTAAGGAGCTGACAATTGTGAGACGCTTCGGCAAGTTGCGGCGAGCAGCTTTGAAAACCTGCCTTAATTGCACATTTCACCGTGCCTGCATACCTTATCTAACTTGAATCGCCATGCTGCGCTCCGCGCATTTCTACTGGTGATTTGTTTTAAATATGCCATATTGAGGCCTGATGCCTTAGACCATCCAAGATGGCCGTGTGCTGGGCTAGGTTTTTGAATTGCTGTTGTTTCTGCATCTTATGGTGCCAGCTCCCGCCTCCCTCCCCCATTGGTTGCCATTGGCCCCTTAAGCCAATGGCTGCAACCGGGAGGCGGGAGCCGGCCGCAACATCGAAGGCCCACTTCAAAGGCCCGGTCTACCGCTGTCCACTGCGGTACGCCGTTCGCCCGTCCCCCTCCATGTGTGCCTGTGTGCCCCCCTGCCCCTCCGTGAGTGCCTGTGTGCCCCCCTGCCCCTCCGTGTGTGCCTGTGTGCCCCCCTGCCCCTCCGTGAGTGCCTGTGTGCCCCCTGCCCCTCCGTGAGTGCCTGTGTGCCCCCCTGCCCCTCCGTGTGTGCCTGTGTGCCCCCCTGCCCCTCCGTGTGTGCCTGTGTGCCCCCCTGCCCCTCCGTGAGTGCCTGTGTGCCCCCTGCCCCTCCGTGAGTGCCTGTGTGCCCCCCTGCCCCTCCGTAAGTGCCTGTGTGCCCCTGCCCCTCCGTGAGTGCCTGTGTGCCCCCCTCCCCCTTCGCGAGTGCCCGTGGGCCCCCTGCCCCTCTGTGAGTGCCCGTGGGCCCCCCTGCCCCTCCGTGAGTGCCTGTGTGCCCCCCTGCCCCTCCGTGAGTGCCCGTGTGCCCCCCTGCCCCTCCGTGAGTGCCTGTGTGCCCCCCTGCCCCTCTGTGAGTGCCCATGGGCCCCCCTGCCCTCTGTGAGTGCCTGTGTGCCCCCCTGCCCCTCCGTGAGTGCCCGTGTGCCCCCCTCCCCCTCCGTGAGTGCCCGTGGGCCCCCCTGCCCCTCTGTGAGTGCCCATGTGCCCCCCTGCCCCTCCGTGAGTGCCTGTGTGCCCCCCTACCCCCCGTGAGTGCCCGTGTGCCCCCCTGCCCCTTCGTGAGTGCCTGTGTGCCCCCCTGCCCCTCCGTGATTGCCCCCGTGCCCCCCTTGCCCCTCCGTGAGTGCCTGTGTGCCCCCCTGCCCCTCCGTGAGTGCCCGTGTGCCCCCCTCCCCCTCCATGAGAGCCTGTGTGCCCCCCTGCCCCTCTGTAAGTGCCTGTGTGCCCCCCTCCCCCTCCGTGAGTGCCCGTGTGCCCCCGTGCCCCTCCGTAATTGCCTGTGTGCCCCTGCCCCTCCGTGAGTGCCCATGTGCTCCCCTCCCCCTCCGTGAGTGCCCGTGTGCCCCCCTGCCCCTCTGTGAGTGCCCGTGTGCCCCCCTGCCCCTCTGTGAGTGCCTGTGTTCCCCCCTGCCCCTCCGTGAGTGCCCTTGTTCCCCCCTGGCCCTCCGTGAGTGCCTGTGTGCCCCCCTTCCCCCCCTTAGTGCCTGCTCCACCCTCTTTGCTCTGCGTTCCACCCCCCTTCCTGCCCCCTTCCCACCTCCTCACATCCATCCTCTTCTACTACCTTTCCTACTCCCCACTCCTTCTCCCTCCTCTCAGACTTCCCCCTCCTAGCACTTACTCCTATCTTTTGTTCCGTGACTCTCGATAGCAGCTTGTCTGTCCCCCCTCCTCCCCCCTTGTTCTCTTCCTCCCCCCCTCCCCTACTTTCAAATTTGTCACCAACATTTTTGTTCAGTATCGTGCCTTGTTCTCCTTTCCCCTCCGTACCCTTGCCCCCCCTCCCACCCCTCCTCTTGTTACCACCTGCACTGCATAAATTGTCGTCAGACATAGTAATGTTACTGCTTGCTTTGTTCTCCTCCTATCCATTACCTCTTGCCTTACTTGTTCTATGCACTTGCACTATCAGAAATGTCGACAGGCCTATTATGATAGTTATTTTTACATTCTGTACTGTTTCAAGGACTTTTGCCGAATGTAACTGTATTTTCCTTTGTTCCCCTCCCTCCTTGAAGCGCTTTGAAACACATTGTGTATAGGCGCTATATAAATAAACATCATATCATATCATATCATATCATATCATTCTTACATGAAATGTGGTCGGCCTCAACTCCCTGAGGAAACGCAAATCGTTAGAGAACAGGATCAACAACCTGGGGGGCGATATTGCAATCCTCCAAGAGACACAGCTGGTGGCCGCAGATGAGCACCGCCTGAGGTTTAGACGGTTTAAACAGACCTACTTTGCTTCCTCCGGGGAAAAGAAACGAGGGGTAGCGATCCTGTTGAGCAATAATTTCCCAATCCAGAATCCCACAGTGAAAAGAGACCCGGAAGGCAGATACCTATTAGTAAAGGGATATGTCTCGGAACAACCAATCACCGTAGCTGGGATTTACTGTCCCAATATGGACCAAGACAAATTCCTGCAAAACCTATTTCCAACACTTGTTACATTCACCACAGGACACCTTCTCATGGGAGGGGACTTTAATATGGTGCCCGACCCACTTGTAGACAAAACCCTCCCACCATCCAACTTCGAATACACCCGAGACCTGACCTTTGCCAGGCTGTTGCAAGAAACAGAAACAATAGATGCGTGAAGGCTCACAAACGGAGGGTCCAGGGACTATATCTTCTACTCTAATGCCCATGAAGGTCATTCCCGGATCGACCTATTACTAATCACGGGGGCCCAATTACCATGTCTGGAGAATATACAAATCCACACCCGGATGATCTCAGACCATGCCCCGTGTTAGGCAGAATCCTGTGCGGTGCCCTTAGGGACCACTACCCACAATTAAGACTACAGGTGGCAATACAAGTTTTACCTTTGGTACAAGCCTGTACTACTATGTTAAAGTGGTAACAGTAGCGGAGCAGCCAGGCTTATCTCAAGAGTATATGAGCAGTAGCAGAGATTACACAAAGGGACCACAATTACTGTGATTCAAGCAAACACTGACTCAAGGTTTCAGGTAAAAAATATAAGTACATTTATTTTTAAACCATTTGTTATCAACACAACACTTCTATTAATTCAAAAACCACACATAAAATACACTACAACTAACCAATTCACTTTGTACGGTATTAATCAATTTAAGTACCCTGTGTGTGAATGTACCAGTGTTATGAAACAAGACACGCTACCGTGTATACAATTGCGATCACTTTTTGACAGTTCGGTCTACTAAATAAACGCGTATCCGCGGCAAGAAATGCTACCGGGGTAAAAACACACTTAGCACCTGAGATACCCAGAGAGAGTTGGGGGCAAAAATCCTAGGCAATATTTTTGTTAGGCAGACAGAATCGAAGAACACTAATAGACAGGAATTCAAGAGTCAAAGTGCCGGAGCCAGTGTCAAGTGGAACCGGGTTCCTGTTGTCGAGGATCACTCAGTCGGACAGTTCACGATTCAACGTAGCCAAGAGTACTTTGATATTGTCAATGTTCGGAAGCAAAAGTTATAAGAAGGAGGGAAGATCAAGGACTAGCCTTGGAGGAAGAGAAATAGGGATTCACGCAAATTCCTCAAGCAGGACACAGTACCTTTCTCAAATGATGAAGCTGGTGCCACGGCAGTTGTTCCTGGTAGTTTCCTGCAGACCCACGATTCCTGGAGCTTCGACACGAAGAAGGACGATGAGGGGGGTCTGCACCATGCAGGGAAGAGGCCGGCGACAGCGACGATGAATAAAAGGTGTGCTCCTTAAAAAGAACAGGAGAGGCTCTTCAGATGGCTATCCGGACCACTACAGCAGTGTGTAGCGATTTCGACCACGAAGAGGATCCTCTGGCTGTAGAAGATGAGCTGGTTATTCCCACCAAGCTCAAGGGAAGAAGACTCCGGACTGGATCTCCTCTTAGTTGTTGAAGGGTAGATAGTTCCGGACTGCAGCAGGGCTTCCCGGGTATGGGATAGTTGCAGCAGTTGACCTCTCCTCTGCTTCTCTTCGGTTCCTTGTAGTTCCAGTGGCGACTCTCTGACTTCCAGCCCAAGAGACCTGCCTTTTATGCGAAAATCCCCCATTCACACAGCCTGGCTGTCAATCACACAGCAGGGGGGTTGTCCAGCTCGGACAACCACCTCAGCCAATCATGGAAAAGTGCGACTTAGGTTTCCTAGGATACCCTGTGCAAGGGGTGACTACGCCCCTCCCTCACATTCAGCCCATCTAGACACCCAGGCGCCAAGAGGAGGGCTTCTTGGCAGAAGCCTGCCAAAAGAAAGTGAACAAAGAAGGCAAACCTGGTTTGCCGCGCAAAGTAAAACACAAGAAGGAGTTTAACAAAAAGAAATAGCGAATAAACCGCACCGGAGCCAAAAGAAAAAGTATTTGGTCAAGCGGGTTTAAGTTCGAGGCTAATATAATAGCTTAAAACAGTAACACGTTTATATAGTATAATCGCGGTTGAAAAGTTAGGGTAGATACCACTGCCACCAGCCAAGTCTAAATGTTAAAAGAGCGAAACAATGCTCTAGGAGGTACAGATAAAAAGGGCTAAGGATTAACCCTTCCCAGTACTCCATGTAATATGGGGTGTACTGATCTGTGGTTAAATGACTAAGTAAAGTTAATGGCAACTTTACCCTTTTCTGGGGGACAGGGTCCTCAGAAATGGAGTCGATGGGAAGTCTAAAAGACAACCCTGTGTCACGGCACTGAAGGTGCTGTGTAACACACAAAAGAAGGGGGCTACTGAAGTGGTGTACTACAGAGCCCACAATCACAAAAACAGATGAAATACACATGGCAAAACACAGGTAAGAGTGGAAAAAAAGAGGTACACTCTTACCAAGTGGAAAACCAAACTCCAGAAATTCAGCATAGCTGCCGGGGGACTCACTAGGTAAGGGAAATTAGCCATAGAATGAGAATTCTCCCTAACCCCCCCTCACCCCGGAGGTACTGGAAGCTAAACGATTCCATACTCTTAGACGAAGTGATTAAAACAGAGGTGAGGGACTCGCTGACTAATTACTTCAAGGAAAACATAACCCCTGATACACCCATCGGAATAACATGGGAAGCAATGAAGCCCGTGATCAGGCGAACACTAATCAGTGCAGCAGCGGAACACCACAGGATCACCAAGATCCAAGCAACCGCCCTGGAGCTAAAAGCCTCTGAGATAGAGAAGAGACAAAAAATTTGCCATACTAGGAAGCTAGAGAGAGAGCTGAAGAAAGCGAGAGTTGCACTGGAAATTCATTTGGCGGACCGATCGGCTAAAGCCCTCGCATATACGAAGCAGTTTTATTATAGCAAAAGTAACAAGGCAAATCGCATACTCGCCCATAAGATGCAGCGGATACAAAAAAGGAACAATATAGTCTGCATCACTGGGGAATATGGCGTAACCCGATACGCAGACACGGAAAAATGAATGCCCTCCAAGCCCATCACAAAACAATTATGACTGGCCCGCATACCCAACCCGGGGACCAACGCCAGAGCAAGCAGTACCTGCAGCCATTCATAGCGTCCAACATGAAACTCCAGCTCGAATCCCTTGAAATCCCCATAACGGTAGAGGAAGTCAGGGAGACCATGAAGTCCCTGAAGAACACCGCCCCAGGCCCTGATGGGCTAATGACGAAATCTTTCAAATCATTTACCCAGACACTAGCTCCACAACTCCCGTAAGTATTTAACTCGTTCCTAGAATCCAGAATTGTCACTAAGTCAATGGGGGAATCACTCACAAACCGGAGAAAGATCCAAAGCAGGTAACCTCTTACAGACTGATAACACTCATGAACCTAGATGGGGAGATCTACTCCAAAGTCCTGACAGCCAGATTGGGGAGGGTGCTCCCAGACCTGATAGACAGGGACCAAACTGGGTTCATTCCCGGGAGGGGTACGTTCGTTAATATTAGAAGAACGCTAGATCTTATCGAGAGCACCACACGGCAGAAGGAAGAACTCCTGGTCATATACCTAGAAGGGCACAAAGCGTTCGACCTGGTAGGGTGGAACTACATTAAGAGCACACTCAAACACATGGGTTTTGGCCATAACTTCACAAGATGGATAATGGCGAACAACCAATCTCCAACAACCCAGATGCAAGTAAATGGGAATAGATCGGAAAGCATAGCCATCACCCGGGGAACACGCCAGGGTTGCCCACTCTCTGCCATGGTGTTCGCACTATCCATGGACACCTTTGCAGGAAGGATTAGGCAAAACCTTGGCATACAAGGTATCTCAGTGGGGGGCAGAGAATATAAAGCGGCATTATATGCCGACAACGTTCTCCTAACAATAACTCACCCAAGCACCTCCCTAGACCCCCTAGGAGAAGAGCTAGAAGCGTTTGGAAGAGCGTCGGGATTCAGGGTGAACTACGACAAATCAGCTGTACTAGCAATCAACATCACAAAGAAGCAGAAGGAGGAACTCACCCCCAAATTCCCTATCCCTTGGGCCGAAGGTGCAATCCAATACCTGGGGGTCTGCATTCCCAAAAACCATGCCCAGATTTACCAAAGCAACTTCCCACAACTATTTAAAGAACTGAGAAGAGATATACGCCACTGGAACAAACAGGAGATCTCATGGCTGGGCAGGGTGGCGGCAATAAAAATGAAACCTGATCCCCAGACTAATCTACTATTGCCTGGCACTACCAACACATATCCCAGAAAGCGAGCTAAACGGCCTACAGCAATCCATACTAAAATTTATCTGGGGGGGGGAAGAGGGCCTGAATAGCAAAGAGAATCATGACTCGAGGCCGCAACGCGGGAGGTCTGAGAGCACCAGAGGTAACCAGGTACAGGCTAACAACCCAACTAGCCCATGCATTCATATGGACACACGCATCAGACCCACCATACTGGAAACAGCTCGAAGAAGCATGGTGCAGATCTCCCCTAATCGATCTCCCACACATGCGGACGCCAAAATACCAGAAGAACACAGGACCACTAAAAGCAACACACAACACAGTGACAAGATAGAAAGCAGCGGCTCGAAAATGGGGTTGCACAGGAACTCTGGGTCCCCTGACACGGGTATGGGGCAACCCAAACTCATCACCAGGCCTTCAGCCCCTGAGCTTTGCTGCATGGCAAGAAGGGGGCCTCCGAACAATCTCAGACTTTCTAGAGGGAGGCAACCCACGTACGTGCAAAGAGTGCAAGACCAAATTCAAAATTCCAGAAGGGGAACGGTTCAGATATTCCAAGATACGGCACTGGCTATTCCAAAGAGCAGTCAAGGAAAAGGGCTCCAGAGACCTAGCCGCACTAGAGCTGACACTAACATCGGCCCCACCCAGAGGGAAGGTCTTTACACAATATCGGCTCCTGGACAAACATGACCCAGCAATCAAAGAGAGATACATGATCAGCTGGGAGAAAGACCTGGGGCGACCAATAGATGAGAGCACCTGGAACAAGATCTGGGCGAGAACCAACAAAAGCACCCAATGCATCACCAATTGAGAGTGCGGATATAAGATCTGTTACAGATATTACATCATCCCTGCGCAGTTGCACAAAGCCAATCCAAGCATTCCACCGAGCTGCAGGAGGGGCTGCAGAACTGAAGGAACCCTGTTCCACCTATAATGGACATGCCCGCAAGCAGTGAACTATTGGAGAGAAGTACTAGACCACATAAAAGCAATCACATGCCTTTCAATCCCCTGGGATCCAGGGATTGTCTTGCTGGGGGACACAGGGGATGGGGAACTCCCCCTGACAGACCACATAGCCTGTCTTGCACACACCTCCTAACAGCAGCAAAAATCACATTAGCTCGGCTCTGGAAGAATCCTATGGGTCCATCAATCCCGCTATGGTGGGCAAAACGCTGCGACACGGTCGTAGCTGAAAAGATCACAGCCCCATGAGCGGGGAATCTGAACCAATTCCAGAACACTTTGGCCCCGTTTATGGACTTTGCAGCACAGTTCCCAACCCTCTCCTGTAGACCTCCACTCACATGCTGGCTGGAATGATTCGAAAAACTACGAGACTCCACAGCAGCAGCTCTACTACCCTCTCTCCACTCACCCAGGACTGAGTCGCCGCCCAGCCAAGAATCAACCTCCCCCCCACTAATAAACTACCAAGCCACTAAACCAATATGTGATACAATGTATTCTGGAATATACGCAATGTCTGAATTACTGTCATAAGTTAAAATGTCAATAAAATGTTATGTTGAAAAAAATTACACAACTTATGTCATGCAAAACGATAAGCTTAAGAACTTATGATGATGTTCTGTGCATGGTGGGGTCTGTGAGGAGAGCAGGCCCGGCTCCAGAATGTATGATCTAGGTAGGCCAGAGGTGTTATGGGGGGGGCAATTTCCAGTTGGTGTGAGAGTAGCCTAACCCAACCAGGAGCTACATTATATAGCCTTCCAAACCTCTGGCACAAACAATACATTGGTTAGATTCTGGTTCCATACAGACACTATGGACAGTTACCCAAACTGCATGAGCTAATGAAGATCAGTACTTTATAAACAGTCCCAGCCATGACATCCTCTGGCCAGGCAGTCTTCCACACTGTTTTGGTCAGAATCCCTCCAGTAAGTTGTACGACAGGAAGCACTGAAACACGGCCCATGCTCACCATCTTGCCGTAGGGGTGTGTGCGTGCATGCGAGGGACGTAGGCGCACGCATGTTTTGTGTATCCATGGCATATCTTTTATCCCGACCCAATAGAAAACTAGTCTGGTTCTCTCCCTGTTCTCTGCCTCTCTTCTGCTTTCTTCCTGCCTTCTTCATCCTTCTCTTGCTGCCTGTTTACTCTGTTCTACCTCTCCCTGCCCCCTTCCTCCTGCCTTTCCTACACTATCTGTCGCTTCCTACTTGTCCTTTCCCCTCTGTCTGTGTCTTCCTGATGGTTCCTTCTGTTTTTTGACTGCCCATCTCCTCCCAACCTTCTTTTCCTTCATATTCATTTCACTCAGCTCCAACCCTCACGTCCCGCCTATCCCTTCTGCTTTCTCTGTGTGCCCTGCACCTCTCTTTCCATCCTTCACATCCTCTGTACCTATTCGCTCTACTATACCCCACCCCACTATTGCTGCTTGTTATTTCTGTTATCTTCCTGCCCCCATTCATCTTTCTCTGCGTCGCTGCCCCTCTCTCGTTTTGCCCCCTCATGCTCGTACTCGTAATTGCCTGGCTCATCCTTGTACTCGCACCTCTCACCCCCTCATGCCTCCTTCCTGCCCATTCTCTTGGCGGCCTCTTTGAAGATAGGCTGTGACAGCCCTGATGTCCCACAATGCAAGAGGGATGGAGCGCATGGGCCTAGGGGTGGGTGGAGGGCAGGAGTGGGCTTGGGGCACACTGGTGTGTTCCTATAATAGAAGGGATGCCCCTCTGCGCCCCTTGTATCTTAGAGCCTTATGCCTCTTCCCTGACATTGATTGTGCATCGCATATGCTGCTAGTGTGACCCCGGGACCCTTGCCCCACCCCTGGATATGCATGCACCCCCTCCACCTACATGAATAATGGGAGAAAGTGAAACAGGCAAGGTGCAAGGGGGGTGGCATGACAGGGTGAACAAGAGTCCAGACAACACAGGGATCATAGGGGTAGGAAGAAAGAAGAGCTGTGTACAGGGGCTGCTAAGGCAACAGGAAGAGGTCATAAACATGGGTACGTGTAGGGTGGGGCAAGGAGAGACAAGCTGCAGTTGCTAAGTGTATGAAGAGTTTGGGGAAATATATTCCAGCCAAAAAAGAGACTGAAGGAGAGACAGGGGAGAAAAAGTTAATGAGGCTGGAAGTAAGAGAGGGGGCACTGGGGGAGCTGAGGAGATTGAACAGGGTGATCATGCGATTATCGGAGAGAGCACAAGTAAGGGAGAAATTCTGAGGCCAATCCATTGCAGTGTTGCAGGGGTTTCTTGCACCTCCCCTCCCAGTGTTGCAGGAGGTGCCCTCACCCCCCGTGTTGCAGACAGTGCCTACGCCCTACTCCCAGTGTCGCAGACGGTGCCAGCTCCTCGGCTCGGCTGTGGACGGTGACTGTGCCCCCAACTGTGCCAGCAGTGGGTAAATCAATCTCCGCTGACATAATCAGCCTGGGGCAGGAATCACTACCATAGATACAGTCAGATGCAGTATGGGATTTCTTCAAACCCCATGAAACAAGATGGAGGCCTCTATGAGGGATTAATCAATGTCAGCATAGCTGTGTGGACATTAGTCTCGGTGCCGCTCAAGTAGTTAAAGGTTTCCATGAGCCCATGACTTTTCCAGCAACCAGCATATATTCCATCACACCACGCACAACGCAGGAGACAGAGTGCAGTTTTCTCAGCAGTTCGCCGTGGATAAACGGACAGAAGATGGTAAGCTTCTCTTATATTCAACTACTCAAATCAGTTATCGGACATTGAGCCCCAGGCATCCAGAGCCAATACAGACAAGACTAATGTCTTTTGCTCTGCCCATATTCTAGCATGATACTCTAGCCTGCATGCGGATTTTTGATGTATAAGTTGTTACCCTTCACTTGTTCCTACAACTCTGTATAATACTTTTACATCCTGTTCTTTTCTCTTCATTTTACTGGCTCTCCTCCTTTTTTCACAATTACAGGGTCCTGCTATTTATTGCCCTGATGAAGGCGGAGTATTCTCTCCAGAGACGCAGATCATTATTCTTTTGAAGTCTGTACCGCCGAAACGCATTGGTAACCAGAGGGGATACAAGATCCATCACAATACTGTGTCATCCAGGATCTTTTCTCATTTGCAACCACCAACCGAAGGACAAGGATACTTTTTCCACAAAGCTCCTTTCATGTCAATCTGTCTCCTTACTTCATCCCCCTGATGCGTAGGCAGACCCAATCCCAATATATAATAACCTTTTGATTTTGGGATACAAAAATAACTAATTCATTTGTTTTTATTACAATTGCACAACAATAAGGGGCATTTGTTTTCCTTATGATCAACTAGTAAGAACACAGTTTATCAGTAACAAAATTGTCTTTTCAATTCTATATTTTTACTTGTTAAGACTTTATCTGTAATCCAAACAGTGACAAAGAACACATTTATGTTAATGTTCCCCACTAAGTGTTCTCATTTTCTACACCAAATAATTGTATGTACCATTTATATCACTGATTTTATATGTTTGTACATGTTAGATTTCACCATGTATGTTATTCTTGGTTTTTTTGACATACAGCTTTTACTTTGCATTTTGCATAATGCTTATGCCTCATTTGTGAAGGAATGACTTCTACTTCTACTGCATGCAATATGTATAAATTACACTAGTTATACAGGTTTTGGACCAGATAAGCAATTATAATTCATTTATACCTTACACGGGCCAACCTTCTGATACACCAGGACTTCGTTTTGTTGTAATCATCCAGAGCCAATGGCCTGAAACTACCCATTACTAGTCTACCATTCACCTGTCACTTCGAGTATGCTTTCAATCAAACAAACTTAGCAACGTGGATAAGCAAAATGCTTCTCTTGCGATGTCGCAGATAATCCAAATTCTAATGAGAACTCATAAGAACAAAACACTCTTTTCCACTCCTCCCATGCCATGTGGGAGCAGTGGAAAAGAGTATTTTGTTCTTATGTGTTGTCATTCGAATTTGGATTATCTGCGACATCGCAAAAGAAACATTTTCTCAATACTGATAGAAGTGCCAGCCAATAAAAAAAAGTAAGCAAAACATCAAACTCCCGTCTGACCACTCCGGGGCTAGGGCCGACAGGCCTCTGCTTCCTCCACCTACCTGCAACTCCTACTCCAACCTCAACGAAGTTCCAAAGTAAAGTGTAGGCACTGCAGCTGGTCCAGTGACTGCACGTAGTGCAATATTGTGCTAGCAAGGGTGTTTGGGCTTGGCCGCTGCCTCTTGGCCCACGCCTGTGCATAGTGCACGTGCAAAAATTAGAGAATGTCACTGCTCAATCAATGTACAGGCATGTATGAGCACATTGGTATCTTATAGCATGCCTGTATGCCTCCTAATTAACCCTATACTAATTTGGTGACCACCATGCGTGCTGTTTGCAGTGTGTGTACCATTCTCCTTTCGTTCATAAACGGAAAGAAAAGAATGCTGTACACAAGCAGCTCTTGGTCAGAGGCCTCCCTTCTAAGGGGGGCAAGAGCAGTTTCTTGCAGGGGGGGGCATGGAGGACAGGGTGTGTGCCGGTGTGCATGCCGGTGCAGTAGCAAAGGCGATCTCTTACCCACACACACACACGTAACTAGGTTAGATCCTTTGCAGGGATTATCAACACTTTCAGGCAGAAAATGCGTGTTGTTATCCCTTTAAAACAATCCAATTCCATCTTCTCTGTATCTTTAAACTAAGGCTGCATCAAAGTACTGAACATAGCATTAACATGGAAGGGCGAAGGGAAAACCGCTATGTTTATCAAGAGACGGCTTGATGAAAATAAAATCATGCCCCCACCCCATGATTGCACATAACTTTTTCAGACTCAGGGAAGCAACATGGGCCATCTGTGTGTGTGCTCAGAGTGCACTGCAGAAAGCTTAGCTACTCTGAGCACACGGACACGGCCCACGCTGCAGACCTGAAGACACCCTCTGCGCTGGGCCCCAGGAGTTCAGAGCCAAGTGCAGCTGCACACACCCAGCACCAGCCCTGATGGAGTCCATCAAAGGGGTTCAGTGCCCAGTATCCCCTCAACCCTCATGAATATGCAGTATTGTCACCGTTTTAAGTGTTCGGCCCAGCCGGAGCCACACATGTTTAGGATCTCTCTCACCCAGTGCTGAGATCAGTTAATGCTTGAAGGCACAGGCTGCCTTCCCGAACAACACAGACCCCTTTCTTCCCTCTTAACAGTCATAACCAAGATCACCCAGGTTACAGGCAAGCCATTTCCACCCAATCACGGCAGACACTGTGGAAATGAAAGAAAGACAAGCGCTTAAAGAAACTGTCTTACTAGTGGTCTCCAACGCAGATAACGCACAGCCATTCCGGAATGCCGTACTAACATTTTACAACAGTAAAAAACACTGGAAATCAAATTAGAAATATACTATTATAAGGACACAAGCACACCAGATTATAAAAAGTGAAAAATGTTGGTAGTTCTAATTGTACAAATATTTGTGAGGCTTGTGGCATCTGCTTAGATCATATGCTGTGCATAGGCCGACATCTAGTGGAAGCTGCAGAGTATTACAGTTGTTGTTTTCGAAACTCAAAAAGGGACGTCGACAGGGCGTGCCAGTAATACTATCCCTAGTGTGACGTCCACTGTACCCATGATCCCTCACGCGTCGAGGTCCCTCAGATTGTTTTTTTCCGCCATGCTAGACAGACGCGTATAGCGGAGTTCCTTTCGGCGATAAGCCTTTGACTTCGTATAATTACAATACTTTTTCTTTCTATCCTTTCATCGACTGCCGTATCACCATGCTGAGGAAACAGAAAGAATACTGCCCGTCGGACACCATCATCGACGGACCGTACGGCCTTGAAAGGCCGCTCCGGGCTTCAGCCCAGACAGTAGGGAGAGAGGGGGGAGGCCATTGTTAGGAGGCCATTTTAGAATGCATATTCTCCCCTTCCTACACTTTGTTCGTCCGGCTGCCATCTCCTTAACCCAGAATAATGGAAAACACACCATTTCAGTTTTACTCTAAGTGCAACCGTAAATTCCCCTGGGTAGACAAACATTTAGTTTGCAACTTGTGTCTCTCGGGAGACCACGCCGAAACGTCTTGTCGAGCGTGCAAGCTCTTCAAGCCTAAGACGTTGAAGGACCGTTCCACTAAGCGCTGGGCCCACTACGCCAGGCAACTCGAGGCCATGGAGGTAGAGGGAGCCTTCAGCAATGGCAGCGACGCCGTACTTTCGGGCGGCGAGGGCACCGGAGTAACTTTTGCTACTCAAGCGCATGCACCCGAACCCCATAGGACAGGCCGGCGTCCATGTTTTGGGGACTACACCCGGCGGCAGCAGCGCTACAAAAGCACACACCACAAAACACATAAACCCCAGTCGCCATTTTACAGATGAGTCGAATACTCGACAACGTACGACACCCCGTGAACGGTCCACTGAGTCCCAGTCCTCTGGTGAATCTCGTTCAAGATCGCCACACGACAGGGCTAAGACGTCGAAAGACGGCAAGGTTGTCGCACGAAAAACACCTTCCAAAGGTCGTTCGTCCGCGGACGAAGCCTCGGCCCCCACACTCGAAGTTAGACGTTTTTCATCTGGTAAGACGTCGGGCCCCAAAAAGTCTGTTACATACTCCTCTGGGCCCCAGGGTGGGGAAAACACCATAAAAATCCTCTAAGACCCCTCATAGGGACAAGAGTCCTACTAGGGACAGGTCTTCACAAAAAGGAATTTTGTCCAAGCCCATAGAGCAACCTAAGGACTCTAGGCCAAAGCTTATACCTCCTACTAATGAACATATGGGTATTCCCAACATTGTAATCCCAAGTTCAAAGGAATGGTCTTCGCAAGATATTGATAGAGTTATGCAATAGAGAATGACCTTTATGGCGAATTTCTTTGAGAAAAATCCAGATTACCTCCAAAGTTTTCAATCCACTCCTCCCACCTCAGCCCCTTCTTGCTCTCAACCGGCTGCCTCTCAACCCCCTGCTAAGAGGGCTCGCTCTAATGTCCCCGCACATGGCAGAATTATAGATCTATATGACCCTGAAATAGATCCAGAAGACCAGGACGATCTTTCATTTGTGGAAACATCTGACCCTCAACTTATTGATGAGGACACAGATGAACTTTATTATGGGGAAGATGAGGACCCAGATGCAGACCAGGAGGCGCACATGTATTCCATAGATTCTCCTATTAATCAGGACCCTCCAGTGGTAGATTCCCCTGTAGACAATCGACCTTTCCTCAACAAGGTCTTAGCCAAAGCGGCGGAACACTTCCGTATTGACACTCAGGAGGTACGGGAAAACAGAGACTTTGCCGAACAATTATTGGGAGACAAAAAGACAGTAGGGCAGTTTATCCCACTGCTAAAATCTGTGCAATGTAAAATTCAACCTTCTTTGTAGGCACCTAATCTCACACGGGCCGTTAACCTGCGTGTGGAAAAACTGTTCAGGCCTGCACCTTATGACCACTTATACATAAGAGGCCAGTTAAAACCAGACTCTTTGGTTGTTACCACCACAAGAAAGAGAGCAGGCACACCCCATGCTTCCTCCGAGGCTCCGCCGAATAAGGAGAGCAAGAAGATATATGCAATCGGCAGAAAGGTCGCCTCTTCTGCAGTCTACCAAACAAGAATTGCTAACAATGCTACACTTTTGGCAAGTTGCAACTGACATAGGTGGGAGGAAGTTTCTGCGTTACTCTCATCCGCACCTGAGCCACTTAAATCTCAACTAGCTCAGGTGGCAGCAGACGGAAGAGCTGTATCTACTTGTCTCCTCAAGTCAAATTTCGACGCGGCTGACAATGCAGGGAGAGTCATCGCAGAGGGCACTATTATAAAGAGGCATGCATGGCTTTCAGGCCAGAAACACAGGCCACCCTAATAAATATGCCAGTGGAACCTTATGTGCTCTTTGGCAAAGCTGTAGAAGAAACACTTAAGACAGCAAGGATGAGTATAACACTCTAAAATCCTTAGGCCAGCTCACAAACAAGCCAGTGGGGCAAAGAAGTAACAGTAATTTTCACTGCTTTCGGGGCCAAAATTCTCATAGGGGATCAGGATACAACCAAGGTCAAGGCTCCTATGGCAACAACCAAGGACAAGCCTTTCAAGGCTATCCACGAGGATAACATAGAGGTCGTGGTAATCGGGGCAGTGGGCCAGCTCGGGGTGGCACCCCACCTCAGAGCAAGTGACATTCCGCTCCAGGTACCCTCCCATGCATCTCCAGTAGGAGCATGCATTTCCAACTTCACCCACGCATGGGAGGGTATCACCTCAGACAGATGGGTGCTGTCCACGGTAGCAGGGGGCAACTCCATATAACTACTTCAATGTCCTCGCGACCACCCCCTGAGACAAAAGGCCCACTCAGAGGAACATCAGTGGATCCTTCTAGTAGAAATAACATCACTTCTATAAAAGGACGCCATAGAAGTGGTCCCAGCCAACCAGGTAAACAGGGGTATTTATTCAACTTATCTCCTTGTGTCAAAAAAGATCTAACTATGCGCCCGGTATTAGATTTGCGAACAAGTATGTCAAGCCACAAAAGTTCCTCATGACTACGCTACAAGAGGTAATTCTGCTTCTAAAAAGGGGGTATTACATGGCAACACTGGATATGAAAGATGCCTATTTTCATATTTCAATGTTCCCAGCGTACAGAAGATTCTTGCGTTTCAAGATAGCGAACCAGCACTACCAATTCAAGGTGCTGCCCTTTGGAATAGCCTAGGCTCCAAGGGTGGTCACCAAGGTACTGGCGGTGGTGGCAGCGCACCTGCGCAGGGAGGCAATCCCAGTGTACCCTTACTTGGATGACTGGCTCATAACAGGGGAATCACCTCTAATTTGCAGACACAACATCCAAACAACTATCAACCTCCTCTTTCAATTGGGCTTCTCAATCTTCGAGAAAAAATCGAGCCTGGTGCCAAGCACTTCCAAGCAGTTCCTAGGAGCTATCCTAAACACAGAGGAAGGATTGGTCTTTCCCTCAGAGGAGAGTATAAGAACTGTAAGGCAAATACCACATTATCAGGCCGGCTGCCAGATAAGGGTGCGCAAATGGATGCGTTTAATACTAGACATGATGGCATCTTACATATACCTGGTTCCTCACGCGTGCCTGCGCATGTGTCCCAAACAGGAGTGGTTGGCGAAGCTATGGTCTCAGGCAAGCGGTCAGTGGGACGATCTAGTGATCGTTTCGCCAACACTGGTACAAAATCTACGCTGGTGGACGAGAGAAAATCTGATGAAGGGGAAACCCTTATACGACCAACAGATAAAGGCAGTGGTCACAGAAGACGCCTCACTGGCAGGGTGGGGGGGCTCACTACCTTCACCACACAGCGCAGGGTCTGTGGTCTCGCACTGCAGCTCAGAACCACATCAATGTGCTAGAACTTCTGGCAGTATTGAAAGCCCTTCAGGCGTTCAAACCCCATTTAACAAACCTTTCGGTGCAGATCCTGACGGACAGCACCACAGCAATGTTTTATATCAACAAACAGGGGAGGACACACTCTCCAAATCTATCCAGACCTGCACAGAAAATCTGGAAATGGACACTCAGACGGAAAATGTTCCTGTCATCACAACATGTTCCAGGGGAACTCCATGCTCTAGCAGACTCCTTGAGCAGAGATCCCCTACCAGAAGAACACGAGTGGCGTCTACACGAAGTCGTAGAACACCTCTTCTCTCAATGGGGTTTCCCAAATATAGACGTATTCGCCACAAGCGAACATCGTCAATGCCCAGACTTCACGTCCAGTTTCCCCCAGCCAGGCTCCAAGGGGAACGCCCTATGGATGAATTGGTCAGGGAAGTTTGTTTACGCTTTTCCCCCAACTCCTCTCATGAGGAAGGTGGTGAACAAGTTACACAAGGAACTGATGACGCTGATCCGGTTGCTTCTATGTGGGCAAGACAAGCGTGGTATCCACATCTGCGCAAACTAGCGATGTGCGATCCCATCAACCTCCCGTGCCAGTACAACCTACTCACCCAGCACGGAGGACTAACAGTGCACCCACAGCCACACTCTAAAACTTGGCAGCATGGCTCCTGAAGTCATAGAGTTCGGACATACCTCAGAGATGTATGGATATCTTGAAGGAATCAAGAAAACCGAACACTAGGCACTGTTACTATGATAAAAGGAAATGATTCGTAATTTGGTGCCAGAATAAGCAAATCAACCCCATTGTTTGTACTCCTTCAAACATTCTAACCTACATGCTCCACTTACTAGATGCAGGGTTAGTGTTTAACTCCCTAAAAGTACACAGGGCGGCTTTGTCATCCTACACCACTTCCCATAGCATGGTCTCATGGTGGAAGGTACTTGTCATCAAACATTTATGGAGGGGGTAAAGAGACTCCACCCTCCAATCTCTAACATACCGCCAAGTTGGGACCTAAACGTGGTACTCGCTAAGCTCATGGGACCCCCCATTCAAGCCTATGCACAAGTCTAGCCTCAAACACTTGACTTACTCCACCCTCCAATCTCTAACATACCGCCAAGTTGGGACCTAAACGTGGTACTCGCTAAGCTCATGGGACCCCCCATTCAAGCCTATGCACAAGTCTAGCCTCAAACACCTGACTTATAAAACTGCCTTCTTAGTAGCCATCACTTCCATAAGAAGGGTCAGTGAAATCCAAGCTCTGTCTGTGCCTGGATCCTTTCTTTGCTATGCATAAGGACAAACTGGTTTTACGGAGTCACCCTAGGTTTTCACCTAAATTCATCTCTAAATTCCATGTTAACCAGTCCATTGAGCTACCGGCTTTCTTCCAGGAACCCAAAAGCTTTGCTGAGGCAAACCTCCACACACACTAGATGTGAGGAGAGCGGTACTCTATTATGTAGACAAGACCAGACCGCTAAGGAAGACAGATCAACTGTTTGTCTCCATAGCACCAAGCAGAGAAGGAGATCGCATCTCTAAGAATGCCATCTCTAGGTGGATAGTCAGATGTATCGACCTGTGCAATTCCCTATCAAATAAGACACTGCCTTTTACGCCAAGGGCGCACGCCACTAGAGGTACTGGAGCCACTCTGGCTTTCATTGCAAATGTCCCCTTAGACAGTATTTGCAAAGCCGCTACATGGAGCTCAATACATTCTTTCACTCAGCACTACTGCATTGACACTCATTACAAGACAGATACACAAGTGGGACAAGTGGTTCTAAGACATTTATTCGCTCATGAACCTTCTCACATCCCACCTCCTTCTTCCACTGCTCGCTAATCTATGCACATCATGTGATCTAAGCAGATTCCACAAGCCTCAGAAGGGATACATTACTCACCGTAATCATATTTCCGATGCTTGTATCTGCTTAGATTCACATGCGACCCACCCTTCCTCCCCTCAGAGAGAAGGCACATGGATGCGTATGAGCTTGTCTGATACGTATCTGCTTGGATACAACTGTACTTACGCTACACCTCATGCTACCTCATGTCAGAAAAATAACAATATGAGGGACCTCGACGTGTGAGGGATCATGGGTATAGTGGACGTCAGACTAGGGGTAGTATTACTGGCACGCCCTGTCGACGTCCCTTTTCGAGTTTCGAAAACAACAGCTGTAATACTCTGCAGCTTCCATTAGATGTCGGCCTATGCACAGCATTTGAATCTAAGCAGATACAAGCATCAGAAATACAATTACGGTGAGTAATGTATCCCATACATTTTATATTAAGTACCTACAAATGATATATAATACATGTTTCAAAAATACTGACAATCGTATCTTTCCGTTGCACATTTTACCTTGCTATCACAAAGGGAGCTCCTCTAACCCACAGATGTTGCAGTGAACATGAACAGTGATGTGTCAACATGGTGGCGATGATTACGTTTTTCCGGTTCTCATGTGTTGAAAGTGTGCAAAAGGGGTGTGGTTTTGGGTTGGGTTGGGTGGAAAATCATATAGATTTAACTTAGAGATGGCCGCTAAATTGTTGGATACATAGCCAAACAACACGAAAAGCCTATTTATCCATCCTCATATATCATCTCCATGGAAAGCATTACAGACCCTCAATCAAAGCCCCCATATGAAGCTCTTATGTTATAGCTCTTATTTTAATGATAATAGTTTTGGCATAAAGGTAGCGCTTTCAGCGCCACCTAATAGCCAATCTAAAAACATAGTCCACAGAGGAGTTTCAAGCGACATCTGAAATGCATCCTGTTGTTAATTACCTAGTTACAATTTTATGTTGTGCATGGCCATTCTGTGCATTTACACTGCCCTGCACGTGTGCATCTACACCTCCCTGCACGCTGTCCTTTGAGTAGCATTCCAGGAGATTATTTTGGGATTTGTGCCATGCACCACTTCAATTTTCATGGTCTCCAGGTGCTCCTGCGGATCTGAATGAGAAAAAAGAGGGAAGGTAGTGGTTAGAGGGTTAGATGGAAAAAGACAAGGCATTGTGCTCAACATTTGGTACCGGTAGAGCCAGGTGCTGCTGCACCTGTGTTGGTGAGTTTTCTGTGTTTTGTGGTGTCTCCCCAGAGATCTGTGTTTCCAAATGAGAAACTTCAGAGGGCAGGGTGGTCTGTGCATTGTGTGGGTTTGAGCAGTTGGTTGGAGAGGTGTAGAGTTTTGAATAAGTTGTTATGGACCAAGGTATTTGTTTTAGCCATATTTTGTGCCAGTGAGTTGGTGAGCATGTGTTGAGTGAGGTATTTGAAAAGTGAGGTTGTTAAGCTATTGGATTCTTTCAACATATTGGCCAGACCAGGATTTTTTGGCGTGATTTACATTGTCTTTTAAATTTGTTTCTGGTCATATCTTAGCTCTGCATTTAGATCATGCATTCTCTGGCGGTGGTGGTGGGATATATTTTGCCCAAGAAGAAGGAAGCTGCATTTAGCCACGTTGGGCTTAAAAAAATGCAGGGCATTGAACACATGCCAAACCGAAAGGCAGTATTTAATTTGCATCGGCCACATGTAATGCTGTTTCAAATAAAGAGCTGTCCACTTACTGATTGGACCTTGCATGTGATTGATAAAGCCAAGAAAAATGAAAGGCTTATTCTAAATGGAAAGCATGGCATTTGAAAACACAGAAACTGCGATCATAGAAGTGGGGGCATTTTGCAGCTGAAATAGTAAAAACGTGGAGTTAAAATTTCCCTTGCCAAAAGGAACATATCATGATGAGAAAAGTGACAGCAAGGCACAATTATATTAAAAAGGCATAATGTGCCCAAGGAAATGTAACCTTCACAAATATAAATGTCTGTTTTTAGAGGCAAGACTTTACATTTCCGTTTACTGAGAAGGGCTCAGTTTCTATTCAGAACACTAAAGCAGTGACCAGTAAGGAATTTTATTGGGGCCTGGTCTTTGAGATAAGGAATAAGATGACCATAAGTCCAGAGAGACAAAAAGCTGATGGGGTAATTGCAAGCTAAAGTCAACAACGGAGCAGCGGAGACTCGAGCAGATGCTCCAAAGAGAAATAAAACTTAACTGGGAAATGAAAGTCAGGATCTGCATATATGTTTGAAGATTCCAATTAGTTTAAATGGACAGTCATAGTTTGTACATTCTCTCAAGAATCATAAATCAGACTGTGATGATTCAAGTATAACTAAAAAGCTCCTGAATAGACCTATTTATTGAAGTAACCCATATCAAAATTCGACCTTCGGGACAAGAGTTACAACCTAAAATGTGTTTTTAACTGCCCAGAAAATATCATAAAGCAGAGATTCTGGAATGTAATAACTTAATAAATTACATATCTATGTACAAAATGTGACATTAATAACTATTCGAATTTTTGTATAAACGGCCAAAAGTTGCTGTTCACACCTGCAAACTCCTGCAGGGACGGGAGTTAGTTCTTTACAAGTGGCATGATTAGAGGAACCCAAATATCAAATATATATATATATATAGATATTGAGACTGTTTTTCTTACAGCCAAAGTGAGAGGCACTCTCCCATTCTTTGAAGAATCACCAGGAAATCAGTTGTCTTGTTGTCTTTGGAAAAAATGCCCTCTTTATTTTACAGACCATGCACAACACATGACTGTCAGTAAAAACCACCTAAAATGTGGTGCTCCAAAAATGAATGGCCCCAATTGATGCATTTTGCGGTTACCTCACCGCTTGTTCACAACAAGTGATCCACACAACCAATGCTGTTTAAAAACACCCCATGTGACAGGAAGTTCACCATAGAAAGAACACTGAGTGGCCAAATATTTTGAAATCGGCCATCTTGGAACGGGTCCAATTATTCAATAGTTATTTATGTCACACTTACATTTAAAAACTCACTTAGTTTTTTAAAAAGATTTTTTTAGTATTAATGCCATTTAAAATCAAATAGCATAAAAACAGTATAAAGTGCAACTGCAAGCAATTCATTAAAGTGCCTAGTGCCTTTGGAATTCCCCAACTTCATATAATTGAGTGGGCTCATTCCATGTGCAAATCCTGCAATATTAAAGTGCAAAATAATACTCTTAAAGTGCATCGTGCTACTGTTTCTGTACATAAAGTGCCTAGTGCATCTACGCTCTTTATTATTGCACATTGTTCAGATTCTGGCATAATTGTTGTGAGTTCCGGGAGATGTTTCTAACTCATCCCCATCTTCAAAAATCAATAGAATCGCCAGTCTTGAGGACCCGTATCACAGTCTATGCCAGTACCAGTCTTTATGCATTTTGCCGCATCATATATATGTATACGGTTGTGGCCGTGTAGTTATGGTTAAGTTGCTGTTTCCATAGGAAGAACACTTTTTGGGCGGCTTATAACTTTGCTCCCCCTAGACGAATCCTCACCAAACTTTGCAAAAAAAGTATATGGGCCACTCCGAATTTTGTTGCAAAGATTGTAGATGTTTGGTCCAGAGGGGCAAAAGTTATAGGGGGGTCCCAAAACGTCTTTTTTTCCCCATAGACTGAATGGGAGAAAAACTTTGCGCACGGCTACAGTTCAAACCGCTGGACAGATGTTCACGAAATCTGCGGCAGGTACAGGGGCTTGGTCTAGAAAGCGTCCTTTTGTAAATTTGATGACCTTCCATGCAGTACTTTTCTTTAAAATGATCAAAAAGTAGGTCTGAAAAAATTAGTGATATCTATGTCCGCTTCGCGGTCACACTTCCCTGTTCGGTCCACGGACAAGATACCGATTGGTTGCTACGAGACGTGTTCTGCGTCAGATTGTTTGGATGCACCAGACATCTTGGATCCGACGAAAGCGGAGCAACAACCAGCGTACATATGCTCTATTTATAAAACTCTTTTGCTGTGTCACAATCCATTGGAAAAGGTTCAGACAGTAAGACATGGGTGATCAATGCATTTGTTCTGGGGGTCGGTCTTCATGATGTACTTTCCATGGACAGCTTGTACGCACAGAAAGCGAGGGGTGTAATAACGATAGCACTTCAGTCCATGCACTGGACAGGAAACTTCTAACTGTTGAAAGCACACACGTAGTGGTAGCCAACATTGAAATTGACAACATGCCTGGTTGCATTACTTTTCCCGATGGCTATTACTATATTCATTAGTACGCCGCCATGGGTGTTGCATGCTAAAGTGGTTGTGGCCAGGGCCTAGAGTCTTGGATGCATGGCCGTCGGCCGAAGGCCGAAGGCCTTACTTCCAAGACTGTAGGCCCTGGCAACAACCACCGCAGCATGTCACACCCATGGATACACCCGTAGTATTGTGTTTCGATTGGCAAGTTGTGGGGAGTGTGTGCAGTCTTGGGTGAATGGCCAAAGGCCATGCACCCAAGAACAAAGTTATAAGTAGTAGACGTGGAAGCCACTGCACACCCATCCCATGTAAGATGTATGGACATACAGCTAGCAGTGAAGCCTCTGGCCAGAAGCACTGAAGGATACCACACCTATAGAAAACCCCCCACTACTACACATCACTGAGGTGGTTGTGGAGAGACCCTGCACACATCACTGAGGTGGTTGTGGAGAGACCCTGCACACATCACTGAGGTGGTTGTGGAGAGACCCTGCACTCTTGGGTTATAATCTCTTCATGATGTATTTCCTATGCCCACCTTGTACGCACAGAAAATGAGGGGTCGAATAAGGGCAGTATTTCAGTCCATGCAGTGGACAGGAAACTTCTAACTGTTGAAAGCACATGCGTAGTGGTAGCCAACATTGAAATTGACAACATGCCATGATTGAATTACTTTTCCCGATGGCTATTATTATATTCATTAGTACGCCGCCATTGGTGTCACATGCTACAGTGGTTGTGGCCAGGACCTAGAGTCCTGGATACATGGCCGTTGGCCAAAGGCCGAAGGCCTTATTTCCAAGACTGTAGGCCCTGGCCACAACCACAGCACCATGTCACACCCATGGATACACCGATACACCCGTAGTATTGCGTTTCAATTGGCAAGTTGTGGGGAGTGCGTGCAGTCTTGGGTGCATGGTCAAAGGCCATGCACCCAAGAGCAAAGTTATAAGTACTAGACATGGAAGCCGCTGCACACCCATCCCATGTAAGATCTATGGACATACAGTTAGGAGTGAAGCCTCTGGCCAGACGCACTGAAGGATACCACACCTATAGATACACCCCTACTACCACACATCACTGCGGTGGTTGTGGGGAGACTCTGTAGTCTTGGGTGCATGGCCGAAGGCCATGCGCCCAATAATACACTTATACCTTCTTCATGATGTATTTTCTATGGCCTCCTTGTACACATAGAAAATGAGGGGTCCAATAAGGGCAGTATTTCAGTCTATGCAGTGCACAGGGAATTGTAACAGTTGTAAGGACACGTGTGGTGTTAGGGAACATTGAAATTGACACCATGCCGTAATTGCAATACTTTTTCCTATGGTTATTGTATTCATCAGTACGCCACTATGGGTGGCACATGCTACGGTGGTTGTGGCCAGGGCCTAGAGTCTTGGATGCATGCCTGTCGGCCGAAGGCCTTACTTCCAAAACTCTAGGCCCTGGCCACCAACACTTCAGCATGTCACACCCATGGATACCCCCTTACTAATGCGTATCGATTGCCTGGTTGTGGGGAGTGGGTGTACTCTTGGGTGCAAGGCTGAAGGCCATGCCCACAACAACAAAGCTATAAACTCTTCACTTACAAGCCCACATGGGTTTCATGTAGTGCGGTGGTTGTAGACAAGATGTGTACTTTTGGGTGCATGGTTGCAGGCTGTATGCCGTACACCCAAGCATGCACCCAACAGGAAACTTGTAAGCACTGGAGTTATAAGACACTTCACAACCATATATTGAAATGTATGGCCATACACCTAAAACTTTAGGCCCTGTGCACAAACAGTGCTACAGAGACACCCCTAGTATTGAACATCAGTCAGGTGGTTGTGGGGAGAGTCTGCAGACATGAGTACATGGCCGCAGGCCATGCACCCAACAGCACAGTTATATGTAGTGTACTTACAAGGCACAATGGGTACGATATGGTGTGGTAGTGCATCACTCTGGTGGCTGTGGGGAGGGGCTGCAATCATGGGTGCATGGCCGAAGGCCATGCCCCCAAAAGTACATTTGTTGGTAGTGTACGTATATGCCACAATGGATGTCATATGGTGTGGTAGTAGTGGCCAGGATGCAGAGTATTTGAACAAAGTAATAAGCACTGCAGTTGTAAGTAACTATGCATTTTAAATACTGTAAACCCATACATTCATAATGCTATGGCCTCAAACTCACCTCTGTAGTCTGTGGCTACAAACTACTGCACCATATCACAGCTATTGGTACACTTGTGATATGCAACATCGTTAAGATGGTTGTGGGGAGGGCGTAGCGTTTTGGGAGCGTGGCCAAAAGCCACGCTCCCAGAACCAAGTTTGTACATAGTAAAATGACAAGGCACAATGGTTCCGATACGCTGTGGTGTTTCTAGCCAGGACCCAGTCTCTTGACTGCATGCCGAAAGGCCATGCACCCAAGACTGAAGTCATAAGCAGTGGAGTTACAAGTGAATATGGGTGTGGTGTAATACGCTAGTTGTGTGGACGCCCTACTGTATTGCCTGCATGGCTACAGACGATGGTCCGAAAAGTAAATTTATAAGTAGCTAATTTACAACGACCATGGTTCTGATATGCAGCGATGGTTGTTGCTAGGACCTATACTCCTTGTACCTTGGTCGTAAGGCGTAGATGGTAGGTTACACACTGAAGATGTAAGGGCCAGCCTACAGGCACTGCAGCATATTAGTACCATAGATTAGACGTGTAGATTCGCATGTGTAGAAAATGACTGCCAATATACTTACTCCTTACTTTGTTCAGAATCCACATACAATTTGTAAATGGTTATCGTATATGGCGGAAGTATCCCTTTTTTCATTTCTGTGATAAAAGAAACAGGTATGTTAGTCTTTGCATTATTTGAAAATGTACTACATTGCTTAATAGACAGTTTACCTTTTTTTTACCCTCATATTTAGTTTACAAACCAGTGTACTGTGCATTGCGCTCAGTTTCTGTGTTTGCTTTTCTGATCCTTGGGTCTGGGGAAAAAAATCCTTGTCGGATTAAAAAAAACCTTCATTTACTATGGTACTATCTACTTGTTTCCTTTGAGTGTTTCCTTCATCTTTCTGATGAATGTTATGTTTGTTGCCTTCCTGCAGATTTTTGCCAACAGTTAGATAACTGTGCATTTGTTCCTACAGCTTTGTGATATTCATTCATTTGTGTCGTTGTTATATCCTGTTTCCTTCATCTTTCCCATTAATGTTATGTTTGTTGCCTTCCTGCCAATTTTTAACAACAGTTAGATACCTGTAGGCGTATTCTACCTGTGCATTTGTTCCCAACGATCTGTGATATTAATTTATTTGTGTCAATCTTTCATCCTCTTGGGTAGTTAGATACCGGTTGGCGTATTTTAACTGTTTGTAGTCTTTCCCATATTTTTTTAAAAAAATCTTGAAGTACACATTATTTCGTAAATTTTGGCTTCAAGAACATTAAATACGCATTTGTAAGATTAGCTGGCAATCTCTGCTTTAGAGTAATGGTGCTATCATTACATTCAAACCATCCACAATTCAATGTATGCAGTGTAGTGACCTGCATTGGCTGTAGCTCCTGCATGGTAGATTATATCTACTGTTGTAAAGGTTCTCTTTCCAAGTGACACTTGACCCTGTGTGAATCCAGTCAGTTTGCAGTTGTTTTTGGTGCTATCTGCATTATAATGTAGAAGCATAAGTATTATGTAGGCACTATGTGATTGTATCAGTAAGGTGGAGCGATTGTCTGAATTGCAAATAGTACATAATCTGCCATGGTTTGCATTTTGTACAAGTTGCTGAAATGGAATGCTCTCACAATTTGGTATGGAAACATACACAAATCGCTCATTTGGGATTTCTTCCTGTATCACTTTGCTACAGGGAGTGCATGTATGTTTCCACATGTATGAAATCTGGAAGATTTCATTTACAGGTATGCTTTTGTTTTCCATTACGAATAGTATGTACATTAGAAATTATTGTGTATCTTCTTGTGAGTTCATAGTGAATCTCACCATTCCAGCACAGTCGTCCAATTGTTGCCTTACTCCATGAACACTGTATGTGTTGTCAGGATTGCTTCTTGCATTTCTATGCAGCAGTAACATTTGCAAACACAATTGGTCTGTACTGTGCAGGTACATATTGTTAACAATTGGTGGCAATTGAAATAGAATATTCATTGCTACATTTGCAAAGTAACTTACCCCACTTTCATTTGCAAATTTCAATGGTCCAGCAAGTTCTGTATCTGAGTGCATTTTTCGGAATTTCTGTTGCTTCTTTGCCGACATTCCTGGTTTACATTTCCTAATAGGTTCTTCTTTGTTTGCAGTAATTGATGAAACTTTAGGTTCTTTTCTTTTCTTTCCGGAATTTGCTGTTCGATTCTGTTGCATTTCTGTTTCATTTAGTTTTCTTTTACCACGTTTTACTTTATCTGGAACAGGTTATTGTTTCAGATGAGGGGTGTACAGTGAACGCAATCTATTGTATTCTAGAATGCAAGGAATATCAGCTTTGACTTTACCTGCATCAAAGTTCATTAGCAATAGACCGTCAAGTGTACGTAAGCGTGATAATGCTACGTAGCTCATGCCTTCCTTAAAGACTGTGTTTCCTATATCTATCAATGCCTTGTCTAGGGTAAGGTCTTGGGATTTATGAATGGTAACTGCATATGCAAGAGTTATAGAAAATTGCTCTCTACGTACATACATGTCTTTGAAGAGAAGGAATTGAGCAATTGAGCACCCTATCCTTTTCACTTATGAAACTTTATCAAAGTGAATATTGACAAACTGAATGTTGCTATTACGTGGGTGTGATTGAAAGCCAACAACTGTGCCCAGTGCTCCATTAACTAGCCCTTGCTCTACGTCAAGGTTACGTTCAAGCATTACTCTACAATTTAAGGATAATTTCAATATTCTTTTCAACGCAGCCGTGTTGAAGATTGAATTTTCTAAACTATTTAGTCTTGTTGTGGCTTGCTCACACATGGGTACTGTCATACCATGTACGTCTAGTTTGTCTATGGGGCTAGTTTTCAGTATTGGTTGCATTTCACTTATTTAACATTGTTTCATTGAATTTGAAAAATATTGCAAGAGTTGGCATTAAGGCCATACAATTGACATTTTTGTGCGCTATTTGTTCCATAACATCAGTTGCACATGCATTGTCGCCATAAAGTGTAAGTATGTGCCGGTTTTTCAATACAACTTGTGCTTCTTGCGATAATACACCAACCCTAATACTTTTTAAGATGTTGGCATAAGTGAGATCTGCAGATTGCTGCATGTTCTCAGTTAATTCTCTATATTGGAAATGTTGCCAAAGGTTAACATTACCTATGCTACCAACAGTTTTCCGGGCGAGTTTGTGGCCTAAGGTTTTAAAAATCGGTTCACCTTTTACGGGTGTAAATTGTAGAAGATCTCCGAAAACGATAATGTGTTTCCCTGCAAAGAGTTCTTCGTTGTTACTTTTAAGTACTTCATGCAATCTGAGATGAATCAAAGCCAACATTAGGTTGGAGACCATGCTCACTTCATCTATTAGTAGCATTTTCATTTGTTTCAATTCTCTGCGTAATTCCATTGCAGCTGCTGCAGAAAGTTTGTAGTAGTCTAATTTATTTTGATGCTCTACTGGAAGCAGTAGTAATCGGTGTAAAGTGACACCGCCTATGTTGTAGGCAGCTAAACATGTGGGGCCATTACAACAGCTGACAGTTTGTTGTTTGTCAATTGTTGAAGGAACTTGCTGATGATTTTGATTAAGAATGTTTTCTCTGATCCAGCTTCCCCAGTGACATACAGCAGTATAGGTTTGTAATTTTGGCAGGTACATTCTTTATTTTTGTGTTGTACACCATGTACAATTTGTTTTGTTACATCTTCAAAAATGGTGTGCTGATCGTTGTTAAGTTTTGCTTGTTGTACAGTTAACTCTTCTGTATCTCCTTGATACTGATACATGGTGTGTTCTACTTCTGCCATAGCTATTTCAGCCTCATTTGCTATTAGTGGTTGTCGTAGTGGTTCTTGACTTCCTGTTACAGAAGGTTGACTACTGTCGGAAGAGTCCTTATCTAGTAGGGCCTGAAGTTCTTCTTCCTGTTGCTGCTCATTGTGTAACATTGTTTTGTACTGATTAAAGTTCACATCGGTCATTTGCTTTGAATTCATCTTCATAGCAGTCATAATTATCTGGTATGTCTTCCTCTTTTCTCCATGGTTTCAAAAGTTGTAACAGAGACATGTGATATAGTTCTTTCTGTTGAGGAGTTTTTAATGACAATTTTACATGATTAATTAAGCTTCGTTTAGTACGTTTCACTAAGCTCCCTTCACAATCGGTCACTCTATATCTACGTTTGCTTTCATCGGGTTTTACATTATGTTTGTATGCAAAGTTTTGAGCTATGTGGTATAGACACATGCTTTCCAGAGTGCTACTCCTGTTCGGATAGTATGTGTCTAGTAACTTGTTTTTTAGAATGTCTTGGCTGTTGGGATCATTTCTGGCAATTGTTTCTATGTCCTCAAATGGTTTTAGCACTATTTTTCTAGATTATGTAGGACCAAGACTGAGCCATACTATGTTGTCTGATTTTCCATACAAAGCAGTACCGGTTAAACGATCTGCTGCTTCATAGGCGCCACATTCTCTATGAGACAGCATTTTTATGCCTAGGCTGTACAATTTCTGTCATAATGTTTTGTCTGATGCTAGGTCATCCCAAAGGTCTTGAAGCTCTGTTTTTTCTGCTTTTGTTAAGTAGGCTGTAACATATCGTGCAACAGCAGTTGAATTGTCTGCAATGTACTGCACATCTTTGTTTGCATTCCATAAGAGTGCAATGATTGCATTGTAATCATTGATATATTTTGATTCTTCCCTTCTTTTTATGTAATATGTGTTCTTAGGTGATTTACCTTTAACACTATGTCGAACTGAAGACATGAAGTTGTTTACTTCACCTGTTTCTGTAACTAGTCTAGGGAAACCAAAGCAGCATTTGGTGTAGTATTTACCTTTGTTTTTGTATTTGCGGGACAATATTTGCCACATTTGTGTCTTTGAAATTGTAAAATCTGCCCATGCAGCTCACTATGTGTCTGTTGAGAAGGGATTTCACAAGTGACATATTTTGGATAAACTGCAAAACAGTGCTGTCACTGTCGTGACCAGATTTCGGTGCACCTTTGATCCATAACGGCATGTGAATATGTGGTGCTCCTCTCGGTTGATATTCTTTTCTCCAAAAGAAGTTTTGCACTTCTCCAAGGGGAGGTACAGTTTATTGCAAATAAAGTGTAGCATGGCAATGAAACGATGATGGAAATATCTTGACACACTAACTGGATCTAGAGAGCAAAGTTCTCCAGGTGTTAATATATCTATGTTGTTTTTGTTGCTGTTTGCTATGCGTAGGAACTCATGTAAATCTTCCCATGCATATTCGGCACAACTTAGCATAACAAACCAAGTCGGTGGTCCAAGGTTTCTGATCATACAACGCACGTCTCCGTGCCGTCGGAACCAGTATTCCTTTGTACCACGCATGTTTGCAAACAAATTTGTTATACTTGATTGTAAAACCTCATCTTATTCCTGTACTTTTTGTATTAACTGCGTAGCTGACATATTTTGAAAGTGGGTACCAGATTTAAGAATGTTTGCAACTCCGTAACATAGTGTTGCTAATTCACTTTCATAGAGTAGGTGGAATATGTATTCCACATTTTGTCTAAATCTGGGATCTTGCGAACGGTATTCTCTTGCCCCAATCTGAGTGGGTCTATCATCGTATCTTCCACCTTTGTCAGTAGGAGATAGCAGTGGAAAAGCAAGTACTTCTAAACTTTTTTCCCATATACTCATTGGTGACCCTTTGGTTTGTCGCATTTGGTAAGTTTCTAGTGCATCATCTATGCTTTCATTGGAATGCAATGGATGAATTGTGTGATTGCCTAAAAGAGTGGATACTGTAGCAGGATCCAGAAGTTCGAATTGTCCAGTTTCTGATGGATCTTGAATTATTTCAGTTGTTTCCCTTAAGCTTTCATCAATATTTATTTCCTTGTAGTACACATTATTGTCTTTTAGATATTGCAATGCTTGTCTAACTTTGTGTAAGTCCACTAATTGTTGCCAAATTGTTTTGTCCTTTGTTGGTACTCCATTCACCAAGACTATTAAAGAATGCTCTATTGAACGTTCCATTCCTAGAGTGTGTACATTTTCCATTAGATCCAATTGCAAATAAACTACTTTGCCACAAATGCCTTTCACCAATTCAGAGGAAAGTAATTTTGCTGTTTTTGGATGAAGGCATATAATTGCTTGAAATGGGTGAACTGTTTGAATTATTATGCTCTCATACAAATTGAGCTTTTGCAGGATTTTTGGCAATGGAAACAATTCCAAATTATTTGTAATTGCATGTGAAGGAGTGTGGTTGTTGTCTAATTTTGTAGTACAGTAACTGCAACATATTAGGCATTCAGTTAGTTCAGATTTGTTTTCTGCTAAAAGGTAGAGAGCTAATTCAAACCATTTACAATCTTCATTGTCTTCTATTTTGTATGCTATGTCTACATTTTTTGTGTTCCTTTTGTAAAACGTTCTGCGGCAACACACACACACATGGTTTGGTACTTCAGCCGATTACCTTTTAAATTTTACTATTTCTTTTCTGTATGTGTGTAATAGAAGGTTGCTATGTGCAGAATTGTTGCTACTATGTTCTAAAACTGTTGCATTTTGTAAGTGGCTCTTATTTCCAAAATACTTTCTTTGAATACGGTCAATTTCTTCTTGTAAGTATTTGGGTGTACCATGCAGAAGAGTGGTATTTAAGTTGCCTAATTCTGAAGCTGGTCTTTTTGCATAGTATATTTTATACACTAGATTTCTTACATTGGAATGATGTATTGATATCCTTTTGATATCATGGAAGGCGCTTTTGCAAATAGGCCCAGAAATGCTGGCCAATGAATGTCCTTTTAGTCCTGTGTATTTCCGCACTGGACAAATATCCATATTTTGCAGCACTTTCATTTGACTTTTGTCTTTACCTTTTACATATTGATTGAGGAACTGACGTAAAGATTTGAACGCTTTGTTTGGAATGGTACACATTGATGTGCATGGCCATTTGTATACTGGACGGTGTGGTTCTGCTGAATCGAGAGGTAATTCTGAGTTTTCAGGGAATAGATTTGTAAGCAGTGTTTCTTGTCCATGATGGTAGTATTGATTTTCTCATACCCTCGTCCACTGCTATGGATGGCAGTTGTGTTTGTTTGATTTTGTTTGTATGCTTCTTCATTAAAATATGGTTTTCTGGTTGTTGTGTTACTCCATTCACCACCACAAACATGTAAGAAACTATTTTTGTTCACATTCCGTTTATTGCTGAGTTTCTTTTGTAGTTTAGTACTTAGTTTTGTTAGTGCTTTCATCCTATTTAACACTAATATAAACAACTTCCTTTTGAGAAGGATTGCACTGTCCACAAGAGCTTGTAGGATTAACTTTCTACGGTAGGTTTTAAGGGGTGAGGATGATTTCGGTCCTCTTCTTAGTAGATTCTGAAGGACTCTGTGATGAAACATTTTTGATAAAATACTTTTTTTACTATGCGTTCTTGTTACACTATCAGGATTATTAGGAGCATTGTTAGCTGTACTGGTAGTCGTTTTTTTGACAACATTTTTGTGTTTTGTGACACATTTTGATGGAGGAGGTAAAGTTTCGGTAGTTGAGACTTCCTTTGTTTTGCTAACCAACTGCATTAGCTGGTTTGTTCCAACATCCTCTACAAACTCTACAACAGGTGGATGCTTATATTGGGCACTTTTATTTTATTTGCTCTACTTTTGCATTCCTTTCTAATGAGTTGCTTTTTGGTAGGCATTCTTTGCTGTCTGTTGAAAAAAAAGTATACTTTGGTCTGTTGTCCAATGTCTGTGTGCTGTGTGCATGTGTGCATGAGTCTGATGGGGAAGCTGTTTGTCATGGTGTGTCGATGTGCATTGGACTCTTGCAATGATTTGGTAAGGCTACTTTATTGTTTGGATACTACTGCAATGTGCTTCTGATGAGAGTACAAAGTGGGCTACTTGTGACGAGAACCATTATTAATAAACGAAATGCCATAAACTTGCAACAGCAACTTCTTTTCTAAATCTAACCTTCTAAGGATTACGTAGGTTATTTGAGTTCCAAACACACAGGGATTTGTGAGCCATTCTGCCTGTTATTCTTTGTTCAATACATGGATATTTGTAGGTAGAATTGTTTAGAAATCAATGTTTGCTTTGGCACCCAAAATAAACAAATAATCCACACAGCCTCTTTGAGGAGTAGTTACAATATAAAGGTAGTACTGTACTTACTTATTTTTGCAAAATAACCAGGTTTCTTTGGATATGTCGTCTGCAGTGTAGATGCTATTGATTCTCAGGAGCATAGTCTTCACTGCGGTGCAAAAAAAAAAATCAATTAATTTGTGTGTTTACAGCAGTGATGATACTGCACACATTAATTGTGCTTCTTTCATCACAGCATTCTGCTTTCATAATTCAACCCACTGCATGTGTGCATTTCACTTCACTCTGTGCAGTCTTTGCATGGTATTTGCAATATGGTATTTGAAAGTCCTTCAAATTGCTAACAATTTTAGGTTTATGGAAATGCCTTGTTTTTTACACGATGTACTATGTATAGGAGAGAGGTTTGTAAGTGATAGGGCACAGTACTAGATGGGGAAACATTTTCTACTTGCAAATTAAAAGCACAATGCCGAGAAATCGGGAGACCCTCAGAGGGAGATGTCACCACAGCAATCAGGAGCTTTTACTTTTCTCATACGATTACATTGCAAGTACCATTACAGTAGCCTGTACACAGTACACAACTCTGACATTTTCACATACAAAATTGAGTTCCGCCCTAAATAGGCATGCTTGCAACGTATGTATTGGTTATGCGGAAGACAGTAAGCAGTTGTGCGGTTTGTCAGTGATAAATCGGACATCTTGCACTTAAAAGGGGGAGCGTTGGTATGTATTGCCTATGCACATTTAGCAGCATTAATTTGTCTAAATTAAATCATAAGGGTTGCACATGTTCTCTGATTACAATATACATACCTGTATTCTATACCCATGCATGTGCGCATGCATGGAGCTGTACGTAGAAATTTGCAATACTTGCACAGTACCTTGTGAAGTAGGTGCTTTGCAATGATATGCAACTTCCATTCAGAATCATCGACAGTAATTTTGAAGTGCGCAATGTTGATGACGGAGTTAGAATTAGAGATGTTCAATGTGATTGGTGCATGATTGTGTCACTGCTTAGTTGTGTCCAATGAGGGACTCGACTTGATACCACTGTGGAAAGGGTAGAAGGACTGGGTAAGAGTTACGTGCCACACGTAGGCAATGCTTTTCCGCAGGTAGGGCGTGTCACATACGGGTTTCTACAGCAAATCCTGCATGGAAAGGGGGCTGTAGGCATCAGCCAATCAGATGTTCATATTACTCTTTTGTGTCAAAAAAGGGTGTGTACACTGAAGATGGCAGAGGTGGAGAGGGTCAGGGTTTTGGTGCTTGGAGTCATTTTTGTGCATGGCTTACAACACTATGGATTACAACACTATGCCGAGAGTAGGCATGTGGCACACCATTTCGATGTGAGAGGAGAGGAGGTGGTGTGGAGCACTGACACTGATGCCAATGCTGCGGCAATTCTGCAAGTTTGCAGAGAAATGCGTACAATGAGCACTCCTCATGTGGTAATTTTGCACTACGGTGCTTCCCATTTGGGATACGTGAGTTCACGTACTTTGTTGGCAGATTTGGCACAGTTGGTTGAAGCACTCATGACCAACAACGAAAGTAATTTTTTCTGCTTTACTCCCTAGAGTAAAATGGGACAATTCTGTTTTCTGTCCAGATCAAACTATTGGGAGGTGTATCATCAATCGCAGCTTGCGTACATTCATGTTACGAGCTGGTATGTTTTTCTACAGGCACAATAACATTGCTTCAAGCAATGCGGATTATTTTGAAGCAGATGGTGTTGCGCTATCTTCTTTGGGAAATGCGATGTTCTTTTGGAACGTACGGCTTACTTTAGAGAAGGTTCTGTAATGGTTGTAGGAGTAAAGCAAGGACAAAAAATACAAAAAAATAAAATAAAATAACAGATGTCTGTACGGTATCTGGCCAAAAATAAACAAAAAACCGGCTCTTTTCAGAGCCCACCTTAAAGAGGAAAAAGGGGAATACCACTTTAATGTACCGTCATCACGCTCTGATCCTATACATGTCCGCGAACATGGCAGTACTTTGCATCCAGCTCATATCACCAACGGGGATTCAGGGGTGGAGACGCATGCAAATGAGAATGAGCGGCGCTAGGGATTGGTCCATAAAGTTCAGTAGGTGTGTTCTGAACGGCGCACTTTAGTAAGATCGTCTTCTCCCTGACAGGAGACCACACAGCCATGGCTTTCCATGCTCGAAACAGATTATCTGGATTTTGGGAGCCTCATGGATACATTGGTTGAAGGTGCATGCAGAAAGCTGCAGTTTATCAGCAGATCTCAGATTTCCTCATTTGGAAGTGCACTGGCATGGCGTGCGTGGCATGAGGTGGCTGGACTTGGTACCTCTCTGTGTTACTTTACTGACAGAGCATCCAGTACAATTTAGGCCATGTCTCTGGAATTTCTCTGCAATTTGCAATGAAGGAAGGACTTGCAAAGCTCATGGACATGTTTCCAAATTGTCAAATACTTTTTTCCTGTATTGCACAAAGACAAATATGGCTGCGTTCTTCTGCTTTTGGTCCACAAATGGAGAAAGCGAGACGCAATGTGAATAAGGCTGTTTGTGAATAAGGCTGTGCCTTTTTAAGAGATGTTGGCATGTCCTCCTTCCACAAAGAAAACATTTTGTTTCGCAGCTCTTTCATTTTCCACAGAGATGGAGTCCACCTCACATATGCTGTCAATCAGATTTTTCTTTGCAATGTACAAAATGCATTGCAACTTCTTTTGAATTCACACTAACCTATCTGACAATCCGTTTTCTCCAATTCACAGTTTTTGACCCACATAACACACCACCGAAAAGCTCTTTTCAGAGCCACCACTTACTCCCAGCGTACACTTCATTATGTTAGCTCCGCTTGCACCCTCCCTTTTTTCCCCTACGACTGTCCGCAAACTTTTCCACCATTCCACGGGGGTCTACGACAGTCACTTCATAATTCTATCTTTAAACTGAGGAAGGCGGCTCTGAAAAGAGCCTTTTCAGTAATTTTTGTTGTTTTCACGTTTATTGCTTCACAGCACACAACACACTAGGGCAAGAGGCCAAAGGAGGGTAAGGAAGGGACACCAGCCACAGGGATAAGAAAGGCCAAGTGAACAGAGAAATATATAGGGTGAGCTTTATTTAGGTAAGGAGCAGATCTTCTGGTGCTCTGTGACGCTAGCCTCAAAAGCACTTCGAAAACTCTCCCCACTGCAGAGTACTGTGTCACAATACTTATACACTATTGTCACCTTTGAAAGGTAAGGGTCAACAGCATTGCGAATGGCTTGTGAGGCAGATGGAGGGAAGGGCTCCCCCACAGGAGTGTCTCTTGTGGTGGGAGGATCGGACACGGAGGATGCTGTGGAGGAACTCAATCGACTACGCTCTTCACATGGCACCACCTTGTGAATGTCCACAGTGTGGAACGAAGTGAGGTGTCGCTTCATGGTTGTCGTACCAAAGATGTATGAACCAAGTCTCCCCCGACTCAGCACCACCTCGCACTGGTTACACTTCACCAGGTTCGCACGTGCTTTTGGTACGTTCCCATAAATGGAAAACAACCGCCACACCCACGACTCCTGGCGAGTGCTCCTAGTGCCGAGTTCCTCCACTTCATTCTCTTCCTCCTCTTCCTACTTTTAATAATTTTTATTAAGGTATGTAGAATACATTTGTAACGTCATAATATCCAAAACATAATGCAGTTAACCATTACATGTACTTAAGAATAATCTATGGTAAAATAGGAGTGATCCAGAGGATCTATTAATAGAGTGCACTACATACTTTTTGAGGTTAAGCATTTGATGAACAACTTACAATAATAATTGAAACATAAACGAAACGATTGTGGCACAGTGTTGCGCATGACTTAGTGTTGAACGATTTCTGCATTATGATGTTTTAAGTAGGGGGAGGACGAACACAGGACTGACGTTTGACAAACACGAAAAATGAGGGGATGGGGAGGTTGGGGGGTAGGTGTAGAAGTGTGGCTCTTTAGCATACGATGAAATAAATATTCTATACAGTGTTAGGGTTAAGATTCATACATGAAAATCTTGGGAGCATCAAAGGAGTGTTATATATTAACAAAAGTCACATTCCATGCGTGGTTACATTAAAATGATCCAGATAACGAATGAAAAATGACCATTTAGCAGTGAACTTAGGTATAGAATTAAGATTGTTTGCCATACACATTTCCATCTTTTGCATGAGACAAATGTTATTCCCATAAATGGAAAACAACCACCACACCCACGACTCTTGGCGAGTGTTTGCAAATGCAGAGTACCAAACGTGAGCATGCGCGCAAATGTCCTACGGACAGTGTTCAGGTTCTCAAACTAATTCAAAGTGCAACACAAGTGAGACGGACAGTTAGGTACAGGCGCGATGTTCGCTATACTTACGGTTGTACTGCGCATGTGCATACATGATATGTTCACTGTACGGACAGTTCCAGTGTCCTTAGGACAACTCCATTTTGTTTGCCTGCGAACTTGCCGGCCACCGCGCATGTTCTATGGACGGCACCATTTTGGCTGCACCCGATACGGACAAGTATACTGTCCTTCACACACTCCCATTTTGCTCATTTACAGCCATCCCCGACATCTGGTGTGTTCTACGAACATGTTTAATCTCGTTTGCAAGCGGTACGGCGAGGTATAATGTCCTTACGATGCCCCTTTCTGTTTATGTACGCACAACTTCAACAGATGGTGCGGTCAAACATCAAGTCCATCTTACTTGACATTAGTAAGGGTAGGTGTACTGCCTTTACAGCACCCACATTCCATTCCTTACAGATAGGTCGAACAGGCGCACTGTTCGCGAACATTTTACGTCTTTTTAAAAATATTTTTTTTTACTCGCACTCTTTCACTACAACTACTGTACAAAAACATTCCAAACACACACACACTTCAATCCAAAGAAATACCGGGGGAAGCGGACACTGACACAAATATGGGGGAATTAGGATTCAACATGGGCTGGTTATGAGGAGAAGATTTGTGAGGGGAAGAAGGGATGGATATTTCGTCAAAACGTCTATTTTCCTCTTCAAGGTTTGGGGAAAGTTCACTACGGAATGGAGCAGCGGGGCAGGTACAGGTGGGGCAATGGTAACAAACTTTTCCTCTCACACAGTCCTCCACAAACTCCCGTAAATGTTTAAAATTCTCGTTCAATATGTCCATTTTCTGCTCAATCCTTTTTATCCTATCTTCTTCTGTCTCATTTGTTGCCCTTTCTTCTTTTCTTTCCTGGTCTGTTCACAAAAAATATACATATGTTAAATGGCTATAAAATACTGGTCATTATTTTGCATATGCAGAGCAATGTGTACCATTATTGTCGCTGTCTTCAGACATTTCCCCATGCGGAAAATACTCCTCCAGCCACTCCAAAGTACTAGCCATTTCTCAAAAAAACAGAAAGAAATTATTATTTCTGCACCACATACCAAAAAAAACACACATACACAAAAAAATGACCTCCACTCACTCTTTCGATGTAATCTCCCTTCTTCCTACTGCGTCCGTCCACTGTCGTTCCGGGCTGCCGAGTTTCTGTGAAGTGATTACGATGGAGGCATCCTTTTTTTTTATGGTACCATCCATTTCATTCTACATGCTTATTAAATGTGTCCTTTTCTTTTCACATCTTCAGGTTTCCATAATTACTTATTACTACTTATAATATCTTTATGTCCTTTTTCTATGTTGTACACTTTTTGTGTAAGACAATAGTACATTTTCAGATACCCCCCGCCTCTTTGGGTAATGTTGATCCTCTCCGCCCCCGTCTGCAAACAGGCGCTCAGTCCGTCCCTTTCCATGATCAATAGGGAGGGGGTTCTGTATGTTCTATGTTAAATGTATATCAACTACGTAGATTATACTACATATCTCCCAAAATCACATCATCACAGTGTATATTCCACACAACACCTTCATTGACACACTGTCATGATTAAGTTCCCCTTCCAAAAACCTGTACAATTCACTACAAAAAAAAACTTTGTTGAGGGGACGTTATGGTTAAGTTGCCCTACCAAAAACCTGTGCAGTTTACTAAAAAAAATATTTCAACATCCCCTTTATGGTTGAAATTAAAACCGAAAACCCCCTGAAATTTGACAGTTATGGTAACCTAAGCCCCCAAACCTGCCACCGCCCTTGTGCTGTGCACTGCTAACACTAACACCCAGACCATGAAAGATGTCATCTCAAATGTCACTGATGACATCACATGTTCAGTCCCTTTGTTTTCGTTCCCTGCTATATATATATATATATATATATATATATATTACATGGCCACAGTAGTGGCCATGTAGTTATCGTTAAGTTGCTGTTTCCATAGGAAGAGCACCTTTTGGGTGGCTTATAACTTCGCACTCCCTGGACGGATCCTCACCAAACTTTGCAAAAAAAAGTATTTGGGTCACTCTGAATTTCTTTGCAAAATTTGGTGAGGATTCGTCCTGGGGGGGCAAAGTTATAGGGGGGGTCCCAAAACTTTTTTTTTCCCATAGACTGAATGGGAAAAAAAATGTGCTCGCGCCTACAGCCCAAACCGCTGGACGGATTTCCACCAAATTTGGACCAGGAGCAGCGGCTTGGTCCCGAAAGCGTGCTTTTGCAAATTTGGTGAAAATCCGTTCAGTAGTTTTTTTTTAAATGACCAAAAAGTAGGTAAAAAAAATTTAGTGATATCTGTGTTAGATTCGCGGACACACTTCCCTGTTCGCTCCGCGGACAGTGTCCTGATTGGCCAATCGTCTTGCGTGATGTTCGCGGACATGCAACGTGTTTGCTGATTGGACGGCGTGAAGCGCGTCAGATTTTTCGGTAGCGCCCGCCATCTTGGATTCGCGGACGTCCGCGGACAGCACAGTGAAACTTTGTTCAAAATGTGTATTTTGTAGAGTGTGTTGGTGTGTAGGAGTGTTTGGGGAGGGTGGGAGTGTATGAGATAGGATGAAAGTTGTGTTTTTTATGTGTTAGACGTTCTTTTTGTGTTCAATTTGTTTGCGGACATCACAGGTGTTCTGAAATGTTCTAATTAAACTGACTGGGGGGTGTTCTAAGGACTCAATATGTGTCCGTTTTGTTCGCAAGCAAAGTGAAACTGTTCTAAGAACACTCGCGGTGTCCGGGGAGTGTTCATAGGTGGTGTCCTGAGGACGCTGTCCGTATTGTTCTCTGTCAAGTTGAATGTGTTCTAAGAACACCTGCGGTGTCCTGAAATGTTCGCAAATAAACAAAATGGGGGTGTTCTGAAGACATTTTTGAGAACACTCCCGGTGTCCTGAAATGTTCGTAGGGGGTGTCCTGAGGACGCTGTCCGTATTGTTCTCTGTCAAGTTGAATGTGTTCTAAGAACACCCGCGGTGTCCTGAAATGTTCGCAAATAAACAAAATGGGGGTGTTCTGAAGACGTTTTTGAGAACACTCGTGGTGTCCGGGGAGTGTTCATAGGGGGTGTCCTGAGGACGCTGTCCATATTGTTCTCTGTCAAGTTGAATGTGTCCTAAGAACACTCGCGGTGTCCTGAAATGTTCGCAAATAAACAAAATGGGGGTGTTCTGAAGACGCTTCTAAGAACACTTCGGTGTCCGGGGAGTGTTCGTAGGGGGTGTCCGAGGACGCTGTCCGTATTGTTCTCTGTCAAGTTGAATGTGTCCTGAGAACACTCGCGGTGTCCTGAAATGTTTGCAAATAAACAAGATGGTGGTGTTCTGAAGACGCTTCTAAGAACACTCCTGGTGTCCGGGGAGTGTTTGTAGGGGGTGTCCTGAGGACGCTGTCCGTATTGTTCTCTGTCAAGTTGAATGTGCTCTAAGAACTCCCGCAGTGTCCTGAAATGTTCACAAATAAACAAAATGGGGGTGTTCTGAAGACGTTTTTGAGAACACTCCCGGTGCCCTGGAATGCTCGTAGGGGGTGTCCTTAGGACGCTGTCCGTATTGTTCGTTGTTAAGTTGAAAGTGTTCTAAGAACTATCGCGTTGTTCTGAAATGTTCGTAGGGGGTGTCCTGAAAACGGTGTCCGTATTGTTCGCTGGCAAGTTCAAAGTGTTCTAAGAACACTCACATTGTTCGCGGACATTAAAAGTTTCCTATAGATCATAGTTGAAATGTTTGACTCTATGGATGTGATATGCTGCGGTGGTTGTTGCCAGGGCATAGAGTCTTGGGTGCATGGCCATTTGGCCATGCACCCAAGACTCTATGCCCTGGCAACAACCACCGCAGCATATCACATTCATATTTGCTTATAACTTTGGGTGAAAAACAAATGTATAAGGAACAAAGGTATTAGATACTATGGATGTGATATGCTCCTATGATTGTCCTTATTATTGTATACTTACTGTTTGGTCTAGTAATGGGAGTCCATGTTTTTCTTCTTCATTTCTGTGATAAAAGAAAATAGCATGTTAGTATTAGTATTTTGTAATGACTTATTACATTGTATAAGCAATATACTTTTTATTTTTTTCGACCCTCATATTTAGTTGAGTACAAATCAGAGTACTGTGCAATTTGCTCAGTTTCTGTATTTGTTGCTAAAATCATTGGGTCTGTGGGAGAAAAAAAAAATCCATGTTGGATTAAAAAAAAACCTTTTTCTGTTATGCTACAGTTTATTTGTTTGTTTGTTTTCAATGTTCACTTTTTGTTTCTGGCTAATGCTTTATACTTTGCTTTGTTTATTTTTTTTGGAGCAGTAACAGATTCTTCATTTGTTTTGATATTATAAAATTTTGGTGCAGTTAGATACCAATTGGCGTATTCTAACTGTCTATTTTTTTAATATATTTTAGTGGTTTTGATTTATCTATTTGGATATTGTTAAATTTTGGGACAGTTAGATACCAATTGGCGTATTCTAACTGTGTATTTTTTGGCCTAATTTAGTGGTATTCATTTATCTGATTAGTTGTTGTAGAATCTTTGAGCTGTTAGATAGCTTTTGGAGTATTCTAACAGTTTATATTATTTTAACACAAATTTATAATTTTGGGACAGTTAGATACCAATTGGAGTATTCTAACTGTGTATTTTTTGGTCTAATTTAGTGGCATTCATTTATCTGATTAGTTGTTGTAGAATCTTTGAGCAGTTAGATAGCTTTTGGAGTATTCTAACAGTTTATATTTTTTTGACACAAATTTACTTAAAGGTTTAAATACAGTTTATTTATCAAATTTTGGTTTTAAGAACATCAAATAAGCGTTTGTAAGATTTGCTGGTAATCTCTGCTTTAGAGTAATGGTACTATCATTACATTCAAACCATCCACATTTCTTTTTTATATATGCCGTGTAGTGCCCTGAATTGGTTGTGGCTCCTGCGTGGTAGATTATACCTATTGTTGTGAAGGTTTTCTTACCAAGTGATATTTGAGTATGCGTGAATCCAGTCAGCTTGCAGTTGTTTTTGGTACCATCTGCATTGTAACGTAGAAGCATTAGTATTACGTATTTACTATGTGTTTGTATTACTAACGTGGAGCGATTATCTGAATTGCAGGTAGAGCATAATCTACCATGGTTTGCATTTTGTGCAAGTTGCTGAAATGGAATGGATTCACAATTTTGTATTGATATATATATGAAGCGTTTATTGGGAATTTCTTCTTGTGTCACATTGTTGCACAGAGTGCATGTATGTTTCCACATGTATGAAATCTGGAAGATTTCATTTATAGGTATGTTTTTGTTTTCCAGTACTAATAGTAAGTACAGTAGAAATTCTTGTGGATCTTCCTGTGAGTTTATAGTGAATTTCACCATTCCAGCACAGTAGTCCAATTGTCGTCTTATTCCAAAAACACTATGTGTTATCAGGATTGTTTGCTGCATTTCTGTGAAGTACTACCATTTGCAAACACAAAGGGTCTGTACTGTGTAAGTAAATGTTGTCAACAATTGGTGGTAATTGAAATAGAATATTCATTGCTACATTTGCAGAGCAACTTACACCAACTATATTTGAGAATTTAAATGGTCCAGGTAGTTCTGTATCTAACTGCTTTTTTTTAGAGTTTGTCTTCCTTCTTTAAAGAAGTACCTGGTTTACTTTCTCTAATTGATTCTTTTTTGTTTGTGGTACTTGATGAAGTATTAGTTTCTTTTACTCTCTTTGGAGGATTTGCAGTGACGTCCTGTTGCATTTCTGTTTGATTTAGTTTTCTTTTACAACGTTTTAGTTTTTGTTGAACAGAATATGTGTTTAGATTGGGAGTGTATAGTGAGCGAAGCCTATTATATTCTAAAATGCAAGGAATATCAGCGTTTACTTTACTTGCATCAAAGTTGATTAGAAATAGACCACCAAGTGTAAGCGTGATAGTGCTACGAAGCTCATGCCTTCTTTAAAGACTGTGTTACCAATATCTATCATTGCTTTGTCTAGGGTAAGACCTTGTGATTTATGAATCGTGACTGCGTATGCAAGAGTTAGAGAAAATTGTTTTCTGCGTACATACATATCCTTGAAGAGAAGGAATCTATCTGTTGAGCGTCCTATCTGTTTTACTTCTGAAAGTTTGTCAAAGAGTATATTGACAAACTGAATTTTGTTGTCATGTGGGTATGTTTGAAAGCCAACAACTGTACCCCGTGCTCCATTAACTAGTCCTTGGTCCGCGTCAAGGTTACGTTTAAGAATTACTCTGCAATTTAAGGATAATTGTAACATCTTTTCTAAGCCTGCTGTGTTTGAGATTGATTTTTCTAAATTATTTAGTCTTGTTGTGGCTTGTCATACCATGTACATCTAGTTTGTCTGTGGCGCTAATTTCCATTATTGGTTGCATTTCTTTACTTAACACTATTTCATTGAATTTGAGACAGCTTGCAAGAGTTGGCATTAAGGCCATACAATTGACATTTTTGTGGGCTAATTGTTCCATAACATCTGCAGCACATGCATTATCGCCATAAAGTGCATTAATGTGCCGCGTTTTCAATGTTGCTTCTGCTTCTTTAGAAAGTATACCAACTCTCAAACTTTTTAAAATGTTGGCATAAATTAGATCTGCAGATTGGCGCATGTTTTCTGTTAATTCTCTGTATTGGAAATGTTGCCAAAGGTTGACATTTCCAATGCTGCCAAAAGTTTTACGGCAGAGTTCGTGCCCTAATGTTTTAAAAATAGGTTCACCTTTTACTGGTGTTAATTGAAGCAGATCTCCAAAAACAATAATGTGTTTTCCTGCAAAGAGCTCTTCATAGTCTGTTTTGAGTACTTCTTGTAATCTGAGGTGAATCAAAGCTAACATCAGGTTGGAGACCATGCTCACTTCATCTATTAGTAGCATTTTCATTTGTTTCAATACTCTGCATAATTCCATTGCAGCTTCTGCAGAAAGTTTGTAATAGTCTAATTTGTTCTGGTGTTCTCCTGGTAATAGTAGTAATCGGTGTAATGTAACACCACCTATGTTGTAGGCAGCTAAACCTGTGGGGGCAGTGACAACAGCTGACAGTTTGTTGTTTGTCAATTGTTGAAGGAACTTACTAATGATTTTGATTAGGAATGTTTTGCCAGAACCAGCTTCACCACTGACGTACAGTAGTATAGGTTTATAATTATGGCAGGAACATTCTTTATTTTCATGTTTTACACCATGTGCAATTTGTTTTGTTACTTCTTGAAAAATGCTACTTTGCTCATTGTTTAGTTTTGATTGTAGTATAGTTAAGTCTTCCTTATCTTCATACTGACACATGGTGTTTTCTACTTCTATCATAGCTAATTCTGCCTCATTTGTTATTAGTGGTTCTCCCAGTGGTTCTTGGTTTCCTGTTACAGAAGGTTGACTACTGTCAGGAGTATCCTTATCTAGTTGGGCTTGGAGTTCTTCTTCATGTTGCTGTTCATTGTGCCACATTGTTTTGTACTGTGTAAAGTTTACATCAGTTATAGTGCTTTCATTTGCTTTGAAAGCATCCTCATATGAGTCATAGTTATCTAGTAATTGTTCTTCTTTTCTCCATGGTTTGAAGAGTTGTAGCAGGGACATGCAATATACTTCTTTATGTTGAGGAGTCTTCAATGACAATTTGATATGATTAATTAAATTTGGTTTAGTGAGTTTAACTAAGCTGGCTTCACAGTCTGTCACTCTATATTTACCTTTTTTTTCATCAGGTTTCATATTATTTTTGTATGTGTAGTTTTGGGCTATTTGGTATAGACACATGTTTTCCAAAGTATTACTTCTGTTTGGGTAGTATGTGTCTAATAAATTGTTTTTTAAAATGTCTTGGCTGTTGGGATCATGTTTGGCTATTGTTTCTATATCTTCATATGATTTTAGAACTCTTCTTCTAGATTTAGCTGTACCAAGACTTAACCATACTATATTTTCAGATTTACCATACAATGAAGTACCAGTTAAACGATCAGCTGCTTCATAAGATCCACATTCTCTATGGGTGAGCATTTCTATGCCCAAGCTGTATAATTTCTGAGATACTGTTTTATCTGATGACAGGTCATTCCAGAGGTCTTGGAGCTCTGTCATTTCTGCTTTAGTTAAGTATGCTGTGACATATCGTGCAACTGCAGTAGAATTGTCTGCAATGTACTGCACATCTATGTTTGCATTCCATAAGTGGGCAATGATTGCATTATAATCATTGATATATTTTTCTTCTTCTTTTCTTTTTATGTAATATGTATTTTTAGGTGACTTACCTTTAACACTATGTCTAACTGAAGACATGAGGTTGTTTACTTGACCTGTATTTGTAACTGGTCTAGGGAAACCAAATCGGCATTTGGTGTATTATTTGCCTTTGTTTTTGTATTTGCGACGACAATATTTTCCACATTTGTGTCTTTGAAATTGTAAAATTTGGGCATGAAGATCACTATTTGTGGCTTCTGATGGAATTTCACAAGTGACATATTTTTCAATAAACTGTAAAACAGTGGCATCACTGTCTTGACCAAATTTAGGAGCATCTTTAATCCATAAAAGCATGTGGATATGTGGTGCTCCTCTGGCTTGGTATTCTTTTCTCCAAAAGAAGTGTTGCACTTCTCCAAGGGGAGGAACAGTTTTATTACAAATAAAATGTAGCATAGCAATGAAGCAATGGTGAAAATATCTTGAAACATTAACAGGATCCAAAGAACAAAGTTCTCCAGGAGTTAGAATATCTATGTTTGTTTTGTTTTTATTTGATATGCGTAGGAAATCATGTAAATCTTCCCATGCATATTCTGCACAACTTAATGTAACAAACCAAGTGGGTGGGCCAAGGTTTCTGATCATACAACGTACATCTCCATGACGTCGAAACCAGTACTCTTTAGTACCACGCATATTTGCTAATAGATTTGTAATATTTGATTGTAAAACCTCATCCTTTTGTTGCACTTTCTCTAATAATTGTGTAGCTGTCATATTTTGAAAGTGTGATCCTGATTTTAATATGTGTGCAACTCCGTAACATAAAGTTGCTAGTTCACTTTCAAAGAGTAGGTGGAATATGTATTCCACATTTTGTCTAAATCTGGGATCTTCAGAATACATCCGTAATGAGCGGTATTCTGAAGCTGATATTTGAATAGGTCTATCATCATACCTTCCTCCTTAGCCTGTAGGAAAGAGTAGAGGAAAAGCACATGCTTCTATACTTTTTTCCCATATACTGATTGGCGATCCTTTTGTTTGACGCATTTGGTAAGTTTCCAGTACATCTTGTACGGTGTCATTACAGTGCAAAGGATGAATTGTATAATGGTCTAAAGTATTTGATATTGTAGCAGGATCTAGTAGCTCAAATTGACCAGCTTCTTGTGTTTCTTGAATTATTTCTTTCAAGTTGTATCTTTCAAGTGTTCTTCAATATTAATTTCTTTGTAATATTCATTATTCTCTTTAAGATATTGGAAGGCTTGTCTAACTTTATATAAATCTACCAGCTGTTGCCATATTTTTTTGTCTTTTGTAGGTACTCCATTTACTAATATAATTAAAGATTGCTGCATTGGACGTTGCACTCCTAGAGTATGCACATTTACTTTTAGATTTAATGGTAAATAAACTACTTTTCCACAAATGCCTTTTACCAATTCAGAGGGAGGTAATTTTGCTGTTTTTGGTTGAAGGCGTATTATTGCTTGAAATAGGTGTACTGTTTGAATTATGATGCTCTCATATAAATTAAGTTGTTGTAGAGGTTTTGGTACTGGGTATAATTCCAAATTATTTGTGATAGAACGTGAAGGAGTTTGGTTGTTGTCAAGTTTTGTAGTGCAATAACTGCAAAATATTAAGGGCTCATTTATTTCATATTTGTTTTCTGCTAGAAGGTAGAGAGCTAATTCAAACCATTTAGAATCTTCATTGTCTTCTATTTTGTATGATAGGTCCACAGTTTTTGTGTTACTTTTATAAAAAATTCTACGGCAACATACACATACATGGTTTGGTACTTCAGCTGATGTACTTTTAAATTTTAGTATTTCTTTTTTTGTATGTGTTTAGCAAAAGGTTGCCATGTGTAGAATTGTTGCTTAATTGGTTTAAAGCTATTTCATTCTGTAAATGGCTTTCACTTCCAAAATATTTTTCCTGAATATAGTGAATTTCTTCAAGTAGGTCTTTTGCTGTACCATGTAGAAGGATGTTATTTAACTTTGCTATTGCTAAAGCAGGACTTTTAGCATAGTACAGTTTATAGACTAGATTTCTTATAGTTGAATGATGTGTTGATATCCTTTTGATATCATGGAAAGTGGTTTTACAAGTAGGTCCTGTAATGCAGGCCAATGAATGTCCTTGTAGTCCTGTGTACTTGCGCACTGGACAGGTATCTATATTTTGTAGTAATTTAATTTTGATTTTGTCTTTGCTTTTTACATATTTATTGAGGAATTGGTGTAAAGATTTGAAACATTGTTTGGGAATGTTACACATTGACGTGCATGGCCATTTGTACACTAGACGTTCTGATTCAGTTGAATGGAGGGGTAATTCTAAGTTTTCAGGGCATATTTTTCTAAGGAGTACTTCTTGTTCCATTATGGTATTATTCACTTTTTCATAACCTCGACCACTGCTATTTATGGCAATTGTATTTGTTTGCTTTTGCTTGTACGCTTCTTCATTAAAATATGGTTCTGTGCTCGTAGTGTGATTCCATTCACCTCCGCAGATACTTAAGAAGTTCTTTCTGTTGACATTTCGCTTATTGAGAAGTCTTTTTTGTAATTTAGTTATTAGTTTTGTTAGTGGTTTCATTTTGTTTAACAGTAAAATAAATACATTTCTTTTGAGACGAATTGCACTGTCCATCAATGCTTCTAAGATTAATTTCCTACGATAGGTTTTAAGCTTTGAACCTGATTTCTCTCCTGTTTTTATAAGATTTTGAAGGACTTTGTGACGGTATATTTTGGCTAAAATACTTTTCTTGGTATGCTTACTTTGCACTATATTAACATTTGAAGAAGTAGTTTTATCTGTACTGATAGCTGATTTTCTGTTAATTGTTTTTTGGTTTGTTTTACATTTTGATAGAGGAAGGGAAGTTGTTGTACTTGAAACTTCTTGTGTTTCACTAAATGATTGTATTAGCTGTTTTGTTTCAACTTTTTTTTACAAATTCTGCTAGAGATGGATGCTTATGTTGGACACCTTTATTTTCATTTGCTCTACTTTTGCGTTGCTTTCTACGGACTTGACTTTTGGTAGGCATTCTTTAGGGTCTGTTGAAAAAAATAAAGAAGATATGGGTTGGGGTGTTCTGGAATGTATGTGTGCTGTGTGCATGAGTGTTTGAGTAAGATGATAAAGATGTATGTAATGGTGTGTGATTGTGCATTGGGAACTAAAACTAGTAGGGATAGGTATTCTTGAATTTATGTGTTACTAAACTGGGGTTCAGATGACAAAAAAAAAAGTAAGCTAGTGGTGTGGAAAAGTACAAATAGTAAATCTAATGTATACAATTAAAACAGTTGTTTGTTCTATAATATGAAAATTGTACTGGTTCAGTTGGGTAATTTGTGTGTCCAAAAATAGAAATTTGTTGGCCATTCTGGCTGTAAATCGCTGTTTAAGACATGGAAATTTTTGGACAAAATGGTACAAAATCGATATTTTTAGAAACCAAAATAGCTCGTATTAATGTTATAGTATATTTGATTAATAATACAAATATTATGGTGATATTTTACTTACTTTTTTTTTTAAATTAACAGGTAACTTCTTAGTTTTTCTTTCTTCTTCGAATTCGGCTGCTTCTTTTCAGGAAACTGGTCTTCACTCCAATTGTAAAAGCTTCAAATTAGTAACTTTGTTTGTATATAGCACTGTTTTTAATTTAGATATTGATGTTTTTAATTGAAATCCTCAGTGCCTTCTGTAAAACCATTAAACTAATTTATTTACATAAGATACATTGCATCAGTTCAGTACATATGATATGTTCTTAATGAACAAATTGTATTGAATGACTAACTGTAGCAAAAAAAAATATCTTTACTATGTCTTGTGAAATTTATAATATAATAGGTAATAGCGCCTCAATGTCATGTCTAATTTAAAGTAATTAAGTAAATAAATAAATAAAAACAGAAAATATGAAATTGTATAAGTATTTTTATAAAGGTTTAAACATAGATTGTGTTTGCATGCAATTTTGTTTGAATATATGTAGTCTATATATTTCATTTAAAAAATGTTAGTTTAACATGATTTGAGTGTGTGTGTATAAAGAAACTAAATAGTATAAAGGTTTATAAGTGATAGTTGATTTTAGGAAATTGAAAAAAGTACAGTAAATTCATTTTACAGATTTTACAAGGTAAAAGTCTGTTTGAAAATGTGTTCATCTACTATACAGAAAATATGCATACCTGAAGTTTGTGTTCATGCATATGGATATGCATGGAGCTGCAAGTAGAAATCTTGAAGACTTGTACAGTATTTCTGGTAGATGGTGCTTGCCAATGATATGACACTTGTACTCAGAGAGATTCAGAGTACATTTGCAGTGCTGATCTATGATGATACAGTTAGATGTAGAGGTCTTGAATGTGATTGGTGCATGGTCATGTGATTTTTGAGGTACATCCAATGAGGGAATGGCAGAGAGAGTGTAGTGGAAATGGTAGAAGGGCTGTTCATGTTACGATATGTCCGCGGACATCAGGAGTTACATCCGGGGATTTTTGGGTTCAGAAGTCATGCAAATGAGAATAACCACTGAAAGGGATTGGTCAGGAAAGTTTGGTGGGTGTGTTGTGCCAGGAGAGATTTTCTCAGATACTCTTTCTGCTGAGAGAACAAAAGATAGCTATGGGTGTGTGTTTCAGAAAACATATTGTTTGGATTTTAGGAGATTCGTGGATACATTGGTTGAAGGTGCATGCAGAAAGCTGTGGAGTAGCTGTAGATCTTGGATTCCCACATGTGGAAGTACACTGGCCTGGAGTACGTGGAATGAAGTGGTTGGACTTGCTACCTCTCTGTGCTACTTTGGAGACAGAGCAACATCCAGACATAATTGTAATTCATTATGGAGGGAACAGTTTAGGACATGTGACTGGAATTTTTTTGCAATTTGCTATGAAAGAAGGACTTAGGAAGGTTATCGACATGTTTCCTAATTCTCAAGTGATATTTTCACGGATTGCGCAGAGACAAATGTGGCTTTGTTCTTCTTCATTTGGTCCACAAATTCAAAAAGCAAGGCGCAATGTTAATAAGGCTGTTTGTGCCTTTCTAAGAGATTTTGGCATGTCTTCTTTTCACAATGAAAATATGATCAGGGTAATTCATAGAATTTCGCAGAAAAGTGTCGCAAGCGGCTGGCGCAGAGTGTCCGCGTGCGATTGTCTGTGCCAGGCACGTGCGCCAAAACCGATTTCCGCACACAGCGTATTCAGGGATACTAGGCTCCCAAACCAGCCGTGGCGCAGAGAATCGCAGCGACCCTGCAGCAGCGCCAGTAACGCCCCGAAGAACGCCCTCGCGCAAGGAAAAGCCATCAAAATCGCTAAATCATCGCAAAGGGCTGCGCTAACCCTGGACCAGTTCACCGGGCTGGCAAACAGCAAACGCCAAGCGGGGAACGTGTATTTCAGGGGTGCGCGGTAAGTTCCACACGCGATAGTCCCAGTGCGAGCAGGGTACATGTATTTCAGGGGTGCGCGGGAAGTTCCACACGTGATAGTCCCAGGGCGAGCAGGGTACGTGTATTTCAGGGGTGCGCGTGAAGTTCCACACGCGATAGTCCCAGTGCGAGCAGGGTACGTGTATTTCAGGGGTGCGCGGGAAGTTACACACGCGATAGTCCCAGTGCGAGCAGGGTACGTGTATTTCAGGGGTGCGCGGGAAGTTCCACACGCGATAGTCCCAGGGCGAGCAGGGTACGTGTATTTCAGGGGTGCGCGTGAAGTTCCACACGCGATAGTCCCAGTGCGAGCAGGGTACGTGTATTTCAGGGGTGCGCGGGAAGTTACACACGCGATAGTCCCAGTGCGAGCAGGGTACGTGTATTTCAGAGGTGCGCGGGAAGTTACACACGCGATTGGGCCAGTGCGAGCAAGGTATGTGAATTCCAGGGATGCGCGGGAAGTTCCACACGCGATTACAGCAGGGTACGTGTATTTCAGGGGTTCGCGTGAAGTTTCTCACGCGATCGGGCCTGGGGGAGCGTGCTACGTGTATTACAGGGGTTCCAGTGAACTTACTCACGCGATCGGGCCTGGGGGAGCGGGCTATGTGTATTTCAGGGGTTTGCGTGAATTTTTTCACGCGATCGGGCCTGGGGGACCGGGCTATGTGTATTACAGGGGTTCGCGTGAACTCACGCGATCGGGCCTGGGGGAGCGGGCTACGTGTATTTCAGGGGTTCGCGTGAACTTTCTCACGCGATCGGGCCTGGGGGAGCGGGCTACGTGTATTTCAGGGGTTAGCGTGAACTTTCTCACGCGATCGGGCCTGGGGGAGCGTGCTACGTGTATTACAGGGGTTCGCGTGAAGTAGCACACGCGATTGTCCCAGTGCGAGCAGGGTACGTGTATTTCAGGGGTGCGCGGGAAGTTACACACGCGATAGTCCCAGTGCGAGCAGGGTACGTGTATTTCAGGGGTGCGCGGGAAGTTCCACACGCGATACCAGCAGGGAATGTGTATTTCAGGGGTACTGGGGAGTACTACACGTGAATTGGCCGTGTGGGTCCTCCCAGGTGTACGCTCCACAACCTCCACGGCCCCTGCAGGCAGCCCACACCACGGGGACTACCCTGCACCCCTGCTCATGTCCCGCAGGCAGCCCATTCACCATGGGCATGCCCCCCAGCCAACCCACATGTCACCTTGCACTACTGATCAACAATGCATGTCTCCCACCACCCCCACCCCCCAGCAGTGCAGGGGCAGCCTCCAGCAGGCCCCCACTCATGTCTCCCACAACCCCCACCCCCCTGCCACCATGGGCAGCCCCCACCAGGCCCCCACTCATGTCTCCCACCACCCCCACCCCCGGCAGTGCAGGGTCAACCTCCACCAGGCCCCCACTCATGTCTCCCACCACCCCCACCCCCCGGCAGTGCAGGGTCACCCTCCACCAGGCCCCCACTCATGTCTCCCACCACCCCCACCCCCCTGCCACCATGGGCAGCCCCCACCAGGCCCCCACTCATGTCTCCCACCACCCCCACCCCCCGGCAGTGCAGGGTCACCCTCCACCAGGCCCCCACTCATGTCTCCCACCACCCCCACCCCCCTGCCACCATGGGCAGCCCCCACCAGGCCCCCACTCATGTCTCCCACCACCCCCACCCCCCGGCAGTGCAGGGTCAACCTCCACCAGGCCCCCACTCATGTCTCCCACCACCCCACCCCCCGGCAGTGCAGGGTCACCCTCCACCAGGCCCCACTCATGTCTCCCACCACCCCCACCCCCCTGCCACCATGGGCAGCCCCCACCAGGCCCCCACTCATGTCTCCCACCACCCCCACCCCCCGGCAGTGCAGGGTCACCCTCCACCAGGCCCCCACTCATGTCTCCCACCACCCCCACACCCCAGCAGTGCAGGGGCAGCCTCCACCAGGCCCCCACTCATGTCTCCCACCACCCCCACCCCCCTGCCACCATGGGCAGTCCCCACCAGGCCCCCACTCATGTCTCCCACCACCCCCACCCCCCGGCAGTGCAGGGTCAACCTCCACCAGGCCCCCACTCATGTCTCCCACCACCCCCACCCCCCGGCAGTGCAGGGTCACCCTCCACCAGGCCCCCACTCATGTCTCCCACCACCCCCACCCCCCTGCCACCATGGGCAGCCCCCACCAGGCACACACTCATGTCTCCAACCACCCCCACCCCCCGGCAGTGCAGGGTCAACCTCCACCAGGCCCCCACTCATGTCTCCCACCACCCCCACCCCCCTGCCACCATGGGCAGCCCCCACCAGGCCCCCACTCATGTCTCCCACCACCCCCACCCCCCGGCAGTGCAGGGTCACCCTCCACCAGGCCCCCACTCATGTCTCCCACCACCCCCACCCCCCGGCAGTGCAGGGTCACCCTCCACCAGGCCCCCACTCATGTCTCCCACCACCCCCACCCCCCTGCCACCATGGGCAGCCCCCACCAGGCCCCCACTCATGTCTCCCACCACCCCCACCCCCCGGCAGTGCAGGGTCAACCTCCACCAGGCCCCCACTCATGTCTCCCACCACCCCCACCCCCCGGCAGTGCAGGGTCACCCTCCACCAGGCCCCCACTCATGTCTCCCACCACCCCACCCCCCAGCAGTGCAGGGGCAGCCTCCACCAGGCCCCCACTCATGTCTCCCACCACCCCCACCCCCCTGCCACCATGGGCAGCCCCCACCAGGCCCCCACTCATGTCTCCCACCACCCCCACCCCCTGGCAGTGCAGGGTCAACCTCCACCAGACCCCCACTCATGTCTCCCACCACCCCCACCCCCCTGCCACCATGTGCAGCCCGCACCAGGTCCTCACAATCCCCAATCATGTGCGTAATGGTCAGCCTCCACAGCCAAAAAGCCCTACCAAGTAACCCATTCACCCACATAGAAATGGAAATCACATGTTACACCCCCAATGTTCATGAAGCTAATGAACCCATGTCCGTCACACACATTTTTTGCAATTGAATGGGAAAACACTCAACATGACATGCATGAAACCAATGAGATGAAACCACACAGTGAACAATGGCAACAAAAATGTATTGAAAAAAATCACGAATGCTAAAGAAAGAAAACTAACTACAATGTAAATGTGAAAAAATAAGCTGCATGTCCGCATAAAAACACAAAACTGGAAATCAAAATCCTAAAAATTTAGTCCAAAGTGAAATGTAAAAACTCTCCATGCAACAAAGAACTATGTACAAAAATAACAAGGGTCCATCATCCCTACTGAACTAAGGAAACCTCCTAAAAAACCTACCTAAATATCAACTATATACAAAAAGTGGAGCAGTGTCCGTCGACTCCAAATCATAATAAGAACGAAAGGAAACCTAAAACTAAAGAACTATATACAAAGGTGGCGGGCAAGTCCAGCAGCTCACTCTGTGGTGTCCCGGGCCAGGGCATCATCGAACTCCTGTTCGATGTCCCGGAGGCGGTCCAGTTCCATCGCCCCGAGGGTCCGCAGGGACGACGCTGTGTCCTCCTCCAACCCCCTGCGGATTGCCTCGAGGCACTCAGCCCGCCTCAGGGCCCTCCGCATGGAGTTCTCCGCCCTGACCATTGTGAGCCGCGCCTCTTCCGCCCGCCGCCGCTCCGCACCTATGGGGTGGCCCAACCGCTGCCACACGGAAGACACTCTCTGTCCTGGGTCCCCCTGCCCTCCGGCCGATGCCTGCCCCTCCGATGTCGAAAGCCCCGAGCCTTCATGTCTCCCACCATCTTGCTGCTGCTGCTGCTCTGCCTCTGCCCGTGCACTGCCTCCTGCTGCCTGCACATCCTCCGCCGGCTGGGGTGCACTTGTTGATGTGGCCACCCCTGCTGGACCTCTGACTCCCGACTGTGGCAGGGATGCCTCCTCCACCAGCCTGGCCGCACTGTCAGAGGCAGCTCCACAGGGCACCCAGGTGACTGATGGGTGGGAAGATGGCACAGAGGACGACTGGTGCGTAGGGGGTCCAGTTGAGGAGGGGGTCGGAGCAAGCCCCATCAGACAGCGGAATCCGGCCTGGGTGACCTGTCCCAGCAGGCTGACGTGGTCAACGAGCCATTCGAGATGACGTGCAGTCTCTCCATGAAAAGACTGCAGGTCACCTCGCATGGCCCGTTGACGCAACGCCACACCAGCCAGGACAGGCTCAACCCGGACCTGGATGGCCACGTCCACAGGCAGAGGAAGGCCAGTTGACGTCAGCTCATCCCCTGCCTGAAAACGGGTCTGGACGTAGGCATCCCTGCTGGTGCAAGATGATGCAGGGACAGGATCGGGGACAGGATTGCACACAGGCACCTCCGCGGCCGCCTGTGCTGCCTCCTGTCCCTGGTCCTGCACTGCACCACTAGCACCAGTGGGATCCCCACCTCCAGACCCTGTCTCTGGTGCTTGCGCGGCCCCCTCCTCCACCAAACCCCCCACCAACCTAGATGACTCTGTGCCATCTTCCGCTGTTGGGCCCTGTGGGGTCCCAGCTGCCCCTTCTGCTGCCGAGGAGTCCAACTGCAACCTCCGCCTCTTGGACCTCCCCCCGGCAGCTGCGGCCTGGGATGCGGCACCGGACTCCTCACTCCCCGACGAGATGACAACACGGGAGGGGAGCCGGGCCTTGCGTCTCCGGCTGGCGGTCGGATCCCCGCCGCTGTGCTCCACAGCACCTTCTCCGCCCTCTTCATCAGTTGACGCTGCAGACAGGGAGAAACAAAACACAGGCATCAGGGCACTGTACAATGGACACATACACGCATGACAGTTGCACATGAGTGGCATTGGCAAACCTCAGACATGTCATCAGAATCCCCAACACACATGTCATTGCAACTGGCACACATGAGCCATACCACAGCCATATCGCAACTGCCAGCACCATCCCTACACATACAACAGCATCAGCAGCCAAAGGGGAGCCAGACATCACATGCAACACAGGAAGTGCACCACACATGTACACACACCACCACACTTGCATGCATGTCTACACCTCTGCCAAGTGTCGCACTGTTCAGACGGGCATCCATGTCACATCTGCCAATCAGGCTTCCACATACCGCTGTCACATGCATCCATGTAGCATCACTGTTGCACCCTTGTCAAATACACACACATGCACATGTACACAGTGCTCATACATGCAGTCGAAAACAGCATACATGCCTGACATCCCGGACATGTCTACTTACATACACATTCATCCAAACATGTGTGCACGCACAACTGCATTTGCCATGCAAGCCCACACACACAAGCACCATCCATGTCTCACACATTACAGCCCTCGCATGTGTCAGCCCCACGGCCCTGTACACCCCCACCCATACTCCACCCCATACAAACAGATGTGCAACCGGCACAATGGCGAATGATCACCACACGCCCTGCTCACAACCAGGATGCATGTACACTCACCGCTCGACTCCAGACGGCTCTGCTTCTCTAGGACCTGGACGTGGAGCGCTGGGGATATGCGTTCCAGGACCCCCATCTGTTCTTCCGACAAGTGGCCCCGGCGCCCCTTGGCATCCGCTGCCTTCAAGAGGCGCCGGGCCTTGTTCAGGGTCCTGGACCTGAAGTCCTCCCAGCGCTTCCTGACATGTTGTAAGTCCCGGACTGCCACCCCCTCCGCGTTGATGGCAGTCACGATGTCAGTCCAGATCCGAGTCCGTCCTTCCTTGTCGGCGCGGGAACTTCCAAAGAGGGCATCATACTGCCCCAGGACTTGCTCCACCAGGACACCAACTTCGGTGGCACTGAAGCTGGTGCCCCTCTGCCTCTCTGGCCGGGGGTTGTCAGTGGTCAAAGATGGTGTTTGCCCCGACATGACAACCCCAGAGGCAGGAGTGGGTGGGCAACTGGGTCCTGGGGCTAGGCTGTGGAGCGATGGAATTCCAGTCGGGAGTCTTCTGTTCCAGCAGGGGTGGTCACAGCAACAGCACCCCTGGCTGATGTGCAGGCAGCAAATGGCAGTGCACGTGGGCAGCAGGCAGTCAGGCAGCAGCAGATAGCAGGTGGGAGCGTGCTCGGGGCTCTGGGGGGCAGTAGTTCGGCCTTCTGGGCAGGAGCGTGGTCTTCCGTGTGCTTACGCGTGGCCAGCTTGGTACGGAGTGATTTGGCACGTGAAAATCCTGCACGTCAGCGTGAAAACCGAGGAAAGGCCCTTAGCGCGTAAGCGCGTCAGCACGCATACGCGATTCTATTGGACCAAAGGCCCTCAGCGCGTAAGCGCGTCTGTGACGTGACCCGCACGGGTGTTTCCCACACAGCACGTGATGACAGAGCACACGTGGAAAGACTGCACGTCAGAGTCTCATCGCGTGTGATTGGTGGAAATGGCCGTACACGCATAAGTCACAAAGCGTGTAATTGGTGGAAATGGCCGTACACGCATAAGTCACAAAGCGTGTAATTGGTGGAAATGGCCGTACACGCATAAGTCACAAAGCGTGTAATTGGTGCAAATGGCCCTAGCGCGTACACGCCGCGTAAGTGACGTTGAACGTGTGGGCCTGTATAAAAGGTACGCGTAGAACACCATTTCCTTGTACGTGCTTTTCGTGGAGAGCGAGTGGGTGATTTCTGTACTTCTTGTCGGTTCACACGCAATTTACTTCACGGCGTTTCAAGTTCGTATTCCCTGTTACCTCTGACAGATTTTTCTCTTTTTTCTCTTTTACTGGTTTACCTGGGCCTGTTCCCTCAAACAGTGTTCCCTTCTACTGTTGTCCTGTCTCCTCAGACAGCGTACAAATCTTCTTTTGGCGGGGGTGTTGCCAACCAAACGCGCTCCTTTTTCACGCTCTTTTACCTGGCAGACGGTGAGTCACGCACGTATCTAACATCTGTGCTTGCCCCGTGTGTAGCCTACCCCTTCAGAGGTCATTCTAGGCTGCGTGTGACACGCATACGTTCATTCTTGTGTTACTGGGTGCCACAGCGGAGTGCAGGTTTTTCTTTCTGCACACGTGGTCTAGGAGGGGTTGCGTGCTCATCATCTCCCTTTTTTGGGGCTCCTGTGCGTAGCGTGACCCGTCATCTTTCCCCAGGGGTTACAATCAGCCTTGCAAGAGCACTAGGGTACAATTACCATCTGGTACCCAACCCCTTTGACCCCCAATTGCCCAGGACAATATTTGACAGCCACTCCCATACGCACATCAACATCAGTGCCATGGTTGGGAGGCGAGGATTCCGTAAGGGTGGCAAAGGTGGAAGAGCCACAAGTGGTGGCCGTGGTGGATCCGGTAGGGGACGTGGTCGTTACTTGCAGGGTGAGCCTGTCCCCCCATGTGTGGAGGACCAGTCAAGGGCACCCATAATCCCCCCCCTCCCGTTGAGGCTGATGTGGCTGACACCATCCATGCTCAGCCCTTGTTGGACCAGCCCATTGTGGCACCAGACCTGGCTGACTCCATGGCTGACTTCCAGGTCAGCAGGCCTATGACACGTGCGCTGGTGCACGTTGATGTCACCATGCCACGTGCATCTGGGGCAGCAAGGTCATCTGCTGCACCAAGTAGGCAGGGCGGAGAGGCTGCAGGGGCAGCTGCGGCTCCATCCACCACAGCCCTCACACACCCAGCCAGGACAGTGTCGGTCCTAGTCCATGCTGCTGATATTCCCCCTGACACCATCACACTAGAGCCAATGCCTGCACCAACTCCCATGCTGAGTGTGCAATCCCACACTCCTGATACAGAGTCCACCAGGGCTCCTGCCCCTAGTGTCCAGAGCGGTGCAGGACACTCAGGATCACCACCACCTTCCAAGCGGAAGAGGAAGAGTGCTCCTCCGGCACAGGGTGATGCCCCAGACACGGCTACACAGTCCGGCCCGTCCAGGAAGCCCAGCTTCACGGATGACGAACTGAATGCACTTGTTGAGTATGTGTCCGCACATGACAACGAAATGGTCATTGTTGCAGGATCCAAGACCACACCTGCACAACGCCAGGCACACTGGCAGAACGTTGCGGACATCGTAAGTGCCCTTGGAATCGTGAGGCGCACAGCCAATGATTGCTATAAGCGCTGGAATGACCTAAAGCGCAGGGCAAAGAGTAAGCTGGCCTCAAGTCATGCCGCAACTCTAGTGACTGGAGGTGGGTCTCCAGTAGTAGACATGGAACTCACTCCACATGAGTCAGTCGCTGGGACCTACGTCACGGAGGAACAGATCCAAGGCGTGGGAGATCTCCCTGATTACGAGGCATTGTCCGGTGAGTGCACATGCATGTGTGTGTCATCCATGTGCATGGTGTGTGTGAGGGCTTCTGCTTGTGTGCCAGGTGAGAGTGTGTGCGCCTGAGTCGTATGGGTCATCCATGTGCTTCATGCAATACATCCTGCGCAGCTGCATTTGGCCATAGCTGTATCCCTTCTGCCAACAGTAGACATGTAGTCCAACTGCACGCCAGTTGCCCTTGAAGTGTCACCTTGCCACAACATTGTTGCAAAATTTAGCACTGTTCATTTAGTCAGATATTTACCATTCCACCACTTTTACTAGGCATGTCGCAGTCCTCTAGTCACATGTCTGACATGGCTATGGTAAAGTTGAGTGACTTAGTTACCTGGATATCATTTGTTCAAACATGTCCCTGTGCAATTGCACCATTTCGGACTGGCAGCTCCAGGTGAAGAATCTGACCTGTTAGAATTAGAAAAGCTATTACATGCGGGAACTGGACAGTATGCATAGGTGCTGCCCTCCTCTCCATCTTCACTCAATAGCAATGGTACATGCCATCTGTGTGATGGCATGTGTGTTTCACCTGCCAATCACAGGCCAATGTGTGATGCCACTGCCAGGCAGCATGCAGAAAATGTGTTCATCTTCAATCTTGGTGTCATCAGTGTGTGCCATTTGCATGCCCTTCATACGCAATGAGGCTGCATGCATGGGAGGGTTTTAGTCATGTGGGACGTGTGTCAAACAAGTACTGTTTCTCTTGCTTCTCAGCCCTCATTGTGTGCCATGGTGCTAATGCCTGTTTCCATTTCTTTGTTTTTATGTCTTTGCAGGGGAAGACGCACCTGATACTGCTGGGGTTGTGGAGATGGTGCTGACCCAGGAGGGGCCCGGGGCCGACCAACTACCAGTGAGGGACGTGGTGTGGTGGTGGGTGAGAACCCACAAGTGCTGCAGGTCCTGCTCTCAAGGGGTGTCTCTGGCTGCAACTCCCCCGAGCTGTACTCAGGTGTTGATTCGGATGAGACCTACGTGCCGTCGCAGGTGAGTGTTCCAGGGAGGGATTCTGTTCTGTCTCACCCACCTGCACCAGGGTCAGAACCCTCAATGGGGATGTCAGTGTTGGCAGCTACGCCTTTGGTGGTTACGGATGCAGGGTCACACTCCGCGACATCTGATCCTGTTCCTGGGCCAGCAGATCAGAGGGGGAATGCAGTCCTGCAGCCTCAGGCAGTGCCGGCACAGCAAGGCGCATTTCGCCTTGCCCCAGACAGGTGTGGTGCCCGCCGACGTGGTGGCCGTACGCCACCTGGCAATACCGCATGGGAGCAATCCATTTACGGTATGGCAACCCAACAGGCAGCATCATCCGAGATGATGGCTCAGGCCATGGATAGGGTGGCCACTTCCATTGTCCCCCCTGAAAGGCTGATGGAGCGACTAGAGCAGGCAACCGACTCCATCTGCCAGTCACACAGGGAGGACATGTTGGGGTCCAACAGGGACAGGCGGGCGGCACTGGCGACTCTGCAGGAGGCCATCTCCATTGAGTCCCAGGGCCACAGGGAAGCCCTGAGGCAGGAGCTCCTTCACCTCAGGACGACTCTTGTTGAGCTTGAGGCTTCTACACACCAAAGGACAGAACAGCAGCTGGAGCGTCTCACCCGTACGCTCTCAGCTGAGATGCAGGCAACGAGGGAGGAGGTCCGGGCATCCCGTGAGTTGTTGCATGGGGACCTCCGCACACTCATCCTCCAGAACCAGACCTACCACACCCGCATGCTTGCAGCCATGGAGGAGCAGACTAGGGCCTTGCGTGGGCTGCCTCCCATAGTGCAACCACCTCCGGATGCAGCTGCACAGGGTGATAATAGCGACAGCAGTGATACTCCCACAATAGGGTAGCCGTGTGGGCCATGAGCCCATGGAGGTGTTTTTTTTCCCCAGGATCCACGCAGGTGGGTTCTGGTGTGCATCCTGTCCTCGGACCTCCTGGGTGGCCTCCCCAACCCCCCCGGGCCCTTCAATGGCCATTTTTGATTTTTATTTTTATTTTTATTTATTTTTTATTTTTTATTTCTTTTATTCCCAATTTTTTTGAGACAATTTGTTGGCTTCCGTGGTTCCTGTGGGCATACGCTGCATTGTGGCTGGGCACATGCAGGCTTATAATGTATTTGGTTCAGATGCTTGGGTTTGAGTCACACACCCCTCCTGCTTCCCGTTTCCATGGGCTTGCAAAGGGTGTGCCCAAGTGACAGTGAATTACACAGTGACGTTGGACTCCCATGAGCTGTGTGGGCAGTCTGTAGTCAATACTGTGTATACATTCCTAGTGCATACTGCTGTTGTGTTGTACACTGCATGTTGCATTGATGTGTAACTCATCTTCTGTGTCTACCTCCAAATTTGCAGGTCCCTTCCTCATGTCTACACAAGGACCTCTAGTCTGGAGATGTGGTCCATGTTGGCAGCAGTGCACCTACAACTCTACAGGCGCCAACACTGCACAGTTGGTAGTGGTGGGAGTGCAGGCATTTCCAGGTGGTGAGACTCATAATATTATACATTAGTGATGTCATGTTAATGGTAGTACGTGCTCAAGTTTGTTGTTGGTCCGGCATTATGTGAGCATTTCGGGTGTTGCAAGTTTCTAATAGGGACACCGTACATTGTGACACTAGTGTCATGTTGTGGGGATTAATTTGTGTACGTGCAAATAGCATGACATGGCACGGTGTGTCGTGTGGCGGTGCTGGGGTTGGGTTGGCTGACATGGCACTGTCCTCTTGTTGCATTTTGCAAGTGGGTATTCATTTCAGCTGCTTGAATTTGTAACTTCACAAAACTGCATTGGTGGTGTCAGTGTGGGTAGGGATGCACACATTGTGACACTTCCAGGTGAACAATCTCAGGCTGATATGGTTTTCACGGTTCTTTCTCCAGACATTCAGGATCAGTGTCAGGTTGAGTCATCATTGATTGTCAGATGGAATGTGCCAGGGCAGTGTGCACTCCACAGGGGTGTGATTTCTATGTGAAGTAATTAGCCACTAGCTGTGTACGGGCTGCCTCCCCCCGTGCCCTTTCCCCTCCCATGCGCAGCGGCTGTGCATGTGGTTGGGGATGGGGGGGCACCACCATGTCCCCGGCCAGGCCCCGACGTGTTGCCACGTTGTGCAGGACACATGCTGCCACTATGATCCTGCACACTACTGGGGGAGCGTACAACAGCTGACCGCGAGAACGGTCAAGGGAGCGAAAGCGTGACTTCAGCACTCCAAATGTGCGCTCCACTATGCCCCGGGTTGTAATGTGGGCTGCGTTATATCTTACCTGGGGTGGCGTGGTGGGGTTCCGAATTGGCGTCATCATGTGGGGGCTGAGAGGGTAGGCACTGTCCCCTGTGGAGGTGGTGATTGGTATCATTGGTGGGGTTGTGTCCTTGCTCAGTATCTGACATGCATGCATGTGCAGTGGCATTCATACTCACCAAGCAGCCATGTATCGCCATGCCGGCCAGCTTCTAGGTCCCGGCTTAGGGTGGACATTCGGTAAATGAAGCCGTCGTGGGTTGACCCAGGATAGTTGGCATATAGTGAGGTGATGATTCCCTTGGCATTACATACTACCTGCACGTTGATGGAATGCCAGTGCTTGCGGTTCCTATAGATGTGCTCAGATGCCCTGGGTGGACGTAGAGCCACATGGGTGCAGTCAATGGCACCTAGCACTTTGGGGAATCGTGCCACAGCGTAGAAATCCAGGGCGGCAGCATGCCTTTCTGCAGGTGTTCTGGGCAGGTATATGTGCCTGCGGACTGATGGGCGTGCAGTGATGATGTTCAAGACCTGGTGTAGGCACCGTGACTGGGTGGCCTGTGATACACCACCCACAATGGCACTTGTCCGCTGAAATGATCCAGTGGCTAAGAAGTGCAGTACATTGAGGACCTTCTCCAGGGGGCTGAGTGCTTGGGAGCACAGGGTGGGTGATGTGAGGTCGTCCTCCCACTCACTCACCAGGTCCAGTATGATGTGTGGTGGAAACCTGTACCTCCCATGCACCTGGTCATCAGGCATCCCGAAAAGGCTGGTTCTGGGTGTGAATATTCTGGCCCTGACTATCCTCCTCCTCCTCCTTTGGTAGGCCACGCCCACTGCTGCTAGGAACGGTATGTTCATCCTGGGTCTGAGCTAGTTATTTTGTTAGCGCGCAAATTAATGCGTTGCGCGTGTTGTAGGCGAGCGTGTGACCCGCGCACCCCTCCAATCCAGTGCCCAGTACAATAGCGTGTGGAAATTGGCGCGCACACCGGGATACAGGTGCGCTGACGTACTTGCGTGTGTAAGTGTCCGCGCACACCTCATATACATGTACATAGCCCAATCGCGTGTACACGCACTTTTGTCCAATTACACGCGATGAGACTCTGACGTGCTGTCCAATCACACGCGATGACACTCTGACGTGCAGTCTTTCCATGTGTGCTCTGTCACCACGTGGTGTGTGGGAAACACCCGTGCGGGTCACGTCACAGACGCGCTTATGCGCTGAGGGCCTTTGGTCCAATGTGTTAGGGAGAATTCTCTGTTTAGGCTGAATTTCCCTACCTAGTGAGTCCCCCAGCAGCTTTGCTGGATTTCTGGGGTTTATTTTTTTCTCCTGCCAAGAGTGAGACTCTTTTACCCTCACTCTTGGGCATGTTGAAGTGTGTTTTCTTGGTTAAACCTTGTGTTGAATGGGCTATGGGGTCTTTTACTCCATAGGGCCTCATGTATTTTTTGGATGTGGGTTACACAGCACCCTCTGTGCCGTAACCCAGGGGTGTCCTAGGGACTCCCCAACATAGACTCCATACCCTGGGACTGACTACTGTCTCCCAGGGCATGTAAAGTCACCAAAGACTTTACTAGTCTTAAATCCTGAACAGAACCAGTACAAACCATCATATTGTGGACGTACTGGCTGGGGCAATTCGATTGCCCCAGGGTCTGTTAGTCGCGGGGGCACGTCTCCGTCCCCCCTGATCGAGTTTTGGCTGGTGGCAGTGGAAACTACTTTTTATATTCGACCGCGAATATTTTCCTATGGGATTTCCCATTGTTTTGGGCTAACACATTTAATTATTTATTTACGGTAGCCTTAAACATACCGCCGGTTTATATATTTATTATTATAACTCCGGTTGGGATTTTTTGCCAAAACTTGATACTAAAATGGCGTTGGCGTTCGCCTCTGTAACTCTGACCCAAAGTGGAGCCCTTTGTCCCACTTTTGGCGGGCTTCTCCACAGAAGCCCTCCAAAGTGGTGCCACTCTGTCTGGGGTACTTAGGAGGGGTGGAGGGGGATTTAGGCACCCTGGACTGAGTTACCTAGGTAACTCAAGTCGCACTCCGTCCTGATTGGCCCAAGTGGTGAGCCGGCCGGCTCACCACTTAGCATGGTTGAGTGACAGCTAGGCTGGGTGAATGGGGGTTTGCTGCATAAAAGCAGGGCTTTGGGGACTGGAACTTCAGAAGTCGCCACAGGACCTAAGAATCCAACGAGGGACGAGCTGAGCTGATCTGCTACGACGACACCGCCGGTGGAGCCCTGCTGAACCATCTCACCACTTTTCCCGACGACCGAGGAGAACTCTTAACGGAGTGGCTCCTTCCCTTGACTGGTGGGGACAACCAGTTTTCACCTTCTTTCCGTTCTTCGAGGTATCCCGTGGCCGCCTTGCCAGTGCCAAGCACCCCGGCAACCGGAACCCCACCACTTTTACCCCAACCGCGAAAGTCGGTACAACCCTTTAACCGGAGGACTCCGCGGCTGGTTTCTTCCCGGGCAGTGCAACGACCTTCTTCTTCTGCTCTTCAGCGAGATCTTCTTCTCCCCTGACCGACGTCGAGCCTTGCTGCCACTGCCTGGAACAACTGCCCCCGCTGGAGGATCCTTCCCGTTAAGGTACCGTGTTCCGCCTGGCTTCCCTTGCCACCGACTGTACGAGGTAGTTTTAGCCCTCGGCTTTCGATCCTGGGATTGCCTGGGACACTTTGGCTAAACTTTCTGAGCCTCTCTAACTCTTTTCCGAACTCTTTTGCAAGACTCTGAATCCCTACCAACTGTGTGATCTTGGGCACGTTTTCGCTCTGTCTGCTCTAAGAGTGGGCCCTGCTTAGTGACTTTTGCTCACCTGTGACTTTGTGCTTCGTTGAGCTTACCAAAAGCGTTCTTGACCTTAGAGTGGCGTGGTTATCCTAATTCTGCTCTTTTTCCCTCCCTTCTTTAACCTACTAGAGTGTCATCTAACGTTAAGCGCTCACCTCTGTTTTAATTATGTGGTGTTAACCTAGAGTTGTCTAGATAGGAATAAGGATTGGGACTGCTTTCCATATAACTGTGTTTGGAGTGTTTTATTATATTTTGCTAGAGTGTTTTCAATTTGTGTGTTCAAAAAAATAAATAACTATATACTTTTGAAACCAAGCTCTGGTCAGTGTTTGCTTGTGCTATTGTGCCGGAGTACATATTGTGTATACTTTGCATACTGCCTAACTCTTCTTGAGGGAAGTCTGACTGCTCAGCCACAGCTACCAGGTAAATCTGGGTGGTGCAGACTGCTACCAAGTGGGTTTACTGCTATACCTGTAGTCTTAAATCTTTTGCAGTGTTCCCCAAGGGAACTGCACAGGTTTCTGCCTAACACTGGTGTACAGCGGTGGGATTTGTATTGAGTATACATTTTATTGTGCTCTAGATACCTTAGTGCAACTAACCACAAAGCTTAGCACTGTAAAGGTAATCCTCTAACATGTCAGTTATAGAAAGCTATAGTCAAGAGTCCCTTGCAGCCAAAACTGCTGATTGTTTAAGAGTGCTCTGTAAACATAAGGATCTCCTGACTAAGGGCAAGAAAATGGAGCTGATTGAAAGATTGTTAGCTAACCAAAGTCTGGGTGATGGTTCAGAGGAACCTACCACTCCAGCAACTGTAGATGACAGTATTGAAATTAACATGGAGCAAAATGTTGATGATTCTGAGGAAGAGTCAGAAGAGGAGGGTGAGGCTGTTGTGACTGTCCCCCCCTAGGCCTCTGCCTGCTCTACCTGCTGTACCTACTGGACCTTTACCAGGTCCCACATTTAGTCCTCAGTACTTTGAACTGGAGAAAATGAAACTAGAATTGGAGTATAAGAAACTTAATGCTCAAACTGACAAAGAACTAAGGCTAAGGGAAATGGAGCTCAAGTATGACTTAGAAATGAAGAAATTATCTGTTGAAAATGCTTCTCTCTCTGGCTCATCTAGAAGTTCCAGTCCTAAAAGACCCCGGATGCCTAAAGAATTGGTTGGTATGTATGAGCCTAAGTTGGATGTGTTGGATTGGTTGTCTCTGTTTGAATATAATCATGGGCTCCAGAACATCACAGGAAATGACTTACTCACCTGGTTGTTCTCTAGGCTTCCCCCTGTTGCAACTGATGTGGTAATGGAGATGGGGGAGGAGGATAAGAAGGACTATGAATGTGTGAAGCTAGCTTTGATAGCTAGATTTGGGAAGACCCCTTCCCAGTATCTTAAGAGGTTTAGGAGCCTCAAAAAGCATGATGGTACCCCTTGGACTACCTGGGTGAGTGAAGGGTTGAAAAACTTAGAGGGATGGATTAAGGGTTACAAGGTGAACACTTATGAAGGTATGAAGAATTTGTTTATGTTGGAGACTATTTATGATGCCTGCTCTCCTGAGCTCAGACAACACTTGGCTGATTCCAAGGAATTAGATTCCCGGAAGCTAGCTAGGGCTGCTGACTTGTGGGTTGCCAACAGGGCCACTCACAAGGACTCTGGGGTAACTCAGAAGAGGGATGGGGAGAAACAGCCTAAAAAGGACTCCAAAGAGAATTCTAATACTACAAATTCCAAAGAGGGCCCCAAACAAAACTATAAGGGTAAGCCACCAGGGAAACCGACTCAGGCTAGTGTACCTTCTAGTCCCAGACCAGAAGGGGGTCAGACCAAGCCTCCATTCCAGCGAGCCTTTGGCTCATGCTTTGTTTGTAAGGCTACTGACCATGTGAAAGGAGATCCCAGATGTAAGGGTAAACCTTCAGGGGTCCAGCTTGCCTCCTTAGCCTTCGCTCCAGAAGAGGAAGTACATATGGCAAGTGGAAACTTTCTATTACTAGCTGATGAACCCACTGGAGTCTCAGCTAGTGTTTCTTTAGTCTCTCTGGGGTTGTGGGAGCAACAGAATTTAGATGTCTATAACTCCATCCCAGATAATACTAAAGAGTATTATAAGGACAGTGTCCAGGTGAATGGTCAGGAGACTCCTGCCATTAGGGACACTGGAGCCAGCATAACTGTGGTGGATGAATCATTTTTCAAGGCAGAGGATGTTGCTAAGGCACCCAAATGCCTCAACAAGTTAGCTGGTGGGCCTGTGCAGATGTGTCCCCAGTTACCAGTTCTCATCCAATGTAATGATATGGCTGTAAAAATACCTGTCAGTGTACAATGTGAAGTGCCAGGTAGGGTTCTGTTGGGTAATGACCTCAAGGCTCTTGGAGTTGTGTCACATACCCCCAGACCACCTAGCAAAAGGTTACAGGAGCTCACAAAACCTGCAAGAGAGAAAACCCTGCGAGGGTTATCTCAGGAGATGATGACAGAAATCACTCCTCTCCCACTGGAGCAACTTACTGCAGTAACTACCAGATCAGGAGCAAAGGGGCAACCCAAGACTCCTAGGAAAAAGCCAGCAGCAAGCACTCCAGTGCTTCCAACAAGGACTTCCCCTAGGTTGTCCAAAGTTACACCTGTAACTCCACCTCCAGCTGAGGCTGAGAGGGAGGTACAACCCTGTGTGGTTGAGCTAGACTCTGAGGAAGAGCTAGAAGGAGGCCCAAACCTTATTGGAGATTTGGACCCTGAGGACCATCCTGAGCTGCAGTCTTTACTGGCAGAAGGTGGGCCTAGCAGGGCAGCTTTTCGTAAGGGGCAAAGAGAATGTCCAACTCTGGAAGGTCTCCGCCACCAGGCAGCTTCTCAGGCTGATGGGCAAGAGCCTGGGAAGTATAGGTTACACTGGGAGGATGGCCTCTTCTACAGTGAACCAACTGAGTCTGAACCTGGAGACTACAAACGCCTTGTAGTCCCACAAGAGAACAGACAACAGTTCTTACAACTAGCCCATGAGATACCTTTGGCTGGTCACTTGAGTTTCAAGAAGACCAAGGAAAGGCTCTCTCTCTACTTTTATTGGCCAAAGATGGGGGCTGAAGTAGACAGATATTGTAAGAGCTGCCACACCTGCCAGACTTCTGGTAAGGTTGGTTCCAAGAATGTGGCACCTTTAGTGCCTCTCCCAGTTGTGGGAGTCCCATTTGAGAGGGTAGGGATTGACATTGTTGGTCCCCTTGATCCCCCAACCTCCTCAGGCAACAGGTTTATCCTTGTTGTAGTAGACCATGCTACTAGGTACCCTGAGGCAATTCCTATGAGGACTGTTACAGCTCCGGCTGTGGCTAAGGCCCTCCTTGGTATTTTTACCAGGGTTGGGTTTCCGAAGGAGGTAATCTCTGACAGGGGGTCAAACTTTATGTCCCACTACATGAAAGCCATGTGGAAAACCTGTGGAGTTACCTACAAGTTCTCAACCGCATACCACCCTCAGACAAACGGGTTGGTTGAAAGGTTTAACAGAACCATGAAGAGCATGATAGGTGCTTTAGAAGAACCCCTTAAGAAAAAGTGGGACCTTCTACTGCCATGCCTTCTCTTTGCTTATAGAGAAGTCCCTCAGGAGGGAGTAGGTTATTCTCCCTTTGAGCTTCTCTATGGCCATCCAGTCAGAGGTCCATTGGCCCTGATTAAGGAGGGATTGGAAGGTGCTCCTCCCCTCAAGCCAGTCCGAGTGACTGACTATGTGATAGGTCTCCGGAGGAGAATGTCACACATGATGGCAGAAGCAAGTGACAACTTGAAAGCTGGTCAAGCTCTGGTCAAACATTGGCACGACCAGAAGGCTAACATGGTTGAGTTTACTCAAGACCAGCTAGTTCTAGTTATGCTCCCAACAAGGCAGAGGGCCTTGCAAGACAAATGGATGGGACCCTTCAAGATTGTGGGAAAACGTGGAGAGGTCAACTATCTGGTGGATCTGGGCAGACCCAGGGAAGCTCCTAGAGTCTTCCACACCAACCGACTAAAAGCATACATCTCCAGACCTGATGTAGCAGCCTTGCTTCTAGCTTCAGCTGCAGAGGAAGAAGAGAGTGAATCTCTCCCTGATCTCCTCAGAGGTGTGCCTTTAGATGAAAAAGTTGAAGGAGTCAATCTCTCTTCAGACCTGACACCTGAGCAACAAGAGGAGTGCAAATCTATGTTAAATCAGTTTGCCTCCCTGTTCTCACTGTCACCAGGCTTGACCCCTTGGGGCCAGCATGAGATACTCACTGGTGACTGTCTGCCAGTCAAAAGCAGAGGATACAGAATGTCAGAACATATCAGAACCCACATCAAAGGAGAGGTCAAGAAGATGCTTGATCTCGGGGTAATAGAGCCCTCTACTAGTCCATGGTCTAGCCCAGTTGTGTTAGTACCAAAGGCGGGATCCAAAGACTTGAGATTCTGTGTGGACTATAGAGCTCTAAATGCAGTCACCAAGACTGATGCCCACCCTTTGCCCAGGACAGATGAGTTGGTGGATAAACTTGGTGCAGCCAAGTACCTCAGCACATTTGACCTGACGTCAGGCTATTGGCAGATAGCCCTGACAGACCATGCCAAGGAGAAAACTGCATTTTCAACCCCCGTTGGCTTGTACCAGTTTAAGGTCATGCCTTTTGGACTAAAAAATGCACCTGCCACATTCCAAAGGATGGTGAACCAAGTTCTAGCTGGGATGGAAGATTTCTGCATGGCATACTTGGATGACATTGCAGTCTTCAGCCACTCCTGGGGGGAGCATGTGAACCACCTAGGACATGTGTTGCAGGCCCTTGAACAGGCCCATTCGACAATCAAATCCAGTAAGTGCCAGATTGGTCAAAGTAAGGTGGTCTACCTTGGACATGAGGTAGGAGGTGGAGAAATAAGGCCTTTGCTCAGCAAGATTGAAGCTGTGCAAAATTGGACAACACCAACTACTCAAACCCAAGTGAGAGCTTTCCTAGGCCTCACTGGGTATTACAGGAATTTCATTGAGAACTATGGGACCATAGCTTCTCCAATGAATGTAATCTCCTCTCCCAAATTCCCTAAAAAGGTAAAATGGAATGAGGAGTGCAATCAGGCCTTTGAAAAACTGAAGAGAGCTCTTTGCCAAGCTCCAGTGTTAAGAGCTCCTGACTACCACCAAACTTTCATTGTACAAACTGATGCTTCCAATGTAGGTATAGGTGCAGTTCTAAGCCAACTGGATGAGAAGGGTAGGGAGCACCCCATTTGCTTCATCAGTAGGAAACTGAAGGATCCTGAGACAAGGTGGGCAACTATCGAAAGAGAATGCTTTGCTATTGTGTGGGCACTGAAGAAGTTTAGGCCATACTTGTATGGTTCTACTTTTGTTATTCAGACTGACCACCAACCCTTGAGATGGTTAATGCAAATGAAAGGGGAAAATCCAAAACTATTGAGATGGTCAATCTGCCTGCAAGGGTTTGATTTCACCATTGAGCACAGGTCAGGGTGTCACCATCAAAATGCTGATGGACTCTCTAGGATGTATATCATCGACTAGAGGTATGAGGTTCATCCAGGAGTGGATTAAATCCTCCTGTCCCTTAGTCTGGGGGGGGCGAGTGTTAGGGAGAATTCTCTGTTTAGGCTGAATTTCCCTACCTAGTGAGTCCCCCAGCAGCTTTGCTGGATTTCTGGGGTTTATTTTTTTCTCCTGCCAAGAGTGAGACTCTTTTACCCTCACTCTTGGGCATGTTGAAGTGTGTTTTCTTGGTTAAACCTTGTGTTGAATGGGCTATGGGGTCTTTTACTCCATAGGGCCTCATGTATTTTTTGGATGTGGGTTACACAGCACCCTCTGTGCCGTAACCCAGGGGTGTCCTAGGGACTCCCCAACATAGACTCCATACCCTGGGACTGACTACTGTCTCCCAGGGCATGTAAAGTCACCAAAGACTTTACTAGTCTTAAATCCTGAACAGAACCAGTACAAACCATCATATTGTGGACGTACTGGCTGGGGCAATTCGATTGCCCCAGGGTCTGTTAGTCGCGGGGGCACGTCTCCGTCCCCCCTGATCGAGTTTTGGCTGGTGGCAGTGGAAACTACTTTTTATATTCGACCGCGAATATTTTCCTATGGGATTTCCCATTGTTTTGGGCTAACACATTTAATTATTTATTTACGGTAGCCTTAAACATACCGCCGATTTATATATTTATTATTATAACTCCGGTTGGGATTTTTTGCCAAAACTTGATACTAAAATGGCGTTGGCGTTCGCCTCTGTAACTCTGACCCAAAGTGGAGCCCTTTGTCCCACTTTTGGCGGGCTTCTCCACAGAAGCCCTCCAAAGTGGTGCCACTCTGTCTGGGGTACTTAGGAGGGGTGGAGGGGGATTTAGGCACCCTGGACTGAGTTACCTAGGTAACTCAAGTCGCACTCCGTCCTGATTGGCCCAAGTGGTGAGCCGGCCGGCTCACCACTTAGCATGGTTGAGTGACAGCTAGGCTGGGTGAATGGGGGTTTGCTGCATAAAAGCAGGGCTTTGGGGACTGGAACTTCAGAAGTCGCCACAGGACCTAAGAATCCAACGAGGGACGAGCTGAGCTGATCTGCTACGACGACACCGCCGGTGGAGCCCTGCTGAACCATCTCACCACTTTTCCCGACGACCGAGGAGAACTCTTAACAGAGTGGCTCCTTCCCTTGACTGGTGGGGACAACCAGTTTTCACCTTCTTTCCGTTCTTCGAGGTATCCCGTGGCCGCCTTGCCAGTGCCAAGCACCCCGGCAACCGGAACCCCACCACTTTTACCCCAACCGCGAAAGTCGGTACAACCCTTTAACCGGAGGACTCCGCGGCTGGTTTCTTCCCGGGCAGTGCAACGACCTTCTTCTTCTGCTCTTCAGCGAGATCTTCTTCTCCCCTGACCGACGTCGAGCCTTGCTGCCACTGCCTGGAACAACTGCCCCCGCTGGAGGATCCTTCCCGTTAAGGTACCGTGTTCCGCCTGGCTTCCCTTGCCACCGACTGTACGAGGTAGTTTTAGCCCTCGGCTTTCGATCCTGGGATTGCCTGGGACACTTTGGCTAAACTTTCTGAGCCTCTCTAACTCTTTTCCGAACTCTTTTGCAAGACTCTGAATCCCTACCAACTGTGTGTTCTTGGGCACGTTTTCGCTCTGTCTGCTCTAAGAGTGGGCCCTGCTTAGTGACTTTTGCTCACCTGTGACTTTGTGCTTCGTTGAGCTTACCAAAAGCGTTCTTGACCTTAGAGTGGCGTGGTTATCCTAATTCTGCTCTTTTTCCCTCCCTTCTTTAACCTACTAGAGTGTCATCTAACGTTAAGCGCTCACCTCTGTTTTAATTATGTGGTGTTAACCTAGAGTTGTCTAGATAGGAATAAGGATTGGGACTGCTTTCCATATAACTGTGTTTGGAGTGTTTTATTATATTTTGCTAGAGTGTTTTCAATTTGTGTGTTCAAAAAAATAAATAACTATATACTTTTGAAACCAAGCTCTGGTCAGTGTTTGCTTGTGCTATTGTGCCGGAGTACATATTGTGTATACTTTGCATACTGCCTAACTCTTCTTGAGGGAAGTCTGACTGCTCAGCCACAGCTACTAGGTAAATCTGGGTGGTGCAGACTGCTACCAAGTGGGTTTACTGCTATACCTGTAGTCTTAAATCTTTTGCAGTGTTCCCCAAGGGAACTGCACAGGTTTCTGCCTAACACAATGGATTCGCGTATGCGTGCTGACGCGCTTACGCGCTGAGGGCCTTTGGTCCAATGGATTCGCGTATGCGTGCTGACGCGCTTACGCGCTAAGGGCCTTTCCTCGGTTTTCACGCTGACGTGCAGGATTTTCACGTGCCAAATCACTCCGTACCAAGCTGGCCACGCGTAAGCACACGGAAGACCACGCTCCTGCCCAGAAGGCCGAACTACTGCCCCCCAGAGCCCCGAGCACGCTCCCACCTGCCATCTGCTGCTGCCTGACTGCCTGCTGCCCACGTGCACTGCCATTTGCTGCCTGCACATCAGCCAGGGGTGCTGTTGCTGTGACCACCCCTGCTGGAACAGAAGACTCCCGACTGGAATTCCATCGCTCCACAGCCCAGCCCCAGGACCCAGTTGCCCACACACTCCTGCCTCTGGGGTTGTCATGTCGGGTCATACAACATCTGTGACCACTGACAACCCCCGGCCAGAGAGGCAGAGGGGCACCAGCTTCAGTGCCACTGAAGTTGGTGTCCTGGTGGAGCAAGTCCTGGGGCAGTATGATGCCCTCTTTGGAAGTTCCCGCGCCGACAAGGAAGGACGGACTCGGATCTGGACTGATATCATGACTGCCATCAACGCGGAGGGGGTGGCAGTCCGGGACTTACAACATGTCAGGAAGCGCTGGGAGGACTTCAGGTCCAGGACCCTGAACAAGGCCCGGCGCCTCTTGAAGGCAGCGGATGCCAAGGGGCGCCGGGGCCACTTGTCGGAAGAACAGATGGGGGTCCTGGAACGCATATCCCCAGCGCTCCACGTCCAGGTCCTAGAGAAGCAGACCCGTCTGGAGTCGAGCGGTGAGTGTACATGCATCCTGGTTGTGAGCAGGGCGTGTGGTGATCATTCGCCATTGTGCCGGTTGCAGATCTGTTTGTATGGGGTGGAGTATGGGTGGGGGTGTACAGGGCCGTGGGGCTGACACATGCGAGGGCTGTAATGTGTGAGACATGGATGGTGCTTGTGTGTGTGGGCTTGCATGGCAAATGCAGTTGTGCGTGCGCACATGTTTGGATGAATGTGTATGTAAGTAGACATGTCCGTGATGTCAGGCATGTATGTTTTTTTCGGCTGCATGTATGAGCACTGTGTACATGTGCATGTGTGTGTATTTGTCAAGGGTGCAACGGTGATGCTACATGGATGCATGTGACAGCGGTATGTGGAAGCCTGATTGGCAGATGTGACATGGATGCCCGTCTGAACAGTGCGACACTTGGCAGAGGTGTAGACATGCATGCAAGTGTGGTGGTGTGTGTACATGTGTGGTGCACTTCCTGTGTTGCATGTGATGTCTGGCTCCCCTTTGGCTGCTGATGCTGTTGTATGTGTAGGGATGGGGGTGGCAGTTGCAAAATGGCTGTGGTATGGCTCATGTGTGCGAGTTGTAATGACATGTGTGTTGGGGATTGTGATGACATGTCTGAGGTTTGCCAATGCCACTCATGTGCAACTGTCATGTGTATATGTGTCCATTGTACAGTGCCCTGATGCCTGTGTTTTGTTTCTCCCTGTCTGCAGCGTCAACTGATGAAGAGGGCGGAGAAGGTGCTGTGGAGCACAGCGGCGGGGATCCGACCGCCAGCCGGAGACGCAAGGCCCGGCTCCCCTCCCGTGTTGTCATCTCGTCGGGGAGTGAGGAGTCCGGTGCTGCGTCCCAGGCCGCAGCTGCCGGGGTGAGGTCCAAGAGGCGGAGGTTGCAGTTGGACTCCTCGGCAGCAGAAGGGGCAGCTGGGACCCCACAGGGCCCAACAGGGGAAGATGGCACAGAGTCATCCAGGTTGGTGGGGGGTTTGGTGGAGGAGGGGGCCGTGCAAGCACCAGAGACGGGGTCTGGAGGTGGGGATCCCACTGGTGCTAGTGGTGCAGTGCAGGACCAGGGACAGGAGGCAGCACAGGCGGCCGCGGAGGTGCCTGTGTGCAATCCTGTCCCCGATCCTGTCCCTGCATCATCTTGCACCAGCAGGGATGCCTACGTCCAGACCCGTTTTCAGGCAGGGGATGAGCTGACGTCAACTGGCCTTCCTCTGGCTGCGGACGTGGCCATCCAGGTCCGGGTTGAGCCTGTCCTGGCTGGTGTGGCGTTGCGTCAACGGGCCATGCGAGGTGACCTGCAGTCTTTTCATGGAGAGACTGCACGTCATCTCGAATGGCTCGTTGACCACGTCAGCCTGCTGGGACAGGTCACCCAGGCCGGATTCCTCCGTCTGATGGGGCTTGCTCCGACCCCCTCCTCAACTGGACCCCCTACGTGCCAGTTGTCCTCTGTGCCATCTTCCCACCCATCAGTCACCTGGGTGCCCTGTGGAGCTGCCTCTGACGGTGCGGCCAGGCTGGTGGAGAAGGCATCCCTGCCACAGTCGGGAGTCGGAGGTCCAGCAGGGGTGGCCACATCAACAAGTCCACCCCAGCCGGCGGAGGATGTGCAGGCAGCAGGAGGCAGTGCACGGGCAGAGGCAGAGCAGCAGCAGCAGCAACATGTTGGGAGCCATGAAGGCTCGGGGCTTTCGACATCGGAGGGGCGGCCATCGGCCGGAGGGCAGGGGGACCCAGGACAGAGAGTGTCTTCCGTGTGGCAGCGGTTGGGCCACGCCATAGGTGCGGAGCGGCGGCGGGCGGAAGAGGCGCGGCTCACAATGGTCAGGGCGGAGAACTCCATGCGGAGGGGCCTGAGGCGGGCCGAGTGCCTCGAGGCAATCCGCAGGGGGTTGGAGGAGGACACAGCGTCGTCCCTGCGGACCCTCGGGGCCATGGAAATGTACCGCCTCCGGGACATCGAACAGGAGTTCGATGATGCCCTGGCCCGGGACACTACAGAGTGAGCCGCTGGACTAGCCCGCCGCCTTTGTATATAGTTATTTAGTTTTAGGTTTCCTTTCTTTCGAATTATGATTTGGAGTCGACGGACACTGCTCCACTTTTTGTATACAGTTGATTTTTAGGTAGGTTTTTTTAGTAGGTTTCCTTTGTTCAGTTGGGCTCATGGACACTTGGTAGTTTTTTTTACGTACATGCATGTTTTTTGTTCTCATTCACATTGTAGTTAGTTTTCTTTCTTTTGCATTCTTAATTTTTTTTAATACAATTTAGTTAGCATACTTCACTGTGTGGTGTCATCTCATTGGTTTCATGCATGTCATGTTGTGTGTTTTGCCATTATATTGCAACCATTGTGTGTGACAGACATGGGTTCATTAGCTTCTTGAACATTGGGGGTGTAACATGTGATTTCCATTTCCATGTGGGTGAATGGGTTACTTGGTAGGGCTTTTTGGATGTGGAGGCTGTCCATTACGCACATGATTGGGGATTGTGAGCACCTGGTGGAGGGTGACCCTGCACTGCCGGGGGATGGGGGTGGTGGGAGACATGAGTGGGGGCCTGGTGGAGGGTGACCCTGCTCTGCCGGGGGGTGGGGGTGGTGGGAGAAATGAGTGGGGGCCTGGTGGGGGCTGCCCATGGTGGCTGGGGGGTGGGGGTGGTGGGAGACATGAGTGGGGGGCCTGGTGGAGGGTGAGGGTGCAGAGGGACATGAGTGGGGGCCTGGTGGAGGGTGACCCTGCACTGCCGGGGGGTGGGGGTGGTGGGAGACATGAGTAGGGGCCTGGTGGAGGCTGCCCCTGCACTGCCGGGGGGTGGGGGTGGTGGGAGACATGAGTGGGGGCCTGGTGGAGGGTGACCCTGCACTGCCGGGGGGTGGGGGTGGTGGGAGACATGAGTGGGGGCCTGGTGGAGGCTGCCCCTGCACTGCTGAGGGGTGGGGGTGGTGGGACACATGAGTGGGGGCCTGGTGGGGGCTGGCCATGGTGGCTGGGGGGTGGGGGTGGTGGGAGACATGAGTGGGGGCCTGGTGGAGGGTGACCCTGCACTGCCGGGGGGTGGGGGTGCAGGGGGACATGAGTGGGGGCCTGGTGGAGGGTGACCCTGCACTGCCGGGGGGTGGGGGTGGTGGGAGACATGAGTGGGGGCCTGGTGGAGGGTGACCCTGGATGCTGGGGGGTGGGGGTGCAGGGGGACATGAGTGGGGGCCTGGTGGAGGCTGCCCCTGCACTGCTGGGGGGTGGGGGTGGTGGGAGACATGAGTGGGGGCTTGGTGGAGGGTAACCCTGCACTGCCGGGGGGTGGGGGTGGTGGGAGACATGAGTGGGGGCCTGGTGGAGGGTGACCCTGCACTGCCGGGGGGTGGGGGTGGTGGGAGACATGAGTGGGGGCCTGGTGGAGGGTGACCCTGCACTGCCGGGGGGTGGGGGTGCAGGGGGACATGAGTGGGGGCCTGGTGGAGGGTGACCCTGCACTGCCAGGGGGTGGGGGTGGTGGGAGACATGAGTGGGGGCCTGGTGGGGGCTGCCCATGGTGGCAGGGGTGTGGGGGTGGTGGGAGACATGAGTGGGGGCCTGGTGGAGGGTGACCCTGCACTGCCGGGGGGTGGGGGTGGTGGGAGACATGAGTGGGGGCCTGGTGGAGGGTGACCCTGGATGCTGGGGGGGTGGGGGTGCAGGGGGACATGAGTGGGGGCCTGGTGGAGGGTGACCCTGCACTGCCGGGGGGTGGGGGTGCAGGGGGACATGAGTGGGGGCCTGGTGGAGGGTGACCCTGGATGCTGGGGGGTGGGGGTGGTGGGAGACATGAGTGGGGGCCTGGTGGAGGTTGACCCTGCACTGCCGGGGGGTGGGGGTGGTGGGAGACATGAGTGGGGGCCTGGTGGGGGCTGCCCATGGTGGCTGGGGGGTGGGGGTGGTGGGAGACATGAGTGGGGGCCTGGTGGAGGGTGACCCTGCACTGCCGGGGGGTGGGGGTGCAGGGGGACATGAGTGGGGGCCTGGTGGAGGGTGACCCTGCACTGCCGGGGGGTGGGGGTGGTGGGAGACATGAGTGGGGGCCTGGTGGAGGCTGCCCCTGCACTGCCGGGGGGTGGGGGTGGTGGGGGACATGAGTGGGGACCTGGTGGAGGGTGACCCTGCACTGCCGGGGGGTGGGGGTGGTGGGACACATGAGTGGGGCCTGGTGGAGGCTGCCCCTGCACTGCTGGGGGGTGGGGGTGGTGGGACACATGAGTGGGGGCCTGGTGGGGGCTGGCCATGGTGGCAGTGGGGTGGGGGTGGTGGGACACATGAGTGGGGGCCTGGTTGAGGCTGCCCCTGGTGGCTGGGGGGTGGGGGTGGTGGGAGACATGAGTGGGGGCCTGGTGGGGGCTGGCCATGGTGGCAGGGGGGTGGGGGTGGTGGGACACATGAGTGGGGGCCTGGTGGGGGCTGGCCATGGTGGCTGGGGGGTGGGGGTGGTGGGAGACATGAGTGGGGGCCTGGTGGAGGGTGACCCTGCACTGCCAGGGGGTGGGGGTGCAGGGGGACATGAGTGGGGGCCTGGTGGAGGGTGACCCTGCACTGCCGGGGGGTGGGGGTGGTGGGAGACATGAGTGGGGGCCTGGTGGAGGGTTACCCTGGATGCTGGGGGGTGGGGGTGCAGGGGGACATGCGTGGGGGCCTGGTGGAGGGTGACCCTGCACTGCCGGGGGGTGGGGGTGGTGGGAGACATGAGTGGGGGCCTTCTGGGAGGGTGAGCCTGCACTGCCGCCGGGTGGGGGTGGTGGGAGACATGAGTGGGAGCCTGGTGGAGGGTGACCCTGCACTGCCGGGGGGTGGGGGTGGTGGGACACATGAGTGGGGGCCTGGTGGAGGCTGCCCCTGCACTGCTGGGGGGTGGGGGTGCTGGGACACATGAGTGGGGGCCTGGTGGGGGCTGGCCATGGTGGCAGGGGGGTGGGGGTGGTGGGACACATGAGTGGGGGCCTGGTTGAGGCTGCCCCTGGTGGCTGGGGGGTGGGGGTGGTGGGAGACATGAGTGGGGGCCTGGTGGGGGCTGGCCATGGTGGCAGGGGGGTGGGGGTGGAGGGACACATGAGTGGGGGCCTGGTTGGGGCTGGCCATGGTGGCTGGGGGGTGGGGGTGGTGGGAGACATGAGTGGGGGCCTGGTGGAGGGTGACCCTGGATGCTGGGGGGTGGGGGTGCAGGGGGACATGAGTGGGGGCCTGGTAGAGGCTGCCCCTGCACTGCTGGGGGGTGGGGGTGGTGGGAGACATGAGTGGGGGCTTGGTGGAGGGTGACCCTGCACTGCCGGGGGGTGGGGGTGGTGGGAGACATGAGTGGGGGCCTGGTGGAGGGTGACCCTGCACTGCCGGGGGGTGGGGGTGGTGGGAGACATGAGTGGGGGCCTGGTGGAGGGTGACCCTGCACTGCCTAGGGGTGGGGGTGCAGGGGGACATGAGTGGGGGCCTGGTGGAGGGTGACCCTGCACTGCCAGGGGGTGGGGGTGGTGGGAGACATGAGTGGGGGCCTGGTGGGGGCTGCCCATGGTGGCAGGGGTGTGGGGGTGGTGGGAGACATGAGTGGGGGCCTGGTGGAGGGTGACCCTGCACTGCCGGGGGGTGGGGGTGGGGGGAGACATGAGTGGGGGCCTGTTGGAGGGTGACCCTGCACTGCCGGGGGGTGGGGGTGGTGGGAGACATGAGTGGGGGCCTGGTGGAGGCTGACCCTGCACTGCCGGGGGGTGGGGGTGGTGTGAGACATGAGTGGGGGCCTGGTGGAGGGTGACCCTGGATGCTGGGGGGTGGGGGTGCAGGGGGACATGAGTGGGGGCCTGGTGGAGGGTGACCCTGCACTGCCGGGGGGTGGGGGTGGTGGGACACATGAGTGGGGGCCTGGTGGAGGCTGCCCCTGCACTGCTGGGGGGTGGGGGTGGTGGGAGACATGAGTGGGGGCCTGGTGGAGGGTGACCCTGCACTGCCGGGGGGTGGGGGTGGTGGGAGACATGAGTGGGGGCCTGGTGGAGGGTGACCCTGCACTGCCGGGGGGTGGGGGTGGTGGGAGACATGAGTGGGGGCCTGGTGGAGGCTGCCCCTGCACTGCTGGGGGGTGGGGGTGGTGGGAGACATGAGTGGGGGCCTGGTGGAGGGTGACCCTGCACTGCCGGGGGGTGGGGGTGGTGGGAGACATGAGTGGGGGCCTGTTGGAGGGTGACCCTGCACTGCCGGGGGGTGGGGGTGGTGGGAGACATGAGTGGGGGCCTGGTGGAGGCTGACCCTGCACTGCCGGGGGGTGGGGGTGGTGTGAGACATGAGTGGGGGCCTGGTGGAGGGTGACCCTGGATGCTGGGGGGTGGGGGTGGTGGGAGACATGAGTGGGGGCTTGGTGGAGGGTAACCCTGCACTGCCGGGGGGTGGGGGTGGTGGGAGACATGAGTGGGGGCCTGGTGGAGGGTGACCCTGCACTGCCGGGGGGTGGGGGTGGTGGGAGACATGAGTGGGGGCCTGAAGGAGGGTGACCCTGCACTGCCGGGGGGTGGGGGTGCAGGGGGACATGAGTGGGGGCCTGGTGGAGGGTGACCCTGCACTGCCAGGGGGTGGGGGTGGTGGGAGACATGAGTGGGGGCCTGGTGGGGGCTGCCCATGGTGGCAGGGGTGTGGGGGTGGTGGGAGACATGAGTGGGGGCCTGGTGGAGGGTGACCCTGCACTGCCGGGGGGTGGGGGTGGTGGGAGACATGAGTGGGGGCCTGGTGGAGGGTGACCCTGGATGCTGGGGGGGTGGGGGTGCAGGGGGACATGAGTGGGGGCCTGGTGGAGGGTGACCCTGCACTGCCGGGGGGTGGGGGTGCAGGGGGACATGAGTGGGGGCCTGGTGGAGGGTGACCCTGGATGCTGGGGGGTGGGGGTGGTGGGAGACATGAGTGGGGGCCTGGTGGAGGTTGACCCTGCACTGCCGGGGGGTGGGGGTGGTGGGAGACATGAGTGGGGGCCTGGTGGGGGCTGCCCATGGTGGCTGGGGGGTGGGGGTGGTGGGAGACATGAGTGGGGGCCTGGTGGAGGGTGACCCTGCACTGCCGGGGGGTGGGGGTGCAGGGGGACATGAGTGGGGGCCTGGTGGAGGGTGACCCTGCACTGCCGGGGGGTGGGGGTGGTGGGAGACATGAGTGGGGGCCTGGTGGAGGCTGCCCCTGCACTGCCGGGGGGTGGGGGTGGTGGGGGACATGAGTGGGGACCTGGTGGAGGGTGACCCTGCACTGCCGGGGGGTGGGGGTGGTGGGACACATGAGTGGGGCCTGGTGGAGGCTGCCCCTGCACTGCTGGGGGGTGGGGGTGGTGGGACACATGAGTGGGGGCCTGGTGGGGGCTGGCCATGGTGGCAGTGGGGTGGGGGTGGTGGGACACATGAGTGGGGGCCTGGTTGAGGCTGCCCCTGGTAGCTGGGGGGTGGGGGTGGTGGGAGACATGAGTGGGGGCCTGGTGGGGGCTGGCCATGGTGGCAGGGGGGTGGGGGTGGTGGGACACATGAGTGGGGGCCTGGTGGGGGCTGGCCATGGTGGCTGGGGGGTGGGGGTGGTGGGAGACATGAGTGGGGGCCTGGTGGAGGGTGACCCTGCACTGCCAGGGGGTGGGGGTGCAGGGGGACATGAGTGGGGGCCTGGTGGAGGGTGACCCTGCACTGCCGGGGGGTGGGGGTGGTGGGAGACATGAGTGGGGGCCTGGTGGAGGGTTACCCTGGATGCTGGGGGGTGGGGGTGCAGGGGGACATGCGTGGGGGCCTGGTGGAGGGTGACCCTGCACTGCCGGGGGGTGGGGGTGGTGGGAGACATGAGTGGGGGCCTTCTGGGAGGGTGAGCCTGCACTGCCGCCGGGTGGGGGTGGTGGGAGACATGAGTGGGGGCCTGGTGGAGGGTGACCCTGCACTGCCGGGGGGTGGGGGTGGTGGGACACATGAGTGGGGGCCTGGTGGAGGCTGCCCCTGCACTGCTGGGGGGTGGGGGTGCTGGGACACATGAGTGGGGGCCTGGTGGGGGCTGGCCATGGTGGCAGGGGGGTGGGGGTGGTGGGACACATGAGTGGGGGCCTGGTTGAGGCTGCCCCTGGTGGCTGGGGGGTGGGGGTGGTGGGAGACATGAGTGGGGGCCTGGTGGGGGCTGGCCATGGTGGCAGGGGGGTGGGGGTGGAGGGACACATGAGTGGGGGCCTGGTTGGGGCTGGCCATGGTGGCTGGGGGGTGGGGGTGGTGGGAGACATGAGTGGGGGCCTGGTGGAGGGTGACCCTGGATGCTGGGGGGTGGGGGTGCAGGGGGACATGAGTGGGGGCCTGGTAGAGGCTGCCCCTGCACTGCTGGGGGGTGGGGGTGGTGGGAGACATGAGTGGGGGCTTGGTGGAGGGTGACCCTGCACTGCCGGGGGGTGGGGGTGGTGGGAGACATGAGTGGGGGCCTGGTGGAGGGTGACCCTGCACTGCCGGGGGGTGGGGGTGGTGGGAGACATGAGTGGGGGCCTGGTGGAGGGTGACCCTGCACTGCCTAGGGGTGGGGGTGCAGGGGGACATGAGTGGGGGCCTGGTGGAGGGTGACCCTGCACTGCCAGGGGGTGGGGGTGGTGGGAGACATGAGTGGGGGCCTGGTGGGGGCTGCCCATGGTGGCAGGGGTGTGGGGGTGGTGGGAGACATGAGTGGGGGCCTGGTGGAGGGTGACCCTGCACTGCCGGGGGGTGGGGGTGGTGGGAGACATGAGTGGGGGCCTGTTGGAGGGTGACCCTGCACTGCCGGGGGGTGGGGGTGGTGGGAGACATGAGTGGGGGCCTGGTGGAGGCTGACCCTGCACTGCCGGGGGGTGGGGGTGGTGTGAGACATGAGTGGGGGCCTGGTGGAGGGTGACCCTGGATGCTGGGGGGTGGGGGTGCAGGGGGACATGAGTGGGGGCCTGGTGGAGGGTGACCCTGCACTGCCGGGGGGTGGGGGTGGTGGGACACATGAGTGGGGGCCTGGTGGAGGCTGCCCCTGCACTGCTGGGGGGTGGGGGTGGTGGGAGACATGAGTGGGGGCCTGGTGGAGGGTGACCCTGCACTGCCGGGGGGTGGGGGTGGTGGGAGACATGAGTGGGGGCCTGGTGGAGGGTGACCCTGCACTGCCGGGGGGTGGGGGTGGTGGGAGACATGAGTGGGGGCCTGGTGGAGGCTGCCCCTGCACTGCTGGGGGGTGGGGGTGGTGTGAGACATGAGTGGGGGCCTGGTGGAGGGTGACCCTGGATGCTGGGGGGTGGGGGTGCAGGGGGACATGAGTGGGGGCCTGGTGGAGGGTGACCCTGCACTGCCAGGGGGTGGGGGTGGTCGGAGACATGAGTGGGGGCCTGGTGGAGGCTGCCCCTGCACTGCCGGGGGGTGGGGGTGGTGGGAGACATGAGTGGGGGCCTGGTGGAGGGTGACCCTGCACTGCCGGGGGGTGGGGGTGGTGGGAGACATGAGTGGGGGCCTGGTGGAGGCTGCCCCTGCACTGCTGGGGGGTGGGGGTGGTGGGAGACATGAGTGGGGGCCTTGTGGGAGGGTGAGCCTGCACTGCCGCCGGGTGGGGGTGGTGGGAGACATGAGTGGGGGCCTGGTGGAGGGTGACCCTGCACTGCCGGGGGGTGGGGGTGGTGGGACACATGAGTGGGGGCCTGGTGGAGGGTGACCCTGCACTGCCGGGGGGTGGGGGTGGTGGGAGACATGAGTGGGGGCCTTGTGGGAGGGTGAGCCTGCACTGCCGCCGGGTGGGGGTGGTGGGAGACATGAGTGGGGGCCTGGTGGAGGGTGACCCTGCACTGCCGGGGGGTGGGGGTGGTGGGACACATGAGTGGGGGCCTGGTGGAGGCTGCCCCTGCACTGCTGGGGGGTGGGGGTGGTGGGACACATGATTGGGGGCCTGGTGGGGGCTGGCCATGGTGGCAGGGGGGTGGGGGTGGTGGGACACATGAGTGGGGGCCTGGTTGAGGCTGCCCCTGGTGGCTGGGGGGTGGGGGTGGTGGGAGACATGAGTGGGGGCCTGGTGGGGGCTGGCCATGGTGGCAGGGGGGTGGGGGTGGTGGGACACATGAGTGGGGGCCTGGTGGGGGCTGGCCATGGTGGCTGGGGGGTGGGGGTGGTGGGAGACATGAGTGGGGGCCTGGTGGAGGGTGACCCTGGATGCTGGGGGGTGGGGGTGCAGGGGGACATGAGTGGGGGCCTGGTGGAGGCTGCCCCTGCACTGCTGGGGGGTGGGGGTGGTGGGAAACATGAGTGGGGGCTTGGTGGAGGGTGACCCTGCACTGCCGGGGGGTGGGGGTGGTGGGAGACATGAGTGGGGGCCTGGTGGAGGGTGACCCTGCACTGCCGGGGGGTGGGGGTGGTGGGAGACATGAGTGGGGGCCTGGTGGAGGGTGACCCTGCACTGCCGGGGGGTGGGGGTGCAGGGGGACATGAGTGGGGGCCTGGTGGAGGGTGACCCTGCACTGCCAGGGGGTGGGGGTGGTGGGAGACATGAGTGGGGGCCTGGTGGAGGGTGACCCTGGATGCTGGGGGGTGGGGGTGCAGGGGGACATGAGTGGGGGCCTGGTGGAGGGTGACCCTGCACTGCCGGGGGGTGGGGGTGGTGGGAGACATGAGTGGGGGCCTGGTGGGGGCTGCCCATGGTGGCAGGGGTGTGGGGGTGGTGGGAGACATGAGTGGGGGCCTGGTGGAGGGTGACCCTGCACTGCCGGGGGGTGGGGGTGGTGGGAGACATGAGTGGGGGCCTGGTGGAGGGTGACCCTGCACTGCCGGGGGGTGGGGGTGGTGGGAGACATGAGTGGGGGCCTGGTGGAGGGTGACCCTGCACTGCCGGGGGGTGGGGGTGGTGGGAGACATGAGTGGGGGCCTGGTGGAGGCTGCCCCTGCACTGCTGGGGGGTGGGGGTGGTGTGAGACATGAGTGGGGGCCTGGTGGAGGGTGACCCTGGATGCTGGGGGGTGGGGGTGCAGGGGGACATGAGTGGGGGCCTGGTGGAGGGTGACCCTGCACTGCCGGGGAGTGGGGGTGGTCGGAGACATGAGTGGGGGCCTGGTGGAGGCTGCCCCTGCACTGCCGGGGGGTGGGGGTGGTGGGAGACATGAGTGGGGGCCTGGTGGAGGGTGACCCTGCACTGCCGGGGGGTGGGGGTGGTGGGAGACATGAGTGGGGGCCTGGTGGAGGCTGCCCCTGCACTGCTGGGGGGTGGGGGTGGTGTGAGACATGAGTGGGGGCCTGGTGGAGGGTGACCCTGGATGCTGGGGGGTGGGGGTGCAGGGGGACATGAGTGGGGGCCTGGTGGAGGGTGACCCTGCACTGCCGGGGGGTGGGGGTGGTGGGAGACATGAGTGGGGGCCTGGTGGAGGGTGACCCTGCACTGCCGGGGGGTGGGGGTGGTGGGAGACATGAGTGGGGGCCTGGTGGGGGCTGCCCATGGTGGCAGGGGGGTGGGGGTGGTGGGAGACATGAGTGGGGGCCTGGTGGAGGGTGACCCTGCACTGCCGGGGGGTGGGGGTGGTGGGAGACATGAGTGGGGGCCTGGTGGAGGCTGCCCCTGGTGGCTGGGGGGTGGGGGTGGTGGGAGACATGAGAGGGGGCCTGGTGGGGGCTGGCCATGGTGGCAGGGGGGTGGGGGTGGTGGGACACATGAGTGGGGGCCTGGTGGGGGCTGGCCATGCTGGCTGGCGGGTGGGGGTGGTGGGAGACATGAGTGGGGGCCTGGTGGAGGGTGACCCTGCACTGCCGGGGGGTGGGGGTGGTGGGAGACATGAGTGGGGGCCTGGTGGAGGCTGCCCCAATTGGCTGGGGGGTGGGGGTGGTGGGAGACATGAGAGGGGGCCTGGTGGGGGCTGGCCATGGTGGCAGGGGGGTGGGGGTGGTGGGACACATGAGTGGGGGCCTGGTGGGGGCTGGCCATGCTGGCTGGGGGGTGGGGGTGGTGGGAGACATGAGTGGGGGCCTGGTGGAGGGTGACCCTGCACTGCCGGGGGGTGGGGGTGCAGGGGGACATGAGTGGGGGCCTGGTGGAGGTTGACCCTGCACTGCCGGGGGGTGGGGGTGGTGGGAGACATGAGTGGGGGCCTGGTGGGGGCTGCCCATGGTGGCAGGGGGGTGGGGGTGGTGGGAGACATGAGTGGGGGCCTGGTGGAGGGTGACCCTGCACTGCCGGGGGGTGGGGGTGGTGGGACACATGAGTGGGGGCCTGGTGGGGGCTGGCCATGGTGGCAGGGGGGTGGGGGTGGTGGGACACATGAGTGGGGGCCTGGTGGAGGCTGCCCCTGGTGGCTGGGGGGTGGGGCTGGTGGGAGACATGAGTGGGTGCCTGGTGGGGGCTGGCCATGGTGGCAGGGGGGTGGGGGTGGTGGGACACATGAGTGGGGGCCTGGTCGGGGCTGGCCATGGTGGCTGGGGGGTGGAGGTGGTGGGAGACATGAGTGGGGGCCTGGTGGGGGCTGGCCATGGTGGCAGGGGGGTGGGGGTGGTGGGACACATGAGTGGGGGCCTGGTGGGGGCTGGCCATGGTGGCTGGGGGTGGTGGGAGACATGAGTGGGGGCCTGGTGGAGGGTGACCCTGCACTGCCGGGGGGTGGGGTGGTGGGAGACATGAGTGGGGGCCTGGTGGGGGCTGCCCATGGTGGCAGGGGGGTGGGGGTGGTGGGAGACATGAGTGGGGGCCTGGTGGAGGGTGACCCTGCACTGCCGGGGGGTGGGGGTGCAGGGGGACATGAGTGGGGGCCTGGTGGAGGCTGCCCCTGCACTGCTGGGGGGTGGGGGTGGTGGTAGACATGCATTATTGATCAGTAGTGCAAGGTGACATGTGGCTTGGCTGGGGGCATGCCCATGGTGGTTGGGCTGCCTGCGGGACATGAGCAGGGGTGCAGGGTAGTCCCCTGTGGTGTGGGCTGCCTGCAGGGGCCGTGGAGGTTGTGGAGCGTACACCTGGGAGGACCCACAAGGCCAATTCACGTGTAGTACTCCCCAGAACCCCTGAAATACACGTACCCTGATGGAATAGCGTGTGCAACTTCCCGCGCACCCATGTAATACACGTACCCTGCTCGCACTGGCCCATTCGCGTGTGGAACTTCCCGCGCACCCCTGAAATGCACGTACCCTGCAGAATTCGCGTGTGGAACTTCCCGCGCACCCCTGAAATACACGTACCCTGATGGAATCGCGTGTGGAACTTCCCGCGCACCCCTGAAATACACGTACCCTGCTCGCACTGGGACTATCGCGTGTGTAACTTCCCACGCACCCCTGAAATACACGTACCCTGCTCGCACTGGGACTATCGCGTGTGGAACTTCCCGTGCACCCCTGAAATACACGTACCCTGATGGAATCGCGTGTGGAACTTCCCGCGCACCCCTGAAATACACGTACCCTGCTCGCACTGGGACTATCGCGTGTGTAACTTCCCGCGCACCCCTGAAATACACGTACCCTGCTCGCACTGGGACTATCGCGTGTGGAACTTCCTGCGCACCCATGTAATACACGTACCCGGCCAAATCGCGTGTGAGACTTCCCGCGCACCCCGGTATACACGCACACGTATTTTTTGTCAGCGGGTCCGTGTTTGTGGGTACCCCTTTGCACGTCATTTGTCCTGGAGGGCCACAGTATAGTACATTCATCATGGCAGTATATAGGTGCTATTTGTTGGCGCACCTTTTGGCGCACATTTCTTACAGCCGCAGAGACGCTACCGCCTGCTTCCTTGTGGCGGTCGTGTTTGTGCCTGTGCGCTGGTTTGAGCGTGCGCTTTTTTGCCCTATTCTATTCCATGAATACGTGTTGTAGGCTAGCGTGTGGGCGTTCCGCGCACTTGTGCCCTGTACTTCCCCCGTGACGCCCACGTTTTGGCAAGTTGTTCCCCATTCCGAGTGTTACGCCCGTGTTCCGCCTACTTTTGTTGTGTGCGCCGCGCTATGTGCGATTTTCGCTCTGGCCTGTGCGATTTTCGCTGTGACCTGGCGCATGCTGTTAGATGGCCTGTGCGCCAACGTGCGCCGCGCACTTTTTTATCGCACATCCGCTGGTTTTCTCGCGCACGGACTTCCATGAATCGATGTGCGCTGCTTTTCGTGCGATTTTCGCACTTGCACTGCGATTTTCGCTATTCCACTGCGATTCGCACGTTTTTGCCCACTTGCGCCGCGCAAATTATTCCATGAATCGGCCTCTATGTTTTGTAGTACATACATTTTTCGCAGAGATGGAGTCCATCTTACTTATGCTGGCAATCAGATTTTTCTGAGAAATGTACAAAATGCATTGCGACCTTTTTTGGAATTACAACAACGATTTTGAAGTAGATGTTAAGCATTTACAATTTTTGACTTACAAACAACATCCAAAGGCTCTTTTCAGAGCCACCACTTCTTTCCAGAGAAAATTACAATGTTTGTGATGGAGTAGCAACCCAATTTTTTTAATGTTCGCGAACTGTCCGCGGACTTCTAAAAAATACAAAGAGCCCTGCTTCATTTATTTTCACTTCTATTTTTTAACTGGGAAAGGCGGCTCTGAAAAGAGCCTTATTTTTTTTTGATTTTTGTATTTTTGTATTTTTTTTGGTTTTTCAGACACGACACACTAGGAGAGGAGGGTAAAGGAGGGTAAAGGGGGGGGGACCAACCACAGGGATAAGAAAGGGCGAGCTGAGAGAGGAAGATGTAGAGTGGGTTTTATTCGGGTAGTGAGCAGGTCTTCTCGTGCTCTGAGACGATAGTCTCAAAAGCACTCCGAAGTCGCTCCCCCCTGCAAGGTACTGTGTCACAGTACATACATACAACTGTGACCCTCGAAAGGTAAGGGTCATCAGCATTCTGTATGGCCTGTGAGGCAGCTTGAGGAAGACGCTGTCCCACAGAGGTGGTCCTTGTGGTGACAGGATCAGAAACAGAGGATGAAGTAGAGGAAATCAACCTGCTATGTTCTTCGCAAGGTACAACCCTGCGAATAGCCCCAGAGTGAAATGACCTCAGGTGTCGCTTCATAGTAGTGGTCCCAAAGCTGTACTTACCGTGCTTCCCGCGACTGAGTATCATTTTGCACTCATTGCAGGTAACACGGTTCGCACAAGCCTTAGGAACATTACCATGAATGGTAAATAACCGCCACACCCAAGACTCATGCCTAGTGCGGGTAGTAGGGTTTTCCTCTACCTCATTCTCATCATCCTCTTCTTCCTCCTCCGCATCCTCACTCCTGTTCCCCTCTTCAGGCCCTTAGGGAGGTGGTGGTGGAGGGTTGGGGGTGGTGCTGAAGCAGGTGCAGCACCAAGTGGCAGTTCAGCAGCCAAGGATGCCATCTCGATGATGGTGTAATCTGCAGGTGGCAGCAAAAATCACTGTGTTCTGAAGAATAGCCAGAAACACAATGGGAATAAGCTCTTGGGCGTGGTCTTTTATAGGGGTGCTTGTGCGCGGTTCGCAGACATGCGCACTGTCCGCGGACAGATCGAACACAGAAAAAGGATCGGAAAGTTTCAAAAGGTATATAGAAACTCAAGATTGCTATGTGGGACTTGTGCCATGGTGAGATTTTATTGAAAAATATTATGGTTTAACTGAAAATGTACTTTTAAATTGTTCGGGGACACGAACAGTGTCTGTATTTCAGGACACATGATGACCGTGGGCGCGGTCATATGATCCGTTCGCGAACTAGTCCGCGAAGGAAGCGCCTGTCCGCAGGACACCAAGTGCATGGAGATTGGTTAGCGCATGCGCATTGATGTCCTATGGACACTGTTCGGGTTCTGATGTAATTAAAAGTCCGTCACACGTGAAACGAACATTTCAGGACACCGCGTGTGTTCTTAGAACAGTTTAAACTTGGTAGCGAACAGTAAGGACAGATATAGTGTTCTTCAGGACACCTGTAATTTAGTTTATGTACGAACATTTCAGGACACCAATTGTGTTCTTAGAACAGTTTCAATTGGGTAGCGAACACTATGAACAGGTATAGTGTTCTTCAGGACACCTCCATTTTCGTTTACGTACGAACATTTCAGGACACCAATAGCGTTCTTAGAACATTTTGAACTTGCTAGCGAACAGTACCGGACAGGTATAGTGTTCTTTAGGACACTTTAATTTTTGTTTGTTTACGAACAATTCAGGACACCTCGTGTGTTCTTAGTACAGTTTCATGTTGCTAGCGAACACTACGAACAGTTGTACTGTTGTTCAGGACACATCATTTCCGTTTATTTACGAACATTTCAGGACACCAATAGCGTTCTTAGAACAGTTTGAACTTGCTAGCGAACATTACGGACAGATATAGTGTTCTTTAGAACACTTTAATTTTTGTTTCTTTACGAACATTTCAGGACACCACGTGTGTTCTTAGAACAGTTTCAACTTGCTAGCGAACAGTACGAACAGGTGTGGTGTTCTTCAGGACACCTCCATTTTCGTTTATGTACGAACATTTCAGAACACTCGCACTGTCCGCGGACACTTTTATTGTTTTTTTAAAAAAAAAAACGGAAACTATTCACAATACAATATAAAAATTTAACTTTATTTAACATATATTAATAATTTATGACAGAGAAGGTGATGCAGAAACAGAAACAAAAACAGGAGAATTTGGGGTTTCAACATGATTGGTATTAGGTGAAGAAGGGATGGAAATCTCATCAAAACGTTTTGGATTATGGAGAGGGTTTGGGGATAATTGACTGCGATATGGTGAGGAGGGACAAGTACATGTGGGGCAATGGTACGAGGTTTTTGGTTTGAAATGATTTTCTACAAAAGTTTTTAAATTATTAAAATTAGCCAACAATACATCCATTTTTTCTTCTATATTGTGAAGACTGTTATCCATAACAGGGTTTTCTGAAGTTTTTTCTATTTTGGTATGCTCTGTACAAAAAATAATATATATGTTAAATGTATATAAAAAAATAATAAATAAATGGTTTATATTATAAAGTGTTTACCATTAGTTTCACTATCTTGTGACATTTCTTCATGTGGGAAATTGGCCTCTAGCCATTCCAGAGTACTAGACATTTCTGTGAGAAAAAAAAAGATAATATATTTTTTAATCTAATACAGAAAGTTTATAAATATATAAGTAAAATGAAGTACACTTACTATTTCTGGTAAAATAAGTCCTATGTATTCAGTGGGTCTGGTCTTGTTCTCAGTTCTGTTGTGTCTGTGAGTTAATTATGTTGGAAGCCAATTTATCTTCTTGTGGTATATTCCATTTCAGAACATATTGTATTTAAATGAATGGTTAGTGTGTTACATATATGGGTTACATTTCTTATGTATTACTATATGTAATGTGTTTGTGTGCTGCTTTTTGAATTTGTTAAATGTTCCTATATTATGATATAACAATCAAACATACCCCCCTCCCCCCCCACAGTTTTTAGGTAGTGGTACTGTTCTCCGAACATGTCTGCGAACATTAAATAAGTTCGCGGACATCAAGTACATAAGAAGAGATCTAGTCAGTTCCATGTGACATGTATATAAAGTCAAAGTCATTATTGTTAAGTTGTGCTACTAAAAAACTATGAAATTCAGTGAAAAAAACTTTGTTAAAGGGACGTTATGGTTAAGTTGCGCTACTAAAAACCTATGAAATTCAGTGAAAAAAACTTTGTTAAAGGGACGTTATGGTTAAGTTGTGCTACTAAAAACCTATGAAATTCAGTGAAAAAACTTTGTTAAAGGGACGTTATGGTTCCAAGTAAAACCGAAAAACCGTTGAAATTCGCCAGTTATGGTAAGCTAAGCAACCATAACTCGCGCCACCACCGTGCACTGCTAAGACTAACACCCAGGACATCAAAGATGACATCACAAATGTCATTGATGACATCACTGATGACATCACATGTGTATGTACTTCTCATGAAATATGTGTAGAAGGGATTGTTATTATGTTGAGAAAAAAGTGTCAAGAATCATTGCAAGAAATATACCCTAATAAGTGCATTGAACGATGCATTGATATAAATAGCATCCTATTATGGGGTTCTATCTAGTATACTAAGCTACTCATACAGAAACATAACATTGTGTGCAGCGTACAAGATGAAGGTATGATATTCGTAATGTTAATATGTTGAATAATGAAATGATAATTGTTTTCTTAATAGATTTTTGTGTACTGTGAAATATGTAATAAGTAGCTAATAAAACCCATGTATTACATAATTGCATTACTATAGACAAAACACAAAGACACAAGAACACATACCAATATGGGTATATACAGGGAAAGTGAAGTTAGCAAAAAAGCACAAGTAGTAGCAGAAACAATTCATAACTTAACTGATTAGTTTCATGCAAATAAATGATTGCTCTGTTTCAAAGCTGCTATTTACCCTATGTATATGTATCACTTGATGTGATTGGACCCTAAGGAAAGTAGTGTGAGTACAATGTATACAAATATGACCATATACAGGGAAAGTACAGCCATAAAAAAAACAACAGAACTATCAGAAAGTGCTCATAAGTCTAGTGATTATCTTTATGCACAAAAAGGATTGCTGTCTTTCAAGCTTGTGTTTTCCCATATGTATATGTTTCATATGATGTGACTGTACTCTAAGGGAATTACTGTAAGAACCTACTAGAAGGATATGTCAACAAATAAAATAAAATTCTTAGTTTCTGACTGTTACTGAAGAAAACCATGTGGCCTAGATATGTCAGCAAAAGAAAAAATAGTGAGCCAGACATGTGATGTCATCAGTGATGTCATCAATGACATTTGTGATGTCATCTTTGATGTCCTGGGTGTTAGTCTTAGCAGTGCACGGTGGTGGCGCGAGTTATGGTTGCTTAGCTTACCATAACTGGCGAATTTCAAGGGTTTTTCGGTTTTACTTGGAACCATAACGTCCCTTTAACAACGTTTTTTTCACTGAATATATATATAATGTACATTCAGTAAAAACACTTTAAAGGAATGTTATACTTCACAGTGAAACCAAAAAACACTGCTCATTCCCCCATTATGGTAAGTTAAGCAACCATAACTCGCACCATTTACACGCATTGCTAAGACTAACACCCAGGACATCAAAGATGACATCACAAAAATCATTGATGACATCACTGATGACATTACATGTGAAAAGAATGTTGATGAAAAGTCCCTACCTGCAAGGGGCGCTTTCTATTATGTTGGGAGCAAGATGTCAAGGGTGATTGTGTAATGTTAAACATGTAATAACTAGCTAACAAATCATGACTTAATACACACTTGTGCTAGTACAAACAATACATATGAAGACTCGAAATGTAAGGCATGCAAATTTGCCCAGAACAAAACAAACTATATACATCTAATTACAAAGCATCTTGTAGAATTGGGTAGTCACATTACATGCAATACTGAATACGTGGTTTATGCCCTCCTATGCTCTTGTAACCGCTGGTACATTGGCAGTACCATCGGTAAATTGAAACTCAGAATTTTACAGCAAATGAGAGCGATAAAAAACTGTAACCCTTCTTACCCAATGGCAGTCCACTTTAAAGACATACATGAGAGCAAGTTGGACAGCCTGATATTCTTTGGATTACATCATGTTCGAGCCAACCCTCATGGGGGCAACAGAGAACTAGCACTATGCCAAATGGAGACTAGATTTATTTTGGACCTTCAATCGAAAAAACCTAAAGGCCATAACCTTGATGAAGAGTTATACACATACTTAGGAACTTGAGAAAATGGTTTACTAAGAACTAATTATCGTTTTTAATTGTTCTTATTGCCTTGTGGAAATATTCTGGTTCACTAGTGTATATTAATTTCAGTTCATTTTTTAACTATCAGTTTGTATATCTACAAGAACTTTAGAAAGTAAGGCTTGGTGGCATAATGCTTTTATTACATCTTAAGATTTTAACAATTTGTGATTAGTGCCTGGTTGTGGTTATATGATTGTTCAATCAATGGTGTTTATATGTGTTTTTTATTCATTTTAAATTTCTACTCTGTGGTGGTTCCCGTACAAAGATAATGAGAATGGTCTCTAGTAATAGTTAATTTTTGCTACCAATATTTAAATACAGAAGGCCTAGTTTGGATTCATGCTTATATAAATGTTAATTTTACTCATAGATTATATTTGCATTATGCACTTTATTACTCTACCTTCAGTGAAATTTCATTTGCACTATGCACTTTATGAATGAATTTCAAGTGAGAACTTTATGCAAATTCGCACTTTAGGAATGGTTACGAAAAGCAAAGCACTATGCACTTTATTGATCAGCATTCGACATATACTAATATGTAAGGCTTGATTTATGCACTTTATGACCTGTTTACAGTTTACTAGCATTATGCACTTTATTGTAAAGGTTCAGACCTTTTGTCTGTCCATAAAGGTTCATACTTTATTCGCCTTTAAAAACATCCGTAACTGAAGTGGTTGCATTGTTAACTCACGTTACCTCTACCTCAGGCAACGTTTAAATATGAGCGACACAATTTGATAGAGATGCCTAAGTTAACAACGCACTACTGAACACATATAAGAATGTGTTAAAAAAGTTGGGAATCCACCTATACTCCCACGGTTATGTCTGCCTTTAAAAAAGAGTATTAGTAACCAAGTATAGGCGAGAGCTGTTGCAATAGCCATTACAAAATGGCAAGTTCTGGTAGCAATGAAAACTAAAAAGGGACCACCACTGGTAGTAGAACCATAGAGTTGGGTAATGGTGGGTATATTTACACAATGTCACTGAGCACTCATTTGTATGTGATCAAGCAGCGAGGAAGCTGTGAAACACGTTGTACCGTGTGGATTCTACCTTGGCTAATGCCGTTATAAAACTGGATATTTTTTAAGGACAATTTATTGCTTTTTGTCTTCAATAACGGACGAAGCATTTCTCTGCCGAGTATTTCATTGTTTGGAGTGCCATCCCCTCTGGGGAAAAAGAAGAAATCATTTTTCCCTTCTTTTGGAATATATATATATATATATATATATATATATAATATATATATATGTTAGGTTTTCGTGTAAAATGAAGAAAGTTGTCATGTAGTGACGTTTTAGGTGAAAAATAGAAAAGTGCTAAATGAAAACTCCAGGGGGCGGATTCATCCCTCCCATCATTTCAACTACATAACTCCAGGTGCCTAACCACAAAGAGGGGTTCGGTAGTGGGGGTGGATTAAAATTCAGGGCTCATAAGCCAGCACCTCCTAATTTTAATATTTCAGAGGTGTGGCTTTGAGGTCAAAAGTGGATGCACAAGCCAGAGAGCGAAGAACTGCCTCAAATACACTGGGTGAATACTGAAAAAGAGTTGCAGAATTTAACCTTGCCTGGAAGGGGCCTGACCCTACCGGGGGTGGAATTGCTGATGAGAGTGCTGAAGGAAGTCAGAGAAACGGAGACAGATGCTGAGATCTTTGCGAGGGAAGCCAAATAGAAGCCAAATAGAGGGATGCATTCTGGTGGCTATAAATGATTGATGTGCCTGACCAGATCCCTATTTTCCCCAAAAGAGGGTCCGGAAATGCTGATGACTTCCCTCTGTGCCAGCCCCAGAGACATTCTATGTAAGTAACGTCTCTCACTGAACCAAGTGTGGGGATTTGTTTGATTCAATACCTTCCCCTGAACTAATGTGTGGGGTATGGAAGTCGCCCTTTAGCATTTTACCAAATAATAATTCAATTAATTTCCCTACAGTTAAATAACACGGGTGATTTTGTTAACATTTGAAATTAACAAAACCTCTCCCAATGTGAATAAGAAATATAGTCATTGAAAGTGAGTTGTTATTTCTAATTTCATTCCAAACCCCAAAACACCCTCAAGGGAAGGGGTGTCCTTGTTTAAAAACAAAATTCCTAATGGTTCTCCATTCCTCAGACCTGGCCTTAAAGCGGAGGAGGGGTAACACATACACTGAATGTCAGGGTTTTTGGTGCTGGGGCAGAGGTGTCTTGCCAAACGAAATGAAGTGAGGTACGTAATTGAAATGACTCTCTCTACAGAGAGTGAGAAAGTGACTCCACGTAGAAGAGATTCTGCATTGCATAGGGGCGCAGGAAGAAGGGTTCTATCAATCCAAAGTGTTATCAAAAGTCTGTTGTGCATTCAAAACTGCTAGCATTTTCAAACGCGCAGGGAAATTAAATATACAAAGTGCTGCATGTGTGAAATTGCTTTTGAAAATAGAAAAAGGTTGCAGTTGATTTAAATCTAAACCATATCAAGGAATTCTAATGCTCATAATCATGTAATGTTCCAAGGCGTTGTTTAATTTTGACATTCAAGGGTTTTTGTGGTATAGAAAGGTTGAACTGTTTAATTGGCCTGTGTTCTGTGTACATGAGACCCAAAAGAGAAGTACCAAAAAGTGAGTTTTGTTTTGAAGCTTTATGTGCCACAGATAAGGTGGCGTGTGTAACCATTTGGTGCAAATATTCATTGAACCTATTATTTAATAAATATATATTTTTTCTGTACCCTGGCCTGGTTCTTGGCATATTGGTGGCACAGAGGGAGGGATCTAAGTGACTCTATATGAGTCATAGACTGGGCTATACTGAATCAGACTAATTATATATTGTGTGGCGCTTTAATTGGGGGGGTGAACTCCCCATGTTAAGGGAAGTCTCTAAATATATTGTTACAGTGGGGTTGGCTCAGAAGGAAGACACAGAACAACGTGCCTGCCTGGGGAAGCAAACACTGGTGATGTTAATTATTTATGAATGTTTATTGTGTAGTTTCTAAAGGGTGTTTTAGACTTTGTGCTCATTTTGATGCATCATTCCTGGAAAAGGGGCCAGGTCATGTTGTGTTGTACCTTAAAGGGTGTTTTGATCGTTGTGTACATTTTGATGTGTCATTCATGTTGTACAATGATGCCAGCATTGTGGCAGTCTTTTGGAGTCTGGTTCCTGTTGGAGGGTTCTGGATAGGGTTCTACCCTGGTTTGTTGAATAGCCAGGTTTTTAAAAGTTTCCGTAATGTTACTGTTATCCTTATTTCTTTTGGGATTGAATTCCACAGTTTTGCTATAAGGATAGAGAAGGCAGTACATCCATACTTGTTTTTCTTATAGTACCTCGATTCTATAAGTATGTTGCTGCTTCTTAGGCAGAAACCTGTACAGTTCCCTCTGGGACCACTGCAAAAGATTTAAGACTACACGTGTTTGGCAGTTAACCCACTTGGTAGCAGTCTGTACCACACATATCCACTTGGTAGCTGTGGCTGAGCAGTCAGACTTCCCTCAAGAGGAGTTAGGCAGTATACAGAGTATTCACAATAGGTCAAAAGAACGCAATAGAACAAGTAAACACTGACCAGGGCTTGGTGTAAAAGAGATATAATTATTTATTTAAAACCACATCTAGAACAACACACAGGCACTAATAGTAAGCAATTCAAAAACACGGTCACTAAAAGATATACACTCACTTAGAAGAATATTAGACAAGTCTTAAGTAAAGCCCCACTTATTTTCAGACAGCAGTGAGCGTTTAACGCAGATGGCACTCTAATAATTTGTTTTAAAAGGGAGAGAAAAGCAGAGAATACATTGAAACAGGTCCCAACACTTTTACAAGAACACAACAAGAGAGGAAGGCAAAGTAAAACCGTGTAGTTAGAGTTCAGTAGGCCGGATCCACTTTAAGAGGATCAAAACAAATTGTGTCCAAGGTCACACGGTTGCAGTGCACAAAAAGTCTTGTAATGGTTCAAAAAGGAGTTGGACCAAAGAAAGGGACCAGTTAGAAGGTCAAGGCGGCCAGCCCAGTCCAGAAGGTTAAGGGGTTATTATTACCTTGTAGCAATCTTTAGAAAGGAGGCCTAGCGGACAAGGTACCTTAAAGTGGTGAGAATACTCCAGCGGGGGCAGTTGTTCCTGGCAGCGGATGCAAGTTGGTGCTTCGTCCGGGGGCAGAGAGGATCTCATCGGGGAGGAAGACAGGAGTCCGTTGCACTGCCAGGGAAGAAACCAGCCGCGGAGTTCTCAATTAAAAGGAACGGTCCTTTAGTTCGCGGTCCAGTGGTAAGTGGCTATCCAGTTGCCGGGGTGCTTGGCACGGGCAATTCGACCACAAGCCGGTCTGGGGTGCGAAGAGAAGAAGGTAAACTGGTTGTGCCCACCAGTCAGGGGAAGAAGCCTCTCAAGCAGGGAGATCTTCTCTGTCGTCGGGAAGTGGTGAGTCGGTTCCGCAGGGCTCCACCGGTGGTGTCATCGTGGTAGGTCGGCTCAGCTTCTCCCTCGTCAGATTCTCAGGTCCTGTGGCGACTTCTGAAGTTCCAGTCCCCAAAGCCCTGCTTTTATGCAGCACACCTCCATTCACTCAGCCTAGCTGTCAATCAAACATGCTAAGTGGTGAGCCGGCCGGCTCATCACTTGGGCCAATCACACAAGAGTGCGACTTAAGTTACCAAGGTAACTCAGTCCAGGGTGCCTAAACCCCCTCCCACACCCCCTGTGGTACCCAGACAGAGTGGCACCACTTTTGGAGGCTTCTGTGGAGAAGCCCGCCAAAAAGTGGAACAAAGGGCTCGACTTGGGTTGGAGTCACAGAAGAGAACACAAACGCCATTTTAGAATAGAGTCCTGGCAAAAAATACCAACCGGCGAATTAATAGTAAATAAATAAACCGGCGGTATGTTCGAGGCTATGATAATTAAATAATTAAAGTTGGTAGCCTCAAACAATGGGAAAATCCCATAGGAATATATTTGCGGTCGAATATAAAAAGTAGTATCCACTGCCACCAGCCAAAACTCGATCGGGGGGACGGAGACGTGCCCCCTCGACTAACAGACCCCGGGGCAATCGAATTGCCCCGACCAGTACATCCACAATATGATGGTTTGTACTGGTTTCTGTTAATAATTTGGTACTAGTAACGCCAATGGTGACTTTACATGCCCTGGGAGACAGTAGGCAGTCCCAGGATATGGAGTCAATGGTGGGGTGTCACTATGACACCCCTGAGTTAATGCACGGAGGGTGCTGTGTAACACACATAGTAAAAAACACATGAGACCCTATGGAGTAAAGGACCCCATAGCCCATAAAACACATTAGCAGTCAAAGGAACACCATAAATCATGTCCAAGAGTGGGAGAAAAAGAGTCTCACTCTTGGCAGGAGAAAAAAACAAACTCCAGAAATCCAGCAAAGCTGCTGGGGGACTCACTAGGTTAGGAAATTCAGCCTAAAGAGAGAATTCTCCCTAACACTGCTTGATCTTATTGCCAATTTGTGGATGGTAGGTGGTGGTTTTTGATTGCATTAGTTCAGCTACCTGTCTGTGCAGCGCTCTTTGAGCGGTGCAGAGTGCTCGAGACTTTTCTTCACTGCTTACCCGCTTAGGCTTCTCAAGGCTGGAGTGATGTGTTTCTTCCTGTTTATTCATAGTAGAAGTCTTGCAGCTGTGTTTTGGATGCGTTGTATTTGGCTGGCCCCGCATTCAATGCCATGGTTTTGGCTGGCCCGCCTCCAATACCATGGTTTTGGCTGTCCCTGCCTCCAATACCATGGTTTTGGCTGTCCCTGCCTCCAATACCATGGTTTTGGCTGGCCCCGCCTCCAATGTCATGGTTTTGGCTGGCCCCGCCTCTAATGTCATGGTTTTGCCTGGCCCCGCCTCTAATGTCATGGTTTTGGCTGGCCCTGCCTCTAATGCCATGGTTTTGGCTGACCCCGCCTCCAGTTCCATGGCTTTGGCTGGCCCTGCCTCCAGTTCCATGGTTTTGGCTGGCTCCAGCTCCATGGTTTTGGCTGGCCCCGCCTCCCGCTCCATGGTTTTGGCTGGCCCCACCTCCAATACCATGGTTTTGGCTGGCCATGCCTCCAGTTAGATGGTTTTGGCTGGCCCCGCCTCTAATGTCATGGTTTTGGCTGGCCCTGCCTCCAGTTCCATGGATACGACTGGCTCTGCCTCCAGTTCCATGGATACAGCTGGCCCTGCCTCCAGTTCCATGGTTTTGGCTGGCCCCGCCTCCAGTTCCATGGTTTTGGCTGGCCCCGCCTCCAATACCATGGTTTTGGCTGGCGCTGCCTCCAGTTAATTGTTTTTGGCTGGCCCCTCCTCCAATACCATGGTTTTGGCTGGCCCCGCCTCCAATACCATGGTTTTGGCTGGCCCCGCCTCCAATACCATGGTTTTGGCTGGCCCCGCCTCCAATACCATAGTTTTGGCTGGCCCGCGTTTTATACCATGGTTTTGCCTGGCCCTGCCTCCAGTTAGATGGTTTTGGCTGGCCCCGCCTCCAATATCATGGTTTTGGCTGGCCCCGCCTCCAATACCATGGTTTTGGCTGGCCCCGCTCCAGTTCCATGGTTTTGGCTGGCCCCGCCTCCAGTTTCATGGATTTGGCTGGCGCCACCTCCAGTTCCATGGTTTTGGCTGGCCTGTTAGGGAGAATTCTCTTATAAGGCTATTTTCCCAAAACTAGTGAGTCCCCCAGCAGCTTTGCTGGATTTGTGGGGTTTGTTTTTTTTCTCCTGCTAAGAGTGAGACTCTTTTCCTCCCACTCTTAGGCTTGATTTGAGGTATGTCTTTGACTTTTTGTTTGCTTATGGACTATGGGGTCTTTCACTCCATAGGGTTTCATCTGTTTTTGTGTATGTGTTACACAGCACCCTCAGTGCAGTAACACAGAGGTGTCATAGTGACTCCCAAACATAGACTCCATACCCTGGGACTGACTACTGTCTCCCAGGGCATGTAAAGTCACCATTGACTTTACTAGTCCAAAATTGTGAACAGAACCAGTACAAACCATCATATTGTGGAAGTACTGGAAGGGGTTAATTCCATTGCCCCTGGGTCTGTTTCCAAGGGGGCACTGTCCAGTCCCCCCTTGTCGAGTTTCTGGCTGGTGGCACTGGTTACCACGCAAAAAATTCCACCGGAATATTTCCTATGGGATTTTCCTATTGATTTTAAACGCACCACTTTTTGGTGCAATGTTAAAGATACTGCCGGTTTATTTATTTAATATTAAATCACCGGTTGGGTCTTTTTGCCAGAACTCTTTTCTAAAATGGCGTTCGTGTCCGTCTCTGTAACTCCAACCAAGGTCAGGCCCTGTAACGCTCACCTGATTCCCGCAGAGGCGCCGGTCTTGACTGGGTGAATGCCGTATCTTCAAAGGTGATGTGTAACACACGGTTGGCTCTTTGGGCTGGACCTCTGTGCACTGTATGTCTGACTCGAAGAGTAAGATGTCTGCAGATTGAAAATATGGGATTAATGAACTGGGGTTATTGGGTGCCTCTCTCCTCTTCCCTTTCTCTTCTCCTGTAGAACCCCAAAGGTTAACACCCTCACCTTAGGTAAGTGAACGCCGAGCTCTCCATCTGCCTCGGGGCAGGGTGCCGTAACCAGTTTCTTCACTGGATAAGGGTGCAGGCCTTTTGACCTCAGAGGACTGCTGTCCATCGTTAACTGCACGAACGGTAAATCCTGGGCACTTCATATGTCTTAAAAGTCTTTTGTAATGATATCTCTTGTTTTGCAGGGTTCCGGCGATGGCGGATGGCGGGCTGATGAGAGTTGAGGATCGAACCCGCGTGAGGAATAGAAGCACCTGGAAGCACGTAAGTAAGCGCTTGTAGCCTGCTTCACGATGCGCACTAACTGTCCCTTTTATCTTGCAGGTACAAGTTCGGAGCTTTAGAGAAGCTGAAGGGTGCTGGAATACCCACTGGATTCGGCGTGGGAAGGAGTAATGGCACGTGAGTAATAAAGTTGCCCAATGTCTTTAAACGCACCTTCTTTTGTCTTTCAGATGCGGGATGCAGCGCCGAAGGCCTCCGGAGCGTGCGAAGAGCTGGTAAGCTTTTGTCTTTCAGATGCCGGAATGCAGTGCGAAGACCTCCGGAGCATGCGAAGAGTAGGTAAGCCTTTGTCTTTCAGATGCCGGAATGCAGCGCGAGGCGTTGGTGACAGCCGATGGACCAGGTAAGAGATGCGCTGCCACTGAAGACCGTAGTGCTAACCTGTTCTTTCTTTGTCTTTACAGGTGCTGCTGAAGACTGGATTCCAGGATGGTAAGCCTTTGTTCCCTTAGGCCCAGGATCAGAAGCAGAAGACACGATGAGCGTTCTGCTGCAGAGAATGCAGAATAACGCAAAGCAAGATTCATCCATCGGGTGTGGTTTAAATAGCCTCCTGTAGTGCTTAGGTGTCTCCTTCCACAGCCACGCCTAAGAAAAGAGTTCCTGCTTTCCAGAAGAGTTCCAGTGTTCTGAACCTAGGGAGTGGCTCCTGCCCCACCCAACAGGAAAAGTAGTCCGAAACAGAAGAGGATCAGGGGTTCAACTGGCAGGTAAGTAAGCAGCATGGTCTGCTGCAGGTAAGTCCACCCAAGCATTATGAGCCCGGCGCTTCTAGCGCTTGGACTGGGCATCTTTATGAGCCTGGTGCCACTGGCGCCAGGACAGGGTCCAAAAGGTCCCAATTGGGACTGGCTGGCACTCGGAACCGGGGTTATGGGTCTGCTTCCAAGGGAGTCGGGCAAGTCCTGATCTTTTGGAAGCAGAGATCATGACAGCACCCCCCCCTCAAGGCCCCTCCCAAACCGGGCTTCTCCGGGGGTTTGGGCTTGTTAGGAAATGTTCGATGAAATCTTTTGATTAGACGAGGCGCGTGGACATATTCTGCAGGTTCCCAGGATCTTTCTTGGGGACCGTAGCCTTTCCAGTCAATCAGGTAAAATAGTTTAGATGTGGAGATCTTGGAATCCAGGATGCTTTTGACTTCAAACTCGAGTTCTCCATCAACTAGAATAGGTTTTGGAGATGTAGTTAGTCGGGTTTGAGGTTGCACGGGTTTTAATAGAGAGACATGGAAGACCGGATGTATCTTCATGTGAGGGGCAAGTCCAACTTGACCGCTACTGGATTTACTATGGTAGTGATGGAATAGGGACCAAGATATCTTGGGTTGAATGTGCGTGGTCCTTTTAGAGGTAGATATTTGGTGGATAACCAGACTTTATCTCCTACTTGATATTGGGGGGCTTCCTTCCGATGTTGGTCTGCTCCTTTCTTATATTGTTCTTTAGCCCTTTGAAGGTGAGAAACGGCTTCCTTAAAGGCTTGGGTGATTGTAGAATGCAGGTGGTCTACTGCTGGTGTTCCAAGATCTTGGAGTGGATCCAACTCCGAGGTTCGAGGGTGACTACCGTATAAAAGAAAAAACGGGGTCTTCCCAGTTCCCGAGTGGACAGAGTTATTGTAGGCATATTCGGCTATCCAAAGGATATCTTTCCAAGTTTTTTCAGTTTGTTGTAGCATGCAGTGCAAATACTGTTCCAGAGTTTGATTGGTCCTCTCGGTTTGTCCGTCGGTTTGAGGGTGGTGGCTGGTCGAAAGTCTCACATCAATTTGAGCCGACCGACAGCAACTTCGCCAAAAATGAGAAATAAATTGACTACCTCGATCCGAAATTAGAACTGAAGGAAAACCGTGCAGTCGGACGATGTTTTCGAGAAATTCTCGTGCCAGAGTTGCTGCTGTTGGTAAGCCTTTGAGTGGAATGAAATGCGCCATCTTGGAGAATAGGTCCACGATTACTAGGATCGTATTGTATCCGGAGCATGGAGGTAGATCGGTGATGAAGTCCATAGAAAGCGTATGCCAAGGGCGAGGCGGGATGTCAATAGGGCGTAAGAGGCCGGCTGGTTTTTCCTTTTGACTCTTGTTTTGGGCGCATACTCACCAGGACATTATAAAGTCTCTGATATCTTTTTTCCAAGACGGCCACCAGAAGTAGCGCTTGATCTTTTCCGAGGTCTTGGTCATACCGGGATGTTCTTCCATTAAAGAATCGTGATAACAAGAGATTACCTTTTTCTGTAAATCTGTGCTGGGCAGGTATAACCGTTCTTGGAAATATAATAGGTTGTCCTTCACCGCAAAGTCCTTTCCCTGCAGATGCCAATTCTGTATGTCTGCTGGAGTTACCAGTAGCCTGGCTTTATCCTTAACTTCCTCTATGGATTGTGTGGCGATTACACCTAGAATTCTTTGTTCGGGAATGATAGGTGAAGGTTTAGGATTGATCAAATGTTCTTCCGCTCCCATCCGAGAAAGGGCATCAGCTTTACCGTTTTTTGTACCAGGTCGATAGGTAATTATGAAGTCAAACTCGGCAAAGAATAGTGCCCAACGGAGTTGCCTAGAGGATTGAGCTTTTGCGGTTTTCAAATATTGCAGGTTTCGGTGATCTGTAATCACAGTAACGGTGTGTCGGGCCCCCAGAAGATAATGCCGCCAAGCCTTAAAGGCGGACTTGATAGCTAGAAGTTCCTTATCAGTAATAGTGTAATTGATTTCAGGAGGCGAGAATTTGCGGGACCAAAATGCCACGGGATGCAACTGATTGGTTACTGGGTCCTTTTGTGATAGAACTGCCCCCATGGCAAGGCTCGAAGCATCAGTTTCAACGATGTAGGGGAGTTCTGGGCGAGGATGTTTTAAGATCGGTGCAGAGATAAATCTAGTCTTCAAATTCTGGAAAGCTTGTTCCTCCTCGGTAGACCATTCAAAACGTTTGTTTTTCTTTAACAAGGCGGTGATGGGCTGGACTATTCGAGAGAATTCGGGGATAAACCTGCGGTAAAAGTTAGCGAAGCCTAACATGCTTTGAACACCTTTTACGGAGGATGGCGATGGCCATTTGAGAATTGCATCGACCTTCTTTGAATCCATACGCACTCCGCTAGGTGATAATATAAATCCCAAGAATTCAACTTCAGTCACGTTGAAAACACATTTTTCCAACTTAGCGAAAAGTTTGTGTTGACGCAATCTCTCGAGGACCATTTTCACGTGTTTCCGATGTTCAGTTTCCGATGAAGAATAAACGAGGATGTCGTCAATGTAAACAACAACACACACATCTATGAGCTCTCTGAGGACATCGTTCATAAAATATTGAAAGGCGGCCGGGGCATTGCAAAGTCCGAAGGGCATGACCTGATATTCAAATAGCCCATACTTGGTGCGGAAGGCCGTCTTCCATTCATCGCCCTCTTTTACTCGTACCAAGTGGTAGGCTCCTCTAAGATCTAGCTTTGTATATATGCATGCTTTTCTGACTTGGTCCAGGAGTTCAGGGATCAAAGGTAACGGATATCTATTCTTAACGGTGATCTGGTTCAGGGCGCGATAATCTATACAAGTTCTAAGGTCCCCTTCTTTTTTTGGAACGAAGAACAAAGCTGAGGAAGCAGGGGACTTGGAAGGACGAATAAACCCATTCGCTAGGTATTGATCCAGGTATTGTCGGAGGTGAAGATTCTCAGGCTCGGTGAGGGCATAAATTCTACTACAAGGAGGAGTAGATCCAGGTATCAGGTCTATCTGGCAGTCATAAGACCTATAAGGAGGTAGAGAGTTAGCCTGATCCTTCCGGAAAACATCTTGGAATTCTAGGTATTCAGGAGGTAACTGAGGAGCCTCCGAGGAAATTGCTGCCAGTGCAACACCAGGTCGAGTGTGACAAGTGGAGACACATTCTGGAAACTGAACCGTTCTTGCTCGCCAATCGATCTGAGGATTGTGCTTCTCTAACCAAGGAATTCCTAGAATAATCTGGAACTGGTGGGCCTTGATCACATCGAACACGATCTTCTCATGGTGTCCATCTTGACTTACTAGCGTCACTTCTTGGGTGGTATGCGTTACTGGTCCGGAGGCTATCTCCGTACCATCCACCGTAGTAATGACGTCCTTTACAGCCTTTGGACAAAGAGTCAGATTCATCCTCAAAACCATTTCATGATCCACATAATTGCCGATGGCACCGCTGTCGACGTAAGCTTCAATCGCATGTAATCGATCCGGATGTTCAGGGCTAATGAGGACCATAGGTATCACGAAATGCGAGGTCACGGAACTGGTTTTAACGCTCGGCAAGAGGACCTCTATTCTTGTCGGGCGAGGTCGTTTCCCTGCTCAGAGTTTGTGACCCTGGTAACTGCAGCTCCTACTGCCTTCTTGACTGGTTTCACCGGACAGTCTCGAAGAAAGTGCCCTGAGTTTCCGAAATAGAGGCATAATTGCAGCTGTTTTCTCCTTTCCCGCTCCTTTTGTGTTAGTGGTCCTTTCAGGCCCCCTATTTGCATGGGTTTCCCCGGAGTCTACTCCTTTGGTAGGAGTTGGTGGTTTGGAAAATACTCGAGCATCAAACTTGGAACGATCGGCCTTCCTGTTCTGCAGTCTGTGGTCAATTTGAACGACTAAGTCAATATAGTCTGAACAGTCTTGCGGGGGATTCACTTCTTGGGCTAACACATTTTTGAGCTCTCCACGTAGACCTCTATAAAACAGCGTAATCCTTTTGTCCTCAGGCCATCGAGTTTCCACTATCAGTCTGTTGAAAGACGCAATATAAGCCAAAAGGTCTTGATTACCCTGTCGCAATGAAAGGAGCTCATTGTCCAAGGCCTGCCCCTGTGAATGTCTTGCAAACAGTTTTTCCATACTGAGCTGAAAAGCTCGAAAATCATGGAGAACAGGATCATCTTGATTAACTAGAGGGATCAACCAGTCTGCCGCATTGCCACTAAGGTACGAAAGCACGAAAGCTACCTTAGCTTGATCAGTTGGAAAGGCTGCTGGCCGGTATAAGAAGTGCAACCGGCACTGATTAATAAATACTGCAAACCTCTTTGGGTCACCAGAAAATCGTTCGGGCGGAGCCAGAGGTACATTCCCAGGTAGGTTGATCTGCACTGGGTTCGTAGAGGATGTTGAAGGAAGATTTGCCCCTGATGCGGGTAACGGAGTTTGTCCGGCTTGTGACTGTAGCAATTGTCTAGCGAGATTGTCTGTTCGCTCCTTGGAAATAATCAGTTCCCTTCTTAGAGCATTCGTTTCCTGACGGGCTGCATGCACTTCTGCTCTTAGTTCCCCAAGTAACTGGGCTAGCTGGTCGGTATCCGAGGTTTCCATAGCGCCTGGGTGGGAGTTTTGCGATAGGCTTTGCGTTCTGTAACGCTCACCTGATTCCCGCAGAGGCGCCGGTCTTGACTGGGTGAATGCCGTATCTTCAAAGGTGATGTGTAACACACGGTTGGCTCTTTGGGCTGGACCTCTGTGCACTGTATGTCTGACTCGAAGAGTAAGATGTCTGCAGATTGAAAATATTGGATTAATGAACTGGGGTTATTGGGTGCCTCTCTCCTCTTCCCTTTCTCTTCTCCTGTAGAACCCCAAAGGTTAACACCCTCACCTTAGGTAAGTGAACGCCGAGCTCTCCATGTGCCTCGGGGCAGGGTGCCGTAACCAGTTTCTTCACTGGATAAGGGTGCAGGCCTCTTGACCTCAGAGGACTGCTGTCCGTCGTTAACTGCACGAACGGTAAGTTCTGGGCACTTCAAATGTCTTAAAAGTCTTTTGTAATGATATCTCTTGTTTTGCAGGGTTCCGGCGATGGCGGATGGCGGGCTGATGAGAGTTGAGGATCGAACCCGCGTGAGGAATAGAAGCGCCTGGAAGCACGTAAGTAAGCGCTTGTAGCCTGCTTCACGATGCGCACTAACTGTCCCTTTTATCTTGCAGGTACAAGTTCGGAGCTTTAGAGAAGCTGAAGGGTGCTGGAATACCCACTGGATTCGGCGTGGGAAGGAGTAATGGCACATGAGTAATAATGTTGCCCAATGTCTTTAAACGCACCTTCTTTTGTCTTTCAGATGCGGGATGCAGCGCCGAAGGCCTCCGGAGCGTGCGAAGAGCTGGTAAGCTTTTGTCTTTCAGATGCCGGAATGCAGTGCGAAGACCTCCGGAGCATGCGAAGAGTAGGTAAGCCTTTGTCTTTCAGATGCCGGAATGCAGCCGAGGCGTTGGTGACAGTCGATGGACCAAGTAAGAAATGCGCTGCCACTGAAGACCGTAGTGCTAACCTGTTCTTTCTTTGTCTTTACAGGTGCTGCTGAAGACTGGATTCCAGGATGGTAAGCCTTTGTTCCCTTAGGCCCAGGATCAGAAGCAGAAGACACGATGAGCATTCTGCTGCAGAGAATGCAGAATAACGCAAAGCAAGATTCATCCATCGGGTGTGGTTTAAATAGCCTCCTGTAGTGCTTAGGTGTCTCCTTCCACAGCCACGCCTAAGAAAAGAGTTCCTGCTTTCCAGAAGAGTTCCAGTGTTCTGAACCTAGGGAGTGGCTCCTGCCCCACCCAACAGGAAAAGTAGTCCCAAACAGAAGAGGATCAGGGGTTCAACTGGCAGGTAAGTAAGCAGCATGGTCTGCTGCAGGTAAGTCCACCCAAGCATTATGAGCCCGGCGCTTCTAGCGCTTGGACTGGGCATCTTTATGAGCCTGGTGCCACTGGCGCCAGGACAGGGTCCAAAAGGTCCCAATTGGGACTGGCTGGCACTCGGAACCGGGGTTATGGGTCTGCTTCCAAGGGAGTCGGGCAAGTCCTGATCTTTTGGAAGCAGAGATCATGACAGTACCCCCCCTCAAGGCCCCTCCCAAACCGGGCTTCTCCGGGGGTTTGGGCTTGTTAGGAAATGTTCGATGAAATCTTTTGATTGAAGCCCTCCAACTGGTGCCACTCTGTCTGGGTTCCACAGGATGTGTGGGTGGGGGAATTGGCACCCTGGACTGCGTTGCCTTAGCAACTCAAGTCGCACTCTGTTCTGATTGGGCCAGTGGTGAGGTGCCCGGCTCACTACTTAGCATGTTTGAGTGACAGCTAGGCTGTTGAATGGGGGTTTTTCTGCATACAAGCAGGGCTTTTGGGACTGGATCTTGAGAAGTCGCCACAGGACCTAAGAAATCTGAAGAGGGAAGAATCTGAGCCATCTGCAACGACGACACCACCGGGGGAGCCCTGCTGCAACAACCTCACCACTTTCCTGACAACAAGAGAAGATCTTCTGCTGGAAGAGTCTTCTTCCTCTGAGCTGGTGGGATCAACCAGTTCGCCATTTCACCTTCCAGGACGTCTCTTGGTCGAATCGCCCGTGCCAAGACCCCCAGCTGCCGGATAGCCAAGCTGCACCACTGTGACCGCGAATACCAGGAACACACATTTTCACCGATGAACTCTGCGGCTGGTTTCTTCCCTGGGAAGTGCAACGACTCCAAGTTTCCTCCTCAACGAGATCCTCTCTTCCCCTGTCGAAACCACAAACTGCACCCACAAACTGCCAGGAACAACTGCCACCGCTGGAGCTTCCTCACTCTTTAAGGTACTGTGTTCTACCTGGCCTCCCTTTCTTTGGTTTGCCCAAGGTGGCGCTTAAACCCTTGACTTTCCAACTGGGTTGGCCCCCAGACATTCTAGCGTTGTCTTTTGAACCACCCCAACCTCTTTTGTACATTTCTACAAAGACATGAATGCATTGCTAAAGCGTGTGATCTTGGGCACATTTCGCCTTGCTACATTCAAAGTGGGCCTAGCCTATGAACTTTGGCTCTACAGTATACCCTGCCTTCAGTAACTTGATTTTTGTCTCTTAAAAGTGGTGGGAACTGTTTTATCTTTATGACCTGCCTTTTTCTCTCCCTTTAACCTAATTATTGGATTGCCATCTGAGTTACGTGCTCACCTCTGTTTTGACAAAAAGAGGTGTTTTAACTTAGACTTGTCTAGTAATTGCTAAGGGAGGTGTAAATACTTTTCTGATTGTGTTGGAACTTGCTTTTGATTAATAGTGCTAGTGTATTTTCTAAAGTGTGTGTTAAATAAATAATTATATACTTTTGATACAAAGCTCTGGTCAGTGTTTGCTTGTTCTACTGTGTTTTTGGCCCTATTGTGTATCCTCTGTATACTGCCTAACTCTTCTTGAGAGAAGTCTGACTGCTCAGCCACAGCTACCAGGTAAATCTAGGTGGTACAGACTGCTACCAATTGGGTTTACTGCTTACTCCTGTAGTCTTAATCTTTTTGCTGTAGTCCCCAAGGGATCTGCACAGGATTCTGCCTAATATGGCCCGACTCCAATACCATGGTTTTGGCTCGCCCTGCATCCAGTTCCATGGTTTTGGCTGGCCCCACCTCCAATTCCATGGTTTTGGCTGGACCCAACTCCAGTTCCATGGTTTTGGCTGGCCCCGCCTCCAGTTCTATGGTTTTGGCTGGCCCCGCCTCCAATTCCATGGATACGGCTGGCCCCGCCTCCAGTTACATGGTTTTGGCTGGCCCCGCCTGCAAGGTTTGGGCTGGCCCCGCCTCCAATACCATGGTTTTGCTGGCCCCGCCTCCAATACCATGGTTTTGCTGGCCCCACCACCAATACCATGGTTTTGGCGGCCCTGCCTCCAGTTCCATGGTTTTGGATGGCACCGCTTCCAGTTCCATGGTTTTGGCTGGCGCCGCCTCCAGTTCCATGGTTTTGGCTGGCCCGCCTCCAATTCCATGGTTTTGGCTGGCCCGACATCCAATTCCATGGTTTTGGTTGGCCCCGCCTCCAATTCCATGGATATGGCTGGCTCCGCCTCCAATTCCATGGATACACCTAGCCCCGCCTCCAGTTACATGGTTTTGGCTGGCCCCGCCTCCAATACCATGGTTTTGGCTGGCCCTGCCTCCAATACCGTGGTTTTGGCTGGCCCTGCTGCCAATACCATGGTTTTGGCTGGCCCCGCCTCCAATACCATGGTTTTGGCGGCCCTGCCTCCAATACCATGGTTTTGGCGGCCCTGCCTCCAGTTCCATGGTTTTGGCTGGCACCGCCTCCAGTTCCATGGTTTTGGCTGGCGCCGCCTCCAGTTCCATGGTTTTGGCTGGCCCGCCTCCAATTACATGGTTTTGGCTGGCCCTACATCCAGTTCCATGGTTTTGGCTGGCCCCGCCTCCAATACCATGGTTTTGGCTGGCGCCGCCTCCAATGCCATGTTTTGGCTGGCCCCGCCTCAATACCATGGTACTGGCTGGCCCCTCCTCCAATTCCATGGATACGGCTGGCTCCGCCTCCAGTTCCATGGTTTTGGCTGGCCCCGCCTCCAATACCATGGTTTTGGCTGGCCCCGCCTCCAATACCATGGTTTTGGCTAGGCCCCGCCTCCAATGCCATGGTTTTGGCGGCCCTGATTCCAGTTCCATGGCTTTGGCTGACCCTGTCTCCAGTTCCATGGCTTTGGCTGGCCCCACCTATAATGCAAGGGTTTTGGCTGGCCCCGCCTCCAATTCCATGGATATGGCTGGCCCCGCCTCCAATTCCATGGAAATGGCTGGCCCTGCCTCCAGTTCCATGGTTTTGGCTGGCCCCTCCTCCAATTCCTTGGATACGGCTGGCCTCGCCTCCAGTTACATGGTTTTGGCTTGCCCCGCCTCCAATACCATGGTTTTGGCTGGGGCCGCCTCCAAACCCATGGTTTTGGCTGGCCCCGCCTCCAATACCATGGTTTTGGCTGGCCCCGCCTCCAATACCATGGTTTTGTCTGGCCCAGCCTCCAGTTACATGGTTTTGGCTGGCCCTGCCTCCAATACCATGGATACGGCTTGCCCTGCCTCCAGTTACATGTTTTTGGCTGGCCCCGCCTCCAATTCCATGGATACGGCTGGCCCTGCCTCCAGTTACATGGTTTTGGCTGGCCCCGCCTCCAATACCATGGTTTTGGCTGGCCCCGCCTCCAATGTCATGTTTTTGGCTGGCCTGGCTTCCAATACCATGGTTTTGGCTGGTCCCTCCTCCAATACCATGGTTTTGGCTGGTCCCTCCTCCAATACCATGGTTTTGGCTGGCCCCACCTATAATGCCAGGGTTTTGGCTGGCCCCGCCTCCAATGCCATGGTTTTGGCTGGCCCCACCTCTAATGTCATGGTTTTGGCTGGCCCCTTGTTAGGGAGAATTCTCTGTTTAGGCTGAATTTCCTAACCTAGTGAGTCCCCCAGCAGCTTTGCTGGATTTTTGGGGTTTATTTTTTTCTCCTGCCAAGAGTCAGACTCTTTTACCCTCACTCTTGGGCATGATTTGAGTGTGTTTCTTTGAATATAGAGGTGTTTAATGGGCTATGGGGTCTTTTACTCCATAGTGCTCCATGTGTTTTTGTGATGTGTGTTACACAGCACCCTCAGTGCAGTGACACAGGGGTGTCATAGTGACCCCCCAGTATATACTCCATACCCTTGGCCTGACTACTGTCTCCCAGGGCATGTAAAGTCACCATTGACTTTACTAGTCTTAAATTCTGAACAGAACCAGTACAAACCATCATATTGTGGATGTACTGGCTGGGGCAATTCAATTGCCCCAGGGTCTGTTAGTCGAGGGGGCACGTCTCCGTCCCCCCTGATCGAGTTTTGGCTGGTGGCAGTGGATACTACTTTTTATATTCAATGAGCGAATATTTTCCTATGGGATTTCCCATTGTTTTAGGCTACTATCTTTATTTAATTATTTACGGTAGCCTCGAACATACCGCCGGTTTATTTAATTAATATTAATTCTCCGGTTGGTATTTTTTGCCAAAACTTGATTCTAAAATGGCGTTTGTGTTCTCTTCTGTGACTCCAACCCAAGTCGAGCCCTTTGTTCCACTTTTTAGCGGGCTTCTCCACAGAAGCCCTCCAAAGTGGTGCCACTCTGTCTGGAGTACTTAGGAGGGGTGGAGGGGAATTTAGGCACCCTGGACTGAGTTGCCTAGGCAACTCAAGTCGCACTCCATCCTGATTGGCCCAAGTGGTGAGCCGGCCGGCTCACCACTTAGCATGTTTGAGTGACAGCTAGGCTGAGTGAATGGGGGTTTTCTGCATAAAAGCAGGGCTTTGGGGACTGGAACTTCAGAAGTCGCCACAGGACCTAAGAATCCAACGAGGGAGAAGCTGAGCCGACCTGCCACGACACCACCACCGGTGGAGCCCTGCTGGACTGCCTCACCACTTTTCGCGACGACAGAGATCTCCCGCCAGAGAGTCTTCTACCTTTGACTGGTAGGGATAACCAGTTTCACCGTCTTTTCGCTTTCCTGACGTACCTCGTGGCCGCCCTGCCCGTGCCAAGCACCCCGGCAACCGGGATACCACGTTTTACCACGACCGCGAAACACAGGTACCACCTTTAACCGGAAAACTCCGCGGCTGGTTTCTGCCCTGGTAGTGCAACGACCTTCATCTTTCCTCCAAGTTGAGATCTTCTCTTCCCCTGGAAGACGACGCAACTTGCACCCACTACCAGGAACAACTGCCACCGCTGGAGGATCCTTCCCACTTAAGGTACCGTGTCCCGTCTGGCTTCCCTTGCTACCGACTGTACGGGGTAGATTTAGCCCCCGGCTTTCGAACCTGGGTTAGCCTGGGACACCCTGGCTAAACTTTCCTAAGCCTCTCTAAACTCTTTTTGAACCCTCTGCAAGACTTTCTAAGCCTAGTGTAACTGTGTGATCTTGGGCACATTTGTGCTCTGCTCTCTCTAAGAGGGGGCCCAGCCTTTGGACTTTGGCTCACCAGTGACTTTTGTTCTTCTGCCTTGCTAATAGTGTTCCTGAATCTTAGAGTGGTGTACCTTTCCATATTCTGCCTTTTCCCCACCTTTCTCTCAAACTTATTGGAGTGCCATCTAGTTAAGCGCTCACCTCTGTATGAAAATATGTGGTGTTTTACAGTGACCTATCTGATAAGGAAAAAGGGGTGTATATATTACAATAGTAACTGTGTTTAGAATATTTTACAATAAGAGTGCTGGAGTGTTTCAAACCGAGTGTTTTTAAATAAATAATTATATACTTTGATACCAAAGCTCTGGTCAGTGTTTGCTTGTATTGTTGTATCTGAGTGCCTATTGTGTATACTTTGCATACTGCCTAACTCTTCTTGAGGGAAGTCTGACTGCTCAGTCACAGCTACCAGGTAAATCTGGGTGGTACAGACTGCTACCAAGTGGGTTTACTGCCAACACCTGTAGTCTTAAATCTTTTGTAGTGTTCCCTAAGGGAACTGCAAAGGTTTCTACCTAACACCCCTCATACAATTCCATGGATACGGCTGGCCCTGCCTCCAGTTACATGGTTTTGGCTGGCCCCTCCTCCTGTTCCATGGTTTTGGCTGGCCCGCCTCCCAATTCCATGGTTTTGGCTGGCCCTGCCTCCAGTCCCATGGTTTTGGCTGGCCCCTCCTCCAGTTCCATGGTTTTGGCTGGCCCCTCCTCCAATTCCATGGATACAGCTGGCCCTGCCTCCAGTTCCATGGTTTTGGCTGGCCCCGCCTCCAGTTCCATGGTTTTGGCTGGCCCCGCCTCCAGTTCCATGGTTTTGGCTGGCCCCGCCGCCAATGTCATGGATTTGGCTGGACCCGCCTCCAATGTCATGGATTTGGCTGGTCCCGCCTCCAATGTCATGGTTTTGGCTGGCCCGCCACCAATACCATGGTTTTGGCTGGCCCCGCCTCCAATACCATGGTTTTGGCTGGCCCTGCCTCCAGTTCCATGGTTTTGGCTGGCCCCGCCTCCAGTTCCATGGTTTTGGCTGGTGCCACCTCCAGTTCCATGGTTTTGGCTGGTGCTGCCTCCAGTTACATGGTTTTGGCTGGCCCCGCCTCTTATACCATGGACACGGCTGGCCCCGCCTCCAGTTAAATGGTTTTGGCTGGCCCGCCTCCAATACCATCGATATGGCTTGCCCCGCCTCCAGTTACATGGTTTTGGCTGGCCCCGCCTCTTATACCATGGACACGGCTGGCCCCGCCTCCAGTTACATGGTTTTGGCTGGCCCCGCCTCCAATTCCATGGATACGGCTGGCCCCGCCTCCAATTCCATGGATACGGCTGGCCCTGCCTCCAGTTCCATGGTTTTGGCTGGCCCCGCCTCCAGTGTCATGGTTTTGGCTGGCCTGGCCTCCAATACCATGGTTTTGGCTGGCCCCGCCTCCAATACCAAGGTTTGGCTGGCCCGTCCTCCAATTCCATGGATACGGCTGGCCCCGCCTCCAATTCCATGGATACGGCTGGCCCCGCCTCCAGTCACATGGTTTTGACTGGCCCCTCCTCCAATTCCATGGATACGGCTGGCCCAGCCTCCAGTTACATGGTTTTGGCTGGCCACGCCTCCAATACCCTGTTTTGGCTGGCCCCGCTTCCAATGCCATGGTTTTGGCTGGCTCGTCCTCCAATTCCATGGATACGGCTGGCCCTGCCTCCAATACCATGGGTTTAGCTGGCCCCGCCTCCAGTTCCATGGTTTTTGCTGGCCCGCCTCCCAATTCCATGGTTTTGGCTGGCCCGCCTCCCAATTCAATGGTTTTGGCTGGCCCTGCCTCCATTTCCATGGTTTTGGCTGGCCCCTACTCCAGTTCGATGGTTTTGGCTGGCCCCTCCTCCAATTCCATGGATACAGCTGGCCCCGCCCCCAGTTCCATGGTTTTGGCTGGCCCCGCCTCCAGTTCCATGGATTTGGCTGGACCGCCTCCAGTTCCATGGTTTTGGCTGGCCCCGCCTCCAGTTCCATGGTTTTGGCTGGCCCCGCCTCCAATGTCATGGATTTGGCTGGACCCGCCTCCAATGTCATGGTTTTGTCTGGCCCCGCCTCCAATACCATGGTTTTGGCTGTCCCCGCCTCCAACATGGTTTTGGCTGGCCCTGCCTCCAGTTCCATGGTTTTGGCTGGCCCTGCCTCCAGTTCCATGGTTTTGGCTGGCCCTGCCTCCAGTTCCATGGTTTTGGCTGGCGCCGCCTCCAGTTCCATGGTTTTGGCTGGCGCCGCCTCCAGTTCCATGGTTTTGGCTGGCCCCGCCTACAATACCATGGTTTTGGCTGGCCCCGCCTCTAATGCCATGGTTTTGGCTGGTCCCGCTTCCAATGCCATGGTTTTGGCTGGCCCTGCCTCTAATGTCATGGTTTTGGCTGGCCCCTCCTCCAATTCCATGGATACGGCTGGCCCAGCCTCCAGTTACACGGTTTTGGCTGGCCCCGCCTCCAATACCATGGTTTTGGCTGGCGCCGCCTCCAGTTCCATGGTTTTGGCTGGCCCGCCTCCCAATTCCATGGTTTTGGCTGGCCCTGCCTCCAGTTCCATGGTTTTGGCTGGCCCCGACTCCAATACCATGGTTTTGGCTGGCCCCGCCTCCAGTTCCATGGTTTTGGCTTGCTCCGCCTCCAGTTCCATGGTTTTGGCTGGCCCTGACTCCTATACCATGGCTTTGGCTGGCCCCGCCTCCAATACCATGGATTTGGCTGGCCCAGCCTCCAATGTCATGGATTTCCCTGGCCCTGCCTCCAATGTCATGGATTTCACTGGCCCCGCCTCCAATACCATGGTTTTGGCTGGCCCTGCCTCCAATACCATGGTTTTGGCTGGCCCCGCCTCCAATATCATGGTTTTGGCTGGCACTGCCTCCAGTTCCATTGTTTTGGCTGGCCCTGCATCCAATTCCATGTTTTTGGCTGGCACTGCCTCCAGTTCAATGGTTTTGGATGGCCCCGCCTCCAAAACCATGGATACGGCTGGCCCAGCCTCCAGTTACATGGTTTTGGCTGGCCCGCCTCTTATACCATGGATACGGCTGGCCCCGCCTCCAGTCACATGGTTTTGGCTGGCCCCTCCTCCAATTCCATGGATACGGCTGGCCCAGCCTCCAGTTACATGGTTTTGGCTGGCCACGCCTCCAATACCCTGGTTTTGGCTGGCCCCGCTTCCAATACCATGGTTTTGGCTGGCCCTGCCTCCAATGTCATGGTTTTGGCTGGCCCCGCCTCCAATACCATGGTTTTGGCTGGCCCTGCCTCCAATACCATGGTTTTGGTTGGCCCTGCCTCCAATGTCATGGTTTTGGCTGGCCCCGCCTCTAGTTCCATCGTTTTGGCTGGCACTGCCTCCAGTTCCATGGTTATGGCTGGCGCTGCCTCCAGTTCCATGGTTTTGGCTGGCGCCGCCTCCAGTTACATGGTTTTGGCTGGCCCCGTCTCCAGTTCAATGGTTTTGGATGGCCCCTCCTCCAAAATCATGGATACGGCTGGCCCTGCTTCCAGTTCCATGTTTTTAGCTGGCCCCACATCCAATTCCATGGATACGGCTGCCTCCGCCTCCAGTTGCATGGTTTTGGCTGGCCCTGCCTCCAAGGTTTTGGCTGGCCCCGCCTCCAATACCATGGTTTTGGCTGGCCCCGCCTCCAGTTCCATGGATACGGCTGGCTCTGCCTCCAGTTCCATGGATACGGCTGGCTCCGCCTCCAGTTCCATGGTTTTGGCGGCCCTGCCTCCAGTTCCATGGTTTTGGCTGGCGCTGCCTTCAGTTCCATGGTTTTGGTTGGCCCCGCCTCCAATACCATGGTTTTGGCTGCCCGCGCCTCCAATGCCATGGTTTTGGCGGCCCTGCCTCCAGTTCCATGGTTTAGGCTCTCCCTGCGTCCAGTTCCATGGTTTTGGCTGGCGCTGCCTTCAGTTCCATGGTTTTGGCTGGCGCTGCCTCCAGTTCCATGGTTTTGGCTGGCCCTGCCTCCAGTTCCATGGTTTTGGCTGGCCCTGCCTCCAGTTCCATGGATACGGCTGGCCCTGCCTCCAGTTCCATGGTTTTGGCTGGCCCCGCCTCCAGTTCCATGGTTTTGGCTGGCCCCGCCTCCAATACCATGGTTTTGGCTGGCCCCGCCTCCAATACCATGGTTTGGCTGGCCCCGCCTCCAATACCATGGTTTTGGCTGGCCCCGCCTCCAATACCATGTTTTTGGCTGGCCCCACCTCCAATACCACGGTTTTGGCTGGCGCCCGTCTTATACCATGGTTTTGCCTGGCCCTGCCTCCAGTTAGATGGTTTTGGCTGGCCCTGCCCCCAATACCATGGTTTTGGCTTGCCCCGTCTCCAATACCATGGTTTTGGCTGGCCCCGCCTCCAAGGTTTTGGCTGGCCCCGCCTCCAGTTACATGGTTTTGGCTTGCCATGCCTCCAATACCATGGTTTTGGCTGGCCCCGCCTCCAATACCATGGTTTTGGCTGGTCCCTCCTCCAATACCATGGATTTGGCAGGTCCCACCTATAATGCCAGGGTTTTGGCTGGCCCCGCCTCCAATGCCATAGTTTTGGCTGGCCCCTCCTCCAATTCCATGGATACAGCTGACCCCGCCTCCAGTTACAGGGTTTTGGCTTGCCCCGCCTCCAATACGATGGTTTTGGCTGGCCCCGCCTCCAATACCATGGTTTTGGCTGGCCCCGCCTCCAATACCATGGTTTTGGCTGGCCCCGCCTCCCATACCATGGATACGGCTTGCCCCGCCTCCAGTTTCATGGTTTTGGCTGGCCCCACCTCCAATTTCATGGATACGACTGGCCCTGCCTCCAGTTACATGGTTTTGGCAGGCCCTGCCTCCAATACCATGGTTTTGGCTGGCCCCGCCTCCAATGTCATGGTGTTGGCTGGCCTGGCCTCCATTACAATGGTTTTGGCTGGTCCTGCCTCCAATACCATGGTTTTGGCTGGTCCCTCCTCCAATACCATGGTTTTGGCTGGCCCCGCCTCCAGTTCCATGGTTTTGGCTGGCCCCGCCTCCAGTTCCATGGTTTTGGCTGGCCCCGCCTCCAGTTCAATGGTTATGGCTGGCCCCGCCTCCAGTTCCATGGTTCTGGCTGGCCCCGCCTCCAATGTCATGGATTTGGCTGGACCCGCCTCCAATGTCATGGGTTTGGCTGGCCACGCCTCCAATGTCATGGTTTTGGCTGGCCCCGCCTCCAATACCATGGTTTTGGATGGCCCTGCCTCCAGTTCCATGGTTTTGGCTGGCACTGCCTCCAGTTCCATTGTTTTGGCTGGCGCTGCCTCCAGTTACATGGTTTTGGCTGGTGCCGCCTTCAGTTCCATGGTTTTGGCTGGTGCCGCCTCCAGTTCCATGGTTTTGGCTGGCGCCGCCACCATACCATGGTTTTGGCTGGCCCTGCCTCCTATACCATGGACACGGCTGGCCCAGCCTCCAGTTACATGGTTTTGGCTGGCCCCGCCTCCAATTCCATGGATACGGCTGGCCCCGCCTCCAGTTACATGGTTTTGGCTGGCCCCGCCTCCAATACCATGGATACGGCTTATCCCGCCTCCAGTTCCATGGATTTGGCTGGCCCCGCCTCCAGTTCCATGGTTTTGGCTGGCCCCGCCTCCAGTTCCATGGTTTTGGCTGGCCCCACCTCCAATGCCATGGATTTGGCTGGACCCGCCTCCAATGTCATGGATTTGGCTGGACCTGCCTCCAATGTCATGGTTTTGGCTGGCCCTGCCTCCAATACCATGGTTTTGGCTGGCCCCGCCTCCAGTTCCATGGATACGGCTGGCTCTGCCTCCAGTTCCATGGATACGGCTGGCTCCGCCTCCAGTTCCATGGTTTTGGCAGCCCTGCCTCCAGTTCCATGGTTTTGGCTGGCGCTGCCTTCAGTTCCATGGTTTTGGTTGGCCCCGCCTCCAATACCATGGTTTTGGCTGCCCGCGCCTCCAATGCCATGGTTTTGGCGGCCCTGCCTCCAGTTCCATGGTTTTGGCTCTCCCTGCGTCCAGTTCCATGGTTTTGGCTGGCGCTGCCTTCAGTTCCATGGTTTTGGCTGGCGCTGCCTTCAGTTCCATGGTTTTGGCATGCCCCGCCTCCAGTTCCATGGTTTTGGCTGGCCCTGCCTCCAGTTCCATGGTTTTGGCTGGCCCTGCCTCCAGTTCCATGGATACGGCTGGCCCTGCCTCCAGTTCCATGGTTTTGGCTGGCCCCGCCTCCAGTTCCATGGTTTTGGCTGGCCCCGCCTCCAATACCATGGTTTTGGCTGGCCCCGCCTCCAATACCATGGTTTGGCTGGCCCCGCCTCCAATACCATGGTTTTGGCTGGCCCCGCCTCCAATACCATGTTTTTGGCTGGCCCCACCTCCAATACCACGGTTTTGGCTGGCCCCCGTCTTATACCATGGTTTTGCCTGGCCCTGCCTCCAGTTAGATGGTTTTGGCTGGCCCTGCCCCCAATACCATGGTTTTGGCTTGCCCCGTCTCCAATACCATGGTTTTGGCTGGCCCCGCCTCCAAGGTTTTGGCTGGCCCCGCCTCCAGTTACATGGTTTTGGCTTGCCATGCCTCCAATACCATGGTTTTGGCTGGCCCCGCCTCCAATACCATGGTTTTGGCTGGTCCATCCTCCAATACCATGGATTTGGCAGGTCCCACCTATAATGCCAGGGTTTTGGCTGGCCCCGCCTCCAATGCCATAGTTTTGGCTGGCCCCTCCTCCAATTCCATGGATACAGCTGACCCCGCCTCCAGTTACAGGGTTTTGGCTTGCCCCGCCTCCAATACCATGGTTTTGGCTGGCGCCGCCTCCAATACCATGGTTTTGGCTGGCCCCGCCTCCAATACCATGGTTTTGGCTGGCCCCGCTTCCAATACCATGGTTTTGGCTGGCCCCGCCTCTCATACCATGGATACGGCTTGCCCCGCCTCCAGCTTCATGGTTTTGGCTGGCCCCACCTCCAATTTCATGGATACGGCTGGCCCTGCCTCCAGTTACATGGTTTTGGCAGGCCCTGCCTCCAATACCATGGTTTTGGCTGGCCCCGCCTCCAATGTCATGGTTTTGGCTGGCCTGGCCTCCATTACAATGGTTTTGGCTGGTCCTGCCTCCAATACCATGGTTTTGGCTGGTCCCTCCTCCAATACCATGGTTTTGGCTGGCCCCGCCTCCAGTTCCATGGTTTTGGCTGGCCCCGCCTCCAGTTCCATGGTTTTGGCTGGCCCCGCCTCCAGTTCAATGGTTATGGCTGGCCCCGCCTCCAGTTCCATGGTTTTGGCTGGCCCCGCCTCCAATGTCATGGATTTGGCTGGACCCGCCTCCAATGTCATGGGTTTGGCTGGCCACGCCTCCAATGTCATGGTTTTGGCTGGCCCCGCCTCCAATACCATGGTTTTGGATGGCCCTGCCTCCAGTTCCATGGTTTTGGCTGGCACTGCCTCCAGTTACATGGTTTTGGCTGGTGCCGCCTTCAGTTCCATGGTTTTGGCTGGTGCCGCCTCCAGTTCCATGGTTTTGGCTGGCGCCGCCACCAATACCATGGTTTTGGCTGGCCCTGCCTCCAATACCATGGACACGGCTGGCCGCGCCTCCAGTTACATGGTTTTGGCTGGCCCCGCCTCCAATTCCATGGATACGGCTGGCCCCGCCTCCAGTTACATGGTTTTGGCTGGCCCCGCCTCCAATACCATGGATACGGCTTATCCCGCCTCCAGTTACATGGTTTTGGCTGGTGCCACCTCCAGTTCCATGGTTTTGGCTGGTGCCGCCTCCAGTTCCATGGATTTGGCTGGCCCCGCCTCCAGTTCCATGGTTTTGGCTGGCCCCGCCTCCAGTTCCATGGTTTTGGCTGGCCCCGCTTCCAATGCCATGGATTTGGCTGGACCCGCCTCCAATGTCATGGATTTGGCTGGACCTGCCTCCAATGTCATGGTTTTGGCTGGCCCTGCCTCCAATACCATGGTTTTGGCTGGCCCCGCCTCCAGTTCCATGGTTTTGGATGGCCCCGCCTCCAATGTCATGGATTTGGCTGGACCCGCCTCCAATGTCATGGATTTGGCTGGACCCGCCTCCAATGTCATGGTTTTGTCTGGCCCCGCCTCCAATACCATGGTTTTGGCTGTCCCCGCCTCCAACATGGTTTTGGCTGGCCCTGCCTCCAGTTCCATGGTTTTGGCTGGCCCTGCCTCCAGTTCCATGGTTTTGGCTGGCCCTGCCTTCAGTTCCAAGGTTTTGGCTGGCGCCGCCTCCAGTTCCATGGTTTTGGCTGGCGCCGCCTCCAGTTCCATGGTTTTGGCTGGCCCCACCTACAATACCATGGTTTTGGCTGGCCCCGCCTCTAATGCCATGGTTTTGGCTGGCCCCGCTTCCAATGCCATGGTTTTGGCTGGCCCTGCCTCTAATGCCATGGTTTTGGCTGGCCCCTCCTCCAATTCCATGGATACGGCTGGCCCTGCCTCCAGTTACACGTTTTGGCTGGCCCCGCCTCCAATACCATGGTTTTGGCTGGCGCCGCCTCCAGTTCCATGGTTTTGGCTGGCCCGCCTCCCAATTCCATGGTTTTGGCTGGCCCTGCCTCCAGTTCCATGGTTTTGGCTGGCCCCGACTCCAATACCATGGTTTTGGCTGGCCCCGCCTCCAGTTCCATGGTTTTGGCTTGCCCCGCCTCCAGTTCCATGGTTTTGGCTGGCCCTGACTCCTATACCATGGCTTTGGCTGGCCCCGCCTCCAATACCATGGATTTGGCTGGCCCAGCCTCCAATGTCATGGATTTGCCTGGCCCTGCCTCCAAAGTCATGGATTTCACTGGCCCCGCCTCCAATACCATGGTTTTGGCTGGCCCTGCCTCCAATACCATGGTTTTGGCTGGCCCCGCCTCCAATATCATGGTTTTGGCTGGCACTGCCTCCAGTTCCATTGTTTTGGCTGGCCCTGCATCCAATTCCATGTTTTTGGCTGGCACTGCCTCCAGTTCAATGGTTTTGGATGGCCCCGCCTCCAAAACCATGGATACGGCTGGCCCAGCCTCCAGTTACATGGTTTTGGCTGGCCCGCCTCTTATACCATGGATACGGCTGGCCCCGCCTCCAGTCACATGGTTTTGGCTGGCCCCTCCTCCAATTCCATGGATACGGCTGGCCCAGCCTCCAGTTCCATGGTTTTGGCTGGCCACGCCTCCAATACCCTGGTTTTGGCTGGCCCCGCTTCCAATACCATGGTTTTGGCTGGCCCTGCCTCCAATGTCATGGTTTTGGCTGGCCCCGCCTCCAATACCATGGTTTTGGCTGGCCCTGCCTCCAATACCATGGTTTTGGTTGGCCCTGCCTCCAATGTCATGGTTTTGGCTGGCCCCACCTCCAGTTCCATCGTTTTGGCTGGCACTGCCTCCAGTTCCATGGTTATGGCTGGCGCTGCCTCCAGTTCCATGGTTTTGGCTGGCGCCGCCTCCAGTTACATGGTTTTGGCTGGCCCTGTCTCCAGTTCAATGGTTTTGGATGGCCCCTCCTCCAAAATCATGGATACGGCTGGCCCTGCTTCCAGTTCCATGTTTTTAGCTGGCCCCACATCCAATTCCATGGATACGGCTGCCTCCGCCTCCAGTTACATGGTTTTGGCTGGCCCTGCCTCCAAGGTTTTGGCTGGCGCCGCCTCCAATACCATGGTTTTGGCTGGCCCCGCCTCCAGTTCCATGGATACGGCTGGCTCTGCCTCCAGTTCCATGGATACGGCTGACTCCGTCTCCAGTTCCATGGTTTTGGCGGCCCTGCCTCCAGTTCCATGGTTTTGGCTGGCGCTGCCTTCAGTTCCATGGTTTTGGTTGGCCCCGCCTCCAATACCATGGTTTTGGCTGCCCGCGCCTCCAATGCCATGGTTTTGGCGGCCCTGCCTCCAGTTCCATGGTTTTGGCTCTCCCTGCGTCCAGTTCCATGGTTTTGGCTGGCGCTGCCTTCAGTTCCATGGTTTTGGCTGGCGCTGCCTTCACTTGCATGGTTTTGGCTGGCCCCGCCTCCAGTTCCATGGTTTTGGCTGGCCCTGCCTCCAGTTCCATGGTTTTGGCTGGCCCTGCCTCCAGTTCCATGGATACGGCTGGCCCTGCCTCCAGTTCCATGGTTTTGGCTGGCCCCGCCTCCAGTTCCATGGTTTTGGCTGGCCCCGCCTCCAATACCATGGTTTTGGCTGGCCCCGCCTCCAATACCATGGTTTGGCTGGCCCCGCCTCCAATACCATGTTTTTGGCTGGCCCCGCCTCCAATACCATGTTTTTGGCTGGCCCCGCCTCCAATACCACGGTTTTGGCTGGCCCCCGTCTTATACCATGTTTTTGTCTGGCCCTGCCTCCAGTTAGATGGTTTTGGCTGGCCCTGCCCCCAATACCATGGTTTTGGCTTGCCCCGCCTCCAATACCATGGTTTTGGCTGGCCCCGCCTCCAAGGTTTTGGCTGGCCCTGCCTCCAGTTACATGGTTTTGGCTTGCCCTGCCTCCAATACCATGGTTTTGGCTGGCCCCGCCTCCAATACCATGGTTTTGGCTGGTCCCTCCTCCAATACCATGGATTTGGCAGGTCCCACCTATAATGCCAGGGTTTTGGCTGGCCCCGCCTCCAATGCCATAGTTTTGGCTGGCCCCTCCTCCAATTCCATGGATACAGCTGGCCCCGCCTCCAGTTACAGGGTTTTGGATTGCCCCGCCTCCAATACCATGGTTTTGGCTGGCGCCGCCTCCAATACCATGGTTTTGGCTGGCCCCGCCTCCAATACCATGGTTTTGGCTGGCCCCGCCTCCAATACCATGGTTTTGGCTGGCCCCGCCACCCATACCATGGATACGGCTTGCCCCGCCTCCAGTTTCATGGTTTTGGCTGGCCCCACCTCCAATTTCATGGATACGGTTGGCCCTGCCTCCAGTTACATGGTTTTGGCTGGCCCTGCCTCCAATACCATGGTTTTGGGTGGCCCTGCCTCCAATGTCATGGTTTTGGCTGGCCTGGCCTCCATTACAATGGTTTTGGCTGGTCCTGCCTCCAATACCATGGTTTTGGCTGGTCCCTCCTCCAATACCATGGTTTTGGCTGGCCCCGCCTCCAGTTCCATGGTTTTGGCTGGCCCCGCCTCCAGTTCCATGGTTATGGCTGGCCCCGCCTCCAGTTCCATGGTTTTGGCTGGCCCCGCCTCCAATGTCATGGATTTGGCTGGACCCGCCTCCAATGTCATGGGTTTGGCTGGCCCCGCCTCCAATGTCATGGTTTTGGCTGGCCCCGCCTCCAATACCATGGTTTTGGATAGCCCTGCCTCCAGTTCCATGGTTTTGGCTGGCGCAGCCTCCAGTTCCATGGTTTTGGCTGGCGCTGCCTCCAGTTCCATGGTTTTGGCTGGTGCCGCCTTCAGTTCCATGGTTTTGGCTGGTGCCGCCTCCAGTTCCATGGTTTTGGCTGGCGCCGCCACCAATACCATGGTTTTGGGTGGCCCTGCCTCCAATACCATGGATTTGGCTGGACCCGCCTCCAATGTCATGGATTTGGCTGGCCCAGCCTCCAATGTCATGGATTTGCCTGGCCCTGCCTCCAAAGTCATGGATTTCACTGGCCCCGCCTCCAATACCATGGTTTTGGCTGGCCCTGCCTCCAATACCATGGTTTTGGCTGGCCCCGCCTCCAATATCATGGTTTTGGCTGGCACTGCCTCCAGTTCCATTGTTTTGGCTGGCCCTGCATCCAATTCCATGTTTTTGGCTGGCACTGCCTCCAGTTCAATGGTTTTGGATGGCCCCGCCTCCAAAACCATGGATACGGCTGACCCAGCCTCCAGTTACATGGTTTTGGCTGGCCCGCCTCTTATACCATGGATACGGCTGGCCCCGCCTCCAGTCACATGGTTTTGGCTGGCCCCTCCTCCAATTCCATGGATACGGCTGGCCCAGCCTCCAGTTCCATGGTTTTGGCTGGCCACGCCTCCAATACCCTGGTTTTGGCTGGCCCCGCTTCCAATACCATGGTTTTGGCTGGCCCTGCCTCCAATGTCATGGTTTTGGCTGGCCCCGCCTCCAATACCATGGTTTTGGCTGGCCCTGCCTCCAATACCATGGTTTTGGTTGGCCCTGCCTCCAATGTCATGGTTTTGGCTGGCCCCACCTCCAGTTCCATCGTTTTGGCTGGCACTGCCTCCAGTTCCATGGTTATGGCTGGCGCTGCCTCCAGTTCCATGGTTTTGGCTGGCGCCGCCTCCAGTTACATGGTTTTGGCTGGCCCTGTCTCCAGTTCAATGGTTTTGGATGGCCCCTCCTCCAAAATCATGGATACGGCTGGCCCTGCTTCCAGTTCCATGTTTTTAGCTGGCCCCACATCCAATTCCATGGATACGGCTGCCTCCGCCTCCAGTTACATGGTTTTGGCTGGCCCTGCCTCCAAGGTTTTGGCTGGCGCCGCCTCCAATACCATGGTTTTGGCTGGCCCCGCCTCCAGTTCCATGGATACGGCTGGCTCTGCCTCCAGTTCCATGGATACGGCTGGCTCCGCCTCCAGTTCCATGGTTTTGGCGGCCCTGCCTCCAGTTCCATGGTTTTGGCTGGCGCTGCCTTCAGTTCCATGGTTTTGGTTGGCCCCGCCTCCAATACCATGGTTTTGGCTGCCCGCGCCTCCAATGCCATGGTTTTGGCGGCCCTGCCTCCAGTTCCATGGTTTTGGCTCTCCCTGCGTCCAGTTCCATGGTTTTGGCTGGCGCTGCCTTCAGTTCCATGGTTTTGGCTGGCGCTGCCTTCACTTGCATGGTTTTGGCTGGCCCCGCCTCCAGTTCCATGGTTTTGGCTGGCCCGGCCTCCAGTTCCATGGTTTTGGCTGGCCCTGCCTCCAGTTCCATGGATACGGCTGGCCCTGCCTCCAGTTCCATGGTTTTGGCTGGCCCCGCCTCCAGTTCCATGGTTTTGGCTGGCCCCGCCTCCAATACCATGGTTTTGGCTGGCCCCGCCTCCAATACCATGGTTTGGCTGGCCCCGCCTCCAATACCATGTTTTTGGCTGGCCCCGCCTCCAATACCATGTTTTTGGCTGGCCCCGCCTCCAATACCACGGTTTTGGCTGGCCCCCGTCTTATACCATGTTTTTGTCTGGCCCTGCCTCCAGTTAGATGGTTTTGGCTGGCCCTGCCCCCAATACCATGGTTTTGGCTTGCCCCGCCTCCAATACCATGGTTTTGGCTGGCCCCGCCTCCAAGGTTTTGGCTGGCCCTGCCTCCAGTTACATGGTTTTGGCTTGCCCTGCCTCCAATACCATGGTTTTGGCTGGCCCCGCCTCCAATACCATGGTTTTGGCTGGTCCCTCCTCCAATACCATGGATTTGGCAGGTCCCACCTATAATGCCAGGGTTTTGGCTGGCCCCGCATCCAATGCCATAGTTTTGGCTGGCCCCTCCTCCAATTCCATGGATACAGCTGGCCCCGCCTCCAGTTACAGGGTTTTGGATTGCCCCGCCTCCAATACCATGGTTTTGGCTGGCGCCGCCTCCAATACCATGGTTTTGGCTGGCCCCGCCTCCAATACCATGGTTTTGGCTGGCCCCGCCTCCAATACCATGGTTTTGGCTGGCCCCGCCACCCATACCATGGATACGGCTTGCCCCGCCTCCAGTTTCATGGTTTTGGCTGGCCCCACCTCCAATTTCATGGATACGGTTGGCCCTGCCTCCAGTTACATGGTTTTGGCTGGCCCTGCCTCCAATACCATGGTTTTGGGTGGCCCTGCCTCCAATGTCATGGTTTTGGCTGGCCTGGCCTCCATTACAATGGTTTTGGCTGGTCCTGCCTCCAATACCATGGTTTTGGCTGGTCCCTCCTCCAATACCATGGTTTTGGCTGGCCCCGCCTCCAGTTCCATGGTTTTGGCTGGCCCCGCCTCCAGTTCCATGGTTATGGCTGGCCCCGCCTCCAGTTCCATGGTTTTGGCTGGCCCCGCCTCCAATGTCATGGATTTGGCTGGACCCGCCTCCAATGTCATGGGTTTGGCTGGCCCCGCCTCCAATGTCATGGTTTTGGCTGGCCCCGCCTCCAATACCATGGTTTTGGATGGCCCTGCCTCCAGTTCCATGGTTTTGGCTGGCGCTGCCTCCAGTTCCATGGTTTTGGCTGGCGCTGCCTCCAGTTCCATGGTTTTGGCTGGTGCCGCCTTCAGTTCCATGGTTTTGGCTGGTGCCGCCTCCAGTTCCATGGTTTTGGCTGGCGCCGCCACCAATACCATGGTTTTGGCTGGCCCTGCCTCCAATACCATGGACACGGCTGGCCCAGCCTCCAGTTAAATGGTTTTGGCTGGCCCCGCCTCTAATTCCATGGATACGGCTGGCCCCGCCTCCAGTTACATGGTTTTGGCTGGCCCCGCCTCCAATACCATGGATACGGCTTATCCCGCCTCCAGTTACATGGTTTTGGCTGGTGCCACCTCCAGTTCCATGGTTTTGGCTGGTGCCGCCTCCAGTTCCATGGATTTGGCTGGCCCCGCCTCCAGTTCCATGGTTTTGGCTGGCCCCGCCTCCAGTTCCATGGTTTTGGCTGGCCCCGCCTCCAATGCCATGGATTTGGCTGGACCCGCCTCCAATGTCATGGATTTGGCTGGACCGGCCTCCAATGTCATGGTTTTGGCTGTCCCTGCCTCCAATACCATGGTTTTGGCTGTCCCCGCCTCAAATACCATGGTTTTGGCTGGCCCCGCCTCCAATACCATGGTTTTGGCTGGCCCTGCCTCCAGTTCCATGGTTTTGGCTGGCCCTGCCTCCAGTTCCATGGTTTTGGCTGGCGCCGCCTCCAGTTCCATGGTTTTGGCTGGCGCCGCCTCCAGTTCCATGGTTTTGGCTGGCCCCGCCTACAATACCATGGTTTTGGCTGGCCCCGCCTCTAATGCCATGGTTTTGGCTTTCCCCGCTTCCAATGCCATGGATACGGCTGTCCCTGCCTCCAGTTACATGGTTTTGGCTGGCCCCGCTTCCAATACCATGGTTTTGGCTGGCGCCGCCTCCAGTTCCATGGTTTTGGCTGGCCCGCCTCCCAATTCCATGGTTTTGGCTGGCCCTGCCTCCAGTTCCATGGTTTTGGGTGGCCCCGACTCCAATACCATGGTTTTGGCTGGCCCCGCCTCCAGTTCCATGGTTTTGGCTTGCCCCGCCTCCAGTTCCATGGTTTTGGCTGGCCCTGACTCCTATACCATGGCTTTGGCTGGCCCCGCCTCCAATACCATGGATTTGGCTGGCCCAGCCTCCAATGTCCTGGATTTGCCTGGCCCTGCCTCCAATATCATGGTTTTGGCTGGCCCTGCCTCCAATACCATGGTTTTGGCTGGCCCCGCCTCCAATATCATGGTTTTGGCTGGCACTGCCTCCAGTTCCATGGTTTTGGATGGGCCCGTCTCCAAAACAATGGATACGGCTGGCCTAGCCTCCAGTTACATGGTTTTGGCTGGCCCGCCTCTTATACCATGGATACGGCTGGCCCCGCCTCCAGTCACATGGTTTTGGCTGGCCCCTCCTCCAATTCCATGGATACGGCTGGCCCAGCCTCCAGTTACATGGTTTTGGCTGGCCACGCCTCCAATACCCTGGTTTTGGCTGGTCCCTCCTCCAATACCATGGTTTTGGCTGGCCCCGCCTCCAGTTCCATGGTTTTGGCTGGCCCCGCCTCCAGTTCCATGGTTTTGGCTGGCCCCGCCTCCAGCTCCATGGTTATGGCTGGCCCCGCCTCCAGTTCCATGGTTTTGGCTGGCCCCGCCTCCAATGTCATGGATTTGGCTGGACCCGCCTCCAATGTCATGGGTTTGGCTGGCCCCGCCTCCAATGTCATGGTTTTGGCTGGCCCCGCCTCCAATACCATGGTTTTGGATGGCCCTGCCTCCAGTTACATGGTTTTGGCTGGCGCTGCCTCCAGTTCCATGGTTTTGGCTGGCGCTGCCTCCAGTTCCATGGTTTTGGCTGGTGCCGCCTTCAGTTCCATGGTTTTGGCTGGTGCCGTCTCCAGTTCCATGGTTTTGGCTGGCGCCGCCACCAATACCATGGTTTTGGCTGGCCCTGCCTCCAATACCATGGACACGGCTGGCCCAGCCTCCAGTTACATGGTTTTGGCTGGCCCCGCCTCCAATTCCATGGATACGGCTGGCCCCGCCTCCAGTTACATGGTTTTGGCTGGCCCCGCCTCCAATACCATGGATACGGCTTATCCCGCCTCCAGTTACATGGTTTTGGCTGGTGCCACCTCCAGTTCCATGGTTTTGGCTGGTGCCGCCTCCAGTTCCATGGATTTGGCTGGCCCCGCCTCCAGTTCCATGGTTTTGGCTGGCCCCGCCTCCAGTTCCATGGTTTTGGCCGGCCCCGCCTCCAATGCCATGGATTTGGCTGGACCCGCCTCCAATGTCATGGATTTGGCTGGACCTGCCTCCAATGTCATGGTTTTGGCTGGCCCTGCCTCCAATACCATGGTTTTGGCTGTCCCCGCCTCAAATACCATGGTTTTGGCTGGCCTCGCCTCCAATACCATGGTTTTGGCTGGCCCTGCCTCCAGTTCCATGGTTTTGGCTCGCCCTGCCTCTAGTTCCATGGTTTTGGCTGGCCCTGCCTCCAGTTCCATGGTTTTGGCTGGCGCCGCCTCCAGTTCCATGGTTTTGGCTGGCGCCGCCTCCAGTTCCATGGTTTTGGCTGGCCCCGCCTACAATACCATGGTTTTGGCTGGCCCCGCCTCTAATGCCATGGTTTTGGCTTTCCCCGCTTCCAATGCCATGGATACGGCTGTCCCTGCCTCCAGTTACATGGTTTTGGCTGGCCCCGCTTCCAATACCATGGTTTTGGCTGGCGCCGCCTCTAGTTCCATGGTTTTGGCTGGCCCGCCTCCCAATTCCATGGTTTTGGCTGGCCCTGCCTCCAGTTCCATGGTTTTGGGTGGCCCCGACTCCAATACCATGGTTTTGGCTGGCCCCGCCTCCAGTTCCATGGTTTTGGCTTGCCCCGTCTCCAGTTCCATGGTTTTGGCTAGCCCTGACTCGTATACCATGGCTTTGGCTGGCCCCGCCTCCAATACCATGGATTTGGCTGGCCCAGCCTCCAATGTCCTGGATTTGCCTGGCCCTTCCTCCAATATCATGGTTTTGGCTGGCCCTGCCTCCAATACCATGGTTTTGGCTGGCCCCGCCTCCAATATCATGGTTTTGGCTGGCACTGCCTCCAGTTCCATGGTTTTGGATGGGCCCGTCTCCAAAACAATGGATACGGCTGGCCCAGCCTCCAGTTACATGGTTTTGGCTGGCCCGCCTCTTATACCATGGATACGGCTGGCCCCGCCTCCAGTCACATGGTTTTGGCTGGCCCCTCCTCCAATTCCATGGATACGACTGGCCCAGCCTCCAGTTACATGGTTTTGGCTGGCCACGCCTCCAATACCCTGGTTTTGGCTGGCCCCGCTTCCAATACCATGGTTTTGGCTGGCCACGCCTCCAATACCCTGGTTTTGGCTGGCCCCGCTTCCAATACCATGGTTTTGGCTGGCCCCGCCTCCACTGTCATGGTTTTGGTTGGCCCTGCCTCCAATACCATGGTTTTGTTTGGCCCTGCCTCCAATGTCATGGTTTTGGCTGGCCCCGCCTCCAGTTCCATCGTTTTGGCTGGCACTGCCTCCAGTTCCTTGGTTATGGCTGGCGCTGCCTCCAGTTCCATGGTTTTGGCTGGCGCTGCCTCCAGTTACATGGTTTTGGCTGGCCCCGTCTACAGTTCAATGGTTTTGGATGGCCCCTCCTCCAAAATCATGGATTTTTTTTTAAAACACTTTTTATTGGCATTTAGGTGAGTTTACATATCAAGATTGCGTTTAGTGAAGGTGTTCATCAGCCAAGCAGGGTGAAAAAGAAACAGGTAACAACAATAAAAAAATAACAACAAACGTGCACAGTCTCTTGCGAGGATGTCTGCGTTCAGATGGTGTTCCGGAGGAAAGGAGTGTGAAGGCAGGGTTCCGGGGCGTATGAATGTTCGAGGTTCAGGTACTATGTGGTTCTGTAGTTGTTTGCTGTTAGGGTGGGCAGGCACCTCAGGGGGGCTTGTGGTCAGCAGAGAAGGGTATGTCGCGGAGGAGGGCTTTCCACGCCTCAAGGGTGTTGTTCACGTCGGCTGTTCCAGTGGTGGCTCCATCCTGCCAGTTCGCTGAGCCAGTGTTGGTATCTCGGGCCTGGTTTGGATTTCCAGGCCATAGCTATGGTTCTTTTGGCTAGGATGCAGGAAATGTCCACCAGCTTGACTACGTGTTTGATCTTGTTCAGTCTGGGGTATGTTCTGAGGAGGCATTCCTGGGGGCCCCAGTTGTATCTGGTAATGCCAGCTTCCGTGCAAATTTGCTTTATTTTAAACCAGAATTGTGACACCCTGTTACAAGACCAGAACATGTGCAGTAGGTCTGCTGGGGTGGTGTCGCACCAAGGGCAGTTTGATGGTGTCTTTTTGTTAAAACTGGCGACTCTCTTCGGGGTCATGTATGTTCTGTAGAGAACATTGAGTTGGATTTGTCGGAATCTGGTGTTCCTGGAGACCTCCTTGGGGTAAAGTAGCACTCTCTCCCACTCTGTGTCCGTGAGCGTGACCTGGAGGTCGAGTTCCCATCTTTCTTTTAGTGCTGCACTTTTAGGGTTGGGCCTGTCTATTAGTCGGCCGTAGAGGCGGGTTATTGGTTTCCAGCCATCTGAGAGTTCATGCATCTCGTTAAGGAGGGGGTTAGGGTTGGGTTCTTCTGGCCATTCAGGCCATTTTGACTTTGCAATCTGTCTGAGACGATGGTACCACAGAAATTGGCCTCTGTTTAGTTCCTCTGATTCCAGGATCGTTTCGAATTCTTTGAATTTGGCGTCTTCGTACATGTCTCCCCAAGTGTAAATCCCAGCGCTCTCCCATTTTCTTGCCACTTTGAGGTCTGTTATGGATTGGCATGCGTCCACAAGGATGGGGGTGTCAGGAGAGTACGGGTGAGTGATTTGATGGATAGAGCAGGTTCTAGTCCAAATTTGTCTACCCAGCTGTACAATCATAGGGACTTCTAGTGTTTGTTTAAGTGGGTTCCAGAGTGATTCTTTGGGAAACAGATTGGAAGATGTTAGCCTTAGTAGTCCTGATTCAGCATTTGGGTCGTCTTGGAGCCACTTTGTGACGTGGCTAAGTTGAGCTGCTAAGTAATACATGTGTAGGTCCGGGAGTTGTATCCCCCCCTGTTTATGTCGTAGCGTGAGGATCTTCAGGGGTAGCTTATGTCTGGCTGGGCCCCACAGGAAGTCTCTGATTAGCGAATCCAGTTTCTTAAAGAAGGATATAGGGATACAGTGGCAGACATTCGTGAAGTAGTAGAGGAATCTCGGTAGGATAATCATTTTCACAATTGCTGCTCTACCCATCATGGCAAGTGGCAGCTTAGACCAGAACTTTATGGAGTTGCGAAGTGCTTTTGTTGCTTTTTCGGAGTTGTGTTCGTGGGTGAGTTCTGGGGTATGTGTTATGTTGATTCCCAGGTAGCGGAACATTCCTGGTTGCCACTCTATCCCCACTACTGGTAGTTCTTCCATGCTTATCTTATTGAGTTTGGCTAGTGGGAATGCACAGGATTTAGATCTGCTAAATTTGATTCCGGAATAGCGGACATAGTTGTCCAGGACATCGAGTAGAACTTGCGCATTCACTTGTGGGTCCTTTACGTATAAGAGTACGTCGTCCGCATATAGGGAAATTATGAAGTGTCTGTTGCCCAGTTTTATACCTGCATCAAAGAACTGTCTCCTGCAGTAGATGGCGATCGGCTCCAGTCCCAAGACGTACAACATGGGTGACAGCGGACAGCCCTGCCTGGTGCCTCTTTGTATCGCCCAGGCTTCTGATATTATTCGTCCGGTCTTCACTCTGGCCCTGGGTGAGTTATAGAGGACCCTGACCCATTTCACAAAGCCTTCTCCAAACCCAAACTCATTCAGCACCTCAATTAGCCACTCCCAGAAGATGGAGTCGAAGGCCTTAATGGCGTCTAGTGATAGCACCGCCAGATCCTCAGCGCTTTCATGGGTTTCGGCTATAACATGTTGTAGCCTCCTCAGGTTGGCTGTGGTATTGCGTCCCGGGATGAACCCATTTTGGTCCTCATGTACAATAGTCCCAATCACCCTCGCGAGCCTCTTAGCCAGAATGGTGGTTAAGATCTTGGCGTCGTAATTCAGCATCGCTAACGGGCGATAGGAGTCGCAACGTTCGGGCGGCTTGTTTGGTTTGAGCATGGGGATTATAATGGTTTCCTTCATGGTGCTGGGGAGAATTCCTTCTTCGTATGCTTCCGTGTAGACTCCCAATAGTATTGGAGTGATGATGTCTTCATAGGTTTTGTAGAACTCTGGGGGGAGTCCATCGCTCCCTGGGGATTTGCTGGTAGCTAGAGATCTGATCGCGTCCTTGATGTCGTCGGCGGTGATCTCAATGTCAAGTGCTGCGCGCTGCTCTTCGGTTAGTTTAGGGAGTTCGATCTCTTCTAGGGTGGCTTTGATGTCTTCTGTGGGTACTTGTGTTTCGTGGGAGTAAAGCTCGGAGTAGAATTCTGCAAAAGCGGTGTTGATGTCAAGTTGTGATTTGTGTGTGACTCCACGTTCATCCTGGATCTCGGTGATGTAATGCCTCGGGTGTTCTCGCTTGCACAGCCATGCTAGTAGTCTGCCTGGTTTATCGGCCTCTTTGTGTGTCTTGGTGGTGTTAGTTGCAAAGTCGAATTTCGCCAGTCTGTCCCATGCCATTCGGCAGTCGTTTCGGAGTCCCCGCAGGGTCTCTTCCCCTTCAGTGTTGGTGTGCAATTGGGACTCGAGGCGTGTTATTTCCGCTTCGTGTTCTTCTAGTGTTTCCTTCAGGCGTCTGCGAATACCTCCCGCTCCAGAAATGGCTTCGCCCCGTGTTACCACTTTCATCGCCTCCCATAGCGTGCTCCAAGTCGATACTGAGCCTTTGTTATTGTCTATGTAGTCTTCGAGTTTAGTGCCAAGGTCTTCCTTAAACTCTTGATCAGTGAGTGCCATGGGGGACAGTCTCCATGTCGGGATCGGGGGCCTGGGGCCATTCAATCTCCACTGCATGACCAGCGGCGAGTGGTCAGATATCGATCTGCCTAGGTATGTGGCATCGACTACCAGGGCAGCCTGTTCCCTGTCGATGAAGAGATAGTCGATCCTTGTGTGGACCTTGTGGGGGGCAGAGTAGTAGAAGTAGCTCCTTTCATCTAGGTGTTGCGCTCTCCATATGTCCACCAGGTCTAAGTGTTCCAGAGCGTTATTAAGGGCCATGGCGGCGGCGTTTCGTGGTTGTTGTAGGGGCACCGACCTGTCCATCTCGCCATTACTGGTGCAATTGAAGTCGCCTCCCCAAATGAAGGTGCCCTCCCTGTGGTGGGCTATTTTGGGGCATAGCATTGCGATGTGCGATGGTATCCCGTGTTGCGGGAAGTAGGAGTTGACCAGGCAAATTGCGGTATTTTCGATGGTCCCCCAGAGTATCAGATATCTGCCCTCTTTGTCAGCTTCCGACCCCTGTAGGCGAAACGGAACGCTTGGGTTCACCCAAGTGAAGACTCCCCGTGCGTATTTGGAGTATGCTGCTCCTTTTCCAGTGCCACCCCATCTCTCTGCTAGTTTGGAGGAGGATTCCGCCGTCAGGTGGGTCTCCTGGAGCATAGCTATGGAGACCTTCTGTCTGCGGAGGTAGGAATGAATGCGATTTCTTCTTAGGTAGGTGTTCATCCCGCGCACATTCCACGTCAGTATCTTTAGTTGTGATGTCATCTGGATGTGTGGGTGCTCTTTTTTATCCCCTCCTCAGAGGGTCTGCCCAGAAGGTTTGGGTTCCTGATAATGCGATTCAGCAGTCGGCCCTCGTTCCTGCCTGAGTTTAAGTGCTGTATCAGCGTCTTCTGTTGTCCGGCCAAGTGTGTAGATGTGGAGACTGTGCTTATAACGTAACAGGTAACATAACTGTAACTGGTGCGCCTAGCGGCTGCATTCATTTTGCTGCGCTCAGGCGCTCTCGCACCGTCGGGACCCATCCGGGCGTCGGGCTCGAGTGGGGTCGGTCAGGCAACTGGCCTGTCCTGGTCTGTTCACGGGGGCGAAGTCCTGGGTCCGGTGCGGGGCCAAGTGAGAGCCGCGTTAGTTTAGCGAACTGTAGTGTTAATTGCTTCCGCACTGCAGAGTGCATGTGTTTACCGCGGGATCTTGCGTCGGCGATTGGGCATGCGACCAGGTGCTTAGTTTCAATCCTTAGTCTCTGGGGTGGGTGTCTGCGCCTTGGGCTAAGTTGTTATCCTCCATCCACATGTTGGCTGCCTCTGGGGTCTCCAGGAAGATCGAGCGGCCCTTGTAGATAACTTTTAGTCTGGAAGGATAAAGCAGCATATACTTTAAGTTTAGGTGTCGCAGCCTGGCTTTGATTGGAACAAATGAGTTTCTCTCTCTTTGTACTTTTGGGGTGTAATCTGGATAGACGGATATTTTTGTGTTGCCGCGTACAAGTGGGCCTGTCTCCCTGCAGTGTCTGAGGATGACTTCTCTGTCCTGGAAGTTAAGTATTTTAGCTATTATTGGGCGAGGGTGCGAGCCCGGAGGGGGTTTCCTTTGGAGGGACCTGTGTGCCCTCTCGACAGCGAAGGCTTGCGTGAGTTTGCCTGCGCCCACCTCTTGTTGTAGTAGAGCCTCTATGTATGCAGTCGGGTTCGGGCCCTCGTCACCCTCGGGGATTCCGAGTATCCTGATGTTGCCCCTTCTGGCACGTCCCTCGGCATCCTCGGCCCTCGCCTCGAGGAAAGCCACCTTCTTTTCGAGGTCTGTCACCTTAGCCCTCAGCTCCATAGTGTTTTCTGTGGTCTCTTTGATGGTCGCCTCAGAGGCGGAGACCCTTTCCGTTAAATTCCTGGCATCCTGTCTCACAAGCTGAATGTCTGATCTAAATTTGTCGATTTTGGTATCGATGAAAGTGCGCAGGGATGCTATGGCCTCCAGTACTTGTGTTTGGCTCTCGGTGGGTTCTGCATTTTTCGGTTTTGGGGGATCAGGGCTGGGGGGGTGTTGGTCGGCCGAGCTTCTGGCCTTAGTGGAGACATAACTGTCCATCGTAGGAGGTTTTGATCTGCCTCTAGCAGACATGGCCTGTGGGCTGGGTGATGATGCGCTGCCCTCGAGTTTTGCGGGGGTGTTTCGATCCACCAGGCAGCGTGGGGTGGGTTGATGGAGTTAATGGTCCTGTGGGGTGGGGGGTGGGCGATGTTGGGCTCTGGGCTCAGAGCGGCAGACGCTGGAGCCGCTGTGGAGTCAAGCGGGGGCCCCCCCTATCTCCTCACCTCCTGGGTGGTGGTCTCTGCTGTCGGCGCGTCAACGCTGCTTCCAACGGCGGCCAGGATGTTCGCTGTCGCCCGGTCCGCAGGAGCAGGTCCAGGAGTTAATGGCCGCGGTTCACGCGCGGCTCTCAGCGCCCCACGTGTCGGAGGGGCCGCGGGTGTTCAGCGCGTGGGTTCGGGGCTGTGTGGAAGTATGTTCCCCAGGGTCTTGTCCGCCGATGAACCGCACTTCCGTGTGCTGGATTTCTCAACGACGGCGCTCCTCGGGAGCCGCCATCTTGAGTGCAAGCGGGGGGGAGGGTTTGTGGAGGGCAGAGTTGAGGTTCCCCGGCTCCGATTCTTTTCGGGATTGTTGTCGCCGCTCGGCGGCGGTTTCCGCTATGTTTTGTCAGAGTTTGTGGCTCGGAGGCGAGCTGCAAGCGGTCCGACGAGGATCGTAACGCGGCGTCTCAGCCGGAGCTCGGCGGCTTAGCCTCCTATCACCATGAGCTCCAGGCCACGCCCCCCCTCCAAAATCATGGATACGGCTGGCCCTGCTTCCAGTTCCATGGTTTTGGCTGGTGCCGCCTCCAGTTCCATGGTTTTGGCTGGCGCCGCCACCAATACCATGGTTTTGGCTGGCCCTGCCTCCAATACCATGGACACGGCTGGCCCAGCCTCCAGTTACATGGTTTTGGCTGGCCCCGCCTCCAATTCCATGGATACGGCTGGCCCCGCCTCCAGTTACATGGTTTTGGCTGGCCCCGCCTCCAATACCATGGATACGGCTTATCCCGCCTCCAGTTACATGGTTTTGGCTGGTGCCACCTCCAGTTCCATGGTTTTGGCTGGTGCCGCCTCCAGTTCCATGGATTTGGCTGGCCCCGCCTCCAGTTCCATGGTTTTGGCTGGCCCCGCCTCCAGTTCCATGGTTTTGGCTGGCCCCGCCTCCAATGCCATGGATTTGGCTGGACCCGCCTCCAATGTCATGGATTTGGCTGGACCTGCCTCCAATGTCATGGTTTTGGCTGGCCCTGCCTCCAATACCATGGTTTTGGCTGTCCCCGCCTCAAATACCATGGTTTTGGCTGGCCCCGCCTCCAATACCATGGTTTTGGCTGGCCCTGCCTCCAGTTCCATGGTTTTGGCTCGCCCTGCCTCTAGTTCCATGGTTTTGGCTGGCCCTGCCTCCAGTTCCATGGTTTTGGCTGGCGCCGCCTAAAGTTCCATGGTTTTGGCTGGCGCCGCCTCCAGTTCCATGGTTTTGGCTGGCCCCGCCTACAATACCATGGTTTTGGCTGGCCCCGCCTCTAATGCCATGGTTTTGGCTTTCCCCGCTTCCAATGCCATGGATACGGCTGTCCCTGCCTCCAGTTACATGGTTTTGGCTGGCCCCGCTTCCAATACCATGGTTTTGGCTGGCGCCGCCTCCAGTTCCATGGTTTTGGCTGGCCCGCCTCCCAATTCCATGGTTTTGGCTGGCCCTGCCTCCAGTTCCATGGTTTTGGGTGGCCCCGACTCCAATACCATGGTTTTGGCTGGCCCCGCCTCCAGTTCCATGGTTTTGGCTTGCCCCGTCTCCAGTTCCATGGTTTTGGCTAGCCCTGACTCCTATACCATGGCTTTGGCTGGCCCCGCCTCCAATACCATGGATTTGGCTGGCCCAGCCTCCAATGTCCTGGATTTGCCTGGCCCTTCCTCCAATATCATGGTTTTGGCTGGCCCTGCCTCCAATACCATGGTTTTGGCTGGCCCCGCCTCCAATATCATGGTTTTGGCTGGCACTGCCTCCAGTTCCATGGTTTTGGATGGGCCCGTCTCCAAAGCAATGGATACGGCTGGCCCAGCCTCCAGTTACATGGTTTTGGCTGGCCCGCCTCTTATACCATGGATACGGCTGGCCCCGCCTCCAGTCACATGGTTTTGGCTGGCCCCTCCTCCAATTCCATGGATACGACTGGCCCAGCCTCCAGTTACATGGTTTTGGCTGGCCACGCCTCCAATACCCTGGTTTTGGCTGGCCCCGCTTCCAATACCATGGTTTTGGCTGGCCACGCCTCCAATACCCTGGTTTTGGCTGGCCCCGCTTCCAATACCATGGTTTTGGCTGGCCCCGCCTCCACTGTCATGGTTTTGGTTGGCCCTGCCTCCAATACCATGGTTTTGTTTGGCCCTGCCTCCAATGTCATGGTTTTGGCTGGCCCCGCCTCCAGTTCCATCGTTTTGGCTGGCACTGCCTCCAGTTCCATGGTTATGGCTGGCGCTGCCTCCAGTTCCATGGTTTTGGCTGGCGCTGCCTCCAGTTACATGGTTTTGGCTGGCCCCGTCTCCAGTTCAATGGTTTTGGATGGCCCCTCCTCCAAAATCATGGATACGGCTGGCCCTGCTTCCAGTTCCATGGTTTTAGCTGGCCCCACATCCAATTCCATGGATACGGCTGCCTCCGCCTCCAATACCATGGTTTTGGCTGGCCCCGCCTCCATTTCCATGGATACGGCTGGCTCTGCCTCCATTTCCATGGATACGGCTGGCTCTGCCTCCAGTTCCATGGTTTTGGCGGCCCTGCCTCCAGTTCCATGGTTTTGGCTGGCGCTGCCTTCAGTTCCATGGTTTTGGCTGGCCCCGCCTCCAATACCATGGTTTTGGCTGGCCGCGCCTTCAATGCCATGGTTTTGGCGGCCCTGCCTCCAGTTCCATGGTTTTGGCTGGCCCTTCCTCCAGTTCCATGGTTTTGGCTGACGCTGCCTTCAGTTCCATGGTTTTGGCTGGCGCTGCCTTCAGTTCCATGGTTTTGGCTGGCCCCGCCTCCAGTTCCATGGTTTTGGCTGGCCCTGCCTCCAGTTCCATGGTTTTGGCTGGCCCTGCCTCCAGTTCCATGGTTTTGGCTGGCCCCGCCTCACGTTCCATGGTTTTGGCTGGCCCCGCCTCCAGTTCCATGGTTTTGGCTGGCCCCGCCTCCAATACCATGGTTTTGGCTGGCCCCGCCTCCAATACCATGGTTTTGGCTGGCCCCGCCTCCAATACCATGGTTTGGCTGGCCCCGCCTCCAAAACCACGGTTTTGGCTGGCCCCCGTCTTATACCATGGTTTTGCCTGGCCCTGCCTCCAGTTAGAAGGTTTTGGCTGGCCCTGCCCCCAATACCATGGTTTTGGCTTGCCCCGCCTCCAATACCATGGTTTTGGCTGGCCCCGCCTCCAAGGTTTTGGCTGGCCCCGCCTCCTGTTACATGGTTTTGGCTTGCCCTGCCTCCAATACCATGGTTTTGGCTGGGCGCACCTCCAATTCCATGGTTTTGGCGGCCCTGCCTCCAGTTCCATGGTTTTGGCTGGCCCTTCCTCCAGTTCCATGGTTTTGGCTGGCACTGCCTTCAGTTCCATGGTTTTGGCTGGCGCTGCCTTCAGTTCCATGGTTTTGGCTGGCCCCTCCTCCAATTCCATGGATACGGCTGGCCCTGCCTCCAGTTACAGGGTTTTGGCTTGCCCCGCCTCCAATACCATGGTTTTGGCTGGCGCCGCCTCCAATACCATGGTTTTGGCTGGCCCCGCCTCCAATACCATGGTTTTGGCTGGCCCCACCTCCAGTTACATGGTTTTGGCTGGCCCCGCCTCCCATACCATGGATACGGCTTGCCCCGCCTCCAGTTTCATGGTTTTGGCTGGCCCCACCTCCAATTTCATGGTTACGGCTGGCCCTGCCTCCAGTTACATGGTTTTGGCTGGCCCTGCCTCCAATACCATGGTTTTGGCTGGCCCCGCCTCCAATGTCATGGTTTTGGCTGGCCTGGCCTCCATTACAATGGTTTTGGCTGGTCCTGCTCCAATACCATGGTTTTGGCTGGCCCCACCTATAATGCCAGGGTTTTGGCTGGCCCCACCTCCAGTTACATGGTTTTGGCTGGCCCCGCCTCCCATACCATGGATACGGCTGGCCCCGCCTCCAGTTACATGGTTTTGGCTGGCCCCGCCTCCCATACCATGGATACGGCTTGCCCCGCCTCCAGTTTCATGGTTTTGGCTGGCCCCACCTCCAATTTCATGGTTACGGCTGGCCCTGCCTCCAGTTACATGGTTTTGGCTGGCCCTGCCTCCAATACCATGGTTTTGGCTGGCCCCGCCTCCAATGTCATGGTTTTGGCTGGCCTGGCCTCCATTACAATGGTTTTGGCTGGTCCTGCCTCCAATACCATGGTTTTGGCTGGTCCCTCCTCCAATACCATGGTTTTGGCTGGCCCCACCTATAATGCCAGGGTTTTGGCTGGCCCCACCTCCAGTTACATGGTTTTGGCTGGCCCCGCCTCCCATACCATGGATACGGCTTGCCCCGCCTCCAGTTACATGGTTTTGGCTGGCCCCGCCTCCCATACCATGGATACGGCTTGCCCCGCCTCCAGTTTCATGGTTTTGGCTGGCCCCACCTCCAATTTCATGGTTACGGCTGGCCCTGCCTCCAGTTACATGGTTTTGGCTGGCCCTGCCTCCAATACCATGGTTTTGGCTGGCCCCGCCTCCAATGTCATGGTTTTGGCTGGCCTGGCCTCCATTACAATGGTTTTGGCTGGTCCTGCCTCCAATACCATGGTTTTGGCTGGTCCCTCCTCCAATACCATGGTTTTGGCTGGCCCCACCTATAATGCCAGGGTTTTGGCTGGCCCCGCCTCCAGTTCTATGGTTTTGGCTGGCCCCGCCTCCAGTTCCATGGTTTTGGCTAGCCCCGCCTCCAGTTCAATGGTTATGGCTGGCCCCGCCTCCAGTTCCATGGTTTTGGCTGGCCCCGCCTCCAATGTCATGGATTTGGCTGGACCCGCCTCCAATGTCATGGGTTTGGCTGGCCCCGCCTCCAATGTCATGGTTTTGGCTGGCCCCGCCTCCAATGCCATGGTTTTGGCGGCCCTGCCTCCAGTTCCATGGTTTTGGCTGGCACCGCCTCCAGTTCCATGGTTTTGGCTGGCGCTGCCTCCAGTTCCATTGTTTTGGCTGGCCCGCCTCCAATTACATGGTTTTGGCTGGCCCTACATCCAATTCCATGGTTTTGGCTGGCCCCGCCTCCAATGCCATGGTTTTGGCTGACACCGCCTCAATACCATGGCATTGGCTGGCCCCTCCTCCAATTCCATGGATACGGCTGGCTCCGTCTCCAGTTCCATGGTTTTGGCTGGCCCCGCCTCCAGTTCCATTTTTTTGGCTGGCCCCGCCTCCAATATCATGGTTTTGGCTGGCCCCGCCTCCAATACCATGGTTTTGGCTAGGCCCCGCCTCCAATGCCATGGTTTTGGCGGCCCTGCCTCCAGTTCCTTGGCTTTGGCTGACCCTGTCTCCAGTTCCATGGCTTTGACTGGCGTCGCCTCCAGTTCCTTGGTTTTGGCTGGTGCCGCCTCCAGTTCCATGGGTTTGGCTGGCTCCTCCTCCAATTCCATGGATACGGCTGGCCCCGCCTCCAGTCACATGGTTTTGGCTTGCCCCGCCTCCAATACCATGGTTTTGGCTGGCCCCACCTCCAGTTACATGGTTTTGGCTGGCCCCGCCTCCAATACCATGGATACAGCTTGCCCCGCCTCGAGTTACATGATTTTGGCTGGCCCCGCCTCCAATTCCATGGATACGGCAGGCCCCGCCTCCAATACCATGGTTTTGGCTTGCCCCGCCTCCAATACCATGGTTTTGCCTGGCCCCGCCTCCAATACCATGGTTTTGGCTGGTCCCTCCTCCAATACCATGGTTTTGGCTGGCCCCACCTATAATGCCAGGGTTTTGGCTGGCCCTGCCTCCAATGCCATGATTTTGGCTGGCCCCGCCTCCACTTCCATGGATATGGCTGGCCCTGCCTCCAGTTCCATGGTTTTGGCTGGCCCCTCCTCTAATTCCATGGATACGGCTGGCCCCGCCTCCAGTTACATGGTTTTGGCATGCCCCGCCTCCAATACCATGGTTTTGGCTGGCGCCGCCTCCAATACCATGGTTTTGGCTGGCCCCGCTTCCAATACCATGGTTTTGGCTGGCCCCGTCTCCAATACCATGGTTTTGTCTGGCCCAGCCTCCAGTTACATGGTTTTGGCTGGACCTGCCTCCAATACCATGGTTTTGGGTGGCCCCGCCTCCAATGTCATGGTTTTGGCTGTCCTGGCCTCCAGTACCATGGTTTTGGCTGGTCCCTCCTCCAATACCATGGTTTTGGCTGGTCCCTCCTCCAATACCATGGTTTTGGCTGGCCCCACCTATAATGCCAGGGTTTTGGCTGGCCCCGCCACCAATGCCATGGTTTTGGCTGGCCCCACCTCTAATGTCATGGTTTTGGCTGGCCCCTTGTTAGGGAGAATTCTCTGTTTAGGCTGAATTTCCTAACCTAGTGAGTCCCCCAGCAGCTTTGATGGATTTTTGGGGTTTATTTTTTTCTCCTGCCAAGAGTCAGACTCTTTTACCCTCACTCTTGGGCATGATTTGAGTGTGTTTCTTTGAATCCAGAGGTGTTTAATGGGCTATGGGGTCTTTTACTCCATAGGGCTTCATGTGTTTTTGTGATGTGTGTTACACAGCACCCTCAGTGCAGTGACACAGGGGTGTCATAGTGACCCCCCAGTATATACTCCATACCCTTGGCCTGACTACTGTCTCCCAGGGCATGTAAAGTCACCATTGACTTTACTAGTCTTAAATTCTGAACAGAACCAGTACAAACCATCATATTGTGGATGTACTGGCTGGGGCAATTCAATTGCCCCAGGGTCTGTTAGTCGAGGGGGCACGTCTCCGTCCCCCCTGATCGAGTTTTGGCTGGTGGCAGTGGATACTACTTTTTATATTCAATGAGCGAATATTTTCCTATGGGATTTCCCATTGTTTTAGGCTACTATCTTTATTTAATTATTTACGGTAGCCTCGAACATACCGCCGGTTTATTTAATTAATATTAATTCTCCGGTTGGTATTTTATGCCAAAACTTGATTCTAAAATGGCATTTGTGTTCTCTTCTGTGACTCCAACCCAAGTCGAGCCCTTTGTTCCACTTTTTAGCGGGCCTCTCCACAGAAGCCCTCCAAAGTGGTGCCACTCTGTCTGGGGTACTTAGGAGGGGTGGAGGGGAATTTAGGCACCCTGGACTGAGTTGCCTAGGCAACTCAAGTCGCACTCCATCCTGATTGGCCCAAGTGGTGAGCCGGCCGGCTCACCACTTAGCATGTTTGAGTGACAGCTAGGCTGAGTGAATGGGGGTTTTCTGCATAAAAGCAGGGCTTTGGGGACTGGAACTTCAGAAGTCGCCACAGGACCCAAGAATCCGACGAGGGAGAAGCTGAGCCGACCTGCCACGACACCACCACCGGTGGAGCCCTGCTGGACTGCCTCACCACTTTTCCCGACGACAGAGATCTCCCGCTGGAGAGTCTTCTTCCTTTGACTGGTGGGGATAACCAGTTTCACCGTCTTTTCACTTTCCCGACGTACCTCGTGGCCGCCTTGCCCGTGCCAAGCACCCCGGCAACCGGGATACCACGTTTTACCACGACCGCGAAACACAGGTACCACCTTTAACCGGAAAACTCCGCGGCTGGTTTCTGCCCTGGTAGTGCAACGACCTTCATCTTTCCTCCAAGTCGAGATCTTCTCTTCCCCTGGACGACGACGCAACTTGCACCCACTACCAGGAACAACTGCCACCGCTGGAGGATCCTTCCCACTTAAGGTACCGTGTCCCGTCTGGCTTCCCTTGCTACCGACTGTACGGGGTAGATTTAGCCCCCGGCTTTCGAACCTGGGTTAGCCTGGGAAACCCTGGCTAAACTTTCCTAAGCCTCTCTAAACTCTTTTTGAACCCTCTGCAAGACTTTCTAAGCCTAGTGTAACTGTGTGATCTTGGGCGCATTTGTGCTCTGCTCTCTCTAAGAGGGGGCCCAGCCTTTGAACTTTGGCTCACCAGTGACTTTTGTTCTTCTGCCTTGCTAATAGTGTTCCTGAATCTTAGAGCGGTGTACCTTTCCATATTCTGCCTTTTTCCCCCCCTTTCTCTCAAACTTATTGGAGTGCCATCTAGTTAAGCGCTCACCTCTGTATGCAAATAAGTGGTGTTTTACTGTAACCTATCTGATAAGGAAAAAGGGGTGTATATATTACAATAGTAACTGTGTTTAGAATATTTTACAATAAGAGTGCTGGAGTGTTTCAAACCGTGTGTTTTTAAATAAATAATTATATACTTTGATACCAAACCTCTGGTCAGTGTTTGCTTGTATTGTTGTATCTGAGTGCCTATTGTGTATACTTTGCATACTGCCTAACTCTTCTTGAGGGAAGTCTGACTGCTCAGTCACAGCTACCAGGTAAATCTGGGTGGTACAGACTGCTACCAAGTGGGTTTACTGCCAACACCTGTAGTCTTAAATCTTTTGTAGTGTTCCCTAAGGGAACTGCAAAGGTTTCTGCCTAACACCCCTCATCCAATTCCATGGATACGGCTGGCCCTGCCTCCAGTTACATGGTTTTGGCTGGCCCCGCCTCCAATACCATGGTTTTGGCTGGCCCTGCCTCCTGTTCCATGGTTTTGGGTGACGCCGCCTCCAGTTCCATGGTTTTGGCTGGCCCCGCCTCCAATACCATGGTTTTGGCTGGCCCCGCCTCTAATGCCATGGTTTTGGCTGGCCCCTCTTCCAATGCCATGGTTTTGGCTGGCCCTGCCTCTAATGTCATGGTTTTGGCTGGCCCCTCCTCCAATTCCATGGATACGGCTGGCCCTACCTCCAGTTACATGGTTTTGGCTGGCCCCGCCTCCAATACCATGGTTTTGGCTGGCGCCGCCTCCAGTTCCATGGTTTTGGCTGGCCCGCCTCCCAATTCCATGGTTTTGGCTGGCCCTGCCTCCAGTTCCATGGTTTTGGCTGGCCCTGACTCCAATACCATGGTTTTGGCTGGCCCCGACTCCAATTCCATGGATACGGCTGGCCCCGCCTCCAGTTACAGGGTTTTGGCTTGCCACGCCTCCAATACCATGGTTTTGGCTGGCGCCGCCTCCAATACCATGGTTTTGGCTGGCCCCGCCTCCAATACCATGGTTTTGGCTGGCCCCGCCTCCAGTTACATGGTTTTGGCTGGCCCCGCCTCCCATACCATGGATACGGCTTGCCCCGCCTCCAGTTTCATGGTTTTGGCTGGCCCCACCTCCAATTTCATGGATACGGCTGGCCCTGCCTCCAGTTACATGGTTTTGGCTGGCCCGGCCTCCAATACCATGGTTTTGGCTGGCCCCGCCTCCAATGTCATGGTTTTGGCTGGCCTGGCCTCCATTACAATGGTTTTGGCTGGTCCTGCCTCCAATACCATGGTTTTGGCTGGTCCCTCCTCCAATACCATGGTTTTGGCTGGCCCTACCTATAATGCCAGGGTTTTGGCTGGCCCCGCCTCCAATGCCATGGTTTTGGCTGGCCCCGCCTCCAGTTCCATGGTTTTGGCTGGCCCCGCCTCCAATTCCATGGTTTTGGCTAGCCCCGCCTCCAGTTCCATGGTTATGGCTGGCCCCGCCTCCAGTTCCATGGTTTTGGCTGGCCCCGCCTCCAATGTCATGGATTTGGCTGGACCCGCCTCCAATGTCATGGGTTTGGCTGGCCCCGCCTCCAATGTCATGGTTTTGGCTGGCCCCGCCTCCAATACCATGGTTTTGGCGGCCCTGCCTCCAATGCCATGGTTTTGGCTGCCCTGCCTCCAGTTCCATGGTTTTGGCTGGCACCGCCTCCAGTTCCATGGTTTTGGCTGGCGCCGCCTCCAGTTCCATGGTTTTGGCTGGCCCGCCTCCAATTCCATGGTTTTGGCTGGCCCTACATCCAATTCCATGGTTTTGGCTGGCCCCGCCTCCAATACCATGGTTTTGGCTGGCGCCGCCTCCAATACCATGGTTTTGGCTGGCGCCACCTCCAATACCATGTTTTGGCTGGCCCCGACTCAATACCATGGCATTGGCTAGCCCCTCCTCCAATTCCATGGATACGGCTGGCTCCGCCTCCAGTTCCATGGTTTTGGCTGGCCCTGCCTCCAGTTCCATTTTTTTGGCTGGCCCCGCCTCCAATGCCATGGTTTTGGCGGCCCTGCCTCCAGTTCCATGGCTTTGGCTGACCCTGTCTCCAGTTCCATGGCTTTGGCTGGCGTCGCCTCCAGTTCCTTGGTTTTGGCTGGTGCCTCCTCCAGTTCCATGATTTTGGCTGGCCCTGCCTCCAGTTCCATGGTTTTGGCTGGCCCCTCCTCCAATTCCATGGATACGGCTGGCCCCGCCTCCGGTCACATGGTTTTGGCTTGCCCCGCCTACAATACCATGGTTTTGGCTGGCGCCGCCTCCAATACCATGGTTTTGGCTGGCCCCGCCTCCAGTTACATGGTTTTGGCTGGCCCCGCCTCCAATACCATGGATACGGCTTGCCCCGCCTCCAGTTACATGATTTTGGCTGGCCTCGCCTCCAATTCCATGGATACGGCTGGCCCTGCCTCCAGTTACATGGTTTTGGCTGGCCCCACCTCCAATTCCATGGATAGGGCAGGCCCCGCCTCCAGTTACATGGTTTTGGCTTGCCCCGCCTCCAATACCATGGTTTTGGCTGGCCCCGCCTCCAATACCATGGTTTTGGCTGGTCCCTCCTCCAATACCATGGTTTTGGCTGGCCCCACCTATAATGCCAGGGTTTTGGCTGGCCCTGCCTCCAATGCCATGATTTTGGCTGGCCCCGCCTCCAATTCCATGGATATGGCTGGCCCTGCCTCCAGTTCCATGGTTTTGGCTGGCCCCTCCTCCAATTCCATGGATATGGCTGGCCCTGCCTCCAGTTACATGGTTTTGGCTTGCCCCGCCTCCAATACCATGGTTTTGGCTGGCGCCGCCTCCAATACCATGGTTTTGGCTGGCCCCGCCTCCAATACCATGGTTTTGGCTGGCCCCGCCTCCAATACCATGGTTTTGTCTGCCCCAGCCTCCAGTTACATGGTTTTGGCTGGCCCTGCCTCCAATACCATGGTTTTGGCTGGCCCCGCCACCAATGTCATGGTTTTGGCTGGCCTGGCCTCCAATACCATGGTTTTGGCTGGTCCCTCCTCCAATACCATGGTTTTGGCTGGTCCCTCCTCCAATACCATGGTTTTGGCTGGCCCCACCTATAATGCCAGGGTTTTGGCTGGCCCCGCCACCAATGCCATAGTTTTGGCTGGCCCCACCTCTAATGTCATGGTTTTGGCTGGCCCCTTGTTAGGGAGAATTCTCTGTTTAGGCTGAATTTCCTAACCTAGTGAGTCCCCCAGCAGCTTTGCTGGATTTTTGGGGGTTATTTTTTTCTCCTGCCAAGAGTCAGACTCTTTTACCCTCACTCTTGGGCATGATTTGAGTGTGTTTCTTTGAATCTAGAGGTGTTTAATGGGCTATGGGGTCTTTTACTCCATAGGGCTTCATGTGTTTTTGTGATGTGTGTTACACAGCACCCTCAGTGCAGTGACACAGGGGTGTAATAGTGACCCCCCAGTATATACTCCATACCCTTGGCCTGAATACTGTCTCCCAGGGCATGTAAAGTCACCATTGACTTTACTAGTCTTAAATTCTGAACAGAACCAGTACAAACCATCATATTGTGGATGTACTGGCTGGGGCAATTCAATTGCCCCAGGGTCTGTTAGTCGAGGGGGCACGTCTCCGTCCCCCCTGATCGAGTTTTGGCTGGTGGCAGTGGATACTACTTTTTATATTCAATGAGCGAATATTTTCCTATGGGATTTCCCATTGTTTTAGGCTACTATCTTTATTTAATTATTTACGGTAGCCTCGAACATACCGCAAGTTTATTTAATTAATATTAATTCTCCGGTTGGTATTTTTTGCCAAAACTTGATTCTAAAATGGCGTTTGTGTTCTCTTCTGTGACTCCAACCCAAGTCGAGCCCTTTGTTCCACTTTTTAGCGGGCCTCTCCACAGAAGCCCTCCAAAGTGGTGCCACTCTGTCTGGGGTACTTAGGAGGGGTGGAGGGGAATTTAGGCACCCTGGACTGAGTTGCCTAGGCAACTCAAGTCGCACTCAATCCTGATTGGCCCAAGTGGTGAGCCGGCCGGCTCACCACTTAGCATGTTTGAGTGACAGCTAGGCTGAGTGAATGGGGGTTTTCTGCATAAAAGCAGGGCTTTGGGGACTGGAACTTCAGAAGTCGCCACAGGACCTAAGAATCCGATGAGGGAGAAGCTGAGCCGACCTGCCACGACACCACCACCGGTGGAGCCCTGCTGGACTGCCTCACCACTTTTCCCGACGACAGAGATCTCCCGCCGGAGAGTCTTCTTCCTTTGACTGGTGGGGATAACCAGTTTCACCGTCTTTTCACTTTCCCGACGTACCTCGTGGCCGCCTTGCCCGTGCTAAGCACCCCGGCAACCGGGATACCACGTTTTACCACGACCGCGAAACACAGGTACCACCTTTAACCGGAAAACTCCGCGGCTGGTTTCTGCCCTGGTAGTGCAACGACCTTCATCTTTCCTCCAAGTCGAGATCTTCTCTTCCCCTGGATGACGACGCAACTTGCACCCACTACCAGGAACAACTGCCACCGCTGGAGGATCCTTCCCACTTAAGGTACCGTGTCCCGTCTGGCTTCCCTTGCTACCGACTGTACGGGGTAGATTTAGCCCCCGGCTTTCGAACCTGGGTTGGCCTGGGACACCCTGGCTAAACTTTCCTAAGCCTCTCTAAACTCTTTTTGAACCCTCTGCAAGACTTTCTAAGCCTAGTGTAACTGTGTGATCTTGGGCGCATTTGTGCTCTGCTCTCTCTAAGAGGGGGCCCAGCCTTTGGACTTTGGCTCACCAGTGACTTTTGTTCTTCTGCCTTGCTAATAGTGTTTCTGAATCTTAGAGTGGTGTACCTTTCCATATTCTGCCTTTTTCCCCCCTTTCTCTCAAACTTATTGGAGTGCCATCTAGTTAAGCGCTCACCTCTGTATGAAAATAAGTGGTGTTTTACAGTAACCTATCTGATAAGGAAAAAGGGGTGTATATATTACAATAGTAACTGTGTTTAGAATATTTTACAATAAGAGTGCTGGAGTGTTTCAAACCGTGTGTTTTTAAATAAATAATTATATACTTTGATACCAAAGCTCTGGTCAGTGTTTGCTTGTATTGTTGTATCTGAGTGCCTATTGTGTATACTTTGCATACTGCCTAACTCTTCTTGAGGGAAGTCTGACTGCTCAGTCACAGCTACCAGGTAAATCTGGGTGGTACAGACTGCTACCAAGTGGGTTTACTGCCAACACCTGTAGTCTTAAATCTTTTGTAGTGTTCCCTAAGGGAACTGCAAAGGTTTCTGCCTAACACCCCTCATCCAATTCCATGGATACGGCTGGCCCTGCCTCCAGTTACATGGTTTTGGCTGGCCCCGCCTCCAATACCATGGTTTTGGCTGGCCCCGCCTCCTGTTCCATGGTTTTGGCTGGCCTGCCTCCCAATTCCATGGTTTTGGCTCGCCCTGCCTCCAGTTCCATGGTTTTGGCTGGCCCCTCCTCAAGTTCCATGGTTTTGGCTGGCCCCTCCTCCAATTCCATGGATACAGCTGGCCCTGCCTCCAGTTCCATGGTTTTGGCTGGCCCCGCCTCCAGTTCCATGGATTTGGCTGGCCCTGCCTCCAGTTCCATGGTTTTGGCTGGCCCCGCCGCCAATGTCATGTATTTGGCTGGACCCGCCTCCAATGTCATGGATTTGGCTGGTCCTGCCTCCAATACCATGGTTTTGGCTGGCCCCGCCTCCAGTTCCATGGTTTTGGCTGGCCCCACCTCCAGTTCCATGGTTTTGGCTGGTGCCGCCTCCAGTTACATGGTTTTGGCTGGCCCCGCCTCTTATACCATGGACACGGCTGGCCCTGCCTCCAGTTAAATGGTTTTGGCTGGCCCGCCTCCAATACCATGTATATGGCTTGCCCCGCCTCCAGTTACATGGTTTTGGCTGGCCCCGCCTCTTATACCATGGACATGGCTGGCCCCGCCTCCAGTTACATGGTTTTGGCTGGCCCCACCTCCAATTCCATGGATACGGCTGGCCCCGCCGCCAATTAAATGGATACGGCTGGCCACGCCTCTAGTTCCATGGTTTTGGCAGGCCCCGCCTCCAATGTCATGGTTTTGGCTGGCCTTGCCTCCAATACCATGGTTTTGGCTGGCCCCGCCTCCAATACCAAGGTTTGGCTGGCCCGTCTTCCAATACCATGGTTTGGCTGGTCCCGCCTCCAATGCCAGGGTTTTGGCTGGCCCCGCTTCTAATGCCATGGTTTTGGCTGGCCCGTCCTACAATTCCATGGATACTGCTGGTCCTGCCTCCAATACCATGGTTTTAGCTGTCCCCGCCTCCAGTTCAATTGTTTTGGCTGCCCACCTCCCAATTCCATGGTTTTGGCTGGCCCGCCTCCAATTCCATGGTTTTGGCTGGCTCTGCCTCCAGTTCCATGGTTTTGGCTGGCCCCTCCTCCAATTTCATGGATACAGCTGGCTCCGCCCCCAGTTCCATGGTTTTGGCTGGCCCCGCCTCCTGTTCCATGGATTTAGCTGGCCCCGCCTGCAGTTCCATGGTTTTGGCTGGCCCCGCCTCCAGTTCCATGGTTTTGGCTGGCCCCGCCTCCAATGTCATGGATTTGGCTGGACCCGCCTCCAATGTCATGGTTTTGGCTGGCCCCGCCTCCAATACCATGGTTTTGGCTGTCCCTGCCTCCAATACCATGGTTTTGGCTGGCCCCGCCTCCAATACCATGGTTTTGGCTGGCCCTGCCTCCAGTTCCATGGTTTTGGCTGGCCCTGCCTCGAGTTCCATGGTTTTGGCTGCCCTGCCTCCATGTTCCATGGTTTTGGCAGGCCCTGTCTCCAGTTCCAGGGTTTTGGCTGGCGCAGCCTCCAGTTCCATGGTTTTGGCTGGCGCCGCCTCCAGTTCCATGGTTTTGGCTGGCCCCGCCTCCAATACCATGGTTTTGGCTGGCCCCGCCTCTAATGCCATGGTTTTGGCTGGCCCCGCTTCCAATGCCATGGTTTTGGCTGGCCCTGCCTCTAATGTCATGGTTTTGGCTGGCCCCTCCTCCAATTCCATGGATACGGCTGGCCCTGCCTCCAGTTACATGGTTTTGGCTGGCCCCGCCTCCAATACCATGGTTTTGGCTGGCCCTGCCTCCAATACCATGGTTTTGGCTGGCCCCGCCTCCAATATCCTGGTTTTGGCTGGCACTGCCTCCAGTTCCATGGTTTTGGCTGGCCCCGCATCCAATTCCTTGGTTTTGGCTGGCACTGCCTCCAGTTCAATGGTTTTGGATGGCCCCGCCTCCAAAACCATGGATACGGCTGGCCCAGCCTCCAGTTACATGGTTTTGGCTGGCCCGCCTCTTATACCATGGATACGGTTGGCCCTGCCTCCAGTCACATGGTTCTGGCTGGCCCCTCCTCCAATTCCATGGATACGGCTGGCCCAGCCTCCAGTTACATGGTTTTGGCTGGCCACGCCTCCAATACCCTGGTTTTGGCTGGCCCGCTTCTAATGCCATGATTTTGGCTGGCCCTGCTTCTAATGCAATGGTTTTGGCTGGCCCGTCCTCCAATTCCATGGATACGGCTGGCCCTGCCTCCAAAACCATGGTTTTAGCTGGCCCCGCCTCCAGTTCCATGGTTTTTGCTGGCCCGCCTCCCAATTCCATGGTTTTGGCTGGCCAGACTCCCAATTCCATGGTTTTGGCTGGCCCTGCCTCCATTTCCATGGTTTTGGCTGGCCCCTACTCCAGTTCGATGGTTTTGGCTGGCCCCTCCTCCAATTCAATGGATACAGCTGGCCCCGCCCCCAGTTCCATGGTTTTGGCTGGCCCCGCCTCCAGTTCCTTGGATTTGCCTGGACCGCCTCCAGTTCCATGGTTTTGGCTGGCCCTGCCTCCAATGTCATGGTTTTGGCTGGCCCCGCCTCCAATACCATGGTTTTGGCTGGCCCTGCCTCCAGTTCCATGGTTTTGGCTGGCCCTGCCTCCAGTTCCATGGTTTTGGCTGGCCCCGCCTCCAATACCATGGTTTTGGCTGTCCCTGCCTCCAATACCATGGTTTTGGCTGGCCCCGCCTCCAATACCATGGTTTTGGCTGGCCCTGCCTCCAGTTCCATGGTTTTGGCTGGCCCTGCCTCCAGTTCCATGGTTTTGGCTGCCCTGCCTCCATGTTCCATGGTTTTGGCAGGCCCTGTCTCCAGTTCCAGGGTTTTGGCTGGCGCAGCCTCCAGTTCCATGGTTTTGGCTGGCGCCGCCTCCAGTTCCATGGTTTTGGCTGGCCCCGCCTCCAATACCATGGTTTTGGCTGGCCCCGCCTCTAATGCCATGGTTTTGGCTTGCCCCGCTTCCAATGCCATGGTTTTGGCTGGCCCTGCCTCTAATGTCATGGTTTTGGCTGGCCCCTCCTCCAATTCCATGGATACGGCTGGCCCTGCCTCCAGTTACATGGTTTTGGCTGGCCCCGCCTCCAATACCATGGTTTTGGCTGGCCCTGCCTCCAATACCATGGTTTTGGCTGGCCCCGCCTCCAATATCCTGGTTTTGGCTGGCACTGCCTCCAGTTCCATGGTTTTGGCTGGCCCCGCATCCAATTCCTTGGTTTTGGCTGGCACTGCCTCCAGTTCAATGGTTTTGGATGGCCCCGCCTCCAAAACCATGGATACGGCTGGCCCAGCCTCCAGTTACATGGTTTTGGCTGGCCCGCCTCTTATACCATGGATACGGCTGGCCCTGCCTCCAGTCACATGGTTCTGGCTGGCCCCTCCTCCAATTCCATGGATACGGCTGGCCCAGCCTTCAGTTACATGGTTTTGGCTGGCCACGCCTCCAATACCCTGGTTTTGGCTGGCCCCGCTTCTAATGCCATGATTTTGGCTGGCCCTGCTTCTAATGCAATGGTTTTGGCTGGCCCGTCCTCCAATTCCATGGATACGGCTGGCCCTGCCTCCAAAACCATGGTTTTAGCTGCCCCCGCCTCCAGTTCCATGGTTTTTGCTGGCCCGCCTCCCAATTCCATGGTTTTGGCTGGCCCGACTCCCAATTCCATGGTTTTGGCTGGCCCTGCCTCCATTTCCATGGTTTTGGCTGGCCCCTACTCCAGTTCGATGGTTTTGGCTGGCCCCTCCTCCAATTCAATGGATACAGCTGGCCCCGCCCCCAGTTCCATGGTTTTGGCTGGCCCCGCCTCCAGTTCCATGGATTTGCCTGGACCGCCTCCAGTTCCATGGTTTTGGCTGGCCCTGCCTCCAGTTCCATGGTTTTGGCTGGCCCCGCCTCCAGTTCCATGGTTTTGGCTGGCCCCGCCTCCAATGCCATGGATTTGGCTGGACCCACCTCCAATGTCATGGATTTGGCTGGACCCGCCTCCAATGTCATGGTTTTGTCTGGCCCCGCCTCCAATACCATGGTTTTGGCTGTCCCCGCCTCCAATACCATGGTTTTGGCTGGCCACGCCTCCAGTACCATGGTTTTGGCTGTCCCTGCCTCCAGTTCCATGGTTTTGGCTGGCCCTGCCTCCAGTTCCATGATTTTGGCTGGCCCTGCCTCCAGTTCCATGGTTTTGGCTGGCGCTGCCTCCAGTTCCATGGTTTTGGCTTGCCCCGCCTACAATACCATGGTTTTGGCTGGCCCCGCCTCTAATGCCATGGTTTTGGCTGGCCCCGCTTCCAATGCCATGGTTTTGGCTGGCCCTGCCTCTAATGTCATGGTTTTGGCTGGCCCCTCCTCCAATTCCATGGATACGGCTGGCCCTGCCTCCAGTTACATGGTTTTGGCTGGCCCCGACTCCAATACCATGGTTTTGGCTGGCGCCGCCTCCAGTTCCATGGTTTTGGCTGGCCCGCCTCCCAATTCCATGGTTTTGGCTGGCCCTGCCTCCAGTTCCATGGTTTTGGCTGGCCCCGACTCCAATACCATGGTTTTGGCTGGCCCCGACTCCAATACCATGGTTTTGGCTGGCCCCGCCTCCAGTTCCATGGTTTTGGCTTGCCCCGCCTCCAGTTCCATGGTTTTGGCTGGCCCTGACTCCTATACCATGGCTTTGGCTGGCCCCGCCTCCAATACCATGGATTTGGCTGTCCCAGCCTCCAATGTCATGGATTTGCCTGGCCCTGCCTCCAATGTCATGGATTTCACTGGCCCGCCTCCAATACCATGGTTTTGGCTGGCCCTGCCTCCAATACCATGGTTTTGGCTGGCCCCGCCTCCAATATCATGGTTTTGGCTGGCACTGCCTCCAGTACCATGGTTTTTGCTGTCCCTGCCTCCAGTTCCATGGTTTTGGCTGGCCCTGCCTCCAGTTCCATGGTTTTGGCTGGCCCTGCCTCCAGTTCCATGGTTTTGGCTGGCGCTGCCTCCAGTTCCATGGTTTTGACTGGCGCCGCATCCAGTTCCATGGTTTTGGCTTGCCCCGCCTACAATACCATGGTTTTGGCTGGCCCCGCCTCTAATGCCATGGTTTTGGCTGGCCCCGCATCCAATGCCATGGTTTTGGCTGGCCCTGCCTCTAATGTGATGGTTTTGGCTGGCCCCTCCTCCAATTCCATGGATACGGCTGGCCCTGCCTCCAGTTACATGGTTTTGGCTGGCCCCGCCTCCAATACCATGGTTTTGGCTGGCGCCGCCTCCAGTTCCATGGTTTTGGCTGGCCCGCCTCCCAATTCCATGGTTTTGGCTGGCCCTGCCTCCAGTTCCATGGTTTTGGCTGGCCCCGACTCCAATACCATGGTTTTGTCTGGCCCCGACTCCAATACCATGGTTTTGGCTGGCCCCGCCTCCAGTTCCATGGTTTTGGCTTGCCCCGCCTCCAGTTCCATGGTTTTGGCTGGCCCTGCCTCCAATACCATGGTTTTGGTTGGCCCTTCCTCCAATGTCATGGTTTTGGCTGGCCCCGCCTCCAGTTCCATCGTTTTGGCTGGCACTGCCTCCAGTTCCATGGTTATGGCTGGCCCCGACTCCAATACCATGGTTTTGGCTGGCCCTGCCTCCAGTTCCATGGTTTTGGCTTGCCCCGTCTCCAGTTCAATGGTTTTGGCTGGCCCTGACTCCTATACCATGGCTTTGGCTGGCCCCGCTTCCAATACCATGGATTTGGCTGGCCCAGCCTCCAATGTCATGGATTTGCCTGGCCCTGCCTCCAATGTCATGGATTTCACTGGCCCCGCCTCCAATACCATGGTTTTGGCTGGCCCTGCCTCCAATACCATGGTTTTGGCTGGCCCCGCCTCCAATATCATGGTTTTGGCTGGCCCCACATCCAATTCCATGGTTTTGGCTGGCACTGCCTCCAGTTCAATGGTTTTGGATGGCCTCACCTCCAAAACCATGGATACGGCTGGCCCAGCCTCCAGTTACATGGTTTTGGCTGGCCCGCCTCTTATACCATGGATACGGCTGGTCCCGCCTCCAGTCACATGGTTTTGGCTGGCCCCTCCTCCAATTCCATGGATACGGCTGGCCCAGCCTCCAGTTACATGGTTTTGGCCGGCCCAGCCTCCAGTTACATGGTTTTGGCCGGCCACGCATCCAATACCCTGGTTTTGGCTGGCCCCGCTTCCAATGCCATGGTTTTGGCTGGCCCTGCCTCTAATGCCATGGTTTTGGCTGGCCCCTCCTCCAATTCCATGGATACGGCTGGCCCTGCCTCCAGTTACATGGTTTTGGCTGGCCCCGCCTCCAATACCATTGTTTTGGCTGGCGCCGCCTCCAGTTCCATGGTTTTGGCTGGCCCGCCTCCCAATTCCATGGTTTTGGCTGGCCCGCCTCCCAATTCCATGGTTTTGGCTGGCCCTACCTCCAGTTCCATTGTTTTGGCTGGCCCCGCCTCCAATACCATGGTTTTGGCTGGCCCCGACTCCAATACCATGGTTTTGGCTGGCCCCGCCTCCAGTTCCATGGTTTTGGCTGGCCCTGACTCCAATACCATGGTTTTCCCTGGCCCTGCCTCCAATGTAATGGATTTCACTGGCCCCGCCTCCAATACCATGGTTTTGGCTGGCCCTGCCTCCAATACCATGGTTTTGGCTGGCCCCACCTCCAATATCATGGTTTTGGCTGGCACTGCCTCCAGTTCCATTGTTTTGGCTGGCCCCGCATCCAATTCCATGTTTTTGGCTGGCACAGCCTCCAGTTCAATGGTTTTGGATGGCCCCGCCTCCAAAACCATGGATACGGCTGGCCCAGCCTCCAGTTACATGGTTTTGGCTGGCCTGCCTCTTATACCATGGATACGGCTGGCCCCGCCTCCAGTCACATGGTTTTGGCTGGCCCCTCCTCCAATTCCATGGATACGGCTGGCCCAGCCTCCAGTTACATTGTTTTGGCTGGCCACGCCTCCAATATCCTGGTTTTGGCTGGCCCCGCTTCCAATACCATGGTTTTGGCTGGCCCTGCCTCCAATGTCATGGTTTTGGCTGGCCCCGCCTCCAATACCATGGTTTTGGTTGGCCCTGCCTCCAATGTCATGGTTTTGGCTGGCCCCGCCTCCAGTTCCATCGTTTTGGCTGGCACTGCCTCCAGTTCCATGGTTATGGCTGGCGCTGCCTCTAGTTCCATGGTTTTGGCTGGCGCCGCCTCCAGTTACATGGTTTTGGCTGGCCCCGTCTCCAGTTCAATGGTTTTGGATGGCCCCTCCTCCAAAATCATGGATACGGCTGGCCCTGCTTCCAGTTCCATGTTTTTAGCTGGCCCCACCTCCAATTCCATGGATACGGCTGCCTCTGCCTCCAGTTACATGGTTTTGCCTGGCCCTGCCTCCAAGGTTTTGGCTGGCCCCGCCTCCAATACCATGGTTTTGGCTGGCCCCGCCTCCAGTTCCATGGATACGGCTGGCTCTGCCTCCAGTTCCATGGATACGGCTGTTCCGCCTCCAGTTCCATGGTTTTGGCGGCCCTGCCTCCAGTTCCATGGTTTTGGCTGGCGCTGCCTTCAGTTCCATGGTTTTGGCTGGCCCCGCCTCCAATGCCATGGTTTTGGCTGGCCGTGCCTCCAATGCCATGGTTTTGGCGGCCCTGCCTCCAGTTCCATGGTTTTGGCTGGCCCTGCCTCCAGTTCCATGGTTTTGGCTGGCGCTGCCTTCAGTTCCATGGTTTTGGCTGGCGCTGCCTTCAGTTCCATGGTTTTGGCTGGCCCCGCTTCCAGTTCCATGGTTTTGGCTGGCCCTGCCTCCAGTTCCATGGTTTTGGCTGGCCCTGCCTCCAGTTCCATGGATACGGCTGGCCCTGCCTCCAGTTCCATGGTTTTGGCTGGCCCCGCCTCCAGTTCCATGGTTTTGGCTGGCCCCACCTCCAATACCATGGTTTGGCTGGCCCCGCCTCCAATACCATGGTTTTGGCTGGCCCCGCCTCCAATACCATGGTTTTGGCTGGCCCCCGTCTTATACCATGGTTTTGCCTGGCCCTGCCTCCAGTTAGATGGTTTTGGCTTGCCCCGCCTCCAATACCATGGTTTTGGCTGGCCCCGCCTCCCAGGTTTTGGCTGGTCCCTCCTCCAATACCATGGATTTGGCAGGTCCCACCTATAATGCCAGGATTTTGGCTGGCCCCGCCTCCAATGCCATAGTTTTGGCTGGCCCCTCCTCCAATTCCATGGATACGGCTGGCCCCGCCTCCAGTTACAGGGTTTTGGCTTGCCCCGCCTCCAATACCATGGTTTTGGCTGGCGCGCCTCCAATACCATGGTTTTGGCTGGCCCCGCCTCCAATACCATGGTTTTGGCTGGCCCCGCCTCCCATACCATGGATACGGCTTGCCCCGCCTCCAGTTTCATGGTTTTGGCTGGCCCCACCTCCAATTTCATGAATACGGCTGGCCCTGCCTCCAGTTACATGGTTTTGGCTGGCCCTGCCTCCAATACCATGGTTTTGGCTGGCCCCGCCTCCAATGTCATGGTTTTGGCTGGCCTGGCCTCCATTACAATGGTTTTGGCTGGTCCTGCCACCAATACCATGGTTTTGTCTGGTCCCTCCTCCAATACCATGGTTTTGGCTGGCCCCACCTATAATGCCAGGGTTTTGGCTGGCCCCGCCTCCAGTTCCATGGTTTTGGCTGGCCCCGCCTCCAGTTCCATGGTTATGGCTGGCCCCGCCTCCAGTTCCATGGTTTTGGCTGGCCCCGCCTCCAATGTCATGGATTTGGCTGGACCTGCCTCCAATGTCATGGGTTTGGCTGGCCCCGCCTCCAATGTCATGGATTTGGCTGGCCCCGCCTCCAATACCATGGTTTTGGATGGCCCTGCCTCCAGTTCCATGGTTTTGGCTGGCGCTGCCTCCAGTTCCATAGTTTTGGCTGGTGCCGCCTTCAGTTCCATGGTTTTGGCTGGTGCCGCCTTCTGTTCCATGGTTTTGGCTGGTGCCGCCTCCAGTTCCATGGTTTTGGCTGGCGCTGCCTCCAGTTCCATGGTTTTGGCTGGCCCCGCCTCCACTACCATGGTTTTGGCTGGCCCCGCCTCTAATGTCATGGTTTTGGCTGGCCCCGCTTCCAATGCCATGGTTTTGGCTTGCCCTGCCTCCAATACCATGGTTTTGGCTGGCGCCGCCTCCAATACCATGATTTTGGCTGGCGCCGCCTCCAATACCATGGTTTTGGCTGGCCCTGCCTCCAATACCATGGTTTTGGCTGGCCCCGCCTCCAGTTACATGGTTTTGGCTGGCCCCGCCTCCAATACCATGGATACGGCTTGCCCCGCCTCCAGTTACATGGTTTTGGCTGGCCCCGCCTCATACCATGGACACGGCTGGCCCAGCCTCCAGTTACATGGTTTTGGCTGGCCCCGCCTCTAATTCCATGGATACGGCTGGCCCCGCCTCCAGTCACATGGTTTTGGCTGGCCCCGCCTCCAATACCATGGATACAGCTTACCCCGCCTCCAGTTACATGGTTTTGGCTGGTGCCACCTCCAGTTCCATGGTTTTGGCTGGTGCCGCCTCCAGTTCCATGGATTTGGCTGGCCCCGCCTCCAGTTCCATGGTTTTGGCTGGCCCCGCCTCCAGTTCCATGGTTTTGGCTGGCCCCTCCTCCAATACCATGGTTTTGGCTGTCCCCGCCTCCAATACCATGGTTTTGGCTGGCCCCGCCTCCAATGCCATGGTTTTGGCTGGCCCTGCCTCCAGTTCCATGGTTTTGGCTGGCCCTGCCTCCAGTTCCATGGTTTTGGCTGGCGCCGCCTCCAGTTCCATGGTTTTGGCTGGCGCCGCCTCCAGTTCCATGGTTTTGGCTGGCCCCGCCTCTAATGCCATGGTTTTGGCTGGCCCCGCTTCCAATGCCATGGTTTTGGCTGGCCCTGCCTCTAATGTCATGGTTTTGGCTGGCCCCTACTCCAATTCCATGGATACGGCTGGCCCTGGCTCCAGTTACATGGTTTTGGCTGGCCCCGCCTCCAATACCATGGTTTTGGCTGGCGCCGCCTCCAGTTCCATGGTTTTGGCTGGCCCGCCTCCCAATTCCATGGTTTTGGCTGGCCCTGCCTCCAGTTCCATGGTTTTGGCTGGCCCCGACTCCAATACCATGGTTTTGGCTGGCCCTGCCTCCAGTTCCATGGTTTTGGCTTGCCCCGCCTCCAGTTCCATGGTTTTGGCTGGCCCTGACTCCTATACCATGGCTTTGGCTGGCCCCGCTTCCAATCCCATGGATTTGCCTGGCCCAGCCTCCAATGTCATGGATTTGCCTGGCCCTGCCTCCAATGTCATGGATTTCACTGGCCCCGCCTCCAATACCATGGTTTTGGCTGGCCCTGCCTCCAATACCATGGTTTTGGCTGGCCCCGCCTCCAATATCATGGTTTTGGCTGGCGCTGCCTTCAGTTCCATAGTTTTGGCTGGCCCCGCCTCCAGTTCCATGGTTTTGGCTGGCCCTGCCTCCAGTTCCATGGTTTTGGCTGGCCCTGCCTCCAGTTCCATGGATACGGCTGGCCCTGTCTCCAGTTCCATGGTTTTGGCTGGCCCCGCCTCCAGTTCCATGGTTTTGGCTGGCCCTGCCTCCAATACCATGGTTTTGGCTGGCCCCGCCTCCAATACCATGGTTTTGGCTGGCCCCGCCTCCAATACCATGGTTTTGGCTGGCCCCGCCTCCAATACCATGGTTTTGGCTGGCCCCCGTCTTATACCATGGTTTTGCCTGGCCCTGCCTTTAGTTAGATGGTTTTGGCTTGCCCCGCCTCCAATACCATGGTTTTGGCTGGCCCCGCCTCCAAGGTTTTGGCTGGTCCCTCCTCCAATAACATGGATTTGGCAGGTCCCACCTATAATGCCAGGATTTTGGCTGGCCCCGCCTCCAATGCCATAGTTTTGGCTGGCCCCTCCTCCAATTCCATGGATACGGCTGGCCCCGCCTCCAGTTACAGGGTTTTGGCTTGCCCCGCCTCCAATACCATGGTTTTGGCTGGCGCGCCTCCAATACCATGGTTTTGGCTGGCCCCGCCTCTAATACCATGGTTTTGGCTGGCCCCGCCTCCCATACCATGGATACGGCTTGCCCCGCCTCCAGTTTCATGGTTTTGGCTGGCCCCACCTCCAATTTCATGGATACGGCTGGCCCTGCCTCCAGTTACATGGTTTTGGCTGGCCCTGCCTCCAATACCATGGTTTTGGCTGGCCCCGCCTCCAATTTCATGGTTTTGGCTGGCCTGGCCTCCATTACAATGGTTTTGGCTGGTCCTGCCTCCAATACTATGGTTTTGTCTGGTCCCTCCTCCAATACCATGGTTTTGGCTGGCCCCGCCTCCCATACCATGGATACGGCTTGCCCCGCCTCCAGTTTCATGGTTTTGGCTGGCCCCACCTCCAATTTCATGGATACGGCTGGCCCTGCCTCCAGTTACATGGTTTTGGCTGGCCCTGCCTCCAATACCATGGTTTTGGCTGGCCCCGCCTCCAATTTCATGGTTTTGGCTGGCCTGGCCTCCATTACAATGGTTTTGGCTGGTCCTGCCTCCAATACTATGGTTTTGTCTGGTCCCTCCTCCAATACCATGGTTTTGGCTGGCCCCACCTATAATGCCAGGGTTTTGGCTGGCCCCGCCTCCAGTTCCATGGTTATGGCTGGCCCCGCCTCCAGTTCCATGGTTATGGCTGGCCCCGCCTCCAGTTCCATGGTTTTGGCTGGCCCTGCCTCCAATGTCATGGATTTGGCTGGACCCGCCTCCAATGTCATGGGTTTGGCTGGCCCCGCCTCCAATGTCATGGGTTTGGCTGGCCCCACCTCCAATACCATGGTTTTGGATGGCCCTGCCTCCAGTTCCATGGTTTTGGCTGGCGCTGCCTCCAGTTCCATGGTTTTGGCAGGTGCCGCCTTCAGTTCCATGGTTTTGGCTGGTGCCGCCTCCAGTTCCATGGTTTTGGCTGGTGCCGCCTCCAGCTCCATGGTTTTGGCTGGCGCCGCCTCCAGTTCCATGGTTTTGGCTGGCGCTGCCTCCAGTTCCATGGTTTTGGCTGGCGCTGCCTCCAGTTCCATGGTTTTGGCGGGCCCGCCTCCAGTTCCATGGTTTTGGCTGGCCCCGCCTCCACTACCATGGTTTTGGCTGGCCCCGCCTCTAATGTCATGGTTTTGGCTGGCCCCGCCTCTAATGTCATGGTTTTGGCTGTCCCCGCTTCCAATGCCATGGTTTTGGCTTGCCCTGCCTCCAATACCATGGTTTTGGCTAGCGCCGCCTCCAATACCATGATTTTGGCTGGCGCCGCCTCCAATACCATGGTTTTGGCTGGCCCTGCCTCCAATACCATGGTTTTGGCTGGCCCCGCCTCCAGTTACATGGTTTTGGCTGGCCCCGCCTCCAATACCATGGATACGGCTTGCCCCGCCTCCAGTTACATGGTTTTGGCTGGTGCCACCTCCAGTTCCATGGTTTTGGCTGGTGCCGCCTCCAGTTCCATGGATTTGGCTGGCCCCGCCTCCAGTTCCATGGTTTTGGCTGGCCCTGCCTCCAGTTCCATGGTTTTGGCTGGCCCCGCCTCCAATACCATGGTTTTGGCTGTCCCCGCCTCCAATAATATGGTTTTGGCTGGCCCCGCCTCCAATACCATGGTTTTGGCTGGCCCTGCCTCCAGTTCCATGGTTTTGGCTGGCCCTGCCTCCAGTTCCATGGTTTTGGCTGGCGCCGCCTCCAGTTCCATGGTTTTGGCTGGCGCCGCCTCCAGTTCCATGGTTTTGGCTGGCCCCGCCTCTAATGCCATGGTTTTGGCTGGCCCCGCTTCCAATGCCATGGTTTTGGCTGGCCCTGCCTCTAATGTCATGGTTTTGGCTGGCCCCTCCTCCAATTCCATGGATACGGCTGGCCCTGCCTCCAGTTCCATGGTTTTGGCTGGCCCCGCCTCCAATACCATGGTTTTGGCTGGCCCTGCCTCCAGTTCCATGGTTTTGGCTGGCCCTGCCTCCAGTTCCATGGTTTTGGCTGCCCTGCCTCCATGTTCCATGGTTTTGGCAGGCCCTGTCTCCAGTTCCAGGGTTTTGGCTGGCGCAGCCTCCAGTTCCATGGTTTTGGCTGGCGTCGCCTCCAGTTCCATGGTTTTGGCTGGCCCCGCCTCCAATACCATGGTTTTGGCTGGCCCCGCCTCTAATGCCATGGTTTTGGCTGGCCCCGCTTCCAATGCCATGGTTTTGGCTGGCCCTGCCTCTAATGTCATGGTTTTGGCTGGCCCCTCCTCCAATTCCATGGATACGGCTGGCCCTGCCTCCAGTTACATGGTTTTGGCTGGCCCCGCCTCCAATACCATGGTTTTGGCTGGCCCTGCCTCCAATACCATGGTTTTGGCTGGCCCCGCCTCCAATATCCTGGTTTTGGCTGGCACTGCCTCCAGTTCCATGGTTTTGGCTGGCCCCGCATCCAATTCCTTGGTTTTGGCTGGCACTGCCTCCAGTTCAATGGTTTTGGATGGCCCCGCCTCCAAAACCATGGATACGGCTGGCACAGCCTCCAGTTACATGGTTTTGGCTGGCCCGCCTCTTATACCATGGATACGGTTGGCCCTGCCTCCAGTCACATGGTTCTGGCTGGCCCCTCCTCCAATTCCATGGATACGGCTGGCCCAGCCTCCAGTTACATGGTTTTGGCTGGCCACGCCTCCAATACCCTGGTTTTGGCTGGCCCCGCTTCTAATGCCATGATTTTGGCTGGCCCTGCTTCTAATGCAATGGTTTTGGCTGGCCCGTCCTCCAATTCCATGGATACGGCTGGCCCTGCCTCCAAAACCATGGTTTTAGCTGGCCCCGCCTCCAGTTCCATGGTTTTTGCTGGCCCGCCTCCCAATTCCATGGTTTTGGCTGGCCAGACTCCCAATTCCATGGTTTTGGCTGGCCCTGCCTCCATTTCCATGATTTTGGCTGGCCCCTACTCCAGTTCGATGGTTTTGGCTGGCCCCTCCTCCAATTCAATGGATACAGCTGGCCCCGCCCCCAGTTCCATGGTTTTGGCTGGCCCCGCCTCCAGTTCCATGGATTTGCCTGGACCGCCTCCAGTTCCATGGTTTTGGCTGGCCCTGCCTCCAATGTCATGGTTTTGGCTGGCCCCGCCTCCAATACCATGGTTTTGGCTGGCCCTGCCTCCAGTTCCATGGTTTTGGCTGGCCCTGCCTCCAGTTCCATGGTTTTGGCTGGCCCCGCCTCCAATACCATGGTTTTGGCTGTCCCTGCCTCCAATACCATGGTTTTGGCTGGCCCCGCCTCCAATACCATGGTTTTGGCTGGCCCTGCCTCCAGTTCCATGGTTTTGGCTGGCCCTGCCTCCAGTTCCATGGTTTTGGCTGCCCTGCCTCCATGTTCCATGGTTTTGGCAGGCCCTGTCTCCAGTTCCAGGGTTTTGGCTGGCGCAGCCTCCAGTTCCATGGTTTTGGCTGGCGCCGCCTCCAGTTCCATGGTTTTGGCTGGCCCCGCCTCCAATACCATGGTTTTGGCTGGCCCCGCCTCTAATGCCATGGTTTTGGCTTGCCCCGCTTCCAATGCCATGGTTTTGGCTGGCCCTGCCTCTAATGTCATGGTTTTGGTTGGCCCCTCCTCCAATTCCATGGATACGGCTGGCCCTGCCTCCAGTTACATGGTTTTGGCTGGCCCCGCCTCCAATACCATGGTTTTGGCTGGCCCTGCCTCCAGTTCCATGGTTTTGGCTGGCCCTGCCTCCAGTTCCATGGTTTTGGCTGCCCTGCCTCCATGTTCCATGGTTTTGGCAGGCCCTGTCTCCAGTTCCAGGGTTTTGGCTGGCGCAGCCTCCAGTTCCATGGTTTTGGCTGGCCCCGCCTCCAATACCATGGTTTTGGCTGGCCCCGCCTCTAATGCCATGGTTTTGGCTTGCCCCGCTTCCAATGCCATGGTTTTGGCTGGCCCTGCCTCTAATGTCATGGTTTTGGTTGGCCTCTCCTCCAATTCCATGGATACGGCTGGCCCTGCCTCCAGTTCCATGGTTTTGGCTGGCCCCGCCTCCAATTTCATGGTTTTGGCTGGCCTGGCCTCCATTACAATGGTTTTGGCTGGTCCTGCCTCCAATACTATGGTTTTGTCTGGTCCCTCCTCCAATACCATGGTTTTGGCTGGCCCCACCTATAATGCCAGGGTTTTGGCTGGCCCCGCCTCCAGTTCCATGGTTATGGCTGGCCCCGCCTCCAGTTCCATGGTTATGGCTGGCCCCGCCTCCAGTTCCATGGTTTTGGCTGGCCCTGCCTCCAATGTCATGGATTTGGCTGGACCCGCCTCCAATGTCATGGGTTTGGCTGGCCCCGCCTCCAATGTCATGGGTTTGGCTGGCCCCACCTCCAATACCATGGTTTTGGATGGCCCTGCCTCCAGTTCCATGGTTTTGGCTGGCGCTGCCTCCAGTTCCATGGTTTTGGCAGGTGCCGCCTTCAGTTCCATGGTTTTGGCTGGTGCCGCCTCCAGTTCCATGGTTTTGGCTGGTGCCGCCTCCAGCTCCATGGTTTTGGCTGGCGCCGCCTCCAGTTCCATGGTTTTGGCTGGCGCTGCCTCCAGTTCCATGGTTTTGGCTGGCGCTGCCTCCAGTTCCATGGTTTTGGCGGGCCCGCCTCCAGTTCCATGGTTTTGGCTGGCCCCGCCTCCACTACCATGGTTTTGGCTGGCCCCGCCTCTAATGTCATGGTTTTGGCTGGCCCCGCCTCTAATGTCATGGTTTTGGCTGTCCCCGCTTCCAATGCCATGGTTTTGGCTTGCCCTGCCTCCAATACCATGGTTTTGGCTAGCGCCGCCTCCAATACCATGATTTTGGCTGGCGCCGCCTCCAATACCATGGTTTTGGCTGGCCCTGCCTCCAATACCATGGTTTTGGCTGGCCCCGCCTCCAGTTACATGGTTTTGGCTGGCCCCGCCTCCAATGCCATGGATACGGCTTGCCCCGCCTCCAGTTACATGGTTTTGGCTGGTGCCACCTCCAGTTCCATGGTTTTGGCTGGTGCCGCCTCCAGTTCCATGGATTTGGCTGGCCCCGCCTCCAGTTCCATGGTTTTGGCTGGCCCTGCCTCCAGTTCCATGGTTTTGGCTGGCCCCGCCTCCAATAATATGGTTTTGGCTGGCCCCGCCTCCAATACCATGGTTTTGGCAGGCCCTGTCTCCAGTTCCAGGGTTTTGGCTGGCGCAGCCTCCAGTTCCATGGTTTTGGCTGGCGCCGCCTCCAGTTCCATGGTTTTGGCTGGCCCCGCCTCCAATACCATGGTTTTGGCTGGCCCCGCCTCTAATGCCATGGTTTTGGCTTGCCCCGCTTCCAATGCCATGGTTTTGGCTGGCCCTGCCTCTAATGTCATGGTTTTGGTTGGCCCCTCCTCCAATTCCATGGATACGGCTGGCCCTGCCTCCAGTTCCATGGTTTTGGCTGGCCCCGCCTCCAATACCATGGTTTTGGCTGGCCCTGCCTCCAGTTCCATGGTTTTGGCTGGCCCTGCCTCCAGTTCCATGGTTTTGGCTGCCCTGCCTCCATGTTCCATGGTTTTGGCAGGCCCTGTCTCCAGTTCCAGGGTTTTGGCTGGCGCAGCCTCCAGTTCCATGGTTTTGGCTGGCGTCGCCTCCAGTTCCATGGTTTTGGCTGGCCCCGCCTCCAATACCATGGTTTTGGCTGGCCCCGCCTCTAATGCCATGGTTTTGGCTGGCCCCGCTTCCAATGCCATGGTTTTGGCTGGCCCTGCCTCTAATGTCATGGTTTTGGCTGGCCCCTCCTCCAATTCCATGGATACGGCTGGCCCTGCCTCCAGTTACATGGTTTTGGCTGGCCCCGCCTCCAATACCATGGTTTTGGCTGGCCCTGCCTCCAATACCATGGTTTTGGCTGGCCCCGCCTCCAATATCCTGGTTTTGGCTGGCACTGCCTCCAGTTCCATGGTTTTGGCTGGCCCCGCATCCAATTCCTTGGTTTTGGCTGGCACTGCCTCCAGTTCAATGGTTTTGGATGGCCCCGCCTCCAAAACCATGGATACGGCTGGCCCAGCCTCCAGTTACATGGTTTTGGCTGGCCCGCCTCTTATACCATGGATACGGTTGGCCCTGCCTCCAGTCACATGGTTCTGGCTGGCCCCTCCTCCAATTCCATGGATACGGCTGGCCCAGCCTCCAGTTACATGGTTTTGGCTGGCCACGCCTCCAATACCCTGGTTTTGGCTGGCCCCGCTTCTAATGCCATGATTTTGGCTGGCCCTGCTTCTAATGCAATGGTTTTGGCTGGCCCGTCCTCCAATTCCATGGATACGGCTGGCCCTGCCTCCAAAACCATGGTTTTAGCTGGCCCCGCCTCCAGTTCCATGGTTTTTGCTGGCCCGCCTCCCAATTCCATGGTTTTGGCTGGCCAGACTCCCAATTCCATGGTTTTGGCTGGCCCTGCCTCCATTTCCATGATTTTGGCTGGCCCCTACTCCAGTTCGATGGTTTTGGCTGGCCCCTCCTCCAATTCAATGGATACAGCTGGCCCCGCCCCCAGTTCCATGGTTTTGGCTGGCCCCGCCTCCAGTTCCATGGATTTGCCTGGACCGCCTCCAGTTCCATGGTTTTGGCTGGCCCTGCCTCCAATGTCATGGTTTTGGCTGGCCCCGCCTCCAATACCATGGTTTTGGCTGGCCCTGCCTCCAGTTCCATGGTTTTGGCTGGCCCTGCCTCCAGTTCCATGGTTTTGGCTGGCCCCGCCTCCAATACCATGGTTTTGGCTGTCCCTGCCTCCAATACCATGGTTTTGGCTGGCCCCGCCTCCAATACCATGGTTTTGGCTGGCCCTGCCTCCAGTTCCATGGTTTTGGCTGGCCCTGCCTCCAGTTCCATGGTTTTGGCTGCCCTGCCTCCATGTTCCATGGTTTTGGCAGGCCCTGTCTCCAGTTCCAGGGTTTTGGCTGGCGCAGCCTCCAGTTCCATGGTTTTGGCTGGCGCCGCCTCCAGTTCCATGGTTTTGGCTGGCCCCGCCTCCAATACCATGGTTTTGGCTGGCCCCGCCTCTAATGCCATGGTTTTGGCTTGCCCCGCTTCCAATGCCATGGTTTTGGCTGGCCCTGCCTCTAATGTCATGGTTTTGGTTGGCCCCTCCTCCAATTCCATGGATACGGCTGGCCCTGCCTCCAGTTACATGGTTTTGGCTGGCCCCGCCTCCAATACCATGGTTTTGGCTTGCCCTGCCTCCAATACCATGGTTTTGGCTGGCCCCGCCTCCAATATCCTGGTTTTGGCTGGCACTGCCTCCAGTTCCATGGTTTTGGCTGGCCCCGCATCCAATTCCTTGGTTTTGGCTGGCACTGCCTCCAGTTCAATGGTTTTGGATGGCCCCGCCTCCAAAACCATGGATACGGCTGGCCCAGCCTCCAGTTACATGGTTTTGGCTGGCCCGCCTCTTATACCATGGATACGGCTGGCCCTGCCTCCAGTCACATGGTTCTGGCTGGCCCCTCCTCCAATTCCATGGATACGGCTGGCCCAGCCTTCAGTTACATGGTTTTGGCTGGCCACGCCTCCAATACCCTGGTTTTGGCTGGCCCCGCTTCTAATGCCATGATTTTGGCTGGCCCTGCTTCTAATGCAATGGTTTTGGCTGGCCCGTCCTCCAATTCCATGGATACGGCTGGCCCTGCCTCCAAAACCATGGTTTTAGCTGCCCCCGCCTCCAGTTCCATGGTTTTTGCTGGCCCGCCTCCCAATTCCATGGTTTTGGCTGGCCCGACTCCCAATTCCATGGTTTTGGCTGGCCCTGCCTCCATTTCCATGGTTTTGGCTGGCCCCTACTCCAGTTCGATGGTTTTGGCTGGCCCCTCCTCCAATTCAATGGATACAGCTGGCCCCGCCCCCAGTTCCATGGTTTTGGCTGGCCCCGCCTCCAGTTCCATGGATTTGCCTGGACCGCCTCCAGTTCCATGGTTTTGGCTGGCCCTGCCTCCAGTTCCATGGTTTTGGCTGGCCCCGCCTCCAGTTCCATGGTTTTGGCTGGCCCCGCCTCCAATGCCATGGATTTGGCTGGACCCGCCTCCAATGTCATGGATTTGGCTGGACCCGCCTCCAATGTCATGGTTTTGTCTGGCCCCGCCTCCAATACCATGGTTTTGGCTGTCCCCGCCTCCAATACCATGGTTTTGGCTGGCCACGCCTCCAGTACCATGGTTTTGGCTGTCCCTGCCTCCAGTTCCATGGTTTTGGCTGGCCCTGCCTCCAGTTCCATGATTTTGGCTGGCCCTGCCTCCAGTTCCATGGTTTTGGCTGGCGCTGCCTCCAGTTCCATGGTTTTGGCTGGCGCCGCCTCCAGTTCCATGGTTTTGGCTTGCCCCGCCTACAATACCATGGTTTTGGCTGGCCCCGCCTCTAATGCCATGGTTTTGGCTGGCCCCGCTTCCAATGCCATGGTTTTGGCTGGCCCTGCCTCTAATGTCATGGTTTTGGCTGGCCCCTCCTCCAATTCCATGGATACGGCTGGCCCTGCCTCCAGTTACATGGTTTTGGCTGGCCCCGACTCCAATACCATGGTTTTGGCTGGCGCCGCCTCCAGTTCCATGGTTTTGGCTGGCCCGCCTCCCAATTCCATGGTTTTGGCTGGCCCTGCCTCCAGTTCCATGGTTTTGGCTGGCCCCGACTCCAATACCATGGTTTTGGCTGGCCCCGCCTCCAATTTCATGGTTTTGGCTGGCCTGGCCTCCATTACAATGGTTTTGGCTGGTCCTGCCTCCAATACTATGGTTTTGTCTGGTCCCTCCTCCAATACCATGGTTTTGGCTGGCCCCGCCTCCCATACCATGGATACGGCTTGCCCCGCCTCCAGTTTCATGGTTTTGGCTGGCCCCACCTCCAATTTCATGGATACGGCTGGCCCTGCCTCCAGTTACATGGTTTTGGCTGGCCCTGCCTCCAATACCATGGTTTTGGCTGGCCCCGCCTCCAATTTCATGGTTTTGGCTGGCCTGGCCTCCATTACAATGGTTTTGGCTGGTCCTGCCTCCAATACTATGGTTTTGTCTGGTCCCTCCTCCAATACCATGGTTTTGGCTGGCCCCACCTATAATGCCAGGGTTTTGGCTGGCCCCGCCTCCAGTTCCATGGTTATGGCTGGCCCCGCCTCCAGTTCCATGGTTATGGCTGGCCCCGCCTCCAGTTCCATGGTTTTGGCTGGCCCTGCCTCCAATGTCATGGATTTGGCTGGACCCGCCTCCAATGTCATGGGTTTGGCTGGCCCCACCTCCAATGTCATGGGTTTGGCTGGCCCCACCTCCAATACCATGGTTTTGGATGGCCCTGCCTCCAGTTCCATGGTTTTGGCTGGCGCTGCCTCCAGTTCCATGGTTTTGGCAGGTGCCGCCTTCAGTTCCATGGTTTTGGCTGGTGCCGCCTCCAGTTCCATGGTTTTGGCTGGTGCCGCCTCCAGCTCCATGGTTTTGGCTGGCGCCGCCTCCAGTTCCATGGTTTTGGCTGGCGCTGCCTCCAGTTCCATGGTTTTGGCTGGCGCTGCCTCCAGTTCCATGGTTTTGGCGGGCCCGCCTCCAGTTCCATGGTTTTGGCTGGCCCCGCCTCCACTACCATGGTTTTGGCTGGCCCCGCCTCTAATGTCATGGTTTTGGCTGGCCCCGCCTCTAATGTCATGGTTTTGGCTGTCCCCGCTTCCAATGCCATGGTTTTGGCTTGCCCTGCCTCCAATACCATGGTTTTGGCTAGCGCCGCCTCCAATACCATGATTTTGGCTGGCGCCGCCTCCAATACCATGGTTTTGGCTGGCCCTGCCTCCAATACCATGGTTTTGGCTGGCCCCGCCTCCAGTTACATGGTTTTGGCTGGCCCCGCCTCCAATACCATGGATACGGCTTGCCCCGCCTCCAGTTACATGGTTTTGGCTGGTGCCACCTCCAGTTCCATGGTTTTGGCTGGTGCCGCCTCCAGTTCCATGGATTTGGCTGGCCCCGCCTCCAGTTCCATGGTTTTGGCTGGCCCTGCCTCCAGTTCCATGGTTTTGGCTGGCCCCGCCTCCAATACCATGGTTTTGGCTGTCCCCGCCTCCAATAATATGGTTTTGGCTGGCCCCGCCTCCAATACCATGGTTTTGGCTGGCCCTGCCTCCAGTTCCATGGTTTTGGCTGGCCCTGCCTCCAGTTCCATGGTTTTGGCTGGCGCCGCCTCCAGTTCCATGGTTTTGGCTGGCGCCGCCTCCAGTTCCATGGTTTTGGCTGGCCCCGCCTCTAATGCCATGGTTTTGGCTGGCCCCGCTTCCAATGCCATGGTTTTGGCTGGCCCTGCCTCTAATGTCATGGTTTTGGCTGGCCCCTCCTCCAATTCCATGGATACGGCTGGCCCTGCCTCCAGTTCCATGGTTTTGGCTGGCCCCGCTTCCAATACCATGGTTTTGGCTGGCCCTGCCTCCAGTTCCATGGTTTTGGCTGGCCCTGCCTCCAGTTCCATGGTTTTGGCTGCCCTGCCTCCATGTTCCATGGTTTTGGCAGGCCCTGTCTCCAGTTCCAGGGTTTTGGCTGGCGCAGCCTCCAGTTCCATGGTTTTGGCTGGCGCCGCCTCCAGTTCCATGGTTTTGGCTGGCCCCGCCTCCAATACCATGGTTTTGGCTGGCCCCGCCTCTAATGCCATGGTTTTGGCTGGCCCCGCTTCCAATGCCATGGTTTTGGCTGGCCCTGCCTCTAATGTCATGGTTTTGGCTGGCCCCTCCTCCAATTCCATGGATACGGCTGGCCCTGCCTCCAGTTACATGGTTTTGGCTGGCCCCGCCTCCAATACCATGGTTTTGGCTGGCCCTGCCTCCAATACCATGGTTTTGGCTGGCCCCGCCTCCAATATCCTGGTTTTGGCTGGCACTGCCTCCAGTTCCATGGTTTTGGCTGGCCCCGCATCCAATTCCTTGGTTTTGGCTGGCACTGCCTCCAGTTCAATGGTTTTGGATGGCCCCGCCTCCAAAACCATGGATACGGCTGGCCCAGCCTCCAGTTACATGGTTTTGGCTGGCCCGCCTCTTATACCATGGATACGGTTGGCCCTGCCTCCAGTCACATGGTTCTGGCTGGCCCCTCCTCCAATTCCATGGATACGGCTGGCCCAGCCTCCAGTTACATGGTTTTGGCTGGCCACGCCTCCAATACCCTGGTTTTGGCTGGCCCCGCTTCTAATGCCATGATTTTGGCTGGCCCTGCTTCTAATGCAATGGTTTTGGCTGGCCCGTCCTCCAATTCCATGGATACGGCTGGCCCTGCCTCCAAAACCATGGTTTTAGCTGGCCCCGCCTCCAGTTCCATGGTTTTTGCTGGCCCGCCTCCCAATTCCATGGTTTTGGCTGGCCAGACTCCCAATTCCATGGTTTTGGCTGGCCCTGCCTCCATTTCCATGATTTTGGCTGGCCCCTACTCCAGTTCGATGGTTTTGGCTGGCCCCTCCTCCAATTCAATGGATACAGCTGGCCCCGCCCCCAGTTCCATGGTTTTGGCTGGCCCCGCCTCCAGTTCCATGGATTTGCCTGGACCGCCTCCAGTTCCATGGTTTTGGCTGGCCCTGCCTCCAATGTCATGGTTTTGGCTGGCCCCGCCTCCAATACCATGGTTTTGGCTGGCCCTGCCTCCAGTTCCATGGTTTTGGCTGGCCCTGCCTCCAGTTCCATGGTTTTGGCTGGCCCCGCCTCCAATACCATGGTTTTGGCTGTCCCTGCCTCCAATACCATGGTTTTGGCTGGCCCCGCCTCCAATACCATGGTTTTGGCTGGCCCTGCCTCCAGTTCCATGGTTTTGGCTGGCCCTGCCTCCAGTTCCATGGTTTTGGCTGCCCTGCCTCCAGTTCAATGGTTTTGGATGGCCCCGCCTCCAAAACCATGGATACGGCTGGCCCAGCCTCCAGTTACATGGTTTTGGCTGGCCCGCCTCTTATACCATGGATACGGTTGGCCCTGCCTCCAGTCACATGGTTCTGGCTGGCCCCTCCTCCAATTCCATGGATACGGCTGGCCCAGCCTCCAGTTACATGGTTTTGGCTGGCCACGCCTCCAATACCCTGGTTTTGGCTGGCCCCGCTTCTAATGCCATGATTTTGGCTGGCCCTGCTTCTAATGCAATGGTTTTGGCTGGCCCGTCCTCCAATTCCATGGATACGGCTGGCCCTGCCTCCAAAACCATGGTTTTAGCTGGCCCCGCCTCCAGTTCCATGGTTTTTGCTGGCCCGCCTCCCAATTCCATGGTTTTGGCTGGCCAGACTCCCAATTCCATGGTTTTGGCTGGCCCTGCCTCCATTTCCATGATTTTGGCTGGCCCCTACTCCAGTTCGATGGTTTTGGCTGGCCCCTCCTCCAATTCAATGGATACAGCTGGCCCCGCCCCCAGTTCCATGGTTTTGGCTGGCCCCGCCTCCAGTTCCATGGATTTGCCTGGACCGCCTCCAGTTCCATGGTTTTGGCTGGCCCTGCCTCCAATGTCATGGTTTTGGCTGGCCCCGCCTCCAATACCATGGTTTTGGCTGGCCCTGCCTCCAGTTCCATGGTTTTGGCTGGCCCTGCCTCCAGTTCCATGGTTTTGGCTGGCCCCGCCTCCAATACCATGGTTTTGGCTGTCCCTGCCTCCAATACCATGGTTTTGGCTGGCCCCGCCTCCAATACCATGGTTTTGGCTGGCCCTGCCTCCAGTTCCATGGTTTTGGCTGGCCCTGCCTCCAGTTCCATGGTTTTGGCTGCCCTGCCTCCATGTTCCATGGTTTTGGCAGGCCCTGTCTCCAGTTCCAGGGTTTTGGCTGGCGCAGCCTCCAGTTCCATGGTTTTGGCTGGCGCCGCCTCCAGTTCCATGGTTTTGGCTGGCCCCGCCTCCAATACCATGGTTTTGGCTGGCCCCGCCTCTAATGCCATGGTTTTGGCTTGCCCCGCTTCCAATGCCATGGTTTTGGCTGGCCCTGCCTCTAATGTCATGGTTTTGGCTGGCCCCTCCTCCAATTCCATGGATACGGCTGGCCCTGCCTCCAGTTACATGGTTTTGGCTGGCCCCGCCTCCAATACCATGGTTTTGGCTGGCCCTGCCTCCAGTTCCATGGTTTTGGCTGGCCCCGCATCCAATTCCTTGGTTTTGGCTGGCACTGCCTCCAGTTCAATGGTTTTGGATGGCCCCGCCTCCAAAACCATGGATACGGCTGGCCCAGCCTCCAGTTACATGGTTTTGGCTGGCCCGCCTCTTATACCATGGATACGGCTGGCCCTGCCTCCAGTCACATGGTTCTGGCTGGCCCCTCCTCCAATTCCATGGATACGGCTGGCCCAGCCTTCAGTTACATGGTTTTGGCTGGCCACGCCTCCAATACCCTGGTTTTGGCTGGCCCCGCTTCTAATGCCATGATTTTGGCTGGCCCTGCTTCTAATGCAATGGTTTTGGCTGGCCCGTCCTCCAATTCCATGGATACGGCTGGCCCTGCCTCCAAAACCATGGTTTTAGCTGCCCCCGCCTCCAGTTCCATGGTTTTTGCTGGCCCGCCTCCCAATTCCATGGTTTTGGCTGGCCCGACTCCCAATTCCATGGTTTTGGCTGGCCCTGCCTCCATTTCCATGGTTTTGGCTGGCCCCTACTCCAGTTCGATGGTTTTGGCTGGCCCCTCCTCCAATTCAATGGATACAGCTGGCCCCGCCCCCAGTTCCATGGTTTTGGCTGGCCCCGCCTCCAGTTCCATGGATTTGCCTGGACCGCCTCCAGTTCCATGGTTTTGGCTGGCCCTGCCTCCAGTTCCATGGTTTTGGCTGGCCCCGCCTCCAGTTCCATGGTTTTGGCTGGCCCCGCCTCCAATGCCATGGATTTGGCTGGACCCGCCTCCAATGTCATGGATTTGGCTGGACCCGCCTCCAATGTCATGGTTTTGTCTGGCCCCGCCTCCAATACCATGGTTTTGGCTGTCCCCGCCTCCAATACCATGGTTTTGGCTGGCCACGCCTCCAGTACCATGGTTTTTGCTGTCCCTGCCTCCAGTTCCATGGTTTTGGCTGGCCCTGCCTCCAGTTCCATGATTTTGGCTGGCCCTGCCTCCAGTTCCATGGTTTTGGCTGGCGCTGCCTCCAGTTCCATGGTTTTGGCTGGCGCCGCCTCCAGTTCCATGGTTTTGGCTTGCCCCGCCTACAATACCATGGTTTTGGCTGGCCCCGCCTCTAATGCCATGGTTTTGGCTGGCCCCGCTTCCAATGCCATGGTTTTGGCTGGCCCTGCCTCTAATGTCATGGTTTTGGCTGGCCCCTCCTCCAATTCCATGGATACGGCTGGCCCTGCCTCCAGTTACATGGTTTTGGCTGGCCCCGACTCCAATACCATGGTTTTGGCTGGCGCCGCCTCCAGTTCCATGGTTTTGGCTGGCCCGCCTCCCAATTCCATGGTTTTGGCTGGCCCTGCCTCCAGTTCCATGGTTTTGGCTGGCCCCGCTTCCAATACCATGGTTTTGGCTGGCCCCGACTCCAATACCATGGTTTTGGCTGGCCCCGCCTCCAGTTCCATGATTTTGGCTTGCCCCGCCTCCAGTTCCATGGTTTTGGCTGGCCCTGACTCCTATACCATGGCTTTGGCTGGCCCCGCCTCCAATACCATGGATTTGGCTGTCCCAGCCTCCAATGTCATGGATTTGCCTGGCCCTGCCTCCAATGTCATGGATTTCACTGGCCCGCCTCCAATACCATGGTTTTGGCTGGCCCTGCCTCCAATACCATGGTTTTGGCTGGCCCCGCCTCCAATATCATGGTTTTGGCTGGCACTGCCTCCAGTACCATGGTTTTTGCTGTCCCTGCCTCCAGTTCCATGGTTTTGGCTGGCCCTGCCTCCAGTTCCATGGTTTTGGCTGGCCCTGCCTCCAGTTCCATGGTTTTGGCTGGCGCTGCCTCCAGTTCCATGGTTTTGACTGGCGCCGCCTCCAGTTCCATGGTTTTGGCTTGCCCCGCCTACAATACCATGGTTTTGGCTGGCCCCGCCTCTAATGCCATGGTTTTGGCTGGCCCCGCATCCAATGCCATGGTTTTGGCTGGCCCTGCCTCTAATGTGATGGTTTTGGCTGGCCCCTCCTCCAATTCCATGGATACGGCTGGCCCTGCCTCCAGTTACATGGTTTTGGCTGGCCCCGCCTCCAATACCATGGTTTTGGCTGGCGCCGCCTCCAGTTCCATGGTTTTGGCTGGCCCGCCTCCCAATTCCATGGTTTTGGCTGGCCCTGCCTCCAGTTCCATGGTTTTGGCTGGCCCCGACTCCAATACCATGGTTTTGTCTGGCCCCGACTCCAATACCATGGTTTTGGCTGGCCCCGCCTCCAGTTCCATGGTTTTGGCTTGCCCCGCCTCCAGTTCCATGGTTTTGGCTGGCCCTGCCTCCAATACCATGGTTTTGGTTGGCCCTTCCTCCAATGTCATGGTTTTGGCTGGCCCCGCCTCCAGTTCCATCGTTTTGGCTGGCACTGCCTCCAGTTCCATGGTTATGGCTGGCGCTGCCTCCAGTTCCATGGTTTTGGCTGGCGCTGCCTCCAGTTACATGGTTTTGGCTGGCCCCGTCTCCAGTTCAATGGTTTTGGATGGCCCCTCCTCCAAAATCATGGATACGGCTGGCCCTGGTTCCAGTTCCATGTTTTTAGCTGGCCCCACCACCAATTCCATGGATACGGCTGCCTCTGCCTCCAGTTACATGGTTTTGCCTGGGCCTGCCTCCAATACCATGGTTTTGGCTGGCCCCGCCTCCAGTTCCATGGATACGGCTGGCTCTGCCTCCAGTTCCATGGATACGGCTGGCTCCGCCTCCAGTTCCATGGTTTTGGCGGCCCTGCCTCCAGTTCCATGGTTTTGGCTGGCGCTGCCTTCAGTTCCATGGTTTTGGATGTCCCCGCCTCCAATGCCATGGTTTTGGCTGGCCGCGCCTCGAATGCCATGGTTTTGGCTGGCCCTGCCTCCAGTTCCATGGTTTTGGCTGGCCCTGCCTCCAGTTCCATGGTTTTCGCTGGCGCTGCCTTCAGTTCCATGGTTTTGGCTGGCGCTGCCTTCAGTTCCATGGTTTTGGCTGGCCCCGCCTCCAGTTCCATGGTTTTGGCTGGCCCTGCCTCCAGTTCCATGGTTTTGGCTGGCCCTGCCTCCAGTTCCATGGATACGGCTGGCCCTGTCTCCATTTCCATGGTTTTGGCTGGCCCCACCTCCAGTTCCATGGTTTTGGCTGGCCCTGCCTCCAATACCATGGTTTTGGCTGGCCCCGCCTCCAATACCATGGTTTTGGCTGGCCCCGCCTCCAATACCATGGTTTTGGCTGGCCCCGCCTCCAATACCATGGTTTTGGCTGGCCCCCGTCTTATACCATGGTTTTGCCTGGCCCTGCCTTTAGTTAGATGGTTTTGGCTTGCCCCGCCTCCAGTTCCATGGTTTTGGCTGGCCCTGACTCCTATACCATGGCTTTGGCTGGCCCCGCCTCCAATACCATGGATTTGGCTGTCCCAGCCTCCAATGTCATGGATTTGCCTGGCCCTGCCTCCAATGTCATGGATTTCACTGGCCCGCCTCCAATACCATGGTTTTGGCTGGCCCTGCCTCCAATACCATGGTTTTGGCTGGCCCCGCCTCCAATATCATGGTTTTGGCTGGCACTGCCTCCAGTACCATGGTTTTTGCTGTCCCTGCCTCCAGTTCCATGGTTTTGGCTGGCCCTGCCTCCAGTTCCATGGTTTTGGCTGGCCCTGCCTCCAGTTCCATGGTTTTGGCTGGCGCTGCCTCCAGTTCCATGGTTTTGACTGGCGCCGCCTCCAGTTCCATGGTTTTGGCTTGCCCCGCCTACAATACCATGGTTTTGGCTGGCCCCGCCTCTAATGCCATGGTTTTGGCTGGCCCCGCATCCAATGCCATGGTTTTGGCTGGCCCTGCCTCTAATGTGATGGTTTTGGCTGGCCCCTCCTCCAATTCCATGGATACGGCTGGCCCTGCCTCCAGTTACATGGTTTTGGCTGGCCCCGCCTCCAATACCATGGTTTTGGCTGGCGCCGCCTCCAGTTCCATGGTTTTGGCTGGCCCGCCTCCCAATTCCATGGTTTTGGCTGGCCCTGCCTCCAGTTCCATGGTTTTGGCTGGCCCCGACTCCAATACCATGGTTTTGTCTGGCCCCGACTCCAATACCATGGTTTTGGCTGGCCCCGCCTCCAGTTCCATGGTTTTGGCTTGCCCCGCCTCCAGTTCCATGGTTTTGGCTGGCCCTGCCTCCAATACCATGGTTTTGGTTGGCCCTTCCTCCAATGTCATGGTTTTGGCTGGCCCCGCCTCCAGTTCCATCGTTTTGGCTGGCACTGCCTCCAGTTCCATGGTTATGGCTGGCGCTGCCTCCAGTTCCATGGTTTTGGCTGGCGCTGCCTCCAGTTACATGGTTTTGGCTGGCCCCGTCTCCAGTTCAATGGTTTTGGATGGCCCCTCCTCCAAAATCATGGATACGGCTGGCCCTGGTTCCAGTTCCATGTTTTTAGCTGGCCCCACCACCAATTCCATGGATACGGCTGCCTCTGCCTCCAGTTACATGGTTTTGCCTGGGCCTGCCTCCAATACCATGGTTTTGGCTGGCCCCGCCTCCAGTTCCATGGATACGGCTGGCTCTGCCTCCAGTTCCATGGATACGGCTGGCTCCGCCTCCAGTTCCATGGTTTTGGCGGCCCTGCCTCCAGTTCCATGGTTTTGGCTGGCGCTGCCTTCAGTTCCATGGTTTTGGATGTCCCCGCCTCCAATGCCATGGTTTTGGCTGGCCGCGCCTCGAATGCCATGGTTTTGGCTGGCCCTGCCTCCAGTTCCATGGTTTTGGCTGGCCCTGCCTCCAGTTCCATGGTTTTCGCTGGCGCTGCCTTCAGTTCCATGGTTTTGGCTGGCGCTGCCTTCAGTTCCATGGTTTTGGCTGGCCCCGCCTCCAGTTCCATGGTTTTGGCTGGCCCTGCCTCCAGTTCCATGGTTTTGGCTGGCCCTGCCTCCAGTTCCATGGATACGGCTGGCCCTGTCTCCATTTCCATGGTTTTGGCTGGCCCCACCTCCAGTTCCATGGTTTTGGCTGGCCCTGCCTCCAATACCATGGTTTTGGCTGGCCCCGCCTCCAATACCATGGTTTTGGCTGGCCCCGCCTCCAATACCATGGTTTTGGCTGGCCCCGCCTCCAATACCATGGTTTTGGCTGGCCCCCGTCTTATACCATGGTTTTGCCTGGCCCTGCCTTTAGTTAGATGGTTTTGGCTTGCCCCGCCTCCAATACCATGGTTTTGGCTTGCCCCGCCTCCAAGGTTTTGGCTGGTCCCTCCTCCAATAACATGGATTTGGCAGGTCCCACCTATAATGCCAGGATTTTGGCTGGCCCCGCCTCCAATGCCATAGTTTTGGCTGGCCCCTCCTCCAATTCCATGGATACGGCTGGCCCCGCCTCCAGTTACAGGGTTTTGGCTTGCCCCGCCTCCAATACCATGGTTTTGGCTGGCGCGCCTCCAATACCATGGTTTTGGCTGGCCCCGCCTCTAATACCATGGTTTTGGCTGGCCCCGCCTAACATACCATGGATACGGCTTGCCCCGCCTCCAGTTTTATGGTTTTGGCTGGCCCCACCTCCAATTTCATGGATACGGCTGGCCCTGCCTCCAGTTACATGGTTTTGGCTGGCCCTGCCTCCAATACCATGGTTTTGGCTGGCCCCGCCTCCAATTTCATGGTTTTGGCTGGCCTGGCCTCCATTACAATGGTTTTGGCTGGTCCTGCCTCCAATACCATGGTTTTGTCTGGTCCCTCCTCCAATACCATGGTTTTGGCTGGCCCCACCTATAATGCCAGGGTTTTGGCTGGCCCCGCCTCCAGTTCCATGGTTATGGCTGGCCCCGCCTCCAGTTCCATGGTTATGGCTGGCCCCGCCTCCAGTTCCATGGTTTTGGCTGGCCCTGCCTCCAATGTCATGGATTTGGCTGGACCCGCCTCCAATGTCATGGGTTTGGCTGGCCCCGCCTCCAATGTCATGGGTTTGGCTGGCCCCACCTCCAATACCATGGTTTTGGATGGCCCTGCCTCCATTTCCATGGTTTTGGCTGGCGCTGCCTCCAGTTCCATGGTTTTGGCAGGTGCCGCCTTCAGTTCCATGGTTTTGGCTGGTGCCGCCTTCAGTTCCATGGTTTTGGCTGGTGCCGCCTCCAGTTCCATGGTTTTGGCTGGTGCCGCCTCCAGTTCCATGGTTTTGGCTGGCGCCGCCTCCAGTTCCATGGTTTTGGCTGGCGCTGCCTCCAGTTCCATGGTTTTGGCTGGCGCTGCCTCCAGTTCCATGGTTTTGGCTTGCCCTGCCTCCAATACCATGGTTTTGGCTGGCGCCGCCTCCAATACCATGATTTTGGCTGGCGCCGCCTCCAATACCATGGTTTTGGCTGGCCCTGCCTCCAATACCATGGTTTTGGCTGGCCCCGCCTCCAGTTACATGGTTTTGGCTGGCCCCGCCTCCAATACCATGGATACGGCTTGCCCCGCCTCCAGTTACATGGTTTTGGCTGGTGCCACCTCCAGTTCCATGGTTTTGGCTGGTGCCGCCTCCAGTTCCATGGATTTGGCTGGCCCCGCCTCCAGTTCCATGGTTTTGGCTGGCCCCGCCTCCAATACCATGGTTTTGGCTGTACCCGCCTCCAATACCATGGTTTTGGCTGGCCCCGCCTCCAATACCATGGTTTTGGCTGGCCCTGCCTCCAGTTCCATGGTTTTGGCTGGCCCTGCCTCCAGTTCCATGGTTCTGGCTGGCGCCGCCTCCAGTTCCATGGTTCTGGCTGGCGCCGCCTCCAGTTCCATGGTTTTGGCTGGCGCCGCCTCCAGTTCCATGGTTTTGGCTGGCCCCGCCTCTAATGCCATGGTTTTGGCTGGCCCCGCTTCCAATGCCATGGTTTTGGCTGGCCCTGCCTCTAATGTCATGGTTTTGGCTGGCCCCTCCTCCAATTCCATGGATACGGCTGGCCCTGCCTCCAGTTACATGGTTTTGGCTGGCCCCGCCTCCAATACCATGGTTTTGGCTGGCGCCGCCTCCAGTTCCATGGTTTTGGCTGGCCCGCCTCCCAATTCCATGGTTTTGGCTGGCCCTGCCTCCAGTTCCATGGTTTTGGCTGGCCCCGACTCCAATACCATGGTTTTGGCTGGCCCTGCCTCCAGTTCCATGGTTTTGGCTTGCCCCGCCTCCAGTTCCATGGTTTTGGCTGGCCCTGACTCCTATACCATGGCATTGGCTGGCCCCGCTTCCAATACCATGGATTTGGCTGGCCCAGCCTCCAATGTCATGGATTTGCCTGGCCCTGCCTCCAATGTCATGGATTTCACTGGCCCCGCCTCCAATACCATGGTTTTGGCTGGCCCTGCCTCCAATACCATGGTTTTGGCTGGCCCCGCCTCCAATATCATGGTTTTGGCTGGCCCCACATCCAATTCCATGGTTTTGGCTGGCACTGCCTCCAGTTCAATGGTTTTGGATGGCCTCACCTCCAAAACCATGGATACGGCTGGCCCAGCCTCCAGTTACATGGTTTTGGCTGGCCCGCCTCTTATACCATGGATACGGCTGGCCCCGCCTCCAGTCACATGGTTTTGGGTGGCCCCTCCTCCAATTTCATGGATACGGCTGGCCCAGCCTCCAGTTACATGGTTTTGGCCGGCCCAGCCTCCAGTTACATGGTTTTGGCCGGCCACGCCTCCAATACCCTGGTTTTGACTGGCCCCGCTTCCAATGCCATGGTTTTGGCTGGCCCTGCCTCTAATGTCATGGTTTTGGCTGGCCCCTCCTCCAATTCCATGGATACGGCTGGCCCTGCCTCCAGTTACATGGTTTTGGCTGGCCCCGCCTCCAATACCATGGTTTTGGCTGGCGCCGCCTCCAGTTCCATGGTTTTGGCTGGCCCGCCTCCCAATTCCATGGTTTTGGCTGGCCCGCCTCCCAATTCCATGGTTTTGGCTGGCCCTACCTCCAGTTCCATTGTTTTGGCTGGCCCCGCCTCCAATGTCATGGGTTTGGCTGGCCCCGCCTCCAATACCATGGTTTTGGATGGCCCTGCCTCCAGTTCCATGGTTTTGGCTGGCGCTGCCTCCAGTTCCATGGTTTTGGCAGGTGCCGCCTTCAGTTCCATGGTTTTGGCTGGTGCTGCCTTCAGTTCCATGGTTTTGGCTGGTGCCGCCTCCAGTTCCATGGTTTTGGCTGGTGCCGCCTCCAGTTCCATGGTTTTGGCTGGCGCCGCCTCCAGTTCCATGGTTTTGGCTGGCGCTGCCTCCAGTTCCATGGTTTTGGCTGGCGCTGCCTCCAGTTCCATGGTTTTGGCTTGCCCTGCCTCCAATACCATGGTTTTGGCTGGCGCCGCCTCCAATACCATGATTTTGGCTGGCGCCGCCTCCAATACCATGGTTTTGGCTGGCCCCGCCTCCAGTTACATGGTTTTGGCTGGCCCCGCCTCCAATACCATGGATACGGCTTGCCCCGCCTCCAGTTACATGGTTTTGGCTGGTGCCACCTCCAGTTCCATGGTTTTGGCTGGTGCCGCCTCCAGTTCCATGGATTTGGCTGGCCCCGCCTCCAGTTCCATGGTTTTGGCTGGCCCCGCCTCCAGTTCCATGGTTTTGGCTGGCCCCGCCTCCAATACCATGGTTTTGGCTGTCCCCGCCTCCAATACCATGGTTTTGGCTGGCCCCGCCTCCAATACCATGGTTTTGGTTGGCCCTGCCTCCAGTTCCATGGTTTTGGCTGGCCCTGCCTCCAGTTCCATGGTTTTGGCTGGCGCCGCCTCCAGTTCCATGGTTTTGGCTGGCGCCGCCTCCAGTTCCATGGTTTTGGCTGGCCCCGCCTCTAATGCCATGGTTTTGGCTGGCCCCGCTTCCAATGCCATGGTTTTGGCTGGCCCTGCCTCTAATGTCATGGTTTTGGCTGGCCCCTCCTCCAATTCCATGGATACGGCTGGCCCTGCCTCCAGTTACATGGTTTTGGCTGGCCCCGCCTCCAATACCATGGTTTTGGCTGGCGCCGCCTCCAGTTCCATGGTTTTGGCTGGCCCGCCTCCCAATTCCATGGTTTTGGCTGGCCCTGCCTCCAGTTCCATGGTTTTGGCTGGCCCCGACTCCAATACCATGGTTTTGGCTGGCCCTGCCTCCAGTTCCATGGTTTTGGCTTGCCCCGCCTCCAGTTCCATGGTTTTGGCTGGCCCTGACTCCTATACCATGGCTTTGGCTGGCCCCGCTTCCAATACCATGGATTTGGCTGGCCCAGCCTCCAATGTCATGGATTTGCCTGGCCCTGCCTCCAATGTCATGGATTTCACTGGCCCCGCCTCCAATACCATGGTTTTGGCTGGCCCTGCCTCCAATACCATGGTTTTGGCTGGCCCCGCCTCCAATATCATGGTTTTGGCTGGCCCCACATCCAATTCCATGGTTTTGGCTGGCACTGCCTCCAGTTCAATGGTTTTGGATGGCCTCACCTCCAAAACCATGGATACGGCTGGCCCAGCCTCCAGTTACATGGTTTTGGCTGGCCCGCCTCTTATACCATGGATACGGCTGGTCCCGCCTCCAGTCACATGGTTTTGGCTGGCCCCTCCTCCAATTCCATGGATACGGCTGGCCCAGCCTCCAGTTACATGGTTTTGGCCGGCCCAGCCTCCAGTTACATGGTTTTGGCCGGCCACGCCTCCAATACCCTGGTTTTGGCTGGCCCCGCTTCCAATGCCATGGTTTTGGCTGGCCCTGCCTCTAATGTCATGGTTTTGGCTGGCCCCTCCTCCAATTCCATGGATACGGCTGGCCCTGCCTCCAGTTACATGGTTTTGGCTGGCCCCGCCTCCAATACCATGGTTTTGGCTGGCGCCGCCTCCAGTTCCATGGTTTTGGCTGGCCCGCCTCCCAATTCCATGGTTTTGGCTGGCCCGCCTCCCAATTCCATGGTTTTGGCTGGCCCTACCTCCAGTTCCATTGTTTTGGCTGGCCCCGCCTCCAATACCATGGTTTTGGCTGGCCCCGACTCCAATACCATGGTTTTGGCTGGCCCCGCCTCCAGTTCCATGGTTTTGGCTGGCCCTGACTCCAATACCATGGTTTTCCCTGGCCCTGCCTCCAATGTAATGGATTTCACTGGCCCCGCCTCCAATACCATGGTTTTGGCTGGCCCTGCCTCCAATACCATGGTTTTGGCTGGCCCCACCTCCAATATCATGGTTTTGGCTGGCACTGCCTCCAGTTCCATTGTTTTGGCTGGCCCCGCATCCAATTCCATGGTTTTGGCTGGCACTGCCTCCAGTTCAATGGTTTTGGATGGCCCCGCCTCCAAAACCATGGATACGGCTGGCCCAGCCTCCAGTTACATGGTTTTGGCTGGCCCGCCTCTTATACCATGGATACGGCTGGCCCCGCCTCCAGTCACATGGTTTTGGCTGGCCCCTCCTCCAATTCCATGGATACGGCTGGCCCAGCCTCCAGTTACATTGTTTTGGCTGGCCACACCTCCAATATCCTGGTTTTGGCTGGCCCCGCTTCCAATACCATGGTTTTGGCTGGCCCTGCCTCCAATGTCATGGTTTTGGTTGGCCCTGCCTCCAATGTCATGGTTTTGGCTGGCCCCGCCTCCAATACCATGGTTTTGGTTGGCCCTGCCTCCAATGTCATGGTTTTGGCTGGCCCCGCCTCCAGTTCCATCGTTTTGGCTGGCACTGCCTCCAGTTCCATGGTTATGGCTGGCGCTGCCTCCAGTTCCATGGTTTTGGCTGGCGCCGCCTCCAGTTACATGGTTTTGGCTGGTCCCGTCTCCAGTTCAATGGTTTTGGATGGCCCCTCCTCCAAAATCATGGATACGGCTGGCCCTGCTTCCAGTTCCATGTTTTTAGCTGGCCCCACCTCCAATTCCATGGATACGGCTGCCTCTGCCTCCAGTTACATGGTTTTGCCTGGCCCTGCCTCCAAGGTTTTGGCTGGCCCCGCCTCCAATACCATGGTTTTGGCTGGCCCCGCCTCCAGTTCCATGGATACGGCTGGCTCTGCCTCCAGTTCCATGGATACGGCTGTTCCGCCTCCAGTTCCATGGTTTTGGCGGCCCTGCCTCCAGTTCCATGGTTTTGGCTGGCGCTGCCTTCAGTTCCATGGTTTTGGCTGGCCCTGCCTCCAATGCCATGGTTTTGGCTGGCCGTGCCTCCAATGCCATGGTTTTGGCGGCCCTGCCTCCAGTTCCATGGTTTTGGCTGGCCCTGCCTCCAGTTCCATGGTTTTGGCTGGCGCTGCCTTCAGTTCCATGGTTTTGGCTGGCGCTGCCTTCAGTTCCATGGTTTTGGCTGGCCCCGCTTCCAGTTCCATGGTTTTGGCTGGCCCTGCCTCCAGTTCCATGGTTTTGGCTGGCCCTGCCTCCAGTTCCATGGATACGGCTGGCCCTGCCTCCAGTTCCATGGTTTTGGCTGGCCCCGCCTCCAGATCCATGGTTTTGGCTGGCCCCGCCTCCAATACCATGGTTTTGGCTTGCCCGCTTCCAATACCATGGTTTTGGCTGGCCCCACCTCCAATACCATGGTTTGGCTGGCCCCGCCTCCAATACCATGGTTTTGGCTGGCCCCGCCTCCAATACCATGGTTTTGGCTGGCCCCCGTCTTATACCATGAATTGCCTGGCCCTGCCTCCAGTTAGATGGTTTTGGCTTGCCCCGCCTCCAATATCATGGTTTTGGCTGGCCCCGCCTCCCAGGTTTTGGCTGGTCCCTCCTCCAATACCATGGATTTGGCAGGTCCCACCTATAATGCCAGGATTTTGGCTGGCCCCGCCTCCAATGCCATAGTTTTGGCTGGCCCCTCCTCCAATTCCATGGATACGGCTGGCCCCGCCTCCAGTTACAGGGTTTTGGCTTGCCCCGCCTCCAATACCATGGTTTTGGCTGGCGCGCCTCCAATACCATGGTTTTGGCTGGCCCCGCCTCCAATACCATGGTTTTGGCTGGCCCCGCCTCCCATACCATGGATACGGCTTGCCCCGCCTCCAGTTTCATGGTTTTGGCTGGCCCCACCTCCAATTTCATGAATACGGCTGGCCCTGCCTCCAGTTACATGGTTTTGGCTGGCCCTGCCTCCAATACCATGGTTTTGGCTGGCCCCGCCTCCAATGTCATGGTTTTGGCTGGCCTGGCCTCCATTACAATGGTTTTGGCTGGTCCTGCCTCCAATACCATGGTTTTGTCTGGTCCCTCCTCCAATACCATGGTTTTGGCTGGCCCCACCTATAATGCCAGGGTTTTGGCTGGCCCCGCCTCCAGTTCCATGGTTTTGGCTGGCCCCGCCTCCAGTTCCATGGTTATGGCTGGCCCCGCCTCCAGTTCCATGGTTTTGGCTGGCCCCGCCTCCAATGTCATGGATTTGGCTGGACCTGCCTCCAAGGTCATGGGTTTGGCTGGCCCCGCCTCCAATGTCATGGATTTGGCTGGCCCCGCCTCCAATACCATGGTTTTGGATGGCCCTGCCTCCAGTTCCATGGTTTTGGCTGGCGCTGCCTCCAGTTCCATAGTTTTGGCTGGTGCCGCCTTCAGTTCCATGGTTTTGGCTGGTGCCGCCTTCTGTTCCATGGTTTTGGCTGGTGCCGCCTCCAGTTCCATGGTTTTGGCTGGCGCTGCCTCCAGTTCCATGGTTTTGGCTGGCCCCGCCTCCACTACCATGGTTTTGGCTGGCCCCGCCTCTAATGTCATGGTTTTGGCTGGCCCCGCTTCCAATGCCATGGTTTTGGCTTGCCCTGCCTCCAATACCATGGTTTTGGCTGGCGCCGCCTCCAATACCATGATTTTGGCTGGCGCCGCCTCCAATACCATGGTTTTGGCTGGCCCTGCCTCCAATACCATGGTTTTGGCTGGCCCCGCCTCCAGTTACATGGTTTTGGCTGGCCCCGCCTCCAATACCATGGATACGGCTTGCCCCGCCTCCAGTTACATGGTTTTGGCTGGCCCCGCCTCATACCATGGACACGGCTGGCCCAGCCTCCAGTTACATGGTTTTGGCTGGCCCCGCCTCTAATTCCATGGATACGGCTGGCCCCGCCTCCAGTCACATGGTTTTGGCTGGCCCCGCCTCCAATACCATGGATACAGCTTACCCCGCCTCCAGTTACATGGTTTTGGCTGGTGCCACCTCCAGTTCCATGGTTTTGGCTGGTGCCGCCTCCAGTTCCATGGATTTGGCTGGCCCCGCCTCCAGTTCCATGGTTTTGGCTGGCCCCGCCTCCAGTTCCATGGTTTTGGCGGGCCCCTCCTCCAATACCATGGTTTTGGTTGTCCCCGCCTCCAATACCATGGTTTTGGCTGGCCCCGCCTCCAATGCCATGGTTTTGGCTGGCCCTGCCTCCAGTTCCATGGTTTTGGCTGGCCCTGCCTCCAGTTCCATGGTTTTGGCTGGCGCCGCCTCCAGTTCCATGGTTTTGGCTGGCGCCGCCTCCAGTTCCATGGTTTTGGCTGGCCCCGCCTCTAATGCCATGGTTTTGGCTGGCCCCGCTTCCAATGCCATGGTTTTGGCTGGCCCTGCCTCTAATGTCATGGTTTTGGCTGGCCCCTACTCCAATTCCATGGATACGGCTGGCCCTGGCTCCAGTTACATGGTTTTGGCTGGCCCCGCCTCCAATACCATGGTTTTGGCTGGCGCCGCCTCCAGTTCCATGGTTTTGGCTGGCCCGCCTCCCAATTCCATGGTTTTGGCTGGCCCTGCCTCCAGTTCCATGGTTTTGGCTGGCCCCGACTCCAATACCATGGTTTTGGCTGGCCCTGCCTCCAGTTCCATGGTTTTGGCTTGCCCCGCCTCCAGTTCCATGGTTTTGGCTGGCCCTGACTCCTATACCATGGCTTTGGCTGGCCCCGCTTCCAATCCCATGGATTTGGCTGGCCCAGCCTCCAATGTCATGGATTTGCCTGGCCCTGCCTCCAATGTCATGGATTTCACTGGCCCTGCCTCCAATACCATGGTTTTGGCTGGCCCTGCCTCCAATACCATGGTTTTGGCTGGCCCCGCCTCCAATATCATGGTTTTGGCTGGCGCTGCCTTCAGTTCCATAGTTTTGGCTGGCCCCGCCTCCAGTTCCATGGTTTTGGCTGGCCCTGCCTCCAGTTCCATGGTTTTGGCTGGCCCTGCCTCCAGTTCCATGGATACGGCTGGCCCTGTCTCCAGTTCCATGGTTTTGGCTGGCCCCGCCTCCAGTTCCATGGTTTTGGCTGGCCCTGCCTCCAATACCATGGTTTTGGCTGGCCCCGCCTCCAATACCATGGTTTTGGCTGGCCCCGCCTCCAATACCATGGTTTTGGCTGGCCCCGCCTCCAATACCATGGTTTTGGCTGGCCCCCGTCTTATACCATGGTTTTGCCTGGCCCTGCCTTTAGTTAGATGGTTTTGGCTTGCCCCGCCTCCAATACCATGGTTTTGGCTGGCCCCGCCTCCAAGGTTTTGGCTGGTCCCTCCTCCAATAACATGGATTTGGCAGGTCCCACCTATAATGCCAGAATTTTGGCTGGCCCCGCCTCCAATGCCATAGTTTTGGCTGGCCCCTCCTCCAATTCCATGGATACGGCTGGCCCCGCCTCCAGTTACAGGGTTTTGGCTTGCCCCGCCTCCAATACCATGGTTTTGGCTGGCGCGCCTCCAATACCATGGTTTTGGCTGGCCCCGCCTCTAATACCATGGTTTTGGCTGGCCCCGCCTCCCATACCATGGATACGGGTTGCCCCGCCTCCAGTTTCATGGTTTTGGCTGGCCCCACCTCCAATTTCATGGATACGGCTGGCCCTGCCTCCAGTTACATGGTTTTGGCTGGCCCTGCCTCCAATACCATGGTTTTGGCTGGCCCCGCCTCCAATTTCATGGTTTTGGCTGGCCTGGCCTCCATTACAATGGTTTTGGCTGGTCCTGCCTCCAATACTATGGTTTTGTCTGGTCCCTCCTCCAATACCATGGTTTTGGCTGGCCCCACCTATAATGCCAGGGTTTTGGCTGGCCCCGCCTCCAGTTCCATGGTTATGGCTGGCCCCGCCTCCAGTTCCATGGTTATGGCTGGCCCCGCCTCCAGTTCCATGGTTTTGGCTGGCCCTGCCTCCAATGTCATGGATTTGGCTGGACCCGCCTCCAATGTCATGGGTTTGGCTGGCCCCGCCTCCAATGTCATGGGTTTGGCTGGCCCCACCTCCAATACCATGGTTTTGGATGGCCCTGCCTCCAGTTCCATGGTTTTGGCTGGCGCTGCCTCCAGTTCCATGGTTTTGGCAGGTGCCGCCTTCAGTTCAATGGTTTTGGATGGCCTCACCTCCAAAACCATGGATACGGCTGGCCCAGCCTCCAGTTACATGGTTTTGGCTGGCCCGCCTCTTATACCATGGATACGGCTGGCCCCGCCTCCAGTCACATGGTTTTGGCTGGCCCCTCCTCCAATTCCATGGATACGGCTGGCCCAGCCTCCAGTTACATGGTTTTGGCCGGCCCAGCCTCCAGTTACATGGTTTTGGCCGGCCACGCCTCCAATACCCTGGTTTTGGCTGGCCCCGCTTCCAATGCCATGGTTTTGGCTGGCCCTGCCTCTAATGTCATGGTTTTGGCTGGCCCCTCCTCCAATTCCATGGATACGGCTGGCCCTGCCTCCAGTTACATGGTTTTGGCTGGCCCCGCCTCCAATACCATGGTTTTGGATGGCGCCGCCTCCAGTTCCATGGTTTTGGCTGGCCCGCCTCCCAATTCCATGGTTTTGGCTGGCCCGCATCCAAATTCCATGGTTTTGGCTGGCCCTACCTCCAGTTCCATTGTTTTGGCTGGCCCCGCCTCCAATACCATGGTTTTGGCTGGCCCCGACTCCAATACCATGGTTTTGGCTGGCCCCGCCTCCAGTTCCATGGTTTTGGCTGGCCCTGACTCCAATACCATGGTTTTGCCTGGCCCTGCCTCCAATGTAATGGATTTCACTGGCCCCGCCTCCAATACCATGGTTTTGGCTGGCCCTGCCTCCAATACCATGGTTTTGGCTGGCCCCGCCTCCAATATCATGGTTTTGGCTGGCACTGCCTCCAGTTCCATTGTTTTGGCTGGCCCCGCATCCAATTCCATGGTTTTGGCTGGCACTGCCTCCAGTTCAATGGTTTTGGATGGCCCCGCCTCCAAAACCATTGATACGGCTGGCCCAGCCTCCAGTTACATGGTTTTGGCTGGCCCGCCTCTTATACCATGGATACGGCTGGCCCCGCCTCCAGTCACATGGTTTTGGCTGGCCCCTCCTCCAATTCCATGGATACGGCTGGCCCAGCCTCCAGTTACATTGTTTTGGCTGGCCACGCCTCCAATATCCTGGTTTTGGCTGGCCCCGCTTCCAATACCATGGTTTTGGCTGGCCCTGCCTCCAATGTCATGGTTTTGGTTGGCCCTGCCTCCAATGTCATGGTTTTGGCTGGCCCCGCCTCCAATACCATGGTTTTGGTTGGCCCTGCCTCCAATGTCATGGTTTTGGCTGGCCCCGCCTCCAGTTCCATCGTTTTGGCTGGCACTGCCTCCAGTTCCATGGTTATGGCTGGCGCTGCCTCCAGTTCCATGGTTTTGGCTGGCGCCGCCTCCAGTTACATGGTTTTGGCTGGCCCCGTCTCCAGTTCAATGGTTTTGGATGGCCCCTCCTCCAAAATCATGCATACGGCTGGCCCTGCTTCCAGTTCCATGTTTTTAGCTGGCCCCACCTCCAATTCCATGGATACGGCTGCCTCTGCCTCCAGTTACATGGTTTTGCCTGGCCCTGCCTCCAAGGTTTTGGCTGGCCCCGCCTCCAATACCATGGTTTTGGCTGGCCCCGCCTCCAGTTCCATGGATACGGCTGGCTCTGCCTCCAGTTCCATGGATACGGCTGTTCCGCCTCCAGTTCCATGGTTTTGGCGGCCCTGCCTCCAGTTCCATGGTTTTGGCTGGCGCTGCCTTCAGTTCCATGGTTTCGGCTGGCCCCGCCTCCAATGCCATGGTTTTGGCTGGCCGTGCCTCCAATGCCATGGTTTTGGCGGCCCTGCCTCCAGTTCCATGGTTTTGGCTGGCCCTGCCTCCAGTTCCATGGTTTTGGCTGGCGCTGCCTTCAGTTCCATGGTTTTGGCTGGCGCTGCCTTCAGTTCCATGGTTTTGGCTGGCCCCGCTTCCAGTTCCATGGTTTTGGCTGGCCCTGCCTCCAGTTCCATGGTTTTGGCTGGCCCTGCCTCCAGTTCCATGGATACGGCTGGCCCTGCCTCCAGTTCCATGGTTTTGGCTGGCCCCGCCTCCAGTTCCATGGTTTTGGCTGGCCCCGCCTCCAATACCATGGTTTTGGCTGGCCCGCCTCCAATACCATGGTTTTGGCTGGCCCCACCTCCAATACCATGGTTTGGCTGGCCCCGCCTCCAATACCATGGTTTTGGCTGGCCCCGCCTCCAATACCATGGTTTTGGCTGGCCCCCGTCTTATACCATGGTTTTGCCTGGCCCTGCCTCCAGTTAGATGGTTTTGGCTTGCCCCGCCTCCAATACCATGGTTTTGGCTGGCCCCGCCTCCAAGGTTTTGGCTGGTCCCTCCTCCAATACCATGGATTTGGCAGGTCCCACCTATAATGCCAGGATTTTGGCTGGCCCCGCCTCCAATGCCATAGTTTTGGCTGGCCCCTCCTCCAATTCCATGGATACGGCTGGCCCCGCCTCCAGTTACAGGGTTTTGGCTTGCCCCGCCTCCAATACCATGGTTTTGGCTGGCGCGCCTCCAATACCATGGTTTTGGCTGGCCCCGCCTCCAATACCATGGTTTTGGCTGGCCCCGCCTCCCATACCATGGATACGGCTTGCCCCGCCTCCAGTTTCATGGTTTTGGCTGGCCCCACCTCCAATTTCATGAATACGGCTGGCCCTGCCTCCAGTTACATGGTTTTGGCTGGCCCTGCCTCCAATACCATGGTTTTGGCTGGCCCCGCCTCCAATGTCATGGTTTTGGCTGGCCTGGCCTCCATTACAATGGTTTTGGCTGGTCCTGCCTCCAATACCATGGTTTTGTCTGGTCCCTCCTCCAATACCATGGTTTTGGCTGGCCCCACCTATAATGCCAGGGTTTTGGCTGGCCCCGCCTCCAGTTCCATGGTTTTGGCTGGCCCCGCCTCCAGTTCCATGGTTATGGCTGGCCCCGCCTCCAGTTCCATGGTTTTGGCTGGCCCCGCCTCCAATGTCATGGATTTGGCTGGACCTGCCTCCAATGTCATGGGTTTGGCTGGCCCCGCCTCCAATGTCATGGATTTGGCTGGCCCCGCCTCCAATACCATGGTTTTGGATGGCCCTGCCTCCAGTTCCATGGTTTTGGCTGGCCCTGCCTCCAGTTCCATGGTTTTGGCTGGCGCCGCCTCCAGTTCCATGGTTTTGGCTGGCGCCGCCTCCAGTTCCATGGTTTTGGCTGGCCCCGCCTCTAATGCCATGGTTTTGGCTGGCCCCGCTTCCAATGCCATGGTTTTGGCTGGCCCTGCCTCTAATGTCATGGTTTTGGCTGGCCCCGACTCCAATACCATGGTTTTGGCTGGCCCTGCCTCCAGTTCCATGGTTTTGGCTTGCCCCGCCTCCAGTTCCATGGTTTTGGCTGGCCCTGACTCCTATACCATGGCTTTGGCTGGCCCCGCTTCCAATACCATGGATTTGGCTGGCCCAGCCTCCAATCTCATGGATTTGCCTGGCCCTGCCTCCAATGTCATGGATTTCACTGGCCCCGCCTCCAATACCATGGTTTTGGCTGGCCCTGCCTCCAATACCATGGTTTTGGCTGGCCCTGCCTCCAATATCATGGTTTTGGCTGGCCCCACATCCAATTCCATGGTTTTGGCTGGCACTGCCTCCAGTTCAATGGTTTTGGATGGCCTCACCTCCAAAACCATGGATACGGCTGGCCCAGCCTCCAGTTACATGGTTTTGGCTGGCCCGCCTCTTATACCATGGATACGGCTGGCCCCGCCTCCAGTCACATGGTTTTGGCTGGCCCCTCCTCCAATTCCATGGATACGGCTGGCCCAGCCTCCAGTTACATGGTTTTGGCCGGCCCAGCCTCCAGTTACATGGTTTTGGCCGGCCACGCCTCCAATACCCTGGTTTTGGCTGGCCCCGCTTCCAATGCCATGGTTTTGGCTGGCCCTGCCTCTAATGTCATGGTTTTGGCTGGCCCCTCCTCCAATTCCATGGATACGGCTGGCCCTGCCTCCAGTTACATGGTTTTGGCTGGCCCCGCCTCCAATACCATGGTTTTGGCTGGCGCCGCCTCCAGTTCCATGGTTTTGGCTGGCCCGCCTCCCAATTCCATGGTTTTGGCTGGCCCGCCTCCCAATTCCATGGTTTTGGCTGGCCCTACCTCCAGTTCCATTGTTTTGGCTGGCCCCGCCTCCAATACCATGGTTTTGGCTGGCCCCGACTCCAATACCATGGTTTTGGCTGGCCCCGCCTCCAGTTCCATGGTTTTGGCTGGCCCTGACTCCAATACCATGGTTTTGCCTGGCCCTGCCTCCAATGTAATGGATTTCACTGGCCCCGCCTCCAATACCATGGTTTTGGCTGGCCCTGCCTCCAATACCATGGTTTTGGCTGGCCCCGCCTCCAATATCATGGTTTTGGCTGGCACTGCCTCCAGTTCAATGGTTTTGGATGGCCCCGCCTCCAAAACCATTGATACGGCTGGCCCAGCCTCCAGTTACATGGTTTTGGCTGGCCCGCCTCTTATACCATGGATACGGCTGGCCCCGCCTCCAGTCACATGGTTTTGGCTGGCCCCTCCTCCAATTCCATGGATACGGCTGGCCCAGCCTCCAGTTACATTGTTTTGGCTGGCCACGCCTCCAATATCCTGGTTTTGGCTGGCCCCGCTTCCAATACCATGGTTTTGGCTGGCCCTGCCTCCAATGTCATGGTTTTGGTTGGCCCTGCCTCCAATGTCATGGTTTTGGCTGGCCCCGCCTCCAATACCATGGTTTTGGTTGGCCCTGCCTCCAATGTCATGGTTTTGGCTGGCCCCGCCTCCAGTTCCATCGTTTTGGCTGGCACTGCCTCCAGTTCCATGGTTATGACTGGCGCTGCCTCCAGTTCCATGGTTTTGGCTGGCGCCGCCTCCAGTTACATGGTTTTGGCTGGCCCCGTCTCCAGTTCAATGGTTTTGGATGGCCCCTCCTCCAAAATCATGCATACGGCTGGCCCTGCTTCCAGTTCCATGTTTTTAGCTGGCCCCACCTCCAATTCCATGGATACGGCTGCCTCTGCCTCCAGTTACATGGTTTTGCCTGGCCCTGCCTCCAAGGTTTTGGCTGGCCCAGCCTCCAATACCATGGTTTTGGCTGGCCCCGCCTCCAGTTCCATGGATACGGCTGGCTCTGCCTCCAGTTCCATGGATACGGCTGTTCCGCCTCCAGTTCCATGGTTTTGGCGGCCCTGCCTCCAGTTCCATGGTTTTGGCTGGCGCTGCCTTCAGTTCCATGGTTTTGGCTGGCCCCGCCTCCAATGCCATGGTTTTGGCTGGCCGTGCCTCCAATGCCATGGTTTTGGCGGCCCTGCCTCCAGTTCCATGGTTTTGGCTGGCCCTGCCTCCAGTTCCATGGTTTTGGCTGGCGCTGCCTTCAGTTCCATGGTTTTGGCTGGCGCTGCCTTCAGTTCCATGGTTTTGGCTGGCCCCGCTTCCAGTTCCATGGTTTTGGCTGGCCCTGCCTCCAGTTCCATGGTTTTGGCTGGCCCTGCCTCCAGTTCCATGGATACGGCTGGCCCTGCCTCCAGTTCCATGGTTTTGGCTGGCCCCGCCTCCAGTTCCATGGTTTTGGCTGGCCCCGCCTCCAATACCATGGTTTTGGCTGGCCCGCCTCCAATACCATGGTTTTGGCTGGCCCCACCTCCAATACCATGGTTTGGCTGGCCCCGCCTCCAATACCATGGTTTTGGCTGGCCCCGCCTCCCATACCATGGATACGGCTTGCCCCGCCTCCAGTTTCATGGTTTTGGCTGGCCCCACCTCCAATTTCATGAATACGGCTGGCCCTGCCTCCAGTTACATGGTTTTGGCTGGCCCTGCCTCCAATACCATGGTTTTGGCTGGCCCCGCCTCCAATGTCATGGTTTTGGCTGGCCTGGCCTCCATTACAATGGTTTTGGCTGGTCCTGCCTCCAATACCATGGTTTTGTCTGGTCCCTCCTCCAATACCATGGTTTTGGCTGGCCCCACCTATAATGCCAGGGTTTTGGCTGGCCCCGCCTCCAGTTACATGGTTTTGGCTGGCCCCGCCTCCAGTTCCATGGTTATGGCTGGCCCCGCCTCCAGTTCCATGGTTTTGGCTGGCCCCGCCTCCAATGTCATGGATTTGGCTGGACCTGCCTCCAATGTCATGGGTTTGGCTGGCCCCGCCTCCAATGTCATGGATTTGGCTGGCCCCGCCTCCAATACCATGGTTTTGGATGGCCCTGCCTCCAGTTCCATGGTTTTGGCTGGCGCTGCCTCCAGTTCCATAGTTTTGGCTGGTGCCGCCTTCAGTTCCATGGTTTTGGCTGGTGCCGCCTTCTGTTCCATGGTTTTGGCTGGTGCCGCCTCCAGTTCCATGGTTTTGGCTGGCGCTGCCTCCAGTTCCATGGTTTTGGCTGGCCCCGCCTCCACTACCATGGTTTTGGCTGGCCCCGCCTCTAATGTCATGGTTTTGGCTGGCCCCGCTTCCAATGCCATGGTTTTGGCTTGCCCTGCCTCCAATACCATGGTTTTGGCTGGCGCCGCCTCCAATACCATGATTTTGGCTGGCGCCGCCTCCAATACCATGGTTTTGGCTGGCCCTGCCTCCAATACCATGGTTTTGGCTGGCCCCGCCTCCAGTTACATGGTTTTGGCTGGCCCCGCCTCCAATACCATGGATACGGCTTGCCCCGCCTCCAGTTACATGGTTTTGGCTGGCCCCGCCTCATACCATGGACACGGCTGGCCCAGCCTCCAGTTACATGGTTTTGGCTGGCCCCGCCTCTAATTCCATGGATATGGCTGGCCCCGCCTCCAGTCACATGGTTTTGGCTGGCCCCGCCTCCAATACCATGGATACAGCTTACCCCGCCTCCAGTTACATGGTTTTGGCTGGTGCCACCTCCAGTTCCATGGTTTTGGCTGGTGCCGCCTCCAGTTCCATGGATTTGGCTGGCCCCGCCTCCAGTTCCATGGTTTTGGCTGGCCCCGCCTCCAATACCATGGTTTTGGCTGTACCCGCCTCCAATACCATGGTTTTGGCTGGCCCCGCCTCCAATACCATGGTTTTGGCTGGCCCTGCCTCCAGTTCCATGGTTTTGGCTGGCCCTGCCTCCAGTTCCATGGTTCTGGCTGGCGCCGCCTCCAGTTCCATGGTTCTGGCTGGCGCCGCCTCCAGTTCCATGGTTTTGGCTGGCGCCGCCTCCAGTTCCATGGTTTTGGCTGGCCCCGCCTCTAATGCCATGGTTTTGGCTGGCCCCGCTTCCAATGCCATGGTTTTGGCTGGCCCTGCCTCTAATGTCATGGTTTTGGCTGGCCCCTACTCCAATTCCATGGATACGGCTGGCCCTGGCTCCAGTTACATGGTTTTGGCTGGCCCCGCCTCCAATACCATGGTTTTGGCTGGCGCCGCCTCCAGTTCCATGGTTTTGGCTGGCCCGCCTCCCAATTCCATGGTTTTGGCTGGCCCTGCCTCCAGTTCCATGGTTTTGGCTGGCCCCGACTCCAATACCATGGTTTTGGCTGGCCCTGCCTCCAGTTCCATGGTTTTGGCTTGCCCCGCCTCCAGTTCCATGGTTTTGGCTGGCCCTGACTCCTATACCATGGCTTTGGCTGGCCCCGCTTCCAATCCCATGGATTTGGCTGGCCCAGCCTCCAATGTCATGGATTTGCCTGGCCCTGCCTCCAATGTCATGGATTTCACTGGCCCCGCCTCCAATACCATGGTTTTGGCTGGCCCTGCCTCCAATACCATGGTTTTGGCTGGCCCCGCCTCCAATATCATGGTTTTGGCTGGCGCTGCCTTCAGTTCCATAGTTTTGGCTGGCCCCGCCTCCAGTTCCATGGTTTTGGCGGCCTGCCTCCAGTTCCATGGTTTTGGCTGGCCCTGCCTCCAGTTCCATGGATACGGCTGGCCCTGTCTCCAGTTCCATGGTTTTGGCTGGCCCCGCCTCCAGTTCCATGGTTTTGGCTGGCCCTGCCTCCAATACCATGGTTTTGGCTGGCCCCGCCTCCAATACCATGGTTTTGGCTGGCCCCGCCTCCAATACCATGGTTTTGGCTGGCCCCGCCTCCAATACCATGGTTTTGGCTGGCCCCCGTCTTATACCATGGTTTTGCCTGGCCCTGCCTTTAGTTAGATGGTTTTGGCTTGCCCCGCCTCCAATACCATGGTTTTGGCTGGCCCCGCCTCCAAGGTTTTGGCTGGTCCCTCCTCCAATAACATGGATTTGGCAGGTCCCACCTATAATGCCAGGATTTTGGCTGGCCCCGCCTCCAATGCCATAGTTTTGGCTGGCCCCTCCTCCAATTCCATGGATACGGCTGGCCCCGCCTCCAGTTACAGGGTTTTGGCTTGCCCCGCCTCCAATACCATGGTTTTGGCTGGCGCGCCTCCAATACCATGGTTTTGGCTGGCCCCGCCTCTAATACCATGGTTTTGGCTGGCCCCGCCTCCCATACCATGGATACGGGTTGCCCCGCCTCCAATTTCATGGTTTTGGCTGGCCCCACCTCCAATTTCATGGATACGGCTGGCCCTGCCTCCAGTTACATGGTTTTGGCTGGCCCTGCCTCCAATACCATGGTTTTGGCTGGCCCCGCCTCCAATTTCATGGTTTTGGCTGGCCTGGCCTCCATTACAATGGTTTTGGCTGGTCCTGCCTCCAATACTATGGTTTTGTCTGGTCCCTCCTCCAATACCATGGTTTTGGCTGGCCCCGCCTCCCATACCATGGATACGGCTTGCCCCGCCTCCAGTTTCATGGTTTTGGCTGGCCCCACCTCCAATTTCATGGATACGGCTGGCCCTGCCTCCAGTTACATGGTTTTGGCTGGCCCTGCCTCCAATACCATGGTTTTGGCTGGCCCCGCCTCCAATTTCATGGTTTTGGCTGGCCTGGCCTCCATTACAATGGTTTTGGCTGGTCCTGCCTCCAATACTATGGTTTTGTCTGGTCCCTCCTCCAATACCATGGTTTTGGCTGGCCCCACCTATAATGCCAGGGTTTTGGCTGGCCCCGCCTCCAGTTCCATGGTTATGGCTGGCCCCGCCTCCAGTTCCATGGTTATGGCTGGCCCCGCCTCCAGTTCCATGGTTTTGGCTGGCCCTGCCTCCAATGTCATGGATTTGGCTGGACCCGCCTCCAATGTCATGGGTTTGGCTGGCCCCGCCTCCAATGTCATGGGTTTGGCTGGCCCCACCTCCAATACCATGGTTTTGGATGGCCCTGCCTCCAGTTCCATGGTTTTGGCTGGCGCTGCCTCCAGTTCCATGGTTTTGGCAGGTGCCGCCTTCAGTTCAATGGTTTTGGATGGCCTCACCTCCAAAACCATGGATACGGCTGGCCCAGCCTCCAGTTACATGGTTTTGGCTGGCCCGCCTCTTATACCATGGATACGGCTGGCCCCGCCTCCAGTCACATGGTTTTGGCTGGCCCCTCCTCCAATTCCATGGATACGGCTGGCCCAGCCTCCAGTTACATGGTTTTGGCCGGCCCAGCCTCCAGTTACATGGTTTTGGCCGGCCACGCCTCCAATACCCTGGTTTTGGCTGGCCCCGCTTCCAATGCCATGGTTTTGGCTGGCCCTGCCTCTAATGTCATGGTTTTGGCTGGCCCCTCCTCCAATTCCATGGATACGGCTGGCCCTGCCTCCAGTTACATGGTTTTGGCTGGCCCCGCCTCCAATACCATGGTTTTGGATGGCGCCGCCTCCAGTTCCATGGTTTTGGCTGGCCCGCCTCCCAATTCCATGGTTTTGGCTGGCCCGCCTCCCAATTCCATGGTTTTGGCTGGCCCTACCTCCAGTTCCATTGTTTTGGCTGGCCCCGCCTCCAATACCATGGTTTTGGCTGGCCCCGACTCCAATACCATGGTTTTGGCTGGCCCCGCCTCCAGTTCCATGGTTTTGGCTGGCCCTGACTCCAATACCATGGTTTTGCCTGGCCCTGCCTCCAATGTAATGGATTTCACTGGCCCCGCCTCCAATACCATGGTTTTGGCTGGCCCTGCCTCCAATACCATGGTTTTGGCTGGCCCCGCCTCCAATATCATGGTTTTGGCTGGCACTGCCTCCAGTTCCATTGTTTTGGCTGGCCCCGCATCCAATTCCATGGTTTTGGCTGGCACTGCCTCCAGTTCAATGGTTTTGGATGGCCCCGCCTCCAAAACCATTGATACGGCTGGCCCAGCCTCCAGTTACATGGTTTTGGCTGGCCCGCCTCTTATACCATGGATACGGCTGGCCCCGCCTCCAGTCACATGGTTTTGGCTGGCCCCTCCTCCAATTCCATGGATACGGCTGGCCCAGCCTCCAGTTACATTGTTTTGGCTGGCCACGCCTCCAATATCCTGGTTTTGGCTGGCCCCGCTTCCAATACCATGGTTTTGGCTGGCCCTGCCTCCAATGTCATGGTTTTGGTTGGCCCTGCCTCCAATGTCATGGTTTTGGCTGGCCCCGCCTCCAATACCATGGTTTTGGTTGGCCCTGCCTCCAATGTCATGGTTTTGGCTGGCCCCGCCTCCAGTTCCATCGTTTTGGCTGGCACTGCCTCCAGTTCCATGGTTATGGCTGGCGCTGCCTCCAGTTCCATGGTTTTGGCTGGCGCCGCCTCCAGTTACATGGTTTTGGCTGGCCCCGTCTCCAGTTCAATGGTTTTGGATGGCCCCTCCTCCAAAATCATGCATACGGCTGGCCCTGCTTCCAGTTCCATGTTTTTAGCTGTCCCCACCTCCAATTCCATGGATACGGCTGCCTCTGCCTCCAGTTACATGGTTTTGCCTGGCCCTGCCTCCAAGGTTTTGGCTGGCCCCGCCTCCAATACCATGGTTTTGGCTGGCCCCGCCTCCAGTTCCATGGATACGGCTGGCTCTGCCTCCAGTTCCATGGATACGGCTGTTCCGCCTCCAGTTCCATGGTTTTGGCGGCCCTGCCTCCAGTTCCATGGTTTTGGCTGGCGCTGCCTTCAGTTCCATGGTTTCGGCTGGCCCCGCCTCCAATGCCATGGTTTTGGCTGGCCGTGCCTCCAATGCCATGGTTTTGGCGGCCCTGCCTCCAGTTCCATGGTTTTGGCTGGCCCTGCCTCCAGTTCCATGGTTTTGGCTGGCGCTGCCTTCAGTTCCATGGTTTTGGCTGGCGCTGCCTTCAGTTCCATGGTTTTGGCTGGCCCCGCTTCCAGTTCCATGGTTTTGGCTGGCCCTGCCTCCAGTTCCATGGTTTTGGCTGGCCCTGCCTCCAGTTCCATGGATACGGCTGGCCCTGCCTCCAGTTCCATGGTTTTGGCTGGCCCCGCCTCCAGTTCCATGGTTTTGGCTGGCCCCGCCTCCAATACCATGGTTTTGGCTGGCCCGCCTCCAATACCATGGTTTTGGCTGGCCCCACCTCCAATACCATGGTTTGGCTGGCCCCGCCTCCAATACCATGGTTTTGGCTGGCCCCGCCTCCAATACCATGGTTTTGGCTGGCCCCCGTCTTATACCATGGTTGTGCCTGGCCCTGCCTCCAGTTAGATGGTTTTGGCTTGCCCCGCCTCCAATACCATGGTTTTGGCTGGCCCCGCCTCCAAGGTTTTGGCTGGTCCCTCCTCCAATACCATGGATTTGGCAGGTCCCACCTATAATGCCAGGATTTTGGCTGGCCCCGCCTCCAATGCCATAGTTTTGGCTGGCCCCTCCTCCAATTCCATGGATACGGCTGGCCCCGCCTCCAGTTACAGGGTTTTGGCTTGCCCCGCCTCCAATACCATGGTTTTGGCTGGCGCGCCTCCAATACCATGGTTTTGGCTGGCCCCGCCTCCAATACCATGGTTTTGGCTGGCCCCGCCTCCCATACCATGGATACGGCTTGCCCCGCCTCCAGTTTCATGGTTTTGGCTGGCCCCACCTCCAATTTCATGAATACGGCTGGCCCTGCCTCCAGTTACATGGTTTTGGCTGGCCCTGCCTCCAATACCATGGTTTTGGCTGGCCCCGCCTCCAATGTCATGGTTTTGGCTGGCCTGGCCTCCATTACAATGGTTTTGGCTGGTCCTGCCTCCAATACCATGGTTTTGTCTGGTCCCTCCTCCAATACCATGGTTTTGGCTGGCCCCACCTATAATGCCAGGGTTTTGGCTGGCCCCGCCTCCAGTTCCATGGTTTTGGCTGGCCCCGCCTCCAGTTCCATGGTTATGGCTGGCCCCGCCTCCAGTTCCATGGTTTTGGCTGGCCCGCCTCCAATGTCATGGATTTGGCTGGACCTGCCTCCAATGTCATGGGTTTGGCTGGCCCCGCCTCCAATGTCATGGATTTGGCTGGCCCCGCCTCCAATACCATGGTTTTGGATGGCCCTGCCTCCAGTTCCATGGTTTTGGCTGGCCCTGCCTCCAGTTCCATGGTTTTGGCTGGCGCCGCCTCCAGTTCCATGGTTTTGGCTGGCGCCGCCTCCAGTTCCATGGTTTTGGCTGGCCCCGCCTCTAATGCCATGGTTTTGGCTGGCCCCGCTTCCAATGCCATGGTTTTGGCTGGCCCTGCCTCTAATGTCATGGTTTTGGCTGGCCCCGCTTCCAATACCATGGATTTGGCTGGCCCAGCCTCCAATCTCATGGATTTGCCTGGCCCTGCCTCCAATGTCATGGATTTCACTGGCCCCGCCTCCAATACCATGGTTTTGGCTGGCCCTGCCTCCAATACCATGGTTTTGGCTGGCCCTGCCTCCAATATCATGGTTTTGGCTGGCCCCACATCCAATTCCATGGTTTTGGCTGGCACTGCCTCCAGTTCAATGGTTTTGGATGGCCTCACCTCCAAAACCATGGATACGGCTGGCCCAGCCTCCAGTTACATGGTTTTGGCTGGCCCGCCTCTTATACCATGGATACGGCTGGCCCCGCCTCCAGTCACATGGTTTTGGCTGGCCCCTCCTCCAATTCCATGGATACGGCTGGCCCAGCCTCCAGTTACATGGTTTTGGCCGGCCCAGCCTCCAGTTACATGGTTTTGGCCGGCCACGCCTCCAATACCCTGGTTTTGGCTGGCCCCGCTTCCAATGCCATGGTTTTGGCTGGCCCTGCCTCTAATGTCATGGTTTTGGCTGGCCCCTCCTCCAATTCCATGGATACGGCTGGCCCTGCCTCCAGTTACATGGTTTTGGCTGGCCCCGCCTCCAATACCATGGTTTTGGCTGGCGCCGCCTCCAGTTCCATGGTTTTGGCTGGCCCGCCTCCCAATTCCATGGTTTTGGCTGGCCCGCCTCCCAATTCCATGGTTTTGGCTGGCCCCGCCTCCAATGCCATAGTTTTGGCTGGCCCCTCCTCCAATTCCATGGATACGGCTGGCCCCGCCTCCAGTTACAGGGTTTTGGCTTGCCCCGCCTCCAATACCATGGTTTTGGCTGGCGCGCCTCCAATACCATGGTTTTGGCTGGCCCCGCCTCTAATACCATGGTTTTGGCTGGCCCCGCCTCCCATACCATGGATACGGGTTGCCCCGCCTCCAGTTTCATGGTTTTGGCTGGCCCCACCTCCAATTTCATGGATACGGCTGGCCCTGCCTCCAGTTACATGGTTTTGGCTGGCCCTGCCTCCAATACCATGGTTTTGGCTGGCCCCGCCTCCAATTTCATGGTTTTGGCTGGCCTGGCCTCCATTACAATGGTTTTGGCTGGTCCTGCCTCCAATACTATGGTTTTGTCTGGTCCCTCCTCCAATACCATGGTTTTGGCTGGCCCCGCCTCCCATACCATGGATACGGCTTGCCCCGCCTCCAGTTTCATGGTTTTGGCTGGCCCCACCTCCAATTTCATGGATACGGCTGGCCCTGCCTCCAGTTACATGGTTTTGGCTGGCCCTGCCTCCAATACCATGGTTTTGGCTGGCCCCGCCTCCAATTTCATGGTTTTGGCTGGCCTGGCCTCCATTACAATGGTTTTGGCTGGTCCTGCCTCCAATACTATGGTTTTGTCTGGTCCCTCCTCCAATACCATGGTTTTGGCTGGCCCACCTATAATGCCAGGGTTTTGGCTGGCCCCGCCTCCAGTTCCATGGTTATGGCTGGCCCCGCCTCCAGTTCCATGGTTATGGCTGGCCCCGCCTCCAGTTCCATGGTTTTGGCTGGCCCTGCCTCCAATGTCATGGATTTGGCTGGACCCGCCTCCAATGTCATGGGTTTGGCTGGCCCCGCCTCCAATGTCATGGGTTTGGCTGGCCCCACCTCCAATACCATGGTTTTGGATGGCCCTGCCTCCAGTTCCATGGTTTTGGCTGGCGCTGCCTCCAGTTCCATGGTTTTGGCAGGTGCCGCCTTCAGTTCAATGGTTTTGGATGGCCTCACCTCCAAAACCATGGATACGGCTGGCCCAGCCTCCAGTTACATGGTTTTGGCTGGCCCGCCTCTTATACCATGGATACGGCTGGCCCCGCCTCCAGTCACATGGTTTTGGCTGGCCCCTCCTCCAATTCCATGGATACGGCTGGCCCAGCCTCCAGTTACATGGTTTTGGCCGGCCCAGCCTCCAGTTACATGGTTTTGGCCGGCCACGCCTCCAATACCCTGGTTTTGGCTGGCCCCGCTTCCAATGCCATGGTTTTGGCTGGCCCTGCCTCTAATGTCATGGTTTTGGCTGGCCCCTCCTCCAATTCCATGGATACGGCTGGCCCTGCCTCCAGTTACATGGTTTTGGCTGGCCCCGCCTCCAATACCATGGTTTTGGATGGCGCCGCCTCCAGTTCCATGGTTTTGGCTGGCCCGCCTCCCAATTCCATGGTTTTGGCTGGCCCGCCTCCCAATTCCATGGTTTTGGCTGGCCCTACCTCCAGTTCCATTGTTTTGGCTGGCCCCGCCTCCAATACCATGGTTTTGGCTGGCCCCGACTCCAATACCATGGTTTTGGCTGGCCCCGCCTCCAGTTCCATGGTTTTGGCTGGCCCTGACTCCAATACCATGGTTTTGCCTGGCCCTGCCTCCAATGTAATGGATTTCACTGGCCCCGCCTCCAATACCATGGTTTTGGCTGGCCCTGCCTCCAATACCATGGTTTTGGCTGGCCCCGCCTCCAATATCATGGTTTTGGCTGGCACTGCCTCCAGTTCCATTGTTTTGGCTGGCCCCGCATCCAATTCCATGGTTTTGGCTGGCACTGCCTCCAGTTCAATGGTTTTGGATGGCCCCGCCTCCAAAACCATTGATACGGCTGGCCCAGCCTCCAGTTACATGGTTTTGGCTGGCCCGCCTCTTATACCATGGATACGGCTGGCCCCGCCTCCAGTCACATGGTTTTGGCTGGCCCCTCCTCCAATTCCATGGATACGGCTGGCCCAGCCTCCAGTTACATTGTTTTGGCTGGCCACGCCTCCAATATCCTGGTTTTGGCTGGCCCCGCTTCCAATACCATGGTTTTGGCTGGCCCTGCCTCCAATGTCATGGTTTTGGTTGGCCCTGCCTCCAATGTCATGGTTTTGGCTGGCCCCGCCTCCAATACCATGGTTTTGGTTGGCCCTGCCTCCAATGTCATGGTTTTGGCTGGCCCCGCCTCCAGTTCCATCGTTTTGGCTGGCACTGCCTCCAGTTCCATGGTTATGGCTGGCGCTGCCTCCAGTTCCATGGTTTTGGCTGGCGCCGCCTCCAGTTACATGGTTTTGGCTGGCCCCGTCTCCAGTTCAATGGTTTTGGATGGCCCCTCCTCCAAAATCATGCATACGGCTGGCCCTGCTTCCAGTTCCATGTTTTTAGCTGGCCCCACCTCCAATTCCATGGATACGGCTGCCTCTGCCTCCAGTTGCATGGTTTTGCCTGGCCCTGCCTCCAAGGTTTTGGCTGGCCCCGCCTCCAATACCATGGTTTTGGCTGGCCCCGCCTCCAGTTCCATGGATACGGCTGGCTCTGCCTCCAGTTCCATGGATACGGCTGTTCCGCCTTCAGTTCCATGGTTTTGGCGGCCCTGCCTCCAGTTCCATGGTTTTGGCTGGCGCTGCCTTCAGTTCCATGGTTTCGGCTGGCCCCGCCTCCAATGCCATGGTTTTGGCTGGCCGTGCCTCCAATGCCATGGTTTTGGCGGCCCTGCCTCCAGTTCCATGGTTTTGGCTGGCCCTGCCTCCAGTTCCATGGTTTTGGCTGGCGCTGCCTTCAGTTCCATGGTTTTGGCTGGCGCTGCCTTCAGTTCCATGGTTTTGGCTGGCCCCGCTTCCAGTTCCATGGTTTTGGCTGGCCCTGCCTCCAGTTCCATGGTTTTGGCTGGCCCTGCCTCCAGTTCCATGGATACGGCTGGCCCTGCCTCCAGTTCCATGGTTTTGGCTGGCCCCGCCTCCAGTTCCATGGTTTTGGCTGGCCCCGCCTCCAATACCATGGTTTTGGCTGGCCCGCCTCCAATACCATGGTTTTGGCTGGCCCCACCTCCAATACCATGGTTTGGCTGGCCCCGCCTCCAATACCATGGTTTTGGCTGGCCCCGCCTCCAATACCATGGTTTTGGCTGGCCCCCGTCTTATACCATGGTTTTGCCTGGCCCTGCCTCCAGTTAGATGGTTTTGGCTTGCCCCGCCTCCAATACCATGGTTTTTGCTGGCCCCGCCTCCAAGGTTTTGGCTGGTCCCTCCTCCAATACCATGGATTTGGCAGGTCCCACCTATAATGCCAGGATTTTGGCTGGCCCCGCCTCCAATGCCATAGTTTTGGCTGGCCCCTCCTCCAATTCCATGGATACGGCTGGCCCCGCCTCCAGTTACAGGGTTTTGGCTTGCCCCGCCTCCAATACCATGGTTTTGGCTGGCGCGCCTCCAATACCATGGTTTTGGCTGGCCCCGCCTCCAATACCATGGTTTTGGCTGGCCCCGCCTCCCATACCATGGATACGGCTTGCCCCGCCTCCAGTTTCATGGTTTTGGCTGGCCCCACCTCCAATTTCATGAATACGGCTGGCCCTGCCTCCAGTTACATGGTTTTGGCTGGCCCTGCCTCCAATACCATGGTTTTGGCTGGCCCCGCCTCCAATGTCATGGTTTTGGCTGGCCTGGCCTCCATTACAATGGTTTTGGCTGGTCCTGCCTCCAATACCATGGTTTTGTCTGGTCCCTCCTCCAATACCATGGTTTTGGCTGGCCCCACCTATAATGCCAGGGTTTTGGCTGGCCCCGCCTCCAGTTCCATGGTTTTGGCTGGCCCCGCCTCCAGTTCCATGGTTATGGCTGGCCCCGCCTCCAGTTCCATGGTTTTGGCTGGCCCCGCCTCCAATGTCATGGATTTGGCTGGACCTGCCTCCAATGTCATGGGTTTGGCTGGCCCCGCCTCCAATGTCATGGATTTGGCTGGCCCCGCCTCCAATACCATGGTTTTGGATGGCCCTGCCTCCAGTTCCATGGTTTTGGCTGGCCCTGCCTCCAGTTCCATGGTTTTGGCTGGCGCCGCCTCCAGTTCCATGGTTTTGGCTGGCGCCGCCTCCAGTTCCATGGTTTTGGCTGGCCCCGCCTCTAATGCCATGGTTTTGGCTGGCCCCGCTTCCAATGCCATGGTTTTGGCTGGCCCTGCCTCTAATGTCATGGTTTTGGCTGGCCCCGACTCCAATACCATGGTTTTGGCTGGCCCTGCCTCCAGTTCCATGGTTTTGGCTTGCCCCGCCTCCAGTTCCATGGTTTTGGCTGGCCCTGACTCCTATACCATGGCTTTGGCTGGCCCCGCTTCCAATACCATGGATTTGGCTGGCCCAGCCTCCAATCTCATGGATTTGCCTGGCCCTGCCTCCAATGTCATGGATTTCACTGGCCCCGCCTCCAATACCATGGTTTTGGCTGGCCCTGCCTCCAATACCATGGTTTTGGCTGGCCCTGCCTCCAATATCATGGTTTTGGCTGGCCCCACATCCAATTCCATGGTTTTGGCTGGCACTGCCTCCAGTTCAATGGTTTTGGATGGCCTCACCTCCAAAACCATGGATACGGCTGGCCCAGCCTCCAGTTACATGGTTTTGGCTGGCCCGCCTCTTATACCATGGATACGGCTGGCCCCGCCTCCAGTCACATGGTTTTGGCTGGCCCCTCCTCCAATTCCATGGATACGGCTGGCCCAGCCTCCAGTTACATGGTTTTGGCCGGCCCAGCCTCCAGTTACATGGTTTTGGCCGGCCACGCCTCCAATACCCTGGTTTTGGCTGGCCCCGCTTCCAATGCCATGGTTTTGGCTGGCCCTGCCTCTAATGTCATGGTTTTGGCTGGCCCCTCCTCCAATTCCATGGATACGGCTGGCCCTGCCTCCAGTTACATGGTTTTGGCTGGCCCCGCCTCCAATACCATGGTTTTGGCTGGCGCCGCCTCCAGTTCCATGGTTTTGGCTGGCCCGCCTCCCAATTCCATGGTTTTGGCTGGCCCGCCTCCCAATTCCATGGTTTTGGCTGGCCCTACCTCCAGTTCCATTGTTTTGGCTGGCCCCGCCTCCAATACCATGGTTTTGGCTGGCCCCGACTCCAATACCATGGTTTTGGCTGGCCCCGCCTCCAGTTCCATGGTTTTGGCTGGCCCTGACTCCAATACCATGGTTTTGCCTGGCCCTGCCTCCAATGTAATGGATTTCACTGGCCCCGCCTCCAATACCATGGTTTTGGCTGGCCCTGCCTCCAATACCATGGTTTTGGCTGGCCCCGCCTCCAATATCATGGTTTTGGCTGGCACTGCCTCCAGTTCAATGGTTTTGGATGGCCCCGCCTCCAAAACCATTGATACGGCTGGCCCAGCCTCCAGTTACATGGTTTTGGCTGGCCCGCCTCTTATACCATGGATACGGCTGGCCCCGCCTCCAGTCACATGGTTTTGGCTGGCCCCTCCTCCAATTCCATGGATACGGCTGGCCCTGCCTCCAGTTACATGGTTTTGGCTGGCCCCGCCTCCAATACCATGGTTTTGGCTGGCGCCGCCTCCAGTTCCATGGTTTTGGCTGGCCCGCCTCCCAATTCCATGGTTTTGGCTGGCCCGCCTCCCAATTCCATGGTTTTGGCTGGCCCTACCTCCAGTTCCATTGTTTTGGCTGGCCCCGCCTCCAATACCATGGTTTTGGCTGGCCCCGACTCCAATACCATGGTTTTGGCTGGCCCCGCCTCCAGTTCCATGGTTTTGGCTGGCCCTGACTCCAATACCATGGTTTTGCCTGGCCCTGCCTCCAATGTAATGGATTTCACTGGCCCCGCCTCCAATACCATGGTTTTGGCTGGCCCTGCCTCCAATACCATGGTTTTGGCTGGCCCCGCCTCCAATATCATGGTTTTGGCTGGCACTGCCTCCAGTTCAATGGTTTTGGATGGCCCCGCCTCCAAAACCATTGATACGGCTGGCCCAGCCTCCAGTTACATGGTTTTGGCTGGCCCGCCTCTTATACCATGGATACGGCTGGCCCCGCCTCCAGTCACATGGTTTTGGCTGGCCCCTCCTCCAATTCCATGGATACGGCTGGCCCAGCCTCCAGTTACATTGTTTTGGCTGGCCACGCCTCCAATATCCTGGTTTTGGCTGGCCCCGCTTCCAATACCATGGTTTTGGCTGGCCCTGCCTCCAATGTCATGGTTTTGGTTGGCCCTGCCTCCAATGTCATGGTTTTGGCTGGCCCCGCCTCCAATACCATGGTTTTGGTTGGCCCTGCCTCCAATGTCATGGTTTTGGCTGGCCCCGCCTCCAGTTCCATCGTTTTGGCTGGCACTGCCTCCAGTTCCATGGTTATGACTGGCGCTGCCTCCAGTTCCATGGTTTTGGCTGGCGCCGCCTCCAGTTACATGGTTTTGGCTGGCCCCGTCTCCAGTTCAATGGTTTTGGATGGCCCCTCCTCCAAAATCATGCATACGGCTGGCCCTGCTTCCAGTTCCATGTTTTTAGCTGGCCCCACCTCCAATTCCATGGATACGGCTGCCTCTGCCTCCAGTTACATGGTTTTGCCTGGCCCTGCCTCCAAGGTTTTGGCTGGCCCAGCCTCCAATACCATGGTTTTGGCTGGCCCCGCCTCCAGTTCCATGGATACGGCTGGCTCTGCCTCCAGTTCCATGGATACGGCTGTTCCGCCTCCAGTTCCATGGTTTTGGCGGCCCTGCCTCCAGTTCCATGGTTTTGGCTGGCGCTGCCTTCAGTTCCATGGTTTTGGCTGGCCCCGCCTCCAATGCCATGGTTTTGGCTGGCCGTGCCTCCAATGCCATGGTTTTGGCGGCCCTGCCTCCAGTTCCATGGTTTTGGCTGGCCCTGCCTCCAGTTCCATGGTTTTGGCTGGCGCTGCCTTCAGTTCCATGGTTTTGGCTGGCGCTGCCTTCAGTTCCATGGTTTTGGCTGGCCCCGCTTCCAGTTCCATGGTTTTGGCTGGCCCTGCCTCCAGTTCCATGGTTTTGGCTGGCCCTGCCTCCAGTTCCATGGATACGGCTGGCCCTGCCTCCAGTTCCATGGTTTTGGCTGGCCCCGCCTCCAGTTCCATGGTTTTGGCTGGCCCCGCCTCCAATACCATGGTTTTGGCTGGCCCGCCTCCAATACCATGGTTTTGGCTGGCCCCACCTCCAATACCATGGTTTGGCTGGCCCCGCCTCCAATACCATGGTTTTGGCTGGCCCCGCCTCCCATACCATGGATACGGCTTGCCCCGCCTCCAGTTTCATGGTTTTGGCTGGCCCCACCTCCAATTTCATGAATACGGCTGGCCCTGCCTCCAGTTACATGGTTTTGGCTGGCCCTGCCTCCAATACCATGGTTTTGGCTGGCCCCGCCTCCAATGTCATGGTTTTGGCTGGCCTGGCCTCCATTACAATGGTTTTGGCTGGTCCTGCCTCCAATACCATGGTTTTGTCTGGTCCCTCCTCCAATACCATGGTTTTGGCTGGCCCCACCTATAATGCCAGGGTTTTGGCTGGCCCCGCCTCCAGTTCCATGGTTTTGGCTGGCCCCGCCTCCAGTTCCATGGTTATGGCTGGCCCCGCCTCCAGTTCCATGGTTTTGGCTGGCCCCGCCTCCAATGTCATGGATTTGGCTGGACCTGCCTCCAATGTCATGGGTTTGGCTGGCCCCGCCTCCAATGTCATGGATTTGGCTGGCCCCGCCTCCAATACCATGGTTTTGGATGGCCCTGCCTCCAGTTCCATGGTTTTGGCTGGCGCTGCCTCCAGTTCCATAGTTTTGGCTGGTGCCGCCTTCAGTTCCATGGTTTTGGCTGGTGCCGCCTTCTGTTCCATGGTTTTGGCTGGTGCCGCCTCCAGTTCCATGGTTTTGGCTGGCGCTGCCTCCAGTTCCATGGTTTTGGCTGGCCCCGCCTCCACTACCATGGTTTTGGCTGGCCCCGCCTCTAATGTCATGGTTTTGGCTGGCCCCGCTTCCAATGCCATGGTTTTGGCTTGCCCTGCCTCCAATACCATGGTTTTGGCTGGCGCCGCCTCCAATACCATGATTTTGGCTGGCGCCGCCTCCAATACCATGGTTTTGGCTGGCCCTGCCTCCAATACCATGGTTTTGGCTGGCCCCGCCTCCAGTTACATGGTTTTGGCTGGCCCCGCCTCCAATACCATGGATACGGCTTGCCCCGCCTCCAGTTACATGGTTTTGGCTGGCCCCGCCTCATACCATGGACACGGCTGGCCCAGCCTCCAGTTACATGGTTTTGGCTGGCCCCGCCTCTAATTCCATGGATACGGCTGGCCCCGCCTCCAGTCACATGGTTTTGGCTGGCCCCGCCTCCAATACCATGGATACAGCTTACCCCGCCTCCAGTTACATGGTTTTGGCTGGTGCCACCTCCAGTTCCATGGTTTTGGCTGGTGCCGCCTCCAGTTCCATGGATTTGGCTGGCCCCGCCTCCAGTTCCATGGTTTTGGCTGGCCCCGCCTCCAGTTCCATGGTTTTGGCGGGCCCCTCCTCCAATACCATGGTTTTGGCTGTCCCCGCCTCCAATACCATGGTTTTGGCTGGCCCCGCCTCCAATGCCATGGTTTTGGCTGGCCCTGCCTCCAGTTCCATGGTTTTGGCTGGCCCTGCCTCCAGTTCCATGGTTTTGGCTGGCGCCGCCTCCAGTTCCATGGTTTTGGCTGGCGCCGCCTCCAGTTCCATGGTTTTGGCTGGCCCCGCCTCTAATGCCATGGTTTTGGCTGGCCCCGCTTCCAATGCCATGGTTTTGGCTGGCCCTGCCTCTAATGTCATGGTTTTGGCTGGCCCCTACTCCAATTCCATGGATACGGCTGGCCCTGGCTCCAGTTACATGGTTTTGGCTGGCCCCGCCTCCAATACCATGGTTTTGGCTGGCGCCGCCTCCAGTTCCATGGTTTTGGCTGGCCCGCCTCCCAATTCCATGGTTTTGGCTGGCCCTGCCTCCAGTTCCATGGTTTTGGCTGGCCCCGACTCCAATACCATGGTTTTGGCTGGCCCTGCCTCCAGTTCCATGGTTTTGGCTTGCCCCGCCTCCAGTTCCATGGTTTTGGCTGGCCCTGACTCCTATACCATGGCTTTGGCTGGCCCCGCTTCCAATCCCATGGATTTGGCTGGCCCAGCCTCCAATGTCATGGATTTGCCTGGCCCTGCCTCCAATGTCATGGATTTCACTGGCCCCGCCTCCAATACCATGGTTTTGGCTGGCCCTGCCTCCAATACCATGGTTTTGGCTGGCCCCGCCTCCAATATCATGGTTTTGGCTGGCGCTGCCTTCAGTTCCATAGTTTTGGCTGGCCCCGCCTCCAGTTCCATGGTTTTGGCTGGCCTGCCTCCAGTTCCATGGTTTTGGCTGGCCCTGCCTCCAGTTCCATGGATACGGCTGGCCCTGTCTCCAGTTCCATGGTTTTGGCTGGCCCCGCCTCCAGTTCCATGGTTTTGGCTGGCCCTGCCTCCAATACCATGGTTTTGGCTGGCCCCGCCTCCAATACCATGGTTTTGGCTGGCCCCGCCTCCAATACCATGGTTTTGGCTGGCCCCGCCTCCAATACCATGGTTTTGGCTGGCCCCCGTCTTATACCATGGTTTTGCCTGGCCCTGCCTTTAGTTAGATGGTTTTGGCTTGCCCCGCCTCCAATACCATGGTTTTGGCTGGCCCCGCCTCCAAGGTTTTGGCTGGTCCCTCCTCCAATAACATGGATTTGGCAGGTCCCACCTATAATGCCAGGATTTTGGCTGGCCCCGCCTCCAATGCCATAGTTTTGGCTGGCCCCTCCTCCAATTCCATGGATACGGCTGGCCCCGCCTCCAGTTACAGGGTTTTGGCTTGCCCCGCCTCCAATACCATGGTTTTGGCTGGTGCGCCTCCAATACCATGGTTTTGGCTGGCCCCGCCTCTAATACCATGGTTTTGGCTGGCCCCGCCTCCCATACCATGGATACGGGTTGCCCCGCCTCCAATTTCATGGTTTTGGCTGGCCCCACCTCCAATTTCATGGATACGGCTGGCCCTGCCTCCAGTTACATGGTTTTGGCTGGCCCTGCCTCCAATACCATGGTTTTGGCTGGCCCCGCCTCCAATTTCATGGTTTTGGCTGGCCTGGCCTCCATTACAATGGTTTTGGCTGGTCCTGCCTCCAATACTATGGTTTTGTCTGGTCCCTCCTCCAATACCATGGTTTTGGCTGGCCCCGCCTCCCATACCATGGATACGGCTTGCCCCGCCTCCAGTTTCATGGTTTTGGCTGGCCCCACCTCCAATTTCATGGATACGGCTGGCCCTGCCTCCAGTTACATGGTTTTGGCTGGCCCTGCCTCCAATACCATGGTTTTGGCTGGCCCCGCCTCCAATTTCATGGTTTTGGCTGGCCTGGCCTCCATTACAATGGTTTTGGCTGGTCCTGCCTCCAATACTATGGTTTTGTCTGGTCCCTCCTCCAATACCATGGTTTTGGCTGGCCCCACCTATAATGCCAGGGTTTTGGCTGGCCCCGCCTCCAGTTCCATGGTTATGGCTGGCCCCGCCTCCAGTTCCATGGTTATGGCTGGCCCCGCCTCCAGTTCCATGGTTTTGGCTGGCCCTGCCTCCAATGTCATGGATTTGGCTGGACCCGCCTCCAATGTCATGGGTTTGGCTGGCCCCGCCTCCAATGTCATGGGTTTGGCTGGCCCCACCTCCAATACCATGGTTTTGGATGGCCCTGCCTCCAGTTCCATGGTTTTGGCTGGCGCTGCCTCCAGTTCCATGGTTTTGGCAGGTGCCGCCTTCAGTTCAATGGTTTTGGATGGCCTCACCTCCAAAACCATGGATACGGCTGGCCCAGCCTCCAGTTACATGGTTTTGGCTGGCCCGCCTCTTATACCATGGATACGGCTGGCCCCGCCTCCAGTCACATGGTTTTGGCTGGCCCCTCCTCCAATTCCATGGATACGGCTGGCCCAGCCTCCAGTTACATGGTTTTGGCCGGCCCAGCCTCCAGTTACATGGTTTTGGCCGGCCACGCCTCCAATACCCTGGTTTTGGCTGGCCCCGCTTCCAATGCCATGGTTTTGGCTGGCCCTGCCTCTAATGTCATGGTTTTGGCTGGCCCCTCCTCCAATTCCATGGATACGGCTGGCCCTGCCTCCAGTTACATGGTTTTGGCTGGCCCCGCCTCCAATACCATGGTTTTGGATGGCGCCGCCTCCAGTTCCATGGTTTTGGCTGGCCCGCCTCCCAATTCCATGGTTTTGGCTGGCCCGCCTCCCAATTCCATGGTTTTGGCTGGCCCTACCTCCAGTTCCATTGTTTTGGCTGGCCCCGCCTCCAATACCATGGTTTTGGCTGGCCCCGACTCCAATACCATGGTTTTGGCTGGCCCCGCCTCCAGTTCCATGGTTTTGGCTGGCCCTGACTCCAATACCATGGTTTTGCCTGGCCCTGCCTCCAATGTAATGGATTTCACAGGTCCCGCCTCCAATACCATGGTTTTGGCTGGCCCTGCCTCCAATACCATGGTTTTGGCTGGCCCCGCCTCCAATATCATGGTTTTGGCTGGCACTGCCTCCAGTTCCATTGTTTTGGCTGGCCCCGCATCCAATTCCATGGTTTTGGCTGGCACTGCCTCCAGTTCAATGGTTTTGGATGGCCCCGCCTCCAAAACCATTGATACGGCTGGCCCAGCCTCCAGTTACATGGTTTTGGCTGGCCCGCCTCTTATACCATGGATACGGCTGGCCCCGCCTCCAGTCACATGGTTTTGGCTGGCCCCTCCTCCAATTCCATGGATACGGCTGGCCCAGCCTCCAGTTACATTGTTTTGGCTGGCCACGCCTCCAATATCCTGGTTTTGGCTGGCCCCGCTTCCAATACCATGGTTTTGGCTGGCCCTGCCTCCAATGTCATGGTTTTGGTTGGCCCTGCCTCCAATGTCATGGTTTTGGCTGGCCCCGCCTCCAATACCATGGTTTTGGTTGGCCCTGCCTCCAATGTCATGGTTTTGGCTGGCCCCGCCTCCAGTTCCATCGTTTTGGCTGGCACTGCCTCCAGTTCCATGGTTATGGCTGGCGCTGCCTCCAGTTCCATGGTTTTGGCTGGCGCCGCCTCCAGTTACATGGTTTTGGCTGGCCCCGTCTCCAGTTCAATGGTTTTGGATGGCCCCTCCTCCAAAATCATGCATACGGCTGGCCCTGCTTCCAGTTCCATGTTTTTAGCTGGCCCCACCTCCAATTCCATGGATACGGCTGCCTCTGCCTCCAGTTACATGGTTTTGCCTGGCCCTGCCTCCAAGGTTTTGGCTGGCCCCGCCTCCAATACCATGGTTTTGGCTGGCCCCGCCTCCAGTTCCATGGATACGGCTGGCTCTGCCTCCAGTTCCATGGATACGGCTGTTCCGCCTCCAGTTCCATGGTTTTGGCGGCCCTGCCTCCAGTTCCATGGTTTTGGCTGGCGCTGCCTTCAGTTCCATGGTTTCGGCTGGCCCCGCCTCCAATGCCATGGTTTTGGCTGGCCGTGCCTCCAATGCCATGGTTTTGGCGGCCCTGCCTCCAGTTCCATGGTTTTGGCTGGCCCTGCCTCCAGTTCCATGGTTTTGGCTGGCGCTGCCTTCAGTTCCATGGTTTTGGCTGGCGCTGCCTTCAGTTCCATGGTTTTGGCTGGCCCCGCTTCCAGTTCCATGGTTTTGGCTGGCCCTGCCTCCAGTTCCATGGTTTTGGCTGGCCCTGCCTCCAGTTCCATGGATACGGCTGGCCCTGCCTCCAGTTCCATGGTTTTGGCTGGCCCCGCCTCCAGTTCCATGGTTTTGGCTGGCCCCGCCTCCAATACCATGGTTTTGGCTGGCCCGCCTCCAATACCATGGTTTTGGCTGGCCCCACCTCCAATACCATGGTTTGGCTGGCCCCGCCTCCAATACCATGGTTTTGGCTGGCCCCGCCTCCAATACCATGGTTTTGGCTGGCCCCCGTCTTATACCATGGTTTTGCCTGGCCCTGCCTCCAGTTAGATGGTTTTGGCTTGCCCCGCCTCCAATACCATGGTTTTGGCTGGCCCCGCCTCCAAGGTTTTGGCTGGTCCCTCCTCCAATACCATGGATTTGGCAGGTCCCACCTATAATGCCAGGATTTTGGCTGGCCCCGCCTCCAATGCCATAGTTTTGGCTGGCCCCTCCTCCAATTCCATGGATACGGCTGGCCCCGCCTCCAGTTACAGGGTTTTGGCTTGCCCCGCCTTCAATACCATGGTTTTGGCTGGCGCGCCTCCAATACCATGGTTTTGGCTGGCCCCGCTTCCAATACCATGGTTTTGGCTGGCCCCGCCTCCCATACCATGGATACGGCTTGCCCCGCCTCCAGTTTCATGGTTTTGGCTGGCCCCACCTCCAATTTCATGAATACGGCTGGCCCTGCCTCCAGTTACATGGTTTTGGCTGGCCCTGCCTCCAATACCATGGTTTTGGCTGGCCCCGCCTCCAATGTCATGGTTTTGGCTGGCCTGGCCTCCATTACAATGGTTTTGGCTGGTCCTGCCTCCAATACCATGGTTTTGTCTGGTCCCTCCTCCAATACCATGGTTTTGGCTGGCCCCACCTATAATGCCAGGATTTTGGCTGGCCCCGCCTCCAGTTCCATGGTTTTGGCTGGCCCCGCCTCCAGTTCCATGGTTATGGCTGGCCCCGCCTCCAGTTCCATGGTTTTGGCTGGCCCCGCCTCCAATGTCATGGATTTGGCTGGACCTGCCTCCAATGTCATGGGTTTGGCTGGCCCCGCCTCCAATGTCATGGATTTGGCTGGCCCCGCCTCCAATACCATGGTTTTGGATGGCCCTGCCTCCAGTTCCATGGTTTTGGCTGGCCCTGCCTCCAGTTCCATGGTTTTGGCTGGCGCCGCCTCCAGTTCCATGGTTTTGGCTGGCGCCGCCTCCAGTTCCATGGTTTTGGCTGGCCCCGCCTCTAATGCCATGGTTTTGGCTGGCCCCGCTTCCAATGCCATGGTTTTGGCTGGCCCTGCCTCTAATGTCATGGTTTTGGCTGGCCCCTCCTCCAATTCCATGGATACGGCTGGCCCTGCCTCCAGTTCCATGGTTTTGGCTGGCCCCGACTCCAATACCATGGTTTTGGCTGGCCCTGCCTCCAGTTCCATGGTTTTGGCTTGCCCCGCCTCCAGTTCCATGGTTTTGGCTGGCCCTGACTCCTATACCATGGCTTTGGCTGGCCCCGCTTCCAATACCATGGATTTGGCTGGCCCAGCCTCCAATCTCATGGATTTGCCTGGCCCTGCCTCCAATGTCATGGATTTCACTGGCCCCGCCTCCAATACCATGGTTTTGGCTGGCCCTGCCTCCAATACCATGGTTTTGGCTGGCCCTGCCTCCAATATCATGGTTTTGGCTGGCCCCACATCCAATTCCATGGTTTTGGCTGGCACTGCCTCCAGTTCAATGGTTTTGGATGGCCTCACCTCCAAAACCATGGATACGGCTGGCCCAGCCTCCAGTTACATGGTTTTGGCTGGCCCGCCTCTTATACCATGGATACGGCTGGCCCCGCCTCCAGTCACATGGTTTTGGCTGGCCCCTCCTCCAATTCCATGGATACGGCTGGCCCAGCCTCCAGTTACATGGTTTTGGCCGGCCCAGCCTCCAGTTACATGGTTTTGGCCGGCCACGCCTCCAATTCCCTGGTTTTGGCTGGCCCCGCTTCCAATGCCATGGTTTTGGCTGGCCCTGCCTCTAATGTCATGGTTTTGGCTGGCCCCTCCTCCAATTCCATGGATACGGCTGGCCCTGCCTCCAGTTACATGGTTTTGGCTGGCCCCGCCTCCAATACCATGGTTTTGGCTGGCGCCGCCTCCAGTTCCATGGTTTTGGCTGGCCCGCCTCCCAATTCCATGGTTTTGGCTGGCCCGCCTCCCAATTCCATGGTTTTGGCTGGCCCTACCTCCAGTTCCATTGTTTTGGCTGGCCCCGCCTCCAATACCATGGTTTTGGCTGGCCCCGACTCCAATACCATGGTTTTGGCTGGCCCCGCCTCCAGTTCCATGGTTTTGGCTGGCCCTGACTCCAATACCATGGTTTTGCCTGGCCCTGCCTCCAATGTAATGGATTTCACTGGCCCCGCCTCCAATACCATGGTTTTGGCTGGCCCTGCCTCCAATACCATGGTTTTGGCTGGCCCCGCCTCCAATATCATGGTTTTGGCTGGCACTGCCTCCAGTTCCATTGTTTTGGCTGGCCCCGCATCCAATTCCATGGTTTTGGCTGGCACTGCCTCCAGTTCAATGGTTTTGGATGGCCCCGCCTCCAAAACCATTGATACGGCTGGCCCAGCCTCCAGTTACATGGTTTTGGCTGGCCCGCCTCTTATACCATGGATACGGCTGGCCCCGCCTCCAGTCACATGGTTTTGGCTGGCCCCTCCTCCAATTCCATGGATACGGCTGGCCCAGCCTCCAGTTACATTGTTTTGGCTGGCCACGCCTCCAATATCCTGGTTTTGGCTGGCCCCGCTTCCAATACCATGGTTTTGGCTGGCCCTGCCTCCAATGTCATGGTTTTGGTTGGCCCTGCCTCCAATGTCATGGTTTTGGCTGGCCCCGCCTCCAATACCATGGTTTTGGTTGGCCCTGCCTCCAATGTCATGGTTTTGGCTGGCCCCGCCTCCAGTTCCATCGTTTTGGCTGGCACTGCCTCCAGTTCCATGGTTATGACTGGCGCTGCCTCCAGTTCCATGGTTTTGGCTGGCGCCGCCTCCAGTTACATGGTTTTGGCTGGCCCCGTCTCCAGTTCAATGGTTTTGGATGGCCCCTCCTCCAAAATCATGCATACGGCTGGCCCTGCTTCCAGTTCCATGTTTTTAGCTGGCCCCACCTCCAATTCCATGGATACGGCTGCCTCTGCCTCCAGTTACATGGTTTTGCCTGGCCCTGCCTCCAAGGTTTTGGCTGGCCCAGCCTCCAATACCATGGTTTTGGCTGGCCCCGCCTCCAGTTCCATGGATACGGCTGGCTCTGCCTCCAGTTCCATGGATACGGCTGTTCCGCCTCCAGTTCCATGGTTTTGGCGGCCCTGCCTCCAGTTCCATGGTTTTGGCTGGCGCTGCCTTCAGTTCCATGGTTTTGGCTGGCCCCGCCTCCAATGCCATGGTTTTGGCTGGCCGTGCCTCCAATGCCATGGTTTTGGCGGCCCTGCCTCCAGTTCCATGGTTTTGGCTGGCCCTGCCTCCAGTTCCATGGTTTTGGCTGGCGCTGCCTTCAGTTCCATGGTTTTGGCTGGCGCTGCCTTCAGTTCCATGGTTTTGGCTGGCCCCGCTTCCAGTTCCATGGTTTTGGCTGGCCCTGCCTCCAGTTCCATGGTTTTGGCTGGCCCTGCCTCCAGTTCCATGGATACGGCTGGCCCTGCCTCCAGTTCCATGGTTTTGGCTGGCCCCGCCTCCAGTTCCATGGTTTTGGCTGGCCCCGCCTCCAATACCATGGTTTGGCTGGCCCCGCCTCCAATACCATGGTTTTGGCTGGCCCCGCCTCCAATACCATGGTTTTGGCTGGCCCCCGTCTTATACCATGGTTTTGCCTGGCCTTTCCTCCAGTTAGATGGTTTTGGCTTGCCCCGCCTCCAATACCATGGTTTTGGCTGGCCCCGCCTCCAAGGTTTTGGCTGGTCCCTCCTCCAATACCATGGATTTGGCAGGTCCCACCTATAATGCCAGGATTTTGGCTGGCCCCGCCTCCAATGCCATAGTTTTGGCTGGCCCCTCCTCCAATTCCATGGATACGGCTGGCCCCGCCTCCAGTTACAGGGTTTTGGCTTGCCCCGCCTCCAATACCATGGTTTTGGCTGGCGCGCCTCCAATACCATGGTTTTGGCTGGCCCCGCCTCCAATACCATGGTTTTGGCTGGCCCCGCCTCCCATACCATGGATACGGCTTGCCCCGCCTCCAGTTTCATGGTTTTGGCTGGCCCCACCTCCAATTTCATGAATACGGCTGGCCCTGCCTCCAGTTACATGGTTTTGGCTGGCCCTGCCTCCAATACCATGGTTTTGGCTGGCCCCGCCTCCAATGTCATGGTTTTGGCTGGCCTGGCCTCCATTACAATGGTTTTGGCTGGTCCTGCCTCCAATACCATGGTTTTGTCTGGTCCCTCCTCCAATACCATGGTTTTGGCTGGCCCCACCTATAATGCCAGGGTTTTGGCTGGCCCCGCCTCCAGTTCCATGGTTTTGGCTGGCCCCGCCTCCAGTTCCATGGTTATGGCTGGCCCCGCCTCCAGTTCCATGGTTTTGGCTGGCCCCGCCTCCAATGTCATGGATTTGGCTGGACCTGCCTCCAATGTCATGGGTTTGGCTGGCCCCGCCTCCAATGTCATGGATTTGGCTGGCCCCGCCTCCAATACCATGGTTTTGGATGGCCCTGCCTCCAGTTCCATGGTTTTGGCTGGCGCTGCCTCCAGTTCCATAGTTTTGGCTGGTGCCGCCTTCAGTTCCATGGTTTTGGCTGGTGCCGCCTTCTGTTCCATGGTTTTGGCTGGTGCCGCCTCCAGTTCCATGGTTTTGGCTGTCGCTGCCTCCAGTTCCATGGTTTTGGCTGGCGCTGCCTCCAGTTCCATGGTTTTGGCTGGCGCTGCCTCCAGTTCCATGGTTTTGGCGGGCCCGCCTCCAGTTCCATGGTTTTGGCTGGCCCCGCCTCCAGTTCCATGGTTTTGGCTGGCCCCGCCTCCACTACCATGGTTTTGGCTGGCCCCGCCTCTAATGTCATGGTTTTGGCTGGCCCCGCTTCCAATGCCATGGTTTTGGCTTGCCCTGCCTCCAATACCATGGTTTTGGCTGGCGCCGCCTCCAATACCATGATTTTGGCTGGCGCCGCCTCCAATACCATGGTTTTGGCTGGCCCTGCCTCCAATACCATGGTTTTGGCTGGCCCCGCCTCCAGTTACATGGTTTTGGCTGGCCCCGCCTCCAATACCATGGATACGGCTTGCCCCGCCTCCAGTTACATGGTTTTGGCTGGCCCCGCCTCATACCATGGACACGGCTGGCCCAGCCTCCAGTTACATGGTTTTGGCTGGCCCCGCCTCTAATTCCATGGATACGGCTGGCCCCGCCTCCAGTCACATGGTTTTGGCTGGCCCCGCCTCCAATACCATGGATACAGCTTACCCCGCCTCCAGTTACATGGTTTTGGCTGGTGCCACCTCCAGTTCCATGGTTTTGGCTGGTGCAGCCTCCAGTTCCATGGATTTGGCTGGCCCCGCCTCCAGTTCCATGGTTTTGGCTGGCCCCGCCTCCAGTTCCATGGTTTTGGCTGGCCCCGCCTCCAATACCATGGTTTTGGCTGTCCCCGCCTCCAATACCATGGTTTTGGCTGGCCCCGCCTCCAATACCATGGTTTTGGCTGGCCCTGCCTCCAGTTCCATGGTTTTGGCTGGCCCTGCCTCCAGTTCCATGGTTTTGGCTGGCGCCGCCTCCAGTTCCATGGTTTTGGCTGGCGCCGCCTCCAGTTCCATGGTTTTGGCTGGCCCCGCCTCTAATGCCATGGTTTTGGCTGGCCCCGCTTCCAATGCCATGGTTTTGGCTGGCCCTGCCTCTAATGTCATGGTTTTGGCTGGCCCCTCCTCCAATTCCATGGATACGGCTGGCCCTGCCTCCAGTTACATGGTTTTGGCTGGCCCCGCCTCCAATACCATGGTTTTGGCTGGCGCCGCCTCCAGTTCCATGGTTTTGGCTGGCCCGCCTCCCAATTCCATGGTTTTGGCTGGCCCTGCCTCCAGTTCCATGGTTTTGGCTGGCCCCGACTCCAATACCATGGTTTTGGCTGGCCCTGCCTCCAGTTCCATGGTTTTGGCTTGCCCCGCCTCCAGTTCCATGGTTTTGGCTGGCCCTGACTCCTATACCATGGCTTTGGCTGGCCCCGCTTCCAATACCATGGATTTGGCTGGCCCAGCCTCCAATGTCATGGATTTGCCTGGCCCTGCCTCCAATGTCATGGATTTCACTGGCCCCGCCTCCAATACCATGGTTTTGGCTGGCCCTGCCTCCAATACCATGGTTTTGGCTGGCCCTGCCTCCAATATCATGGTTTTGGCTGGCCCCACATCCAATTCCATGGTTTTGGCTGGCACTGCCTCCAGTTCAATGGTTTTGGATGGCCTCACCTCCAAAACCATGGATACGGCTGGCCCAGCCTCCAGTTACATGGTTTTGGCTGGCCCGCCTCTTATACCATGGATACGGCTGGCCCCGCCTCCAGTCACATGGTTTTGGCTGGCCCCTCCTCCAATTCCATGGATACGGCTGGCCCAGCCTCCAGTTACATGGTTTTGGCCGGCCCAGCCTCCAGTTACATGGTTTTGGCCAGCCACGCCTCCAATACCCTGGTTTTGGCTGGCCCCGCTTCCAATGCCATGGTTTTGGCTGGCCCTGCCTCTAATGTCATGGTTTTGGCTGGCCCCTCCTCCAATTCCATGGATACGGCTGGCCCTGCCTCCAGTTACATGGTTTTGGCTGGCCCCGCCTCCAATACCATGGTTTTGGCTGGCGCCGCCTCCAGTTCCATGGTTTTGGCTGGCCCGCCTCCCAATTCCATGGTTTTGGCTGGCCCGCCTCCCAATTCCATGGTTTTGGCTGGCCCTACCTCCAGTTCCATTGTTTTGGCTGGCCCCGCCTCCAATACCATGGTTTTGGCTGGCCCCGACTCCAATACCATGGTTTTGGCTGGCCCCGCCTCCAGTTCCATGGTTTTGGCTGGCCCTGACTCCAATACCATGGTTTTGCCTGGCCCTGCCTCCAATGTAATGGATTTCACTGGCCCCGCCTCCAATACCATGGTTTTGGCTGGCCCTGCCTCCAATACCATGGTTTTGGCTGGCCCCGCCTCCAATATCATGGTTTTGGCTGGCACTGCCTCCAGTTCCATTGTTTTGGCTGGCCCCGCATCCAATTCCATGGTTTTGGCTGGCACTGCCTCCAGTTCAATGGTTTTGGATGGCCCCGCCTCCAAAACCATTGATACGGCTGGCCCAGCCTCCAGTTACATGGTTTTGGCTGGCCCGCCTCTTATATCATGGATACGGCTGGCCCCGCCTCCAGTCACATGGTTTTGGCTGGCCCCTCCTCCAATTCCATGGATACGGCTGGCCCAGCCTCCAGTTACATTGTTTTGGCTGGCCACGCCTCCAATATCCTGGTTTTGGCTGGCCCCGCTTCCAATACCATGGTTTTGGCTGGCCCTGCCTCCAATGTCATGGTTTTGGCTGGCCCCGCCTCCAATACCATGGTTTTGGTTGGCCCTGCCTCCAATGTCATGGTTTTGGCTGGCCCCGCCTCCAGTTCCATCGTTTTGGCTGGCACTGCCTCCAGTTCCATGGTTATGGCTGGCGCTGCCTCCAGTTCCATGGTTTTGGCTGGCGCCGCCTCCAGTTACATGGTTTTGGCTGGCCCCGTCTCCAGTTCAATGGTTTTGGATGGCCCCTCCTCCAAAATCATGCATACGGCTGGCCCTGCTTCCAGTTCCATGTTTTTAGCTGGCCCCACCTCCAATTCCATGGATACGGCTGCCTCTGCCTCCAGTTACATGGTTTTGCCTGGCCCTGCCTCCAAGGTTTTGGCTGGCCCCGCCTCCAATACCATGGTTTTGGCTGGCCCCGCCTCCAGTTCCATGGATACGGCTGGCTCTGCCTCCAGTTCCATGGATACGGCTGTTCCGCCTCCAGTTCCATGGTTTTGGCGGCCCTGCCTCCAGTTCCATGGTTTTGGCTGGCGCTGCCTTCAGTTCCATGGTTTTGGCTGGCCCCGCCTCCAATGCCATGGTTTTGGCTGGCCGTGCCTCCAATGCCATTGTTTTGGCGGCCCTGCCTCCAGTTCCATGGTTTTGGCTGGCCCTGCCTCCAGTTCCATGGTTTTGGCTGGCGCTGCCTTCAGTTCCATGGTTTTGGCTGGCGCTGCCTTCAGTTCCATGGTTTTGGCTGGCCCCGCTTCCAGTTCCATGGTTTTGGCTGGCCCTGCCTCCAGTTCCATGGTTTTGGCTGGCCCTGCCTCCAGTTCCATGGATACGGCTGGCCCTGCCTCCAGTTCCATGGTTTTGGCTGGCCCCGCCTCCAGTTCCATGGTTTTGGCTGGCCCCGCCTCCAATACCATGGTTTTGGCTGGCCCGCCTCCAATACCATGGTTTTGGCTGGCCCCACCTCCAATACCATGGTTTGGCTGGCCCCGCCTCCAATACCATGGTTTTGGCTGGCCCCGCCTCCAATACCATGGTTTTGGCTGGCCCCCGTCTTATACCATGGTTTTGCCTGGCCCTGCCTCCAGTTAGATGGTTTTGGCTTGCCCCGCCTCCAATACCATGGTTTTGGCTGGCCCCGCCTCCAAGGTTTTGGCTGATCCCTCCTCCAATACCATGGATTTGGCAGGTCCCACCTATAATGCCAGGATTTTGGCTGGCCCCGCCTCCAATGCCATAGTTTTGGCTGGCCCCTCCTCCAATTCCATGGATACGGCTGGCCCCGCCTCCAGTTACAGGGTTTTGGCTTGCCCTGCCTCCAATACCATGGTTTTGGCTGGCGCGCCTCCAATACCATGGTTTTGGCTGGCCCCGCCTCCAATACCATGGTTTTGGCTGGCCCCGCCTCCCATACCATGGATACGGCTTGCCCCGCCTCCAGTTTCATGGTTTTGGCTGGCCCCACCTCCAATTTCATGAATACGGCTGGCCCTGCCTCCAGTTACATGGTTTTGGCTGGCCCTGCCTCCAATACCATGGTTTTGGCTGGCCCCGCCTCCAATGTCATGGTTTTGGCTGGCCTGGCCTCCATTACAATGGTTTTGGCTGGTCCTGCCTCCAATACCATGGTTTTGTCTGGTCCCTCCTCCAATACCATGGTTTTGGCTGGCCCCACCTATAATGCCAGGGTTTTGGCTGGCCCCGCCTCCAGTTCCATGGTTTTGGCTGGCCCCGCCTCCAGTTCCATGGTTATGGCTGGCCCCGCCTCCAGTTCCATGGTTTTGGCTGGCCCCGCCTCCAATGTCATGGATTTGGCTGGACCTGCCTCCAATGTCATGGGTTTGGCTGGCCCCGCCTCCAATGTCATGGATTTGGCTGGCCCCGCCTCCAATACCATGGTTTTGGATGGCCCTGCCTCCAGTTCCATGGTTTTGGCTGGCGCTGCCTCCAGTTCCATAGTTTTGGCTGGTGCCGCCTTCAGTTCCATGGTTTTGGCTGGTGCCGCCTTCTGTTCCATGGTTTTGGCTGGTGCCGCCTCCAGTTCCATGGTTTTGGCTGTCGCTGCCTCCAGTTCCATGGTTTTGGCTGGCGCTGCCTCCAGTTCCATGGTTTTGGCTGGCGCTGCCTCCAGTTCCATGGTTTTGGCGGGCCCGCCTCCAGTTCCATGGTTTTGGCTGGCCCCGCCTCCAGTTCCATGGTTTTGGCTGGCCCCGCCTCCACTACCATGGTTTTGGCTGGCCCCGCCTCTAATGTCATGGTTTTGGCTGGCCCAGCTTCCAATGCCATGGTTTTGGCTTGCCCTGCCTCCAATACCATGGTTTTGGCTGGCGCCGCCTCCAATACCATGATTTTGGCTGGCGCCGCCTCCAATACCATGGTTTTGGCTGGCCCTGCCTCCAATACCATGGTTTTGGCTGGCCCCGCCTCCAGTTACATGGTTTTGGCTGGCCCCGCCTCCAATACCATGGATACGGCTTGCCCCGCCTCCAGTTACATGGTTTTGGCTGGCCCCGCCTCATACCATGGACACGGCTGGCCCAGCCTCCAGTTACATGGTTTTGGCTGGCCCCGCCTCTAATTCCATGGATACGGCTGGCCCCGCCTCCAGTCACATGGTTTTGGCTGGCCCCGCCTCCAATACCATGGATACAGCTTACCCCGCCTCCAGTTACATGGTTTTGGCTGGTGCCACCTCCAGTTCCATGGTTTTGGCTGGTGCCGCCTCCAGTTCCATGGATTTGGCTGGCCCCGCCTCCAGTTCCATGGTTTTGGCTGGCCCCGCCTCCAGTTCCATGGTTTTGGCTGGCCCCGCCTCCAATACCATGGTTTTGGCTGTCCCCGCCTCCAATACCATGGTTTTGGCTGGCCCCGCCTCCAATGCCATGGTTTTGGCTGGCCCTGCCTCCAGTTCCATGGTTTTGGCTGGCCCTGCCTCCAGTTCCATGGTTTTGGCTGGCGCCGCCTCCAGTTCCATGGTTTTGGCTGGCGCCGCCTCCAGTTCCATGGTTTTGGCTGGCCCCGCCTCTAATGCCATGGTTTTGGCTGGCCCTGCTTCCAATGCCATGGTTTTGGCTGGCCCTGCCTCTAATGTCATGGTTTTGGCTGGCCCCTACTCCAATTCCATGGATACGGCTGGCCCTGGCTCCAGTTACATGGTTTTGGCTGGCCCCGCCTCCAATACCATGGTTTTGGCTGGCGCCGCCTCCAGTTCCATGGTTTTGGCTGGCCCGCCTCCCAATTCCATGGTTTTGGCTGGCCCTGCCTCCAGTTCCATGGTTTTGGCTGGCCCCGACTCCAATACCATGGTTTTGGCTGGCCCTGCCTCCAGTTCCATGGTTTTGGCTTGCCCCGCCTCCAGTTCCATGGTTTTGGCTGGCCCTGACTCCTATACCATGGCTTTGGCTGGCCCCGCTTCCAATACCATGGATTTGGCTGGCCCAGCCTCCAATGTCATGGATTTGCCTGGCCCTGCCTCCAATGTCATGGATTTCACTGGCCCCGCCTCCAATACCATCGTTTTGGCTGGCCCTGCCTCCAATACCATGGTTTTGGCTGGCCCCGCCTCCAATATCATGGTTTTGGCTGGCACTGCCTCCAGTTCCATGGTTTTGGCTGGCCCCACATCCAATTCCATGGTTTTGGCTGGCACTGCCTCCAGTTCAATGGTTTTGGATGGCCTCGCCTCCAAAACCATGGATACGGCTGGCCCAGCCTCCAGTTACATGGTTTTGGCTGGCCCGCCTCTTATACCATGGATACGGCTGGCCCCGCCTCCAGTCACATGGTTTTGGCTGGCCCCTCCTCCAATTCCATGGATACGGCTGGCCCAGCCTCCAGTTACATGGTTTTGGCTGGCCACGCCTCCAATACCCTGGTTTTGGCTGGCCCCGCTTCCAATGCCATGGTTTTGGCTGGCCCTGCCTCTAATGTCATGGTTTTGGCTGGCCCCTCCTCCAATTCCATGGATACGGCTGGCCCTGCCTCCAGTTACATGGTTTTGGCTGGCCCCGCCTCCAATACCATGGTTTTGGCTGGCGCCGCCTCCAGTTCCATGGTTTTGACTGGCCCGCCTCCCAATTCCATGGTTTTGTCTGGCCCTACCTCCAGTTCCATTGTTTTGGCTGGCCCCGACTCCAATACCATGGTTTTGGCTGGCCCCGACTCCAATACCATGGTTTTGGCTGGCCCCGCCTCCAGTTCCATGGTTTTGGCTGGCCCTGACTCCAATACCATGGTTTTGCCTGGCCCTGCCTCCAATGTCATGGATTTCACTGGCCCCGCCTCCAATACCATGGTTTTGGCTGGCCCTGCCTCCAATACCATGGTTTTGGCTGGCCCCGCCTCCAATATCATGGTTTTGGCTGGCACTGCATCCAGTTCCATTGTTTTGGCTGGCCCCGCATCCAATTCCATGGTTTTGACTGGCACTGCCTCCAGTTCAATGGTTTTGGATGGCCTCGCCTCCAAAACCATGGATACGGCTGGCCCAGCCTCCAGTTACATGGTTTTGGCTGGCCCGCCTCTTATACCATTGATACGGCTGGCCCCGCCTCCAGTCACATGGTTTTGGCTGGCCCCTCCTCCAATTCCATGGATACGGCTGGCCCAGCCTCCAGTTACATGGTTTTGGCTGGCCACGCCTCCAATACCCTGGTTTTGGCTGGCCCCGCTTCCAATACCATGGTTTTGGCTGGCCCTGCCTCCAATGTCATGGTTTTGGTTGGCCCTGCCTCCAATGTCATGGTTTTGGCTGGCCCCGCCTCCAGTTCCATGGTTATGGCTGGCGCTGCCTCCAGGTCCATGGTTTTGGCTGGCGCCGCCTCCAGTTACATGGTTTTGGCTGGCCCCGTCTCCAGTTCAATGGTTTTGGATGGCTCCTCCTCCAAAATCATGGATACGTCTGGCCCTGCTTCCAGTTCCATGTTTTTAGCTGGCCCCACATCCAATTCCATGGATAGGGCTGCCTCCGCCTCCAGTTACATGGTTTTGCCTGGCCTTGCCTACAAGGTTTTGGCTGGCCCTGCCTCCAATACCATGGTTTTGGCGGCCCTGCCTCCAGTTCCATGGATTTGGCTGGCGCTGCCTTCAGTTCCATGGTTTTGGCTGGCCCCGCCTCCAATACCATGGTTTTTGCTGGCCGCGCCTCCAATGCCATAGTTTTGGCGGCCCTGCCTCCAGTTCCATGGTTTTGGCTGGCCCTGGTTTTGGCTGGCGCTGCCTTCAGTTCCATGGTTTTGGCTGGCGCTGCCTTCAGTTCCATGGTTTTGGCTGGCCCCGCCTCCAGTTCCATGGTTTTGGCTGGCCCTGCCTCCAGTTCCATGGTTTTGGCTGGCCCTGCCTCCAGTTCCATGGATACGGCTGGCCCTGCCTCCAGTTCCATGGTTTAGCTGGCCCCGCCTCCAGTTCCATGGTTTTGGCTGGCCCACCTCCAATACCATGGTTTTGGCTGGCCCTGCCTCCAATACCATGGTTTTGGCTGGCCCCACCTCCAATATCATGGTTTTGGCTGGCCCCGCCTCCAATACCATGGTTTTGGCTGGCCCCCGTCTTATACCATGGTTTTGCCTGGCTCCAGTTAGATGGTTTTGGCTGGCCCTGCCCCCAATACCATGGTTTTGGCTTGCCCCGCCTCCAATACCATGGTTTTGGCTGGCCCCGCCTCCAAGGTTTTGGCTGGCCCCGCCTCCAGTTACATGGTTTTGGCTTGCCCTGCCTCCAATACCATGGTTTTGGCTGGCCCCGCCTCCAATACCATGGTTTTGGCTGGTCCCTCCTCCAATACCATGGATTTGGCAATTCCCACCTATAATGCCAGGGTTTTGGCTGGCCCCGCCTCCAATGCCATAGTTTTTGCTGACCCCTCCTCCAATTCCATGGGTACGGCTGGCCCCGCCTCCAGTTACAGGGTTTTGGCTTGCCCCGTCTCCAGTTCCATGGTTTTGGCTGGCGCTGCCTCCAGTTCCATGGTTTTGGCGGGCCCGCCTCCAGTTCCATGGTTTTGGCTGGCCCCGCCTCCACTACCATGGTTTTGGCTGGCCCCGCCTCTAATGTCATGGTTTTGGCTGGCCCCGCCTCTAATGTCATGGTTTTGGCTGGCCCCGCTTCCAATGCCATGGTTTTGGCTTGCCCTGCCTCCAATGCCATGGTTTTGGCTGGCGCCGCCTCCAATACCATGATTTTGGCTGGTGCCGCCTCCAATACCATGGTTTTGGCTGGCCCTGCCTCCAATACCATGGTTTTGGCTGGCCCCGCCTTCAGTTACATGGTTTTGGCTGGCCCCGCCTCCAATACCATGGATATGGCTTGCCCCGCCTCCAGTTACATGGTTTTGGCTGGCCCCGCCTCATACCATGGACACGGCTGGCCCAGCCTCCAGTTACATGGTTTTGGCTGGCCCCGCCTCCAATTCCATGGATACGGCTGGCCCCGCCTCCAGTTACATGGTTTTGGCTGGCCCCGCCTCCAATACCATGGATACAGCTTACCCCGACTCCAGTTACATGGTTTTGGCTGGTGCCACCTCCAGTTCCATGGTTTTGGCTGGTGCCGCCTCCAGTTCCATGGATTTGGCTGGCCCCGCCTCCAGTTCCATGGTTTTGGCTGGCCCCGCCTCCAGTTCCATGGTTTTGGCTTGCCCCGTCTCCAGTTCCATGGTTTTGGCTGGCGCTGCCTCCAGGTCCATGGTTTTGGCTGTCCCCGCCTCCAGTTACATGGTTTTGGCTGGCCCCGTCTCCAGTTCAATGGTTTTGGATGGCCCCTCCTCCAAAATCATGGATACGTCTGGCCCTGCTTCCAGTTCCATGTTTTTAGCTGGCCCACATCCAATTCCATGGATAGGGCTGCCTCCGCCTCCAGTTACATGGTTTTGCCTGGCCTTGCCTCCAAGGTTTTGGCTGGCCCTGCCTCCAATACCATGGTTTTGGCTAGCCCCGCCTCCAGTTCCATGGATACGGCTGGCTCTGCCTCCAGTTCCATGGATACGGCTGGCTCCGCCTCCAGTTCCATGGTTTTGGCGGCCCTGCCTCCAGTTCCATGGATTTGGCTGGCGCTGCCTTCAGTTCCATGGTTTTGGCTGACCCCGCCTCCAATACCATGGTTTTTGCTGGCCGCGCCTCCAATGCCATGGTTTTGGCGGCCCTGCCTCCAGTTCCATGGTTTTGGCTGGCCCTGGTTTTGGCTGGCGCTGCCTTCAGTTCCATGGTTTTGGCTGGCGCTGCCTTCAGTTCCATGGTTTTGGCTGGCCCCACCTCCAGTTCCATGGTTTTGGCTGGCCCTGCCTCCAGTTCCATGGTTTTGGCTGGCCCTGCCTCCAGTTCCATGGATACGGCTGGCCCTGCCTCCAGTTCCATGGTTTTGGCTGGCCCCGCCTCCAGTTCCATGGTTTTGGCTGGCCCGCCTCCAATACCATGGTTTTGGCTGGCCCCGCCTCCAATATCATGGTTTTGGCTGGCCCCGCCTCCAATACCATGGTTTTGGCTGGCCCCCGTCTTATACCATGGTTTTGCCTGGCCCTGGCTCCAGTTAGATGGTTTTGGCTGGCCCTGCCCCCAATACCATGGTTTTGGCTTGCCCCGCCTCCAATACCATGGTTTTGGCTGGCCCCGCCTCCAAGGTTTTGGCTGTCCCCGCCTCCAGTTACATGGTTTTGGCTTGCCCTGCCTCCAATACCATGGTTTTGGCTGGCCCCGCCTCCAATACCATGGTTTTGGCTGCTCCCTCCTCCAATACCATGGATTTGGCAATTCCCACCTATAATGCCAGGGTTTTGGCTGGCCCCGCCTCCAATGCCATAGTTTTGGCTGGCCCCTCCTCCAATTCCATGGGTACGGCTGGCCCCGCCTCCAGTTACAGGGTTTTAGCTTGCCCCGTCTCCAGTTCCATGGTTTTGGCTGGCGCTGCCTCCAGTTCCATGGTTTTGGCGGGCCGCGCCTCCAATGCCATGGTTTTGGCGGCCCTGCCTCCAGTTCCATGGTTTTGGCTGGCCCTGGTTTTGGCTGGCGCTGCCTTCAGTTCCATGGTTTTGGCTGGCGCTGCCTTCAGTTCCATGGTTTTGGCTGGCCCCACCTCCAGTTCCATGGTTTTGGCTGGCCCTGCCTCCAGTTCCATGGTTTTGGCTGGCCCTGCCTCCAGTTCCATGGATACGGCTGGCCCTGCCTCCAGTTCCATGGTTTTGGCTGGCCCCGCCTCCAGTTCCATGGTTTTGGCTGGCCCGCCTCCAATACCATGGTTTTGGCTGGCCCCGCCTCCAATATCATGGTTTTGGCTGGCCCCGCCTCCAATACCATGGTTTTGGCTGGCCCCCGTCTTATACCATGGTTTTGCCTGGCCCTGGCTCCAGTTAGATGGTTTTGGCTGGCCCTGCCCCCAATACCATGGTTTTGGCTTGCCCCGCCTCCAATACCATGGTTTTGGCTGGCCCCGCCTCCAAGGTTTTGGCTGTCCCCGCCTCCAGTTACATGGTTTTGGCTTGCCCTGCCTCCAATACCATGGTTTTGGCTGGCCCCGCCTCCAATACCATGGTTTTGGCTGCTCCCTCCTCCAATACCATGGATTTGGCAATTCCCACCTATAATGCCAGGGTTTTGGCTGGCCCCGCCTCCAATGCCATAGTTTTGGCTGGCCCCTCCTCCAATTCCATGGGTACGGCTGGCCCCGCCTCCAGTTACAGGGTTTTAGCTTGCCCCGTCTCCAGTTCCATGGTTTTGGCTGGCGCTGCCTCCAGTTCCATGGTTTTGGCGGGCCCGCCTCCAGTTCCATGGTTTTGGCTGGCCCCGCCTCCACTACCATGGTTTTGGCTGGCCCCGCCTCTAATGTCATGGTTTTGGCTGGCCCCGCCTCTAATGTCATGGTTTTGGCTGGCCCCGCTTCCAATGCCATGGTTTTGGCTTGCCCTGCCTCCAATACCATGGTTTTGGCTGGCGCCGCCTCCAATACCATGATTTTGGCTGGCGCCGCCTCCAATACCATGGTTTTGGCTGGCCCTGCCTCCAATACCATGGTTTTGGCTGGCCCCGCCTTCAGTTACATGGTTTTGGCTGGCCCCGCCTCCAATACCATGGATACGGCTTGCCCCGCCTCCAGTTACATGGTTTTGGCTGGCCCCGCCTCATACCATGGACACGGCTGGCCCAGCCTCCAGTTACATGGTTTTGGCTGGCCCCGCCTCCAATTCCATGGATACGGCTGACCCCGCCTCCAGTTACATGGTTTTGGCTGGCCCCGCCTCCAATACCATGGATACAGCTTACCCCGACTCCAGTTACATGGTTTTGGCTGGTGCCACCTCCAGTTCCATGGTTTTGGCTGGTGCCGCCTCCAGTTCCATGGATTTGGCTGGCCCCGCCTCCAGTTCCATGGTTTTGGCTGGCCCCGCCTCCAGTTCCATGGTTTTGGCTGGCCCCGCCTCCAGTTCCATGGTTTTGGCTGGCCCCGCCTCCAATACCATGGTTTTGGCTGTCCCCGCCTCCAGTACCATGGTTTTGGCTGGCCCTGCCTCCAATACCATGGTTTTGGCTGGCCCTGCCTCCAGATCCATGGTTTTGGCTGGCGCCGCCTCCAGTTCCATGGTTTTGGCTGGCCCCGCCTCTAATGCCATGGTTTTGGCTGGCCCCGCTTCCAATGCCATGGTTTTGGCTGGCCCTGCCTCTAATGTCATGGTTTTGGCTGGCCCCTCCTCCAATTCCATGGATACGGCTGGCCCTGCCTCCAGTTACATGGTTTTGGCTGGCCCCTCCTCCAATACCATGGTTTTGGCTGGCGCCGCCTCCAGTTCCATAGTTTTGGCTGGCCCGCCTCCCAATTCCATGGTTTTGGCTGGCCCTGCCTCCAGTTCCATGGTTTTGGCTGGCCCCGCTTCCAATGCCATGGTTTTGGCTGGCCCTGCCTCTAATGTCATGGTTTTGGCTAGCCCCTCCTCCAATTCCATGGATACGGCTGGCCCTGCCTCCAGTTACATGGTTTTGGCTGGCCCCTCCTCCAATACCATGGTTTTGGCTGGCGCCGCCTCCAGTTCCATAGTTTTGGCTGGCCCGCCTCCCAATTCCATGGTTTTGTCTGGCCCTGCCTCCAATACCATGGTTTTGGCTGGCCCTGCCTCCAGTTCCATGGTTTTGGCTTGCCCCGCCTCCAGTTCCATGGTTTTGGCTGGCCCTGACTCCTATAACATGGCTTTGGCTGGCCCCGCTTCCAATACCATGGATTTGGCTGGCCCAGCCTCCAATGTCATGGATTTGCCTGGCCCTGCCTCCAATGTCATGGATTTCACTGGCCCCGCCTCCAATACCATGGTTTTGGCTGGCCCTGCCTCCAATACCATGGTTTTGGCTGGCCCCGCCTCCAATATCATGGTTTTGGCTGGCACTGCCTCCAGTTCCATGGTTTTGGCTGGCCCCACATCCAATTCCATGGTTTTGGCTGGCACTTCCTCCAGTTCAATGGTTTTGGAAGGCCTTGCCTCCAAAACCATGGATACGGCTGGCACAGCCTCCAGTTACATGGTTTTGGCTGGCCCGCCTCTTATACCATGGATACGGCTGGCCCCGCCTCCAGTCACATGGTTTTGGCTGGCCCCTCCTCCAATTCCATGGATACGGCTGGCCCAGCCTTCAGTTACATGGTTTTGGCTGGCCACGCCTCCAATACCCTGGTTTTGGCTGGCCCCGCTTCCAATGCCATGGTTTTGGCTGGCCCTGCCTCTAATGTCATGGTTTTGGCTGGCCCCTCCTCCAATTCCATGGATACGGTTGGCCCCGCCTCCAGTTACATGGTTTTGGCTGGCCCCGTCTCCAACACCATGGTTTTGGCTGGCGCCGCCTCCAGTTCCATGGTTTTGGCTGGCCCGCCTCCCAATTCCATGGTTTTGGCTGGCCCTACCTCCAGTTCCTTTGTTTTGGCTGGCCCCGACTCCAATACCATGGTTTTGGCTGGCCCCGACTCCAATACCATGGTTTTGGCTGGCCCCGCCTCCAGTTCCATGGTTTTGGCTGGCCCTGACTCCAATACCATGGTTTTGCCTGGCCCTGCCTCCAATGTCATGGATTTCACTGGCCCCACCTCAAATACCATGGTTTTGGCTGGCCCTGCCTCCAATACCATGGTTTTGGCTGGCCCCGCCTCCAATATCATGGTTTTGGCTGGCACTGCCTCCAGTTCCATTGTTTTGGCTGGCCCCGCATCCAATTCCATGGTTTTGGCTGGAACTGCCTCCAGTTCAATGGTTTTGGATGGCCCCGCCTCCAAAACCATGGATACGGCTGGCCCAGCCTCCAGTTACATGGTTTTGGCTGGCCCGCCTCTTATACCATGGATACGGCTGGCCCCGCCTCCAGTCACATGGTTTTGGCTGGCCCCTCCTCCAATTCCATGGATACGGCTGGCCCAGCCTCCAGTTACATGGTTTTGGCTGGCCACGCCTCCAATACCCTGGTTTTGGCTGGCCCTGCTTCCAATACCATGGTTTTGGCTGGCCCTGCCTCCAATGTCATGGTTTTGGTTGGCCCTGCCTCCAATGTCATGGTTTTGGCTGGCCCCGCCTCCAGTTCCATGGTTATGGCTGGCGCTGCCTCCAGTTCCATGGTTTTGGCTGGCGCCGCCTCCAGTTACATGGTTTTGGCTGGCCCCGTCTCCAGTTCAATGGTTTTGGATGGCCCCTCCTCCAAAATCATGGATACGGCTGGCCCTGCTTCCAGTTCCATGTTTTTAGCTGGCCCCACATCCAATTCCATGGATACGGATGCCTCCGCCTCCAGTTACATGGTTTTGCCTGGCCTTGCCTCCAAGGTTTTGGCTGGCCCCGCCTCCAATACCATGGTTTTGGCTGGCCCCGCCTCCAGTTCCATGGATACGACTGGCTCTGCCTCCAGTTCCATGGATACGGCTGGCTCCGCCTCCAGTTCCATGGTTTTGGCGGCCCTGACTCCAGTTCCATGGTTTTGGCTGGCGCTGCCTTCAGTTCCATGGTTTTGGCTGGCCCCGCCTCCAATACCATGGTTTTGGCTGGCCGCGCCTCCAATGCCATGGTTTTGGCGGCCCTGCCTCCAGTTCCGTGGTTTTGGCTGGCCCTGCCTCCAGTTCCATGGTTTTGGCTGGCGCTGCCTTCAGTTCCATGGTTTTGGCTGGCGCTGCCTTCAGTTCCATGGTTTTGGCTGGCCCCGCTTCCAATGCCATGGTTTTGGCTGGCCCTGCCTCTAATGTCATGGTTTTGGCTGGCCCCTCCTCCAATTCCATGGATACGGCTGGCCCCGCCTCCAGTTACATGGTTTTGGCTGGCCCCGTCTCCAACACCATGGTTTTGGCTGGCGCCGCCTCCAGTTCCATGGCTTTGGCTGGCCCGCCTCCCAATTCCATGGTTTTGGCTGGCCCTACCTCCAGTTCCTTTGTTTTGGCTGGCCCCGACTCCAATACCATGGTTTTGGCTGGCCCCGACTCCAATACCATGGTTTTGGCTGGCCCCGCCTCCAGTTCCATGGTTTTGGCTGGCCCTGACTCCAATACCATGGTTTTGCCTGGCCCTGCCTCCAATGTCATGGATTTCACTGGCCCCACCTCAAATACCATGGTTTTGGCTGGCCCTGCCTCCAATACCATGGTTTTGGCTGGCCCCGCCTCCAATATCATGGTTTTGGCTGGCACTGCCTCCAGTTCCATTGTTTTGGCTGGCCCCGCATCCAATTCCATGGTTTTGGCTGGAACTGCCTCCAGTTCAATGGTTTTGGATGGCCCCGCCTCCAAAACCATGGATACGGCTGGCCCAGCCTCCAGTTACATGGTTTTGGCTGGCCCGCCTCTTATACCATGGATACGGCTGGCCCCGCCTCCAGTCACATGGTTTTGGCTGGCCCCTCCTCCAATTCCATGGATACGGCTGGCCCAGCCTCCAGTTACATGGTTTTGGCTGGCCACGCCTCCAATACCCTGGTTTTGGCTGGCCCTGCTTCCAATACCATGGTTTTGGCTGGCCCTGCCTCCAATGTCATGGTTTTGGTTGGCCCTGCCTCCAATGTCATGGTTTTGGCTGGCCCCGCCTCCAGTTCCATGGTTATGGCTGGCGCTGCCTCCAGTTCCATGGTTTTGGCTGGCCCCGCCTCCAATACCATGGTTTTGGCTGGCCCCGCCTCCAATACCATGGTTTTGGCTGGCCCCCGTCTTATACCATGGTTTTGCCTGGCCCTGGCTCCAGTTAGATGGTTTTGGCTGGCCCTGCCCCCAATACCATGGTTTTGGCTTGCCCCGCCTCCAATACCATGCTTTTGGCTGGCCCCGCCTCCAAGGTTTTGGCTGGCCCCGCCTCCAGTTACATGGTTTTGGCTTGCCCTGCATCCAATACCATGGTTTTGGCTGGCCCCGCCTCCAATACCATGGTTTTGGCTGGTCCCTCCTCCAATACCATGGATTTGGCAATTCCCACCTATAATGCCAGGGTTTTGGCTGGCCCCGCCTCCGATGCCATAGTTTTGGCGGGCCCCTCCTCCAATTCCATGGATACGGCTGGCCCCGCCTCCAGTTACAGGGTTTTGGCTTGCCCCGTCTCCAATACCATGGTTTTGGCTGGCGCCGCCTCCAATACCATGGTTTTGGCTTGCCCCGCCTCCAATACCAGGGTTTTGGCTGGCCCCGCCTCCAATACCATGGTTTTGGCTGGCCCCGCCTCCCATACCATGGATACGGCTTGCCCCGCCTCCATTACAATGGTTTTGGCTGGTCCTGCCTCCAATACCATGGTTTTGTCTGGTCCCTCCTCCAATACCATGGTTTTGGCTGGCCCCACCTATAATGCCAGGGTTTTGGCTGGCCCCGCCTCCAGTTCCATGGTTTTGGCTGGCCCCGCCTCCAGTTCCATGGTTTTGGCTGGCCCCGCCTCCAATGTCATGGATTTGGCTGGACCCGCCTCCAATGTCATGGGTTTGGCTGGCCCCGCCTCCAATGTCATGGTTTTGGCTGGCCCCGCCTCCAATACCATGGTTTTGGATGGCCCTGCCTCCAGTTCCATGGTTTTGGCTGGCGCTGCCTCCAGTTCCATGGTTTTGGCTAGTGCCGCCTTCAGTTCCATGGTTTTGGCTGGTGCCGCCTCCAGTTCCATGGTTTTGGCTGGTGCCGCCTCCAGTTCCATGGTTTTGGCTGGCGCTGCCTCCAGTTCCATGGTTTTGGCTGGCGCCGCCTCCAGTTCCATGGTTTTGGTGGGCCCGCCTCCAGTTTCATGGTTTTGGCTGGCCCCGCCTCCACTACCATGGTTTTGGCTGGCCCCGCCTCTAATATCATGGTTTTGCTGGCCCCGCCTCTAATTTCATGGTTTTGGCTGGCCCCGCTTCCAATGCCATGGTTTTGGCTTGCCCTGCCTCCAATACTATGGTTTTGGCTTGCGCCTCCTCCAATACCATGATTTTGGCTGGCGCCGCCTCCAATACCATGGTTTTGGCTGGCCCTGCCTCCAATACCATGGTTTTGGCTGGCCCCGCCTCCAGTTACATGGTTTTGGCTGGCCCCGCCTCCAATACCATGGATACGGCTTGCCCCGCCTCCAGTTACATGGTTTTGGCTGGCCCCGCCTCATACCATGGACACGGCTGGCCCAGCCTCCAGTTACATGGTTTTGGCTGGCCCCGCCTCCAATTCCATGGATACGGCTGGCCCCGCCTCCAGTTACATGGTTTTGGCTGGCCCCGCCTCCAATACCATGGATGCGGCTTACCCCGCCTCCAGTTACATGGTTTTGGCTGGTGCCACCTCCAGTTCCATGGTTTTGGCTGGCGCCGCCTCCAGTTCTATGGATTTGGCTGGCCCCGCCTCCAGTTCCATGGTTTTGGCTGGCCCCGCCTCCAATACCATGGTTTTGGCTGGCCCCCGTCTTATACCATGGTTTTGCCTGGCCCTGGCTCCAGTTAGATGGTTTTGGCTGGCCCTGCCCCCAATACCATGGTTTTGGCTTGCCCCGCCTCCAATACCATGGTTTTGGCTGGCCCCGCCTCCAAGGTTTTGGCTGTCCCCGCCTCCAGTTACATGGTTTTGGCTTGCCCTGCCTCCAATACCATGGTTTTGGCTGGCCCCGCCTCCAATACCATGGTTTTGGCTGCTCCCTCCTCCAATACCATGGATTTGGCAATTCCCACCTATAATGCCAGGGTTTTGGCTGGCCCCGCCTCCAATGCCATAGTTTTGGCTGGCCCCTCCTCCAATTCCATGGGTACGGCTGGCCCCGCCTCCAGTTACAGGGTTTTAGCTTGCCCCGTCTCCAGTTCCATGGTTTTGGCTGGCGCTGCCTCCAGTTCCATGGTTTTGGCGGGCCGCGCCTCCAATGCCATGGTTTTGGCGGCCCTGCCTCCAGTTCCATGGTTTTGGCTGGCCCTGGTTTTGGCTGGCGCTGCCTTCAGTTCCATGGTTTTGGCTGGCGCTGCCTTCAGTTCCATGGTTTTGGCTGGCCCCACCTCCAGTTCCATGGTTTTGGCTGGCCCTGCCTCCAGTTCCATGGTTTTGGCTGGCCCTGCCTCCAGTTCCATGGATACGGCTGGCCCTGCCTCCAGTTCCATGGTTTTGGCTGGCCCCGCCTCCAGTTCCATGGTTTTGGCTGGCCCGCCTCCAATACCATGGTTTTGGCTGGCCCCGCCTCCAATATCATGGTTTTGGCTGGCCCCGCCTCCAATACCATGGTTTTGGCTGGCCCCCGTCTTATACCATGGTTTTGCCTGGCCCTGGCTCCAGTTAGATGGTTTTGGCTGGCCCTGCCCCCAATACCATGGTTTTGGCTTGCCCCGCCTCCAATACCATGGTTTTGGCTGGCCCCGCCTCCAAGGTTTTGGCTGTCCCCGCCTCCAGTTACATGGTTTTGGCTTGCCCTGCCTCCAATACCATGGTTTTGGCTGGCCCCGCCTCCAATACCATGGTTTTGGCTGCTCCCTCCTCCAATACCATGGATTTGGCAATTCCCACCTATAATGCCAGGGTTTTGGCTGGCCCCGCCTCCAATGCCATAGTTTTGGCTGGCCCCTCCTCCAATTCCATGGGTACGGCTGGCCCCGCCTCCAGTTACAGGGTTTTAGCTTGCCCCGTCTCCAGTTCCATGGTTTTGGCTGGCGCTGCCTCCAGTTCCATGGTTTTGGCGGGCCCGCCTCCAGTTCCATGGTTTTGGCTGGCCCCGCCTCCACTACCATGGTTTTGGCTGGCCCCGCCTCTAATGTCATGGTTTTGGCTGGCCCCGCCTCTAATGTCATGGTTTTGGCTGGCCCCGCTTCCAATGCCATGGTTTTGGCTTGCCCTGCCTCCAATACCATGGTTTTGGCTGGCGCCGCCTCCAATACCATGATTTTGGCTGGCGCCGCCTCCAATACCATGGTTTTGGCTGGCCCTGCCTCCAATACCATGGTTTTGGCTGGCCCCGCCTTCAGTTACATGGTTTTGGCTGGCCCCGCCTCCAATACCATGGATACGGCTTGCCCCGCCTCCAGTTACATGGTTTTGGCTGGCCCCGCCTCATACCATGGACACGGCTGGCCCAGCCTCCAGTTACATGGTTTTGGCTGGCCCCGCCTCCAATTCCATGGATACGGCTGACCCCGCCTCCAGTTACATGGTTTTGGCTGGCCCCGCCTCCAATACCATGGATACAGCTTACCCCGACTCCAGTTACATGGTTTTGGCTGGTGCCACCTCCAGTTCCATGGTTTTGGCTGGTGCCGCCTCCAGTTCCATGGATTTGGCTGGCCCCGCCTCCAGTTCCATGGTTTTGGCTGGCCCCGCCTCCAGTTCCATGGTTTTGGCTGGCCCCGCCTCCAGTTCCATGGTTTTGGCTGGCCCCGCCTCCAATACCATGGTTTTGGCTGTCCCCGCCTCCAGTACCATGGTTTTGGCTGGCCCTGCCTCCAATACCATGGTTTTGGCTGGCCCTGCCTCCAGATCCATGGTTTTGGCTGGCGCCGCCTCCAGTTCCATGGTTTTGGCTGGCCCCGCCTCTAATGCCATGGTTTTGGCTGGCCCCGCTTCCAATGCCATGGTTTTGGCTGGCCCTGCCTCTAATGTCATGGTTTTGGCTGGCCCCTCCTCCAATTCCATGGATACGGCTGGCCCTGCCTCCAGTTACATGGTTTTGGCTGGCCCCTCCTCCAATACCATGGTTTTGGCTGGCGCCGCCTCCAGTTCCATAGTTTTGGCTGGCCCGCCTCCCAATTCCATGGTTTTGGCTGGCCCTGCCTCCAGTTCCATGGTTTTGGCTGGCCCCGCTTCCAATGCCATGGTTTTGGCTGGCCCTGCCTCTAATGTCATGGTTTTGGCTAGCCCCTCCTCCAATTCCATGGATACGGCTGGCCCTGCCTCCAGTTACATGGTTTTGGCTGGCCCCTCCTCCAATACCATGGTTTTGGCTGGCGCCGCCTCCAGTTCCATAGTTTTGGCTGGCCCGCCTCCCAATTCCATGGTTTTGTCTGGCCCTGCCTCCAATACCATGGTTTTGGCTGGCCCTGCCTCCAGTTCCATGGTTTTGGCTTGCCCCGCCTCCAGTTCCATGGTTTTGGCTGGCCCTGACTCCTATAACATGGCTTTGGCTGGCCCCGCTTCCAATACCATGGATTTGGCTGGCCCAGCCTCCAATGTCATGGATTTGCCTGGCCCTGCCTCCAATGTCATGGATTTCACTGGCCCCGCCTCCAATACCATGGTTTTGGCTGGCCCTGCCTCCAATACCATGGTTTTGGCTGGCCCCGCCTCCAATATCATGGTTTTGGCTGGCACTGCCTCCAGTTCCATGGTTTTGGCTGGCCCCACATCCAATTCCATGGTTTTGGCTGGCACTGCCTCCAGTTCAATGGTTTTGGAAGGCCTTGCCTCCAAAACCATGGATACGGCTGGCACAGCCTCCAGTTACATGGTTTTGGCTGGCCCGCCTCTTATACCATGGATACGGCTGGCCCCGCCTCCAGTCACATGGTTTTGGCTGGCCCCTCCTCCAATTCCATGGATACGGCTGGCCCAGCCTTCAGTTACATGGTTTTGGCTGGCCACGCCTCCAATACCCTGGTTTTGGCTGGCCCCGCTTCCAATGCCATGGTTTTGGCTGGCCCTGCCTCTAATGTCATGGTTTTGGCTGGCCCCTCCTCCAATTCCATGGATACGGTTGGCCCCGCCTCCAGTTACATGGTTTTGGCTGGCCCCGTCTCCAACACCATGGTTTTGGCTGGCGCCGCCTCCAGTTCCATGGTTTTGGCTGGCCCGCCTCCCAATTCCATGGTTTTGGCTGGCCCTACCTCCAGTTCCTTTGTTTTGGCTGGCCCCGACTCCAATACCATGGTTTTGGCTGGCCCCGACTCCAATACCATGGTTTTGGCTGGCCCCGCCTCCAGTTCCATGGTTTTGGCTGGCCCTGACTCCAATACCATGGTTTTGCCTGGCCCTGCCTCCAATGTCATGGATTTCACTGGCCCCACCTCAAATACCATGGTTTTGGCTGGCCCTGCCTCCAATACCATGGTTTTGGCTGGCCCCGCCTCCAATATCATGGTTTTGGCTGGCACTGCCTCCAGTTCCATTGTTTTGGCTGGCCCCGCATCCAATTCCATGGTTTTGGCTGGAACTGCCTCCAGTTCAATGGTTTTGGATGGCCCCGCCTCCAAAACCATGGATACGGCTGGCCCAGCCTCCAGTTACATGGTTTTGGCTGGCCCGCCTCTTATACCATGGATACGGCTGGCCCCGCCTCCAGTCACATGGTTTTGGCTGGCCCCTCCTCCAATTCCATGGATACGGCTGGCCCAGCCTCCAGTTACATGGTTTTGGCTGGCCACGCCTCCAATACCCTGGTTTTGGCTGGCCCTGCTTCCAATACCATGGTTTTGGCTGGCCCTGCCTCCAATGTCATGGTTTTGGTTGGCCCTGCCTCCAATGTCATGGTTTTGGCTGGCCCCGCCTCCAGTTCCATGGTTATGGCTGGCGCTGCCTCCAGTTCCATGGTTTTGGCTGGCGCCGCCTCCAGTTACATGGTTTTGGCTGGCCCCGTCTCCAGTTCAATGGTTTTGGATGGCCCCTCCTCCAAAATCATGGATACGGCTGGCCCTGCTTCCAGTTCCATGTTTTTAGCTGGCCCCACATCCAATTCCATGGATACGGATGCCTCCGCCTCCAGTTACATGGTTTTGCCTGGCCTTGCCTCCAAGGTTTTGGCTGGCCCCGCCTCCAATACCATGGTTTTGGCTGGCCCCGCCTCCAGTTCCATGGATACGACTGGCTCTGCCTCCAGTTCCATGGATACGGCTGGCTCCGCCTCCAGTTCCATGGTTTTGGCGGCCCTGACTCCAGTTCCATGGTTTTGGCTGGCGCTGCCTTCAGTTCCATGGTTTTGGCTGGCCCCGCCTCCAATACCATGGTTTTGGCTGGCCGCGCCTCCAATGCCATGGTTTTGGCGGCCCTGCCTCCAGTTCCGTGGTTTTGGCTGGCCCTGCCTCCAGTTCCATGGTTTTGGCTGGCGCTGCCTTCAGTTCCATGGTTTTGGCTGGCGCTGCCTTCAGTTCCATGGTTTTGGCTGGCCCCGCTTCCAATGCCATGGTTTTGGCTGGCCCTGCCTCTAATGTCATGGTTTTGGCTGGCCCCTCCTCCAATTCCATGGATACGGCTGGCCCCGCCTCCAGTTACATGGTTTTGGCTGGCCCCGTCTCCAACACCATGGTTTTGGCTGGCGCCGCCTCCAGTTCCATGGCTTTGGCTGGCCCGCCTCCCAATTCCATGGTTTTGGCTGGCCCTACCTCCAGTTCCTTTGTTTTGGCTGGCCCCGACTCCAATACCATGGTTTTGGCTGGCCCTGACTCCAATACCATGGTTTTGGCTGGCCCCGCCTCCAGTTCCATGGTTTTGGCTGGCCCTGACTCCAATACCATGGTTTTGCCTGGCCCTGCCTCCAATGTCATGGATTTCACTGGCCCCACCTCAAATACCATGGTTTTGGCTGGCCCTGCCTCCAATACCATGGTTTTGGCTGGCCCCGCCTCCAATATCATGGTTTTGGCTGGCACTGCCTCCAGTTCCATTGTTTTGGCTGGCCCCACATCCAATTCCATGGTTTTGGCTGGAACTGCCTCCAGTTCAATGGTTTTGGATGGCCCCGCCTCCAAAACCATGGATACGGCTGGCCCAGCCTCCAGTTACATGGTTTTGGCTGGCCCGCCTCTTATACCATGGATACGGCTGGCCCCGCCTCCAGTCACATGGTTTTGGCTGGCCCCTCCTCCAATTCCATGGATACGGCTGGCCCAGCCTCCAGTTACATGGTTTTGGCTGGCCACGCCTCCAATACCCTGGTTTTGGCTGGCCCTGCTTCCAATACCATGGTTTTGGCTGGCCCTGCCTCCAATGTCATGGTTTTGGTTGGCCCTGCCTCCAATGTCATGGTTTTGGCTGGCCCCGCCTCCAGTTCCATGGTTATGGCTGGCGCTGCCTCCAGTTCCATGGTTTTGGCTGGCCCCGCCTCCAATACCATGGTTTTGGCTGGCCCTGCCTCCAATACCATGGTTTTGGCTGGCCCCCGTCTTATACCATGGTTTTGCCTGGCCCTGGCTCCAGTTAGATGGTTTTGGCTGGCCCTGCCCCCAATACCATGGTTTTGGCTTGCCCCGCCTCCAATACCATGCTTTTGGCTGGCCCCGCCTCCAAGGTTTTGGCTGGCCCCGCCTCCAGTTACATGGTTTTGGCTTGCCCTGCATCCAATACCATGGTTTTGGCTGGCCCCGCCTCCAATACCATGGTTTTGGCTGGTCCCTCCTCCAATACCATGGATTTGGCAATTCCCACCTATAATGCCAGGGTTTTGGCTGGCCCCGCCTCCGATGCCATAGTTTTGGCGGGCCCCTCCTCCAATTCCATGGATACGGCTGGCCCCGCCTCCAGTTACAGGGTTTTGGCTTGCCCCGTCTCCAATACCATGGTTTTGGCTGGCGCCGCCTCCAATACCATGGTTTTGGCTTGCCCCGCCTCCAATACCAGGGTTTTGGCTGGCCCCGCCTCCAATACCATGGTTTTGGCTGGCCCCGCCTCCCATACCATGGATACGGCTTGCCCCGCCTCCATTACAATGGTTTTGGCTGGTCCTGCCTCCAATACCATGGTTTTGGCTGGTCCCTCCTCCAATACCATGGTTTTGGCTGGCCCCACCTATAATGCCAGGGTTTTGGCTGGCCCCGCCTCCAGTTCCATGGTTTTGGCTGGCCCCGCCTCCAGTTCCATGGTTTTGGCTGGCCCCGCCTCCAATGTCATGGATTTGGCTGGACCCGCCTCCAATGTCATGGGTTTGGCTGGCCCCGCCTCCAATGTCATGGTTTTGGCTGGCCCCGCCTCCAATACCATGGTTTTGGATGGCCCTGCCTCCAGTTCCATGGTTTTGGCTGGCGCTGCCTCCAGTTCCATGGTTTTGGCTAGTGCCGCCTTCAGTTCCATGGTTTTGGCTGGTGCCGCCTCCAGTTCCATGGTTTTGGCTGGTGCCGCCTCCAGTTCCATGGTTTTGGCTGGCGCTGCCTCCAGTTCCATGGTTTTGGCTGGCGCCGCCTCCAGTTCCATGGTTTTGGTGGGCCCGCCTCCAGTTTCATGGTTTTGGCTGGCCCCGCCTCCACTACCATGGTTTTGGCTGGCCCCGCCTCTAATATCATGGTTTTGCTGGCCCCGCCTCTAATTTCATGGTTTTGGCTGGCCCCGCTTCCAATGCCATGGTTTTGGCTTGCCCTGCCTCCAATACTATGGTTTTGGCTTGCGCCTCCTCCAATACCATGATTTTGGCTGGCGCCGCCTCCAATACCATGGTTTTGGCTGGCCCTGCCTCCAATACCATGGTTTTGGCTGGCCCCGCCTCCAGTTACATGGTTTTGGCTGGCCCCGCCTCCAATACCATGGATACGGCTTGCCCCGCCTCCAGTTACATGGTTTTGGCTGGCCCCGCCTCATACCATGGACACGGCTGGCCCAGCCTCCAGTTACATGGTTTTGGCTGGCCCCGCCTCCAATTCCATGGATACGGCTGGCCCCGCCTCCAGTTACATGGTTTTGGCTGGCCCCGCCTCCAATACCATGGATGCGGCTTACCCCGCCTCCAGTTACATGGTTTTGGCTGGTGCCACCTCCAGTTCCATGGTTTTGGCTGGCGCCGCCTCCAGTTCTATGGATTTGGCTGGCCCCGCCTCCAGTTCCATGGTTTTGGCTGGCCCCGCCTCCAGTTCCATGGTTTTGGCTGGCCCCGCCTCCAGTTCCATGGTTTTGGCTGGCCCACCTCCAATGTCATGGATTTTGCTGGACCCGCCTCCAATGTCATGGTTTTGGCTGGCCCCGCCTGCTCTTGAACCTCGATTCCAACACTCCGTGTGTTCTCATTCTGCTCGATCTCTCCTCTGCCTTTGACACTGTCAGCCATGCCATCCTGCTCAACCGTCTCTGTGAAAACCTGGGTATCACTGGTCAGGCTCTGGCGTGGCTGACCTCTTTCCTTTCAAATCGACCCTCCCAGGTCCAACTGGGGTCCTTCCTCTCCGACATCTTTTTCTCCACCTGTGGTGTCCCCCAGGGATCTAATCTCTTTCCCTGGCTGTTCAACCAGTATCTGGCACTCCTTGCCCACCGCATCGCCGCTCTCTGCCCTAATTTCCAGTGCTATGCGGACGATACCCAGCTCATTTTCAGGCTACCCTCAGCCTCCCCCTCTCCTTCCCTCATCTCTGACTGTCTGCTATCCAGGAATGGTGTGCCGCCAATGACCTCTGCCTTAATGCCAGTAAGACTGAGATTCTTCTCATCGGTACACCCACTCCCTCATTCCCTGCAGCTCTCTGGCCTGCCTCCCTTGGCCCCCTCCCTGCTCCTAACTGCAATGCAAAAAACCTTGGGGTCATCTTCGACTCCACACTCTCCTTCTCTCCTCATATTTCTGACGTCGCTAAGAAGTCACACTACCAGCTGCACCTCCTCAGAGGTATTCTTCCCTTCCTCTCCTTCCCCCAGAAGCTCACTGTCTCCCGAGCCCTGGTTCTCTCGAAGCTGGATTACTGTAACAGCCTCTATCTTAATCTGCCTGCCTCCACTCTCCGCCCTCTGCAACTCATCCAGAACAGAACTGCGAGACTTGTCCTTGGCCTCAAGCCCAGGGACCGTATCTCTCCAGGACTGAAATCTCTACACTGGCTCCCAGTGGCTGCGAGGATAAAGTTCAAAACCCTCTGCATTGTCCACAAGGCCTTCTGGGGCCTTGGTCCTAAATACCTTCAACTCTCTCTTCCCAAATATCTTCCTTCCCGAGCCCTTCGCTCATCCGCCTCCAACTCCCTCAGGGTCAGCCGCTTCTCGAAGCAACGAGCTGGGGGTAGATCTCTCTCCGCGGCAGGGGCCTCCCTCTGGAACAGCCTTCCTGCCTCCCTGAAACTTGAGGAGAACCATCTCCGGTTCTGGAAGCACCTCAAAACCTTCCGCTTTGCTTCTGCTTTCTCTCTCCCTCTCCCCTGCTGAACAGCTAATATTCTTCACTGAAACTGCACTGACTCTGCAACTGGACCACTCTTAACGGCCTCGGTCCTGGGCCCAGCCACTCTCCACTTGCACTTATGCCCTGGAACCCCTCTGCACTGCGGGACTGCCTCTGTATCCCTACAGCCCCCCCCTTTTCCAGCACTTGTTCTGCACTTATCTTGCACTTGCCACCAGCTGGCCCTATTTATTTATTACTTTATGCCACTTACCTTGTACTTGCACTTTTCCCCCTCCCCCACCCTGCACTTGCGCGATCTGAATGACACCTGGCCTAGTAGGATCGCTGTCTGTCTCCCCTTGTTCCTCCCCTCCCTGCCTCGTCGCGCCTTGAAACACCTGTGTATAGGCGCGTTACAAATGCCATATCATATCATATCATATCATATCATATCAATACCATGGTTTTGGCTGTCCCCGCCTCCAATACTATGGTTTTGGCTGGCCCCGCCTCCAATACCATGGTTTTGGCTGGCCCTGCCTCCAGTTCCATGGTTTTGGCTGGCCCTGCCTCCAGTTCCATGGTTTTGGCTGGCGCCGCCTCCAGTTCCATGGTTTTGGCTGGCGCCGCCTCCAGTTCCATGGTTTTGGCTGGCCCCGCCTACAATACCATGGTTTTGGCTGGCCCCGCCTCTAATGCCATGGTTTTGGCTGGCCCCGCTTCCAATGCCATGGTTTTGGCTGGCCCTGCCTCTAATGTCATGGTTTTGGCTGGCCCCTCCTCCAATTCCATGGATACGGCTGGCCCTGCCTCCAGTTACATGGTTTTGGCTGGCCCCGCCTCCAATACCATGGTTTTGGCTGGCGCCGCCTCCAGTTAAATGGTTTTCGCTGGCCCGCCTCCCAATTCCATGGTTTTGGCTGGCCCTGCCTCCATTTCCATGGTTTTGGATGGCCCTGACTCCTATACCATGGCTTTGGCTGGCCCCGCCTCCAATACCATGGATTTGGCTGGCCCAGCCTCCAATGTCATGGATTTGCCTGGCTCTGCCTCCAATGTCATGGATTTCACTGGCCCCGCCTCCAATACCATGGTTTTGACTGGCCCTGCCTCCAATACCATGGTTTTGGCTGGCCCCGCCTCCAATATCATGGTTTTGGCTGGCACTGCCTCCAGTTCCATGGTTTTGGCTGGCCCCGCATCCAATTCCATGGTTTTGGCTGGCACTGCCTCCAGTTCAATGGTTTTGGATGGCCCCGCCTCCAAAACCATGGATACGGCTGGCCCAGCCTCCAGTTACATGGTTTTGGCTGGCCCGCCGCTTATACCATGGATACGGCTGGCCCCGCCCCCAGTCACATGGTTTTGGCTGGCCCCTCCTCCAATTCCATGGATACGGCTGGCCCAGCCTCCAGTTACATGGTTTTGGCTGGCCACGCCTCCAATACCCTGGTTTTGGCTGGCCCCGCTTCCATTACCATGGTTTTGGCTGGCCCTGCCTCCAATGTCATGGTTTTGGCTGGCCCCGCCTCCAATACCATGGTTTTGGCTGGCCCCGCCTCCAAAGTCATGGTTTTGGTTGGCCCTGCCTCCAATACCATGGTTTTGTTTGGCCCTGCCTCCAATGTCATGGTTTTGGCTGGCCCCGCCTCCAGTTCCAACTTTTGGCTGGCACTGCCTCCTGTTCCATGGTTATGGCTGGCGCTGCCTCCAGTTCCATGGTTTTGGCTGGCGCCGCCTCCAGTTACATGGTTTTGGCTGGCTCCATCTCCAGTTCAATGGTTTTGGATGGCCCCTCCTCCAAAATCATGGATACGGCTGGCCCTGCTTCCAGTTCCATGGTTTTAGCTGGCCCCACATCCAATTCCATCGATACTGCTGCCTCCGCCTCCAGTTACATGGTTTTGGCTGGCCCTGCCTCCAAGGTTTTGGCTGGCCCCGTCTCTAATACCATGGTTTTGGCTGGCCCCGCCTCCAGTTCCATGGATACAGCTGGCTCTGCCTCCAGTTCCATGGATACGGCTGGCTCCGCCTCCAGTTCCATGGTTTTGGCGGCCCTGCCTCCAGTTCCATGGTTTTGGCTGGCGCTGCCTTCAGTTCCATGGTTTTGGCTGGCCCTGCCTCCAATACCATGGTTTTGGCTGGCCGCGCCTCCAATGCCATGGTTTTGGCGGCCCTGCTGTTAGGGAGAATTCTCTGTTTAGGCTGAATTTCCCTACCTAGTGAGTCCCCCAGCAGCTTTGCTGGATTTCTGGGGTTTCTTTTTTTCTCCTGCCAAGAGTGAGACTCTTTTACCCTCACTCTTGGACATGTTGAAGTGTGTTTTCTTGGTTAAACCTTGTGTTGAATGGGCTATGGGGTCTTTTACTCCATAGGGCCTCATGTATTTTTGTAATGTGGGTTACACAGCACCCTCTGTGCCGTGACCCAAGGGTGTCCTAGGGACTCCCCAACATAGACTCCATACCCTGGGACTGACTACTGTCTCCCAGGGCATGTAAAGTCACCAAAGACTTTGCTAGTCTTGAATCCTGAACAGAACCAGTACAAACCATCATATTGTGGACGTACTGGCTGGGGCAATTCGATTGCCCCAGGGTCTGTTAGTCGAGGGGGCACGTCTCCGTCCCCCCTGATCGAGTTTTGGCTGGTGGCAGTGGAAACTACTTTTTATATTCGACCGCGAATATTTCCCTATGGGATTTCCCATTGTTTTAGGCTAACACATTTAATTATTTATTTACGGTAGCCTTAAACATACCGCCGGTTTATATATTTATTATTATAACTCCGGTTGGGACTTTTTGCCAAAACTTGATTCTAAAATGGCGTTGGTGTTCGCCTCTGTAACTCTGACCCAAAGTGGAGCCCTTTGTTCCACTTTTGGCGGGCTTCTCCACAGAAGCCCTCCAAAGTGGTGCCACTCTGTCTGGGGTACTTAGGAGGGGTGGAGGGGGATTTAGGCACCCTGGACTGAGTTACCTTGGTAACCCAAGTCGCACTCCGTCCTGATTGGCCCAAGTGGTGAGCCGGCCGGCTCACCACTTAGCATGTTTGAGTGACAGCTAGGCTGGGTGAATGGGGGTTTGCTGCATAAAAGCAGGGCTTTGGGGACTGGAACTTTAGAAGTCGCCACAGGACCAAGAATCCGACGAGGGAAGAGCTGAGCCGACCTGCTTCGACGACACCACCCGGTGGAGCCCTGCTGAACCGTCTCACCACTGTTCCCGACGACCGAGGAGAACTCTTAACGGAGTGGCTCCTTCCCTTGACTGGTGGGGACAACCAGTTTTCGCCTTCTTTTCGCTTCTCGAGGTATCTCGTGGCCGCCTTGCCAGTGCCAAGCACTCCGGCAACCGGAACCCCACCACTTTTACCCCAACCACGAAAGTCGGTACAACCCTTTAACCGGAGGACTCCGCGGCTGGTTTCTTCCCGGGCAGTGCAACGACCTTCTTCTTCTGCTCTTCAGCGAGAACTTCTTCTCCCCTGACCGACGTCGAGCCTTGCTGCCACTGCCTGGAACAACTGCCACCGCTGGAGGATCCTTTCCACTTAAGGTACCGTGTTCCGCCTGGCTTCCCTTGCCACCGACTGTACGGGGTAGATTTAGCCCCCGGCTTTCGAACCTGGGAGTGCCTGGGACACCCTGGCTAAACTTTTTAAGCCACTCTAAACTCTTTCTAACTCTTTGCAAGACTTTGAATCCTTAACAACAGTGTGATCTTGGGCACATTTTCGCTCCGGCTACTCTAAGAGTGGGCCCTGCCTAGTGACTTTTGCTCACCTGTGACTTTGTGCTTCTTTGAGTCTATTGCAAGTGTTCTGGACCTTAGAGTGGTGTGTTTAACCCATTCCTGTTCTTTTTTTTACCCCTTTCTTGAACCTACTAGAGTGTCATCTAACGTTAAGCGCTCACCTCTGTTTTAATTATGTGGTGTTAACTTAGAGTTGTCTAGATAGGAGTAAGGGTTGGAACTGCTTTCATTATAACTGTGTTTGAAGTGTTTTTTACTATATTTTGCTAGGGTGATTTCAACTTATGTGTGTTTTATAAATAAATAACTATATACTTTTGAAACCAAGCTCTGGTCAGTGTTTGCTTGTGCTATTGTGTCTGAGTACATATTGTGTATACTTTGCATACTGCCTAACTCTTCTTGAGGGAAGTCTGACTGCTCAGCCACAGCTACCAGGTAAATCTGGGTGGTGCAGACTGCTACCAAGTGGGTTTACTGCTATACCTGTAGTCTTAAATCTTTTGCAGTGTTCCCCAAGGGAACTGCACAGGTTTCTGCCTAACACTGGTGTACAGCGGTGGGATTTGTATTGAGTATACATTTTATTGTGCTTTAGATACCTTAGTGCAACTAACCACAAAGCTTAGCACTGTAAAAGTAATCCTCTAACATGTCAGTTATAGAAAGCTATAGTCAAGAGTCCCTTGCAGCCAAAACTGCTGATTGTCTAAGAGTGCTCTGTAAACATAAGGATCTCCTGACTAAGGGCAAGAAAATGGAGCTGATTGAAAGATTGTTAGCTAACCAAAGTCTGGGTGATGGTTCAGAGGAACCTACCACTCCAGCAACTGTAGATGACAGTATTGAAGTTAACATGGAGCAAAATGTTGATGATTCTGAGGAAGAGTCAGAAGAGGAGGGTGAGGCTGTTATGACTGTCCCCCCTAGGCCTCTGCCTGCTCTACCTGCTGTACCTACTGGACCTTTACCAGGTCCCACATTTAGTCCTCAGTACTTTGAACTGGAGAAAATGAAACTAGAATTGGAGTATAAGAAACTTAATGCTCAAACTGACAAAGAACTAAGGCTAAGGGAAATGGAGCTCAAGTATGACTTAGAAATGAAGAAATTATCTGTTGAGAATGCTTCTCTCTCTGGCTCCTCTAGAAGTTCCAGTCCTAAAAGACCCCGGATGCCTAAAGAATTGATTGGTATGTATGAGCCTAAGTTGGATGTGTTGGATTGGTTGTCTCTGTTTGAATATAATCATGGGCTCCAGAACATCACAGGAAATGACTTACTCACCTGGTTGTTCTCTAGGCTTCCCCCTGTTGCAACTGATGTGGTAATGGAGATGGGGGAGGAGGATAGGAAGGACTATGAATGTGTGAAACTAGCTTTGATAGCTAGGTTTGGGAAGACCCCTTCCCAGTATCTTAAGAGGTTTAGGAGCCTCAAAAAGCATGATGGTACCCCTTGGGCTACCTGGGTGAGTGAATGTTTGAAAAACTTAGAGGGATGGGTTAAGGGTTACAAGGTGAACACTTATGAAGGTATGAAGAATTTGTTTATGTTGGAGACTATTTATGATGCCTGCTCTCCTGAGCTCAGACAACACTTGGCTGATTCCAGGGAATTAGATTCCCGGAAACTAGCTAAGGCTGCTGACTTGTGGGTTGCCAACAGGGCCACTCACAAGGATTATGGGGTCACTCAGAAGAAGGATGGGGAGAAACAGCCCAAAAAGGACTCCAAAGAGAATTCTAATACTACAAATTCCAAAGAGGGCCCCAAACAAAACTATAAGGGTAAGCCACAAGGGAAACCAAATCAGGCTAGTGTACCTCCTGGTCCCAGACCAGAAGGAGGTCAGAACAAGCCTCCATTCCAGCGAGCCTTTGGCTCATGCTTTGTTTGTAAGGCTACTGACCATGTGAAAGGAGATCCCAGATGTAAGGGTAAACCTTCAGGGGTCCAGCTTGCCTCCTTAGCCTTCGCTCCAGAAGAGGAAGTACATATGGCAAGTGGAAACTTTCTATTACTAGCTGATGAACCCACTGGAGTCTCAGCTAGTGTTTCTTTAGTCTCTCTGGGGTTGTGGGAACAACAGAATTTAGATGTCTATAACTCTATCCCAGATAATACTAAAGAGTATTATAAGGACAGTGTCCAGGTGAATGGTCAGGAGACTCCTGCCATTAGGGACACTGGAGCCAGCAAAACTGTGGTGGATGAATCATTTTTCAAGGCAGAGGATGTTGCTAAGGCACCCAAATGCCTCACCAAGTTAGCTGGTGGGCCTGTGCAGATGTGTCCCCAGTTACCAGTTCTCATCCAATGTAATGATATGGCTGTAAAAATACCTGTCAGTGTACAATGTGAAGTGCCAGGTAGGGTTCTGTTGGGTAATGACCTCAAAGCTCTTGGAGTTGTATCTCATACCCCCAGACCTCCTAGCAAAAGGTTACAGGAACTCACAAAACCTGCAAGAGAGAAAACCCTGAGAGGGTTATCTCAGGAGATGATGACAGAAATCACTCCTCTCCCACTGGAGCAACTTACTGCAGTAACTACCAGATCAGGAGCAAAGGGGCAACCCAAGACTCCTAGGAAAAAGCCAGCAGCAAGCACTCCAGTGCTTCCAACAAGGACTTCCCCTAGGTTGTCCAAAGTTACACCTGTAACTCCACCTCCAGCTGAGGCTGAGAGGGAGGTACAACCCTGTGTGGTTGAGCTAGACTCTGAGGAAGAGCCAGAAGGAGGCCCCAACCTTATTGGAGATTTGGACCCTGAGGACCATCCTGAGCTGCAGTCTTTACTGGCAGAAGGTGGGCCTAGCAGGGCAGCTTTTCGTAAGGGGCAAAGAGAATGTCCAACTCTGGAAGGTCTCCGCCACCAGGCAGCTTCTCAAGCTGATGGGCAAGAGCCTGGGAAGTATAGGTTGCACTGGGAAGATGGCCTCTTCTACAGTGAACCCACTGAGTCTGAACCTGGAGACTACAAACGCCTTGTAGTCCCACAAGAGAACAGACAACAGTTCTTACAACTAGCCCATGAGATACCTTTGGCTGGTCACTTGAGTTTCAAGAAGACCAAGGAAAGGCTCTCACTCTACTTTTATTGGCCAAAGATGGGGGCTGAAGTAGATAGATATTGTAAGAGCTGCCATACCTGCCAGACTTCTGGTAAGGTTGGTTCCAAGAATGTGGCACCTTTAGTGCCTCTCCCAGTTGTGGGAGTCCCATTTGAGAGGGTAGGGATTGACATTGTTGGTCCCCTTGATCCTCCAACCTCCTCAGGCAACAGGTTTATACTTGTTGTAGTAGACCATGCTACTAGGTACCCTGAGGCAATTCCTATGAGGACTGTTACAGCTCCGGCTGTGGCTAAGGCCCTCCTTGGTATTTTTACCAGGGTTGGGTTTCCTAAAGAGGTAATCTCTGACAGGGGGTCAAACTTTATGTCCCACTACATGAAAGCCATGTGGAAAACCTGTGGAGTTACCTACAAGTTCTCCACCGCATACCACCCTCAGACAAACGGGTTGGTTGAAAGGTTTAACAGAACCATGAAGAGCATGATAGGTGCTTTAGAAGAACCCCTTAAGAAAAAGTGGGATCTTCTACTGCCATGCCTTCTCTTTGCTTATAGAGAAGTCCCTCAGGAGGGAGTAGGTTATTCTCCCTTTGAGCTTCTCTATGGCCATCCAGTCAGAGGTCCATTGGCCCTGATTAAGGAGGGATTGGAAGGTGCTCCTCCCCTCAAGCCAGTCAGAGTGACTGACTATGTGATAGGTCTCCGGAGGAGAATGTCACACATGATGGCAGAAGCAAGTGACAACTTGAAAGCTGGTCAAGCCCTGGTCAAACATTGGCACGACCAGAAGGCTAACATGGTTGAGTTTACTCAAGACCAGCTAGTTCTAGTTATGCTCCCAACAAGGCAGAGGGCCTTGCAAGACAAATGGATGGGACCCTTCAAGGTTGTGGGAAAACTTGGAGAGGTCAACTATCTGGTGGATCTGGGCAGACCCAGGGAAGCTCCTAGAGTCTTCCACACCAACCGACTAAAAGCATACATCTCCAGACCTGATGTAGGAGCCTTGCTTCTAGCTTCAGCTGCAGAGGAAGAAGAGAGTGAATCTCTCCCTGATCTCCTCAGAGGTGTGCCTTTAGATGAAAAAGTTGAAGGAGTCAGTCTCTCTTCAGACCTGACACCTGAGCAACAAGAGGAGTGCAAATCTATGTTAAATCAGTTTGCCTCCCTGTTCTCACTGTCACCAGGCTTGACCCCTTGGGGCCAGCATGAGATACTCACTGGTGACTGTCTGCCAGTCAAAAGCAGAGGATACAGAATGTCAGAACATATCAGAGCCCACATCAAAGGAGAGGTCAAGAAGATGCTTGATCTCGGGGTAATAGAGCCTTCTACTAGTCCATGGTCTAGCCCAGTTGTGTTAGTACCAAAGGCAGGATCCAAAGACTTGAGATTCTGTGTGGACTATAGAGCTCTAAATGCAGTCACCAAGACTGATGCCCACCCTTTGCCCAGGACAGATGAGTTGGTGGATAAACTTGGTGCAGCCAAGTACCTCAGCACATTTGACCTGACGTCAGGCTATTGGCAAATAGCCCTGACAGACCATGCCAAGGAGAAAACTGCATTTTCAACCCCAGTTGGCTTGTACCAGTTTAAGGTCATGCCTTTTGGACTAAAAAATGCACCTGCCACATTCCAAAGGATGGTGAACCAAGTTCTGGCTGGGATGGAAGATTTCTGCATGGCATACTTGGATGACATTGCAGTCTTCAGCCACTCCTGGGAAGAACATGTGAACCACCTAGGACATGTGTTGCAGGCTCTGGAACAGGCCCATTTGACAATCAAAGCCAGTAAGTGCCAGATTGGTCAAAGTAAAGTGGTCTACCTTGGACATGAGGTAGGAGGTGGAGAAATAAGGCCTTTGCCCAGCAAGATTGAAGCTGTGCAAAATTGGACAACACCAACTACTCAAACCCAAGTGAGAGCTTTTCTAGGCCTCACTGGATATTACAGGAATTTCATTGAGAACTATGGGACCATAGCTTCTCCACTGAATGTAATCTCCTCTCCCAAATTCCCTAAAAAGGTAAAATGGAATGAGGAGTGCAATCAGGCCTTTGAAAAACTGAAGAGAGCTCTTTGCCAAGCTCCAGTATTGAGAGCTCCTGCCTACCACCAACCTTTCATTGTACAAACTGATGCTTCCAATGTAGGTATAGGTGCAGTTCTAAGCCAACTGGATGAGAAGGGTAGGGAGCACCCCATTTGCTTCATCAGTAGGAAACTGAAGGATCCTGAGACAAGGTGGGCAACTATCGAAAGAGAATGCTTTGCTATTGTGTGGGCACTGAAGAAGTTTAGGCCATACTTGTATGGTTCTACTTTTGTTATTCAGACTGACCACCAACCCTTGAGATGGTTAATGCAAATGAAAGGGGAAAATCCAAAACTATTGAGATGGTCAATCTGCCTGCAAGGGTTTGATTTCACCATTGAGCACAGGTCAGGGTGTCACCATCAAAATGCTGATGGACTCTCTAGGATGTATATCATCGACTAGAGGTATGAGGTTCATCCAGGAGTGGATTAAATCCTCCTGTCCCTTAGTCTGGGGGGGGCGAGTGTTAGGGAGAATTCTCTGTTTAGGCTGAATTTCCCTACCTAGTGAGTCCCCCAGCAGCTTTGCTGGATTTCTGGGGTTTCTTTTTTTCTCCTGCCAAGAGTGAGACTCTTTTACCCTCACTCTTGGACATGTTGAAGTGTGTTTTCTTGGTTAAACCTTGTGTTGAATGGGCTATGGGGTCTTTTACTCCATAGGGCCTCATGTATTTTTGTAATGTGGGTTACACAGCACCCTCTGTGCCGTGACCCAGGGGTGTCCTAGGGACTCCCCAACATAGACTCCATACCCTGGGACTGACTACTGTCTCCCAGGGCATGTAAAGTCACCAAAGACTTTGCTAGTCTTGAATCCTGAACAGAACCAGTACAAACCATCATATTGTGGACGTACTGGCTGGGGCAATTCGATTGCCCCAGGGTCTGTTAGTCGAGGGGGCACGTCTCCGTCCCCCCTGATCGAGTTTTGGCTGGTGGCAGTGGAAACTACTTTTTATATTCGACCGCGAATATTTCCCTATGGGATTTCCCATTGTTTTAGGCTAACACATTTAATTATTTATTTACGGTAGCCTTAAACATACCGCCGGTTTATATATTTATTATTATAACTCCGGTTGGGACTTTTTGCCAAAACTTGATTCTAAAATGGCGTTGGTGTTCGCCTCTGTAACTCTGACCCAAAGTGGAGCCCTTTGTTCCACTTTTGGCGGGCTTCTCCACAGAAGCCCTCCAAAGTGGTGCCACTCTGTCTGGGGTACTTAGGAGGGGTGGAGGGGGATTTAGGCACCCTGGACTGAGTTACCTTGGTAACCCAAGTCGCACTCCGTCCTGATTGGCCCAAGTGGTGAGCCGGCCGGCTCACCACTTAGCATGTTTGAGTGACAGCTAGGCTGGGTGAATGGGGGTTTGCTGCATAAAAGCAGGGCTTTGGGGACTGGAACTTTAGAAGTCGCCACAGGACCAAGAATCCGACGAGGGAAGAGCTGAGCCGACCTGCTTCGACGACACCACCCGGTGGAGCCCTGCTGAACCGTCTCACCACTGTTCCCGACGACCGAGGAGAACTCTTAACGGAGTGGCTCCTTCCCTTGACTGGTGGGGACAACCAGTTTTCGCCTTCTTTTCGCTTCTCGAGGTATCTCGTGGCCGCCTTGCCAGTGCCAAGCACTCCGGCAACCGGAACCCCACCACTTTTACCCCAACCACGAAAGTCGGTACAACCCTTTAACCGGAGGACTCCGCGGCTGGTTTCTTCCCGGGCAGTGCAACGACCTTCTTCTTCTGCTCTTCAGCGAGAACTTCTTCTCCCCTGACCGACGTCGAGCCTTGCTGCCACTGCCTGGAACAACTGCCACCGCTGGAGGATCCTTTCCACTTAAGGTACCGTGTTCCGCCTGGCTTCCCTTGCCACCGACTGTACGGGGTAGATTTAGCCCCCGGCTTTCGAACCTGGGAGTGCCTGGGACACCCTGGCTAAACTTTTTAAGCCACTCTAAACTCTTTCTAACTCTTTGCAAGACTTTGAATCCTTAACAACAGTGTGATCTTGGGCACATTTTCGCTCCGGCTACTCTAAGAGTGGGCCCTGCCTAGTGACTTTTGCTCACCTGTGACTTTGTGCTTCTTTGAGTCTATTGCAAGTGTTCTGGACCTTAGAGTGGTGTGTTTAACCCATTCCTGTTCTTTTTTTTACCCCTTTCTTGAACCTACTAGAGTGTCATCTAACGTTAAGCGCTCACCTCTGTTTTAATTATGTGGTGTTAACTTAGAGTTGTCTAGATAGGAGTAAGGGTTGGAACTGCTTTCATTATAACTGTGTTTGAAGTGTTTTTTACTATATTTTGCTAGGGTGATTTCAACTTATGTGTGTTTTATAAATAAATAACTATATACTTTTGAAACCAAGCTCTGGTCAGTGTTTGCTTGTGCTATTGTGTCTGAGTACATATTGTGTATACTTTGCATACTGCCTAACTCTTCTTGAGGGAAGTCTGACTGCTCAGCCACAGCTACCAGGTAAATCTGGGTGGTGCAGACTGCTACCAAGTGGGTTTACTGCTATACCTGTAGTCTTAAATCTTTTGCAGTGTTCCCCAAGGGAACTGCACAGGTTTCTGCCTAACACCTGCCTCCAGTTCCATGGTTTTGGCTGGCCCTGCCTCCAGTTCCATGGTTTTGGGAGGCGCTGCCTTCAGTTCCATGGTTTTGGCTGGCGCTGCCTTCAGTTCCATGGATTTGGCTGGCCCCGCCTCCAGTTCCATGGTTTTGGCTGGCCCTGCCTCCAGTTCCATGGTTTTGGCTGGCCCTGCCTCCAGTTCCATGGATACGGCTGGCCCTGCCTCCAGTTCCATGGTTTTGGCTGGCCCCGCCTCCAGTTCCATGGTTTTGGCTGGCCCCGCCTCCAATACCATGGTATTGGCTGGCCCCGCCTCCAATACCATGGTTTGGCTGGCCCCGCCTCCAATACCATGGTTTTGGCTGGCCCCGCCTCCAACACCAGGTTTTTGGCTGGCCCCGCCTCCAATATCACGGTTTTGGCTGGCCCCCGTCTTATACCATGGTTTTGCCTGGCCCTGCCTCCAGTTAGATGGTTTTGGCTGGCCCTGCCCCCAATACCATGGTTTTGGCTTGCCCCGCCTCCAATACCATGGTTTTGGCTGGCCTCGCCTCCAAGGTTTTGGCTGGCCCCGCCTCCAGTTACATGGTTTTGGCTTGCCCTGCCTCCAATACCATGGTTTTGGCTGGCCCCGCCTCCAATACCATGGTTTTGGCTGGTCCCTCCTCCAATACCATGGTTTTGGCTGGCCCCGCCTCCAATGCCATAGTTTTGGCTGGCCCCTCCTCCAATTCCATGGATACGGCTGGCCCCGCCTCCAGTTACAGGGTTTTGGCTGGCCCCGCCTCCCATACCATGGATACGGCTTGCCCCGCCTCCAGTTTCATGGTTTTGGCTGGCCCTACCTCCAATTTCATGGATACGGCTGGCCCTGCCTCCAGTTACATGGTTTTGGCTGGCCCTGCCTCCAATACCATGGTTTTGGCTGGCCCCACCTCCAATGTCATGGTTTTGGCTGGCCTGGCCTCCATTACAATGGTTTTGGCTGGTCCTGCCTCCAATACCATGGTTTTTTCTTTTCCCTCCTCCAATACCATGGTTTTGGCTGGCCCCACCTATAATGCCAGGGTTTTGGCTGGCCCCGCCTCCAATGCCATGGTTTTGGCTGGCCCCGCCTCCAGTTCCATGGTTTTGGCTGGCCCTGCCTCCAGTTCCATGGTTATGGCTGGCCCCGCCTCCAGTTCCATGGTTTTGGCTGGCCCCGCCTCCAATGTCATGGATTTGGCTGGACCCGCCTCCAATGTCATGGGTTTGGCTGGCCTCACCTCCAATGCCATGGTTTTGGCTGGCGCCGCCTCCAGTTCCATGGTTTTGGCGGGCCCGCCTCCAGTTTCATGGTTTTGGCTGGCCCCACCTCCACTACCATGGTTTTGGCTGGCCCCGCCTCTAATGTCATGGTTTTGCTGGCCCCGCCTCTAATTTCATGGTTTTGGCTAGCCCCGCTTCCAATGCCATGGTTTTGGCTTGCCCTGCCTCCAATACCATCGTTTTGGCTGGCGCCGCCTCCAATACCATGATTTTGGCTGGCGCCGCCTCCAATACCATGGTTTTGGCTGGCCCTGCCTCCAATACCATGGTTTTGGCTGGCCCCGCCTCCAGTTACATGGTTTTGGCTGGCCCCGCCTCCAATACCATGGATACGGCTTGCCCCGCCTCCAGTTACATGGTTTTGGCTGGCCCCGCCTCATACCATGGACACGGCTGGCCCAGCCTCCAGTTACATGGTTTTGGCTGGCCCCGCCTCCAATTCCATGGATACGGCTGGCCCCGCCTCCAGTTACATGGTTTTGGCTGGCCCCGCCTCCAATACCATGGATGCGGCTTACCCCGCCTCCAGTTACATGGTTTTGGCTGGTGCCACCTCCAGTTCCATGGTTTTGGCTGGCGCCGCCTCCAGTTCTATGGATTTGGCTGGCCCGCCTCCAGTTCCATGGTTTTGGCTGGCCCCGCCTCCAGTTCCATGGTTTTGGCTGGCCCCGCCTCCAGTTCCATGTTTTTGGCTGGCCCACCTCCAATGTCATGGATTTTGCTGGACCCGCCTCCAATGTCATGGTTTTGGCTGGCCCCGCCTGCTCTTGAACCTCGATTCCAACACTCCGTGTGTTCTCATTCTGCTCGATCTCTCCTCTGCCTTTGACACTGTCAGCCATGCCATCCTGCTCAACCGTCTCTGTGAAAACCTGGGTATCACTGGTCAGGCTCTGGCGTGGCTGACCTCTTTCCTTTCAAATCGACCCTCCCAGGTCCAACTGGGGTCCTTCCTCTCCGACATCTTTTTCTCCACCTGTGGTGTCCCCCAGGGATCTAATCTCTTTCCCTGGCTGTTCAACCAGTATCTGGCACTCCTTGCCCACCGCATCGCCGCTCTCTGCCCTAATTTCCAGTGCTATGCGGACGATACCCAGCTCATTTTCAGGCTACCCTCAGCCTCCCCCTCTCCTTCCCTCATCTCTGACTGTCTGCTATCCAGGAATGGTGTGCCGCCAATGACCTCTGCCTTAATGCCAGTAAGACTGAGATTCTACTCATCGGTACACCCACTCCCTCCTTCCCTGCAGCTCTCTGGCCTGCCTCCCTTGATCCCCTCCCTGCTCCTACCTGCAATGCAAAAAACCTTGGGGTCATCTTCGACTCCACACTCTCCTTCTCTCCTCATATTTCTGACGTCGCTAAGAAGTCACACTACCAGCTGCACCTCCTCAGAGGTATTCTTCCCTTCCTCTCCTTCCCCCAGAAGCTCACTGTCTCCCGAGCCCTGGTTCTCTCGAAGCTGGATTACTGTAACAGCCTCTATCTTAATCTGCCTGCCTCCACTCTCCGCCCTCTGCAACTCATCCAGAACAGAAATGCGAGACTTGTCCTTGGCCTCAAGCCCAGGGACCGTATCTCTCCAGGACTGAAATCTCTACACTGGCTCCCAGTGGCTGCGAGGATAAAGTTCAAAACCCTCTGCATTGTCCACAAGGCCTTCTGGGGCCTTGGTCCTAAATACCTTCAACTCTCTCTTCCCAAATATCTTCCTTCCCGAGCCCTTCGCTCATCCGCCTCCAACTCCCTCAGGGTCAGCCGCTTCTCGAAGCAACGAGCTGGGGGTAGATCTCTCTCCGCGGCAGGGGCCTCCCTCTGGAACAGCCTTCCTGCCTCCCTGAAACTTGAGGAGAACCATCTCCGGTTCTGGAAGCACCTCAAAACCTTCCGCTTTGCTTCTGCTTTCTCTCTCCCTCTCCCCTGCTGAACAGCTAATATTCTTCACTGAAACTGCACTGACTCTGCAACTGGACCACTCTTAACGGCCTCTGTCCTGGGCCCAGCCACTCTCCACTTGCACTTATGCCCTGGAACCCCTCTGCACTGCGGGACTGCCTCTGTATCCCTACAGCCCCCCCCCCTTTTCCAGCACTTGTTCTGCACTTACCTTGCACTTGCCACCAGCTGGCCCTATTTATTTATTACTTTACGCCACTTACCTTGTACTTGCACTTTTCCCCCTCCCCCACCCTGCACTTGCGCGATCTGAATGACACCTGGCCTAGTAGGATCGTTGTCTGTCTCCCCTTGTTCCTCCCCTCCCTGCCTCGTCGCGCCTTGAAACACCTGTGTATAGGCGCGTTACAAATGCCATATCATATCATATCATATCATATCATATCATATCATATCATATCAATACCATGGTTTTGGCTGTCCCCGCCTCCAATACTATGGTTTTGGCTGGCCCCGCCTCCAATACCATGGTTTTGGCTGGCCCTGCCTCCAGTTCCATGGTTTTGGCTGGCCCTGCCTCCAGTTCCATGGTTTTGGCTGGCGCCGCCTCCAGTTCCATGGTTTTGGCTGGCGCCGCCTCCAGTTCCATGGTTTTGGCTGGCCCCGCCTACAATACCATGGTTTTGGCTGGCCCCGCCTCTAATGCCATGGTTTTGGCTGGCCCCGCTTCCAATGCCATGGTTTTGGCTGGCCCTGCCTCTAATGTCATGGATTTGGCTGGCCCCTCCTCCAATTCCATGGATACGGCTGGCCCTGCCTCCAGTTACATGGTTTTGGCTGGCCCCGCCTCCAATACCATGGTTTTGGCTGGCGCCGCCTCCAGTTAAATAGTTTTGGCTGGCCCGCCTCCCAATTCCATGGTTTTGGCTGGCCCTGCCTCCATTTCCATGGTTTTTGCTGGCCCCGACTCCAATACCATGGTTTTGGCTGGCCCCACCTCCAGTTCCATGGTTTTGGCTTGCCTCGCCTCCAGTTCCATGGTTTTGGATGGCCCTGACTCCTATACCATGGCTTTGGCTGGCCCCGCCTCCAATACCATGGATTTGGCTGGCCCAGCCTCCAATGTCATGGATTTGCCTGGCTCTGCCTCCAATGTCATGGATTTCACTGGCCCCGCCTCCAATACCATGGTTTTGACTGGCCCTGCCTCCAATACCATGGTTTTGGCTGGCCCCGCCTCCAATATCATGGTTTTGGCTGGCACTGCCTCCAGTTCCATGGTTTTGGCTGGCCCCGCATCCAATTCCATGGTTTTGGCTGGCACTGCCTCCAGTTCAATGGTTTTGGATGGCCCCGCCTCCAAAACCATGGATACGGCTGGCCCCTCCTCCAATTCCATGGATACGGCTGGCCCAGCCTCCAGTTACATGGTTTTGGCTGGCCACGCCTCCAATACCCTGGTTTTGGCTGGCCCCGCTTCCAATACCATGGTTTTGGCTGGCCCTGCCTCCAATGTCATGGTTTTGGCTGGCCCCGCCTCCAATACCATGGTTTTGGCTGGCCCCGCCTCCAAAGTCATGGTTTTGGTTGGCCCTGCCTCCAATACCATGGTTTTGTTTGGCCCTGCCTCCAATGTCATGGTTTTGGCTGGCCCCGCCTCCAGTTCCAACTTTTGGCTGGCACTGCCTCCAGTTCCATGGTTATGGCTGGCTCTGCCTCCAGTTCCATGGTTTTGGCTGGCGCCGCCTCCAGTTACATGGTTTTGGCTGGCCCCATCTCCAGTTCAATGGTTTTGGATGGCCCCTCCTCCAAAATCATGGATACGGCTGGCCCTGCTTCCAGTTCCATGGTTTTAGCTGGCCCCACATCCAATTCCATGGATACGGCTGCCTCCGCCTCCAGTTACATGGTTTTGGCTGGCCCTGCCTCCAAGGTTTTGGCTGGCCCCGTCTCCAATACCATGGTTTTGGCTGGCCCCGCCTCCAGTTCCATGGATACAGCTGGCTCTGCCTCCAGTTCCATGGATACGGCTGGCTCCGCCTCCAGTTCCATGGTTTTGGCGGCCCTGCCTCCAGTTCCATGGTTTTGGCTGGCGCTGCCTTCAGTTCCATGGTTTTGGCTGGCCCTGCCTCCAATACCATGGTTTTGGCTGGCCGCGCCTCCAATGCCATGGTTTTGGCGGCCCTGCCTCCAGTTCCATGGTTTTGGCTGGCCCTGCCTCTAGTTCCATGGTTTTGGCAGGCGCTGCCTTCAGTTCCATGGTTTTGGCTGGCGCTGCCTTCAGTTCCATGGATTTGGCTGGCCCCGCCTCCAGTTCCATGGTTTTGGCTGTCCCTGCCTCCAGTTCCATGGTTTTGGCTGGCCCTGCCTCCAGTTCCATGGATACGGCTGGCCCTGCCTCCAGTTCCATGGTTTTGGCTGGCCCCGCCTCCAGTTCCATGGTTTTGGCTGGCCCCGCCTCCAATTCCATGGTATTGGCTGGCCCCGCCTCCAATACCATGGTTTGGCTGGCCCCGCCTCCAATACCATGGTTTTGGCTGGCCCCACCTCCAACACCATGGTTTTGGCTGGCCCCGCCTCCAATACCACGGTTTTGGCTGGCCCCCGTCTTATACCATGGTTTTGCCTGGCCCTGCCTCCAGTTAGATGGTTTTGGCTGGCCCTGCCCCCAATACCATGGTTTTGGCTTGCCCCGCCTCCAATACCATGGTTTTGGCTGGCCCCGCCTCCAAGGTTTTGGCTGGCCCCGCCTCCAGTTACATGGTTTTGGCTTGCCCTGCCTCCAATACCATGGTTTTGGCTGGCCCCGCCTCCAATACCATGGTTTTGGCTGGCCCCGCCTCCAATACCATGGTTTTGGCTGGTCCCTCCTCCAATACCATGGTTTTGGCTGGCCCCGCCTCCAATGCCATAGTTTTGGCTGGCCCCTCCTCCAATTCCATGGATACGGCTGGCCCCGCCTCCAGTTACAGGGTTTTGGCTTGCCCCGCCTCCAATACCATGGTTTTGGCTGGCGCCGCCTCCAATACCATGGTTTTGGCTGGCCCCGCCTCCAATACCATGGTTTTGGCTGGCCCCGCCTCCAGTTACATGGTTTTGGCTGGCCCCGCCTCCCATACCATGGATACGGCTTGCCCCGCCTCCAGTTTCATGGTTTTGGCTGGCCCTACCTCCAATTTCATTGATACGGCTGGCCCTGCCTCCAGTTACATGGTTTTGGCTGGCCCTGCCTCCAATACCATGGTTTTGGCTGGCCCCACCTCCAATGTCATGGTTTTGGCTGGCCTGGCCTCCATTACAATGGTTTTGGCTGGTCCTGCCTCCAATACCATGGTTTTGGCTTTTCCCTCCTCCAATACCATGGTTTTGGCTGGCCCCACCTATAATGCCAGGGTTTTGGCTGGCCCCGCCTCCAATGCCATGGTATTGGCTGGCCCCGCCTCCAGTTCCATGGTTTTGGCTGGCCCCGCCTCCAGTTCCATGGTTATGGCTGGCCCCGCCTCCAGTTCCATGGTTTTGGCTGGCCCCGCCTCCAATGTCATGGATTTGGCTGGACCCGCCTCCAATGTCATGGGTTTGGCTGGCCCCGCCTCCAATGTCATGGTTTTGGCTGGACCCGCCTCCAATACCATGGTTTTGGATGGCCCTGCCTCCAGTTCCATGGTTTTGGCTGGCGCTGCCTTCAGTTCCATGGTTTTGGCTGGCCCTGCCTCCAATACCATGGTTTTGGCTGGCCGTGCCTCCAATGCCATGGTTTTGGCGGCCCTGCCTCCAGTTCCATGGTTTTGGCTGGCCCTGCCTCCAGTTCCATGGTTTTGGCAGGCGCTGCCTTCAGTTCCATGGTTTTGGCTGGCGCTGCCTTCAGTTCCATGGATTTGGCTGGCCCCGCCTCCAGTTCCATGGTTTTGGCTGGCCCTACCTCCAGTTCCATGGTTTTGGCTGGCCCTGCCTCCAGTTCCATGGATACGGCTGGCCCTGCCTCCAGTTCCATGGTTTTGGCTGGCCCCGCCTCCAGTTCCATGGTTTTGGCTGGCCCCGCCTCCAATACCATGGTTTTGGCTGGCCCCGCCTCCAATACCATGGTTTGGCTGGCCCCGCCTCCAATACCATGGTTTTGGCTGGCCCCGCCTCCAACACCATGGTTTTGGCTGGCCCCGCCTCCAATACCACGGTTTTGGCTGGCCCCCGTCTTATACCATGGTTTTGCCTGGCCCTGCCTCCAGTTAGATGGTTTTGGCTAGCCCTGCCCCCAATACCATGGTTTTGGCTTGCCCCGCCTCCAATACCATGGTTTTGGCTGGCCCCGCCTCCAAGGTTTTGGCTGGCCCCGCCTCCAGTTACATGGTTTTGGCTTGCCCTGCCTCCAATACCATGGTTTTGGCTGGCCCCGCCTCCAATACCATGGTTTTGCCTGGCCCCGCCTCCAATACCATGGTTTTGGCTGGTCCCTCCTCCAATACCATGGTTTTGGCTGGCCCCGCCTCCAATGCCATAGTTTTGGCTGGCCCCTCCTCCAATTCCATGGATACGGCTGGCTCCGCCTCCAGTTACAGGGTTTTGGCTTGCCCCGCCTCCAATACCATGGTTTTGGCTGGCACAGCCTCCAATACCATGGTTTTGGCTGGCCCCGCCTCCAATACCATGGTTTTGGCTGGCCCCGCCTCCAGTTACATGGTTTTGGCTGGCCCCGCCTCCCATAGCATGGATATGGCTTGCCCCGCCTCCAGTTTCATGGTTTTGGCTGGCCCCACCTCCAATTTCATGGATACGGCTGGCCCTGCCTCCAGTTACATGGTTTTGGCTGGCCCTGCCTCCAATACCATGGTTTTGGCTGGCCCCACCTCCAATGTCATGGTTTTGGCTGGCCTGGCCTCCATTACAATGGTTTTGGCTGGTCCTGCCTCCAATACCATGGTTTTGGCTTTTCCCTCCTCCAATACCATGGTTTTGGCTGGCCCCACCTATAATGCCAGGGTTTTGGCTGGCCCCGCCTCCAATGCCATGGTTTTGGCTGGCCCCGCCTCCAGTTCCATGGTTTTGGCTGGCCCCGCCTCCAGTTCCATGGTTTTGGCTAGCCCCGCCTCCAGTTCCATGGTTATGGCTGGCCCCGCCTCCAGTTCCATGGTTTTGGCTGGCCCCGCCTCCAATGTCATGGATTTGGCTGGACCCGCCTCCAATGTCATGGGTTTGGCTGGCCCCGCCTCCAATGTCATGGTTTTGGCTGGACCCGCCTCCAATACCATGGTTTTGGATGGCCCTGCCTCCAGTTCCATGGTTTTGGCTGGTGCTGCCTCCAGTTCCATGGTTTTGGCTGGTGCCGCCTTCAGTTCCATGGTTTTGGCTGGTGCCGCCTCCAGTTCCATGGTTTTGGCGGGTGCCGCCTCCAGTTCCATGGTTTTGGCTGGCGCCGCCTCCGGTTCCATGGTTTTGGCTGGCGCCGCCTCCAGTTCCATGGTTTTGGTTGGCGCTGCCTCCAGTTCCATGGTTTTGGCTGGCGCCGCCTCCAGTTCCATGGTTTTGGCGGGCCCGCCACCAGTTTCATGGTTTTGGCTGGCCCCGCCTCTAATGTCATGGTTTTGGCTGGCCCCGCCTCTAATATCATGGTTTTGGCCTGCCCCGCTTCCAATGCCATGGTTTTGGCTTGCCCTGCCTCCAATACCATGGTTTTGGCTGGCGCCGTTCCAATACCATGGTTTTGGCTGGCCCTGCCTCCAATACCATGGTTTTGGCTGGCCCCGCCTCCAGTTACATGGTTTTGGCTGGCCCCGCCTCCAATACCATGGATACGGCTTGCCCCGCCTCCAGTTCCATGGTTTTGGCTGGCCCCGCCTCCAGTTCCATGGTTTTGGCTGGCGCGCCTCCAATACCATGGTTTTGGCTGGCCCCGCCTCCAATACCATGGTTTGGCTGGCCCTGCCTCCAATACCATGGTTTGGCTGGCCCCGCCTCCAATACCATGGTTTTGGCTGGCCCCGCCTCCAATACCACGGTTTTGGCTGGCCCCCGTCTTATACCATGGTTTTGCCTGGCCCTGCCTCCAATACCATGGTTTTGGCTTGCCCCGCCTCCAATACCATGGTTTTGGCTGGCCCCGCCTCCAAGGTTTTGGCTGGCCCCACCTCCAGTTACATGGTTTTGGCTGGCCCTGCCTCCAATACCATGGTTTTGGCTGGCCCCCTCCTCCAATACCATGGTTTTGGCTGGTCCCTCCTCCAATACCATGGTTTTGGCAGGTCCCACCTATAATGCCAGGGTTTTTTTCTGGCCCCGCCTCCAATGCCATAGTTTTGGCTGGCCCCTCCTCCAATTCCATGGATACGGCTGGCCCCGCCCCAGTTACAAGGTTTTGGCTTGCCCCACCTCCAATTTCGTGGATACGGCTGGCCCTGCCTCCAGTTACATGGTTTTGGCTGGCTCTGCCTCCAATACCATGGTTTTGCCTGGCCCCGCCTCCAATGTCATGGTTTTGGCTGGCCTGGCCTCCATTACAATGGTTTTGGCTGGTCCTGCCTCCAATACCATGGTTTTGGCTGGTCCCTCCTCCAATACCATGGTTTTGGCTGGCCCCACCTATAATGCCAGGGTTTTGGCTGGCCCCGCCTCCAATGCCATGGTTTTGGCTGGCCCCGCCTCCAGTTCCATGGTTTTGGCTGGCCCCGCCTCCAGTTCCATGGTTTTGGCTAGCACCGCCTCCAGTTCCATGGTTATGGCTGGCCCCGCCTCCAGTTCCCTGGTTTTGGCTGGCCCTGCCTCCAATGTCATGGATTTGGCAGGCCCCGCCTCCAATGTCATGGTTTTGGCTGGCCCCGCCTCCAATACCATGGTTTTGGATGGCCCTGCCTCCAGTTCCATGGTTTTGGCTGGCGCTGCCTCCAGTTCCATGGTTTTGGCTGGTGCCGCCTTCAGTTCCATGGTTTTGGCTGATGCAGCCTCCAGTTCCATGGTTTTGGCTGGTGCCGCCTCCAGTTCCATGGTTTTGGCTGGCGCCGCCTCCAGTTCCATGGTTTTGGCTGGCGCCGCCTCCAGTTCCATGGTTTTGGCTGGCGCTGCCTCGAGTTCCATGGTTTTGGCTGGCGCCGCCTCCAGTTCCATGGTTTTGGCGGGCCTGCCTCCAGTTTCATGGTTTTGGCTGGCCCCGCCTCTAATGTCATGGTTTTGGCTGGCCCCGCCTCTAATGTCATGGTTTTGGCTGGCCCTGCCTCCAATACCATGGTTTTGGCTGGCCCCGCCTCCAGTTACATGGTTTTGGCTGGCCCCGCCTCCAATACCATGGATACGGCTTGCCCCGCCTCCAGTTACATGGTTTTGGCTGGCCCCGCCTCATACCATGGACACGGCTGGCCCCGCCTCCAGGTACATGGTTTTGGCTGGCCCCGCCTCCAATTCCATGGATACGGCTGGCCCTGCCTCCAGTTACATGGTTTTGGCTGGCCCCGCCTCCAATACCATGGTTTTGGCTGGCGCCGCCTCCAGTTCCATGGTTTTGGCTGGCCCGCCTCCCAATTCCATGGTTTTGGCTGGCCCTACCTCCAGTTCCATTGTTTTGGCTGGCCCCGACTCCAATACCATGGTTTTGGCTGGCCCCGGCTCCAATACCATGGTTTTGGCTGGCCCCGCCTCCAGTTCCATGGTTTTGGCTGGCCCTGACTCCAATACCATGGTTTTGCCTGGCCCTGCCTCCAATGTCATGGATTTCACTGGCCCCACCTCCAATACCATGGTTTTGGCTGGCCCTGCCTCCAATACCATGGTTTTGGCTGGCCCCGCCTCCAATATCATGGTTTTGGCTGGCACTGCCTCCAGTTCCATTGTTTTGGCTGGCCCCGCATCCAATTCCATGGTTTTGGCTGGCCCCGCCTCCAGTTCCATGGTTTTGGCTAGCCCCGCCTCCAGTTCCATGGTTATGGCTGGCCCCGCCTCCAGTTCCATGGTTTTGGCTGGCCCTGCCTCCAATGTCATGGATTTGGCAGGCCCCGCCTCCAATGTCATGGTTTTGGCTGGCCCCGCCTCCAATACCATGGTTTTGGATGGCCCTGCCTCCAGTTCCATGGTTTTGGCTGGCGCTGCCTCCAGTTCCATGGTTTTGGCTGGTGCCGCCTTCAGTTCCATGGTTTTGGCTGATGCAGCCTCCAGTTCCCTGGTTTTGGCTGGTGCCGCCTCCAGTTCCATGGTTTTGGCTGGCGCCGCCTCCAGTTCCATGGTTTTGGCTGGCGCCGCCTCCAGTTCCATGGTTTTGGCTGGCGCTGCCTCGAGTTCCATGGTTTTGGCTGGTGCCGCCTCCAGTTCCATGGTTTTGGCGGGCCTGCCTCCAGTTTCATGGTTTTGGCTGGCCCCGCCTCTAATGTCATGGTTTTGGCTGGCCCCGCCTCTAATGTCATGGTTTTGGCTGGCCCTGCCTCCAATACCATGGTTTTGGCTGGCCCTGCCTCCAGTTACATGGTTTTGGCTGGCCCCGCCTCCAATACCATGGATACGGCTTGCCCCGCCTCCAGTTACATGGTTTTGGCTGGCCCCGCCTCATACCATGGACACGGCTGGCCCCGCCTCCAGGTACATGGTTTTGGCTGGCCCCGCCTCCAATTCCATGGATACGGCTGGCCCCGCCTCCAGTTACATGGTTTTGGCTGGCCCCGCCTCCAATACCATGGTTTTGGCTGGCGCCGCCTCCAGTTCCATGGTTTTGGCTGGCCCGCCTCCCAATTCCATGGTTTTGGCTGGCCCTACCTCCAGTTCCATTGTTTTGGCTGGCCCCGACTCCAATACCATGGTTTTGGCTGGCCCCGACTCCAATACCATGGTTTTGGCTGGCCCCGCCTCCAGTTCCATGGTTTTGGCTGGCCCTGACTCCAATACCATGGTTTTGCCTGGCCCTGCCTCCAATGTCATGGATTTCACTGGCCCCACCTCCAATACCATGGTTTTGGCTGGCCCTGCCTCCAATACCATGGTTTTGGCTGGCCCCGCCTCCAATATCATGGTTTTGGCTGGCACTGCCTCCAGTTCCATTGTTTTGGCTGGCCCCGCATCCAATTCCATGGTTTTGGCTGGCACTGCCTCCAGTTCAATGGTTTTGGATGGCCCCGCCTCCAAAACCATGGATACGGCTGGCCCAACCTCCAGTTACATGGTTTTGGCTGGCCCGCCGCTTATACCATGGATACGGCTGGCCCCACCTCCAGTCACATGATTTTGGCTGGCCCCTCCTCCAATTCCATGGATACGGCTGGCCCAGCCTCCAGTTACATGGTTTTGGCTGGCCACGCCTCCAAAACCCTGGTTTTGGCTGGCCCCGCTTCCAATACCATGGTTTTGGCTGGCCCTGCCTCCAATGTCATGGTTTTGGTTGGCCCTGCCTCCAATGTCATGGTTTTGGCTGGCCCCGCCTCCAGTTCCATGGTTATGGCTGGCGCTGCCTCCAGTTCCATGGTTTTGGCTGGCGCCGCCTCCAGTTACATGGTTTTGGCTGGCCCCGTCTCCAGTTCAATGGTTTTGGATGGCCCCTCCTCCAAAATCATGGATACGGCTGGCCCTGCTTCCAGTTCCATGTTTTTAGCTGGCCCCACATCCAATTCCATGGATACGGATGCCTCCGCCTCCAGTTACATGGTTTTGCCTGGCCTTGCCTCCAAGGTTTTGGATGGCCCCGCCTCCAATACCATGGTTTTGGCTGGCCCCGCCTCCAGTTCCATGGATACGGCTGGCTCTGCCTCCAGTTCCATGGATACGGCTGGCTCCGCCTCCAGTTCCATGGTTTTGGCGGCCCTGCCTCCAGTTCCATGGTTTTGGCTGGCGCTGCCTTCAGTTCCATGGTTTTGGCTGGCCCCGCCTCCAATACCATGGTTTTGGCTGGCCGCGCCTCCAATGCCATGGTTTTGGCGGCCCTGCCTCCAGTTCCATGGTTTTGGCTGGCCCTGCCTCCAGTTCCATGGTTTTGGCTGGCGCTGCCTTCAGTTCCATGGTTTTGGCTGGCCCCGCCTCCAGTTCCATGGTTTTGGCTGGCCCTGCCTCCAGTTCCATGGTTTTGGCTGGCCCTGCCTCCAGTTCCATGGATACGGCTGGCCCTGCCTCCAGTTCCATGGTTTTGGCTGGCCCCACCTCCAGTTCCATGGTTTTGGCTGGCCCCGCCTCCAATACCATGGTTTTGGCTGGCCCCGCCTCCAATACCATGGTTTTGGCTGGCCCCCGTTTTATACCATGGTTTTGCCTGACCCTGGCTCCAGTTAGATGGTTTTGGCTGGCCCTGCCCCCAATACCATGGTTTTGGCTTGCCCCGCCTCCAATACCATGCTTTTGGCTGACCCCGCCTCTAAGGTTTTGGCTGGCCCCGCCTCCAGTTACATGGTTTTGGCTTGCCCTGCATCCAATACCATGGTTTTGGCTGGCCCCGCCTCCAATACCATGGTTTTGGCTGGTCCCTCCTCCAATACCATGGATTTGGCAATTCCCACCTATAATGCCAGGGTTTTGGCTGGCCCCGCCTCCAATGCCATAGTTTTGGCGGGCCCCTCCTCCAATTCCATGGATACGGCTGGCCCCGCCTCCAGTTACAGGGTTTTGGCTTGCCCTGTCTCCAATACCATGGTTTTGGCTGGCGCCGCCTCCAATACCATGGTTTTGGCTGGCCCCGCCTCCAATACCATGGTTTTGGCTGGCCCCGCCTCCCATACCATGGATACGGCTTGCCCCGCCTCAATTACAATGGTTTTGGCTGGTCCTGCCTCCAATACCATGGTTTTGGCTGGTCCCTCCTCCAATACCATGGTTTTGGCTGGCCCCACCTATAATGCCAGGGTTTTGGCTGGCCCCGCCTCCAGTTCCATGGTTTTGGCTGGCCCCGCCTCCAGTTCCATGGTTTTGGCTGGCCCCGCCTCCAATGTCATGGATTTGGCTGGACCCACCTCCAATGTCATGGGTTTGGCTGGCCCCGCCTCCAATGTCATGGTTTTGGCTGGCCCCGCCTCCAATACCATGGTTTTGGATGGCCCTGCCTCCAGTTCCATGGTTTTGGCTGGCGCTGCCTCCAGTTCCATGGTTTTGGCTGGTGTCGCCTTCAGTTCCATGGTTTTGGCTGGTGCCGCCTCCAGTTCCATGGTTTTGGCTGGTACCGCCTCCAGTTCCATGGTTTTGGCTGGTGCCGCCTCCAGTTCCATGGTTTTGGCTGGCGCTGCCTCCAGTTCCATGGTTTTGGCTGGCGCCGCCTCCAGTTCCATGGTTTTGGCGGGCCCGCCTCCAGTTTCATGGTTTTGGCTGGCCCCGCCTCCACTACCATGGTTTTGGCTGGCCCCGCCTCTAATGTCATGGTTTTGCTGGCCCCGCCTCTAATTTCATGGTTTTGGCTGGCCCCGCTTCCAATGCCATGGTTTTGGCTTGCCCTGCCTCCAATACCATGGTTTTGGCTGGCGCCGCCTCCAATACCATGATTTTGGCTGGCGCCGCCTCCAATACCATGGTTTTGGCTGGCCCTGCCTCCAATACCATGGTTTTGGCTAGCCCCGCCTCCAGTTACATGGTTTTGGCTGGCCCCGCCTCCAATACCATGGATACGGCTTGCCCCGCCTCCAGTTACATGGTTTTGGCCGGCCCCGCCTCATACCATGGACACGGCTGGCCCAGCCTCCAGTTACATGGTTTTGGCTGGCCCCGCCTCCAATACCATGGTTTTGGATGGCCCTGCCTCCAGTTCCATGGTTTTGGCTGGCGCTGCCTCCAGTTCCATGGTTTTGGCTGGTGCCGCCTTCAGTTCCATGGTTTTGGCTGATGCAGCCTCCAGTTCCATGGTTTTGGCTGGTGCCGCCTCCAGTTCCATGGTTTTGGCTGGCGCCGCCTCCAGTTCCATGGTTTTGGCTGGCGCCGCCTCCAATGCCATAGTTTTGGCTGGCCCCTCCTCCAATTCCATGGATACGGCTGGCCCCGCCCCAGTTACAAGGTTTTGGCTTTACCCCACCTCCAATTTCGTGGATACGGCTGGCCCTGCCTCCAGTTACATGGTTTTGGCTGGCTCTGCCTCCAATACCATGGTTTTGCCTGGCCCCGCCTCCAATGTCATGGTTTTAGCTGGCCTGGCCTCCATTACAATGGTTTTGGCTGGTCCTGCCTCCAATACCATGGTTTTGGCTGGTCCCTCCTCCAATACCATGGTTTTGGCTGGCCCCACCTATAATGCCAGGGTTTTGGCTGGCCCCGCCTCCAATGCCATGGTTTTGGCTGGCCCCGCCTCCAGTTCCATGGTTTTGGCTGGTGCCGCCTTCAGTTCCATGGTTTTGGCTGATGCAGCCTCCAGTTCCATGGTTTTGGCTGGTGCCGCCTCCAGTTCCATGGTTTTGGCTGGCGCCGCCTCCAGTTCCATGGTTTTGGCTGGCGCCGCCTCCAGTTCCATGGTTTTGGCTGGCGTTGCCTCGAGTTCCATGGTTTTGGCTGGCGCCGCCTCCAGTTCCATGGTTTTGGCGGGCCTGCCTCCAGTTTCATGGTTTTGGCTGGCCCCGCCTCTAATGTCATGGTTTTGGCTGGCCCCGCCTCTAATGTCATGGTTTTGGCTGGCCCTGCCTCTAATGTCATGGTTTTGGCTGGCCCCGCCTCCAATACCATGGTTTTGGCTGGCCCCGCCTCCAGTTACATGGTTTTGGCTGGCCCCGCCTCCAATACCATGGATACGGCTTGCCCCGCCTCCAGTTACATGGTTTTGGCTGGCCCCGCCTCATACCATGGACACGGCTGGCCCCGCCTCCAGGTACATGGTTTTGGCTGGCCCCGCCTCAAATTCCATGGATACGGCTGGCCCCGCCTCCAGTTACATGGTTTTGGCTGGCCCTGCCTCCAATACCATGGATACGGCTTACCCCGCCTCCAGTTACATGGTTTTGGCTGGTGCCACCTCCAATTCCCTGGTTTTGGCTGGTGCCGCCTCCAGTTCCATGGTTTTGGCTGGCGCTGCCTCCAGTTCCATGGTTTTGGCTGGCGCTGCCTCCAGTTCCATGGCTTTGGCTGGCCTGCCTCCAGTTCCATGGTTTTGGCTGGCCCCGCCTCCACTACCATGGTTTTGGCTGGCCCCACCTCTAATGCCATGGTTTTGGCTGGCCCCGCTTCCAATGCCATGGTTTTGGCTGGCCCTGCCTCCAGTTACATGGTTTTGGCTGGCCCCGCCTACAATACCATGGATACGACTTGCCCTGCCTCCAGTTCCATGGTTTTGGCTGGCGCTGCCTCCAGTTCCATGGTTTTGGCTGGCGCTGCCTCCAGTTCCATGGTTTTGGCGGGCCCGCCTCCAGTTACATTGTTTTGGCTGGCCCGCCTCCAATACCATGGATACGGCTTGCCCCGCCTCCAGTTCCATGGTTTTGGCTGGCGCTGCCTCCAGTTCCATGGTTTTGGCTGGCGCCGCCTCCACTTCCATGGTTTTGGCGGGCCCCGCCTCCAATACCATGGTTTTGGCTGGCCCTGCTTCCATTTCCATTGTTTTGGCTGGCACCGCCTCCATTTCCATGGTTTTGGCTGGCCCGGCATCCAAATCCATGGTTTTGGCTGGCACCGCCTCCAGTTCAATGGTTTTGGATGGCCCCGCCTCCAATGTCATGGATTTCGCTGGCCCAGCCTCCAATACCATGGTTTTGGCTGGCCCCGCCTCCAATACCATGGTTTTGGCTGGCCCTGCTTCCATTTCCATTGTTTTGGCTGGCACCGCCTCCAATTCCATGGTTTTGGCTGGCCCCGCATCCAAATCCATGGTTTTGGCTGGCACCGCCTCCAGTTCAATGGTTTTGGATGGCCCCGCCTCCAAAACCATGGATACGGCTGGCCCAGCCTCCAGTTACATTGTTTTGGCTGGCCCCGCCTCTTATACCATGGATACGACTGGCCCCGCCTCCAGTCACATGGTTTTGGCTGGCCCCTCCTCCAATTCCATGGATACGGCTGGCCCAGCCTCCAGTTCCATGGTTTTGGCTGGCATCGCCTCCAGTTCCATGGTTTTGACTGGTGCCGCCTCCAGTTCCATGGTTTTGGCGCCCCGCCTCCAGTTCCATGGTTTTGGCTGGCCCCGCCTCCACTACCATGGTTTTGGCTGGCCCCGCCTCTAATGTCATGGTTTTGGCTGGCCCCGCCTCTAATGTCATGGTTTTGGCTGGCCCCGCTTCCAATGCCATGGTTTTGGCTTGCCCCGCATCCAAATCCATGGTTTTGGCTGGCACCGCCTCCAGTTCAATGGTTTTGGATGGCCCCGCCTCCAAAACCATGGATACGGCTGGCCCAGCCTCCAGTTACATTGTTTTGGCTGGCCCTGCCTCTTATACCATGGATACGACTGGCCCCGCCTCCAGTCACATGGTTTTGGCTGGCCCCTCCTCCAATTCCATGGATACGGCTGGCCCAGCCTCCAGTTCCATGGTTTTGGCTGGCGCCGCCTCCAGTTCCATGGTTTTGACTGGTGCCGCCTCCAGTTCCATGGTTTTGGCGCCCCGCCTCCAGTTCCATGGTTTTGGCTGGCCCCGCCTCCACTACCATGGTTTTGGCTGGCCCCGCCTCTAATGTCATGGTTTTGGCTGGCCCCGCCTCTAATGTCATGGTTTTGGCTGGCCCCGCCTCTAATGTCATGGTTTTGGCTGGCCCCGCTTCCAATGCCATGGTTTTGGCTTGCCCCGCATCCAAATCCATGGTTTTGGCTGGCACCGCCTCCAGTTCAATGGTTTTGGATGGCCCCGCCTCCAAAACCATGGATACGGCTGGCCCAGCCTCCAGTTACATTGTTTTGGCTGGCCCTGCCTCTTATACCATGGATACGACTGGCCCCGCCTCCAGTCACATGGTTTTGGCTGGCCCCTGCTCCAATTCCATGGATACGGCTGGCCCAGCCTCCAGTTCCATGGTTTTGGCTGGCGCCGCCTCCAGTTCCATGGTTTTGACTGGTGCCGCCTCCAGTTCCATGGTTTTGGCGCCCCGCCTCCAGTTCCATGGTTTTGGCTGGCCCCGCCTCCACTACCATGGTTTTGGCTGGCCCCGCCTCTAATGTCATGGTTTTGGCTGGCCCCGCCTCTAATGTCATGGTTTTGGCTGGCCCCGCTTCCAATGCCATGGTTTTGGCTTGCCCTGCCTCCAATACCATGGTTTTGGCTGGCACCGCCTCCAATACCATGATTTTGCCTGGCGCTGCCTCCAATACCATGGTTTTGGCTGGCCCCACCTCCAATACCATGGTTTTGGCTGGCCCCGCCTCCAGTTACATGGTTTTGGCTGGCCCTGCCTCCAATACCATGGATACGGCTTGCCCCGCCTCCAGTTACATGGTTTTGGCTGGCCCCGCCTCATACCATAGACACGGCTGGCCCCGCCTCCAGTTACATGGTTTTGGCTGGCCCCGCCTACAATACCATGGATATGACTTGCCCTGCCTCCAGTTCCATGGTTTTGGCTGGCGCTGCCTCCAGTTCCATGGTTTTGGCTGGCGCTGCCTCCAGTTCCATGGTTTTGGCGGGCCCGCCTCCAGTTACATGGTTTTGGCTGGCCCGCCTCCAATACCATGGATACGGCTTGCCCCGCCTCCAGTTCCATGGTTTTGCCTGGCGCTGCCTCCAGTTCCATGGTTTTGGCTGGCGCTGCCTCCAGTTCCATGGTTTTGGCTGGCGCCGCCTCCACTTCCATGGTTTTGGCGGGCCCGCCTCCAATGTCATGGATTTCGCTGGCCCCGCCTCCAATACCATGGTTTTGGCTGGCCCTGCCTCCAATACCATGGTTTTGGCTGGCCCTGCTTCCAGTTCCATGGTTTTGACTGGTGCCGCCTCCAGTTCCATGGTTTTGGCTGGCCCCGCCTCCACTACCATGGTTTTGGCTGGCCCCGCCTCTAATGTCATGGTTTTGGCTGGCCCCGCCTCTAATGTCATGGTTTTGGCTGGCCCCGCTTCCAATGCCATGGTTTTGGCTTGCCCTGCCTCCAATACCATGGTTTTGGATGGCACCGCCTCCAATACCATGATTTTGCCTGGCGCCGCCTCCAATACCATGGTTTTGGCTGGCCCCGCCTCCAGTTACATGGTTTTGGCTGGCCCTGCCTCCAATATCATGGATACGGCTTGCCCCGCCTCCAGTTACATGGTTTTGGCTGGCCCCGCCTCATACCATAGACACGGCTGGCCCCGCCTCCAGTTACATGGTTTTGGCTGGCCCCGCCTCCAATACCATGGATACGGCTTGCCCCGCCTTCAGGTACATGGTTTTGGCTGGTGCCACCTCCAGTTCCATGGTTTTGGCTGGTGCCGCCTCCAGTTCCATGGTTTTGGCTGGCGCCGCCTCCACTTCCATGGTTTTGGCGGGCCCGCCTCCAGTTCCATGGTTTTGGCTGGCCCCGCCTCCACTACCATGGTTTTGGCTGGCCCCACCTCTAATGCCATGGTTTTGGGTGGCCCCGCTTCCAATGCCATGGTTTTGGCTGGCCCTGCCTCCAGTTACATGGTTTTGGCTGGCCCTGCCTCCAATACCATGGATATGGCTTTCCCCGCCTCCAGTTCCATGGTTTTGGCTGGCGCTGCCTCCAGTTCCATGGTTTTGGCTGGCGCTGCCTCCAGTTCCATGGTTTTGGCTGGCGCCGCCTCCACTTCCATGGTTTTGGCTGGCCCCGCCTCAAATAGGATAGCTCAGCGGCAGCGTGCATGTCTTGGAAGCAAGACGACATGAAGCAACAACAGGTTCGATCCCCGGGTCCGCGCTTAGAAACCTCTGGGTGTTTAAGCGCGTTAAAAATACGTAACTAAAACAGAAAAAAAAGAACACAATTACGCAACTAAGAAAAACAAACAATTCCTGTAACAGCGCCTCGATGCCTGCGGGCTGTGTGAGCGCTTTATAAATGTAAAAATAAAATAAATAAAAAAATACCATGGATACGGCTGGCCCTGCCTCCAGTTCCATGGTTTTGGCTGGCGCCGCCTCCACTTCCATGGTTTTGGCGGGCCCGCCTCCATTGTCATGGATTTCGCTGGCCCCGCCTCCAATACCATGGTTTTGGCTGGCCCCGCCTCCAATACCATGGTTTTGGCTGGCCCTGCTTCCAGTTCCATTGTTTTGGCTGGCACCGCCTCCAGTTCCATGGTTTTGGCTGGCCCCGCATCCAATTCCATGGTTTTGGCTGGCACCGCCTCCAGTTCAATGGTTTTGGATGACCCCGCCTCCAAAACCATGGATACGGCTGGCCCAGCCGCCAGTTACATGGTTTTGGCTGGCCCCGCCTCTTATACCATGGATACGACTGGCTCCGCCTCCAGTCACATGGTTTTGGCTGGCCCCTCCTCCAATTCCATGGATACGGCTGGCCCAGCCTCCAGTTACATGGTTTTGGCTGGCCACGCCTCCAATACCCTGGTTTTGGCTGGCCCCACCTCCAATACAATGGTTTTGGCTGGCCCTGCCTCCAATGTCATGGTTTTGGCTGGCCCTGCCTCCAATGTCATGGTTTTGGCTGGCCCCCCCTCCAATACCATGGTTTTGGCTGGCCCCGCCTCCAATGTCATGGTTTTGGCTGTCCCTGCCTCCAATACCATGGTTTTGGTTGGCTCTGCCTCCAATGTCATGGTTTTGGCTGGCCCGCCTCCTATACCATGGTTTTGGCTGGCCCCTCCTCCGATACCATGGTTTTGGCTGGCACTGCCTCCAGTTCCTTGGTTTTGGCTGGCGCTGCCTCCAGTTCCATGGTTTTGGCTGGCGCCGCCTCCAGTTACATGGTTTTGGCTGGCCCCTTCTCCAGTTCAATGGTTTTGGATGGCCCCTCCTCCAAAATCATGGATACGGCTGGCCCTGCTTCCAGTTCCATGGTTTTGGCTGTCCCCACATCCAATTCCATGGATACGGCTGCCCCCGCCTCCAGTTACATGGTTTTGGCTGGCCCCGCCTCCAAGGTTTTGGCTGGCCCCGCTTCCAATACCATGGTTTTGGCTGGCCCCGCCTCCAGTTACATGGTTTTGGCTGGCCCAGCCTCCAATACCATGGTATTGGCTGGCCCCTCCTCCAGTTCCATGGATACGGCTGGCTCCGCCTACAGTTCCATGGTTTTGGATGGCCCTGACTCCAATACCATGGCTTTGGCTGGCCCTGCCTCCAATACCATGGCTTTGACTGGCCCCGCCTCCAGTGTCATGGTTTTGGCTGGCCCCGCCTCCAATACCATGGTTTTGGCTGGCCCTGCCTCCAGTTCCATGGTTTTGGCTGGCGCTGCATTCAGTTCCATGGTTTTGGCTGGCCCCGCTTCCAATACCATGGTTTTGGCTGGCCTCGCCTCCAATGCCATGGTTTTGGCGGCCCTGCCTCCAGTTCCATGGTTTTGGCTGGCACTGCCTCCAGTTCCATGGTTGTGGCTGGCCCCGCCTCCAGTTCCAGGGTTTTGGCTGGCCCTGCCTCCATTTCCATGGTTTTGGCTGGCTCTGTCTCCAGTTCCATGGTTTTGGATGGCCCCACCTCCAGTTCCATGGTTTTGGCAGGCTCTGCCTCCAGTTACATGGTTTTGGCTGGCCCCGCCTCTAATACCATGGATACAGCTGGCCCCGCCTCCAGTTCCATGGTTTTGGCTGGCCCCACCTCTTATACCATGGATACGGCTGGCCCCGCCTCCAGTCACATGGTTTTGGCTGGCCCCTCCTCCAATTCCATGGATATGGCTGGCCCCGCCTCCAGTTACATGGTTTTGGCTGGCCCCACCTCCAATTTCATGGATACGGCTGGCTCTGCCTCCAGTTACATGGTTTTGGCTGGCCCCACCTCCAATTTCATGGATACGGCTGGCCCTGCCTCCAGTTACATGGTTTTGGCTGGCCCTGCCTCCAATACCATGGTTTTGGCTGGCCCCACCTCCAATATCATGGTTTTGGCTGGCCTGGCCTCCATTACAATGGTTTTGGCTGGTCCTGCCTCCAATACCATGGTTTTGGCTGGTCCCTCCTCCAATACCATGGTTTTGGCTGGCCCCACCTATAATGCCAGGGTTTTGGCTGGCCCCGCCTCCAGTTCCATGGTTTTGGCTGGCCCTGCCTCCAGTTCCATGGTTTTGGCTGGCCCCGCCTCCAATGTCATGGATTTGGCTGGACCCGCCTCCAATGTCATGGGTTTGGCTGGCCCCGCCTCCAATGTCATGGTTTTGGCTGGCCCCGCCTCCAATACCATGGTTTTGGATGGCCCTGCCTCCAGTTCCATGGTTTTGGCTGGCGCTGCCTCCAGTTCCATGGTTTTGGCTGGTGCCGCCTTCAGTTCCATGCTTTTGGCTGGTGCCGCCTCCAGTTCCATGGTTTTGGCTGGTGCCGCCTCCAGTTCCATGGTTTTGGCTGGTGCCGCCTCCAATACCATGGTTTTGGCTGGCCCCGCCTCCCATACCATGGATACGGCTTGCCCCGCCTCCAGTTTCATGGTTTTGGCTGGCCCCACCTCCAATTTCATGGATACGGCTGGCCCTGCCTCCAGTTACATGGTTTTGGCTGGCCCTGCCTCCAATACCATGGTTTTGGCTGGCCCCACCTCCAATGTCATGGTTTTGGCTGGCCTGGCCTCCATTACAATGGTTTTGGCTGGTCCTGCCTCCAGTTCCATGGTTTTGGCTGGCCCCGCCTCCAGTTCCATGGTTTTGGCTGGCCCCGCCTCCAGTTCCATGGTTTTGGCTGGCCCCGCCTCCAATGTCATGGATTTGGCAGGACCCGCCTCCAATGCCATGGGTTTGGCTGGCCCCGCCTGCAATGTCATGGTTTTGCCTGGCCCCGCCTCCAATACCATGGCTTTGGATGGCCCTGCCTCCAGTTCCATGGTTTTGGCTGGCGCTGCCTCCAGTTTCATGGTTTTGGCTGGTGCCGCCTTCAGTTCCATGGTTTTGGCTGGTGCCGCCTCCAGTTCCATGGTTTTGGCTGGTGCCGCCTCCAGTTCCATGGTTTTGGCTGGTGCTGCCTCCAGTTCCATGGTTTTGGCTGGCGCCGCCTCCAGTTCCATGGTTTTGGCGGGCCCGCCTCCAGTTTCATGGTTTTGGCTGGCCCCGCCTCCACTACCATGGTTTTGGCTGGCCCCGTCTCTAATGTCATGGTTTTGCTGGCCCCGCCTCTAATGTCATGGTTTTGGCTGGCCCCGCTTCCAATGCCATGGTTTTGGCTTGCCCTGCCTCCAATACCATGGTTTTGGCTGGCGCCGCCTCCAATACCATGATTTTGGCTGGCGCCGCCTCCAATACCATGGTTTTGGCTGGGCCTGCCTCCAATACCATGGTTTTGGCTGGCCCCGCCTCCAGTTACATGGTTTTGGCTGGCCCCGCCTCCAATACCATGGATACGGTTTGCCCCGCCTCCAGTTACATGGTTTTGGCTGGCCCCGCCTCATACCATGGACACGGCTGGCCCAGCCTCCAGTTACATGGTTTTGGCTGGCCCCGCCTCCAATTCCATGGATACGGCTGGCCCCGCCTCCAGTTACATGGTTTTGGCTGGCCCCGCCTCCAATACCATGGATACGGCTTACCCCGCCTCCAGTTACATGGTTTTGGCTGGTGCCACCTCCAGTTCCATGGTTTTGGCTGGCGCCGCCTCCAGTTCCATGGATTTGGCTGGCCCCGCCTCCAGTTCCATGGTTTTGGCTGGCCCCGCCTCCAGTTCCATGGTTTTGGCTGGCCCGCCTCCAATGTCATGGATTTTGCTGGACCCGCCTCCAATGTCATGGTTTTGGCTGGCCCCGCCTGCTCTTGAACCTCGATTCCAACACTCCGTGTGTTCTCATTCTGCTCGATCTCTCCTCTGCCTTTGACACTGTCAACCATGCCATCCTGCTCAACCGTCTCCGTGAAAACCTGGGTATCACTGGTCAGGCTCTGGCGTGGCTGACCTCTTTCCTTTCAAATCGACCCTCCCAGGTCCAACTGGGGTCCTTCCTCTCCGACATCTTTTTCTCCACCTGTGGTGTCCCCCAGGGATCTAATCTCTCTCCCTGGCTGTTCAACCAGTATCTGGCACTCCTTGCCCACCGCATCGCCGCTCTCTGCCCTAATTTCCAGTGCTATGCGGACGATACCCAGCTCATTTTCAGGCTACCCTCAGCCTCCCCCTCTCCTTCCCTCATCTCTGACTGTCTGTCTGCTGTCCAGGAATGGTGTGCCGCCAATGACCTCTGCCTTAATGCCAGTAAGACTGAGATTCTACTCATCGGTACACCCACTCCCTCCTTCCCTGCAGCTCTCTGGCCTGCCTCCCTTGGCCCCCTCCCTGCTCCTACCTGCAATGCAAAAAACCTTGGGGTCATCTTCGACTCCACACTCTCCTTCTCTCCTCATATTTCTGACGTCGCTAAGAAGTCACACTACCAGCTGCACCTCCTCAGAGGTATTCTTCCCTTCCTCTCCTTCCCCCAGAAGCTCACTGTCTCCCGAGCCCTGGTTCTCTCGAAGCTGGATTACTGTAACAGCCTCTATCTTAATCTGCCTGCCTCCACTCTCCCCCCTCTGCAACTCATCCAGAACAGAACTGCGAGACTTGTCCTTGGCCTCAAGCCCAGGGACCGTATCTCTCCAGGACTGAAATCTCCACACTGGCTCCCAGTGGCTGCGAGGATAAAGTTCAAAACCCTCTGCATTGTCCACAAGGCCTTCTGGGGCCTTGGTCCTAAATACCTTCAACTCTCTCTTGCCAAATATCTTCCTTCCCAAGCCCTTCGCTCATCCGCCTCCAACTCCCTCAGGGTCAGCCGCTTCTCGAAGCAACGAGCTGGGGGTAGATCTCTCTCCGCGGCAGGGGCCTCCCTCTGGAACAGCCTTCCTGCCTCCCTGAAACTTGAGGAGAACCATCTCCGGTTCCGGAAGCACCTCAAAACCTTCCTCTTTGCTTCTGCTTTCTCTCTCCCTCTCCCCTGCTGAACAGCTAATATTCTTCACTGAAACTGCACTGACTCTGCAACTGGACCACTCTTAACGGCCTCGGTCCTGGGCCCAGCCACTCTCCACTTGCACTGATGCCCTGGAACCCCTCTGCACTGCGGGACTGTCTCTGTATCCCTACAGCCCCCCCCCCTTTTCCAGCACTTGTTCTGCACTTACCTTGCACTTGCCACCAGCTGGCCCTATTTATTTATTACCTTACGCCACTTACCTTGTACTGCACTTCCCCCCCTCCCCTTCCCCTTGCACTTTTCCCCCTCCCCCACCCATGCACTTGTGCAATCTGAATGACACCTGGCCTAGTAGGATCTTTGTCTGTCTCCCCTTGTTCCTCCCCTCCCTGCCTCGTCGCGCCTTGAAACACCTGTGTATAGGCGCGTTACAAATGCCATATCATATCATATCATATCATATCATATCATATCATATCATATCAATACCATGGTTTTGGCTGTCCCCGCCTCCAATACCATGGTTTTGGCTGGCCCCGCCTCCAATACCATGGTTTTGGCTGGCCCTGCCTCCAGTTCCATGGTTTTGGCTGGCCCTGCCTCCAGTTCCATGGTTTTGGCTGGCGCCGCCTCCAGTTCCATGGTTTTGGCGGCGCCGCCTCCAGTTCCATGGTTTTGGCTGGCGCCGCCTCCAGTTCCATGGTTTTGGCTGGCCCCGCCTACAATACCATGGTTTTGGCTGGCCCCGCCTCTAATGCCATGGTTTTGGCTGGCCCCGCTTCCAATGCCATGGTTTTGGCTGGCCCTGCCTCTAATGTCACATGGTTTTGGCTGGCCCCTCCTCCAATTCCATGGATACGGCTGGCCCTGCCTCCAGTTACATGGTTTTGGCTGGCCCCGCCTCCAATACCATGGTTTTGGCTGGCGCCGCCTCCAGTTCCATGGTTTTGGCTGGCCCGCCTCCCAATTCCATCGTTTTGGCTGGCCCTGCCTCCAGTTCCATGGTTTTTGCTGGCCCCGACTCCAATACCATGGTTTTGGCTGGCCCGCCTCCAGTTCCATGGTTTTGGCTTGCCTCGCCTCCAGTTCCATGGTTTTGGCTGGCCCTGACTCCTATACCATGGCTTTGGCTGGCCCCGCCTCCAATACCATGGATTTGGCTGGCCCAGCCTCCAATGTCACGGATTTGCCTGGCTCTGCCTCCAATGTCATGGATTTCACTGGCCCCGCCTCCAATACCATGGTTTTGGCTGGCCCTGCCTCCAATACCATGGTTTTGGCTGGCCCCACCTCCAATATCATGGTTTTGGCTGGCACTGCCTCCAGTTCCATGGTTTTGGCTGGCCCTGCATCCAATTCCATGGTTTTGGCTGGCACTGCCTCCAGTTCAATGGTTTTGGATGGCCCCGCCTCCAAAACCATGGATACGGCTGGCCCAGCCTCCAGTTCCATGGTTTTGGCTGGCCCTGCCTCCAATGTCATGGTTTTGGCTGGCCCCGCCTCCAATACCATGGTTTTGGCTGGCCCCGCCTCCAATGTCATGGTTTTGGCTGGGCCTGCCTCCAATACCATGGTTTTGGCTGGCCCCGCCTCCAGTTACATGGTTTTGGCTGGCCCCGCCTCCAATACCATGGATACGGTTTGCCCCGCCTCCAGTTACATGGTTTTGGCTGGCCCCGCCTCATACCATGGACACGGCTGGCCCAGCCTCCAGTTACATGGTTTTGGCTGGCCCCGCCTCCAATTCCATGGATACGGCTGGCCCCGCCTCCAGTTACATGGTTTTGGCTGGCCCCGCCTCCAATACCATGGATACGGCTTACCCCGCCTCCAGTTACATGGTTTTGGCTGGTGCCACCTCCAGTTCCATGGTTTTGGCTGGCGCCGCCTCCAGTTCCATGGATTTGGCTGGCCCCGCCTCCAGTTCCATGGTTTTGGCTGGCCCCGCCTCCAGTTCCATGGTTTTGGCTGGCCCGCCTCCAATGTCATGGATTTTGCTGGACCCGCCTCCAATGTCATGGTTTTGGCTGGCCCCGCCTGCTCTTGAACCTCGATTCCAACACTCCGTGTGTTCTCATTCTGCTCGATCTCTCCTCTGCCTTTGACACTGTCAACCATGCCATCCTGCTCAACCGTCTCCGTGAAAACCTGGGTATCACTGGTCAGGCTCTGGCGTGGCTGACCTCTTTCCTTTCAAATCGACCCTCCCAGGTCCAACTGGGGTCCTTCCTCTCCGACATCTTTTTCTCCACCTGTGGTGTCCCCCAGGGATCTAATCTCTCTCCCTGGCTGTTCAACCAGTATCTGGCACTCCTTGCCCACCGCATCGCCGCTCTCTGCCCTAATTTCCAGTGCTATGCGGACGATACCCAGCTCATTTTCAGGCTACCCTCAGCCTCCCCCTCTCCTTCCCTCATCTCTGACTGTCTGTCTGCTGTCCAGGAATGGTGTGCCGCCAATGACCTCTGCCTTAATGCCAGTAAGACTGAGATTCTACTCATCGGTACACCCACTCCCTCCTTCCCTGCAGCTCTCTGGCCTGCCTCCCTTGGCCCCCTCCCTGCTCCTACCTGCAATGCAAAAAACCTTGGGGTCATCTTCGACTCCACACTCTCCTTCTCTCCTCATATTTCTGACGTCGCTAAGAAGTCACACTACCAGCTGCACCTCCTCAGAGGTATTCTTCCCTTCCTCTCCTTCCCCCAGAAGCTCACTGTCTCCCGAGCCCTGGTTCTCTCGAAGCTGGATTACTGTAACAGCCTCTATCTTAATCTGCCTGCCTCCACTCTCCGCCCTCTGCAACTCATCCAGAACAGAACTGCGAGACTTGTCCTTGGCCTCAAGCCCAGGGACCGTATCTCTCCAGGACTGAAATCTCCACACTGGCTCCCAGTGGCTGCGAGGATAAAGTTCAAAACCCTCTGCATTGTCCACAAGGCCTTCTGGGGCCTTGGTCCTAAATACCTTCAACTCTCTCTTGCCAAATATCTTCCTTCCCGAGCCCTTCGCTCATCCGCCTCCAACTCCCTCAGGGTCAGCCGCTTCTCGAAGCAACGAGCTGGGGGTAGATCTCTCTCCGCGGCAGGGGCCTCCCTCTGGAACAGCCTTCCTGCCTCCCTGAAACTTGAGGAGAACCATCTCCGGTTCCGGAAGCACCTCAAAACCTTCCTCTTTGCTTCTGCTTTCTCTCTCCCTCTCCCCTGCTGAACAGCTAATATTCTTCACTGAAACTGCACTGACTCTGCAACTGGACCACTCTTAACGGCCTCGGTCCTGGGCCCAGCCACTCTCCACTTGCACTGATGCCCTGGAACCCCTCTGCACTGCGGGACTGTCTCTGTATCCCTACAGCCCCCCCCCCCTTTTCCAGCACTTGTTCTGCACTTACCTTGCACTTGCCACCAGCTGGCCCTATTTATTTATTACCTTACGCCACTTACCTTGTACTGCACTTCCCCCCCTCCCCTTCCCCTTGCACTTTTCCCCCTCCCCCACCCCTGCACTTGTGCAATCTGAATGACACCTGGCCTAGTAGGATCTTTGTCTGTCTCCCCTTGTTCCTCCCCTCCCTGCCTCGTCGCGCCTTGAAACACCTGTGTATAGGCGCGTTACAAATGCCATATCATATCATATCATATCATATCATATCAATACCATGGTTTTGGCTGTCCCCGCCTCCAATACCATGGTTTTGGCTGGCCCCGCCTCCAATACCATGGTTTTGGCTGGCCCTGCCTCCAGTTCCATGGTTTTGGCTGGCCCTGCCTCCAGTTCCATGGTTTTGGCTGGCGCCGCCTCCAGTTCCATGGTTTTGGCGGCGCCGCCTCCAGTTCCATGGTTTTGGCTGGCGCCGCCTCCAGTTCCATGGTTTTGGCTGGCCCCGCCTACAATACCATGGTTTTGGCTGGCCCCGCCTCTAATGCCATGGTTTTGGCTGGCCCCGCTTCCAATGCCATGGTTTTGGCTGGCCCTGCCTCTAATGTCACATGGTTTTGGCTGGCCCCTCCTCCAATTCCATGGATACGGCTGGCCCTGCCTCCAGTTACATGGTTTTGGCTGGCCCCGCCTCCAATACCATGGTTTTGGCTGGCGCCGCCTCCAGTTCCATGGTTTTGGCTGGCCCGCCTCCCAATTCCATCGTTTTGGCTGGCCCTGCCTCCAGTTCCATGGTTTTTGCTGGCCCCGACTCCAATACCATGGTTTTGGCTGGCCCGCCTCCAGTTCCATGGTTTTGGCTTGCCTCGCCTCCAGTTCCATGGTTTTGGCTGGCCCTGACTCCTATACCATGGCTTTGGCTGGCCCCGCCTCCAATACCATGGATTTGGCTGGCCCAGCCTCCAATGTCACGGATTTGCCTGGCTCTGCCTCCAATGTCATGGATTTCACTGGCCCCGCTTCCAATACCATGGTTTTGGCTGGCCCTGCCTCCAATACCATGGTTTTGGCTGGCCCCACCTCCAATATCATGGTTTTGGCTGGCACTGCCTCCAGTTCCATGGTTTTGGCTGGCCCCGCATCCAATTCCATGGTTTTGGCTGGCACTGCCTCCAGTTCAATGGTTTTGGATGGCCCCGCCTCCAAAACCATGGATACGGCTGGCCCAGCCTCCAGTTCCATGGTTTTGGCTGGCCCTGCCTCCAATGTCATGGTTTTGGCTGGCCCCGCCTCCAATACCATGGTTTTGGCTGGCCCCGCCTCCAATGTCATGGTTTTGGTTGGCCCTGCCTCCAATACCATGGTTTTGTTTGGCCCTGCCTCCAATGTCATGGTTTTGGCTGGCCCCGCCTCCAGTTCCATCGTTTTGGCTGGCACTGCCTCCAGTTCCATGGTTTAGCTGGCCCCACATCCAATTCCATGGATACGGCTGCCTCCGCCTCCAGTTACATGGTTTTGGCTGGCCCTGCCTCCAAGGTTTTGGCTGGCCCCGCCTCCAATACCATGGTTTTGGCTGGCCCCGCCTCCAATGTCATGGTTTTGGTTGGCCCTGCCTCCAATACCATGGTTTTGTTTGGCCCTGCCTCCAATGTCATGGTTTTGGCTGGCCCCGCCTCCAGTTCCATCGTTTTGGCTGGCACTGCCTCCAGTTCCATGGTTTTAGCTGGCCCCACATCCAATTCCATGGATACGGCTGCCTCCGCCTCCAGTTACATGGTTTTGGCTGGCCCTGCCTCCAAGGTTTTGGCTGGCCCCGCCTCCAATACCATGGTTTTGGCTGGCCCCGCCTCCAGTTCCATGGATACAGCTGGCTCTGCCTCCAGTTCCATGGATACGGCTGGCTCCGCCTCCAGTTCCATGGTTTTGGCTGGCCCCGCCTCCAATACCATGGTTTTGGCTGGCCGCGCCTCCAATGCCATGGTTTTGGTGGCCCTGCCTCCAGTTCCATGGTTTTGGCTGGCCCTGCCTCCAGTTCCATGGTTTTGGCAGGCGCTGCCTTCAGTTCCATGGTTTTGGCTGGCGCTGCCTTCAGTTCCATGGTTTTGGCTGGCCCCGCCTCCAGTTCCATGGTTTTGGCTGGCCCTGCCTCCAGTTCCATGGTTTTGGCTGGCCCTGCCTCCAGTTCCATGGTTTTGGCTGGCCCTGCCTCCAGTTCCATGGTTTTGGCAGGCGCTGCCTTCAGTTCCATGGTTTTGGCTGGCCCCGCCTCCAGTTCCATGGTTTTGGCTGGCCCTGCCTCCAGTTCCATGGTTTTGGCTGGCCCTGCCTCCAGTTCCATGGATACGGCTGGCCCTGCCTCCAGTTCCATGGTTTTGGCTGGCCCCGCCTCCAGTTCCATGGTTTTGGTTGGCCCCGCCTCCAATACCATGGTTTTGGCTGGCCCCGCCTCCAATACCATGGTTTGGCTGGCCCCGCCTCCAATACCATGGTTTTGGCTGGCCCCGCCTCCAACACCATGGTTTTGGCTAGCCCCGCCTCCAATACCACGGTTTTGGCTGGCCCCCGTCTTATACCATGGTTTTGCCTGGCCCTGCCTCCAGTTAGATGGTTTTGGCTGGCCCTGCCCCCAATACCATGGTTTTGGCTTTCCCCGCCTCCAATACCATGGTTTTGGCTGGCCCCGCCTCCAAGGTTTTGGCTGGCCCGGCCTCCAGTTACATGGTTTTGGCTTGCCCTGCCTCCAATACCATGGTTTTGGCTGGCCCGCCTCCAATACCATGGTTTTGGCTGGTCCCTCCTTCAATACCATGGTTTTGGCAGGTCCCACCTATAATGCCAGGGTTTTGGCTGGCCCCGCCTCCAATGCCATAGTTTTGGCTGGCCCCTCCTCCAATTCCATGGATATGGCTGGCCCCGCCTCCAGTTACAGGGTTTTGGCTTGCCCCGCCTCCAATACCATGGTTTTGGCTGGCACCGCCTCCAATACCATGGTTTTGGCTGGCCCCGCCTCGAATACCATGGTTTTGGCTGGCCCCGCCTCCAGTTACATGGTTTTGGCTGGCCCCGCCTCCCATACCATGGATACGGCTTGCCCCGCCTCCAGTTTCATCGTTTTGGCTGGCCCCACCTCCAATTTCATGGATACGGCTGGCCCTGTCTCCAGTTACATGGTTTTGGCTGGCCCTGCCTCCATTACAATGGTTTTGGCTGGTCCTGCCTCCAATACCATGGTTTTGGCTTTTCCCTCCTCCAATACCATGGTTTTGGCTGGCCCCACCTATAATGCCAGGGTTTTGGCTGGCCCCGCCTCCAATGCCATGGTTTTGGCTGGCCCCGCCTCCAGTTCCATGGTTTTGGCTGGCCCCGCCTCCAGTTCCATTGTTTTGGCTAGCCCCGCCTCCAGTTCCATGGTTATGGCTGGCCCCGCCTCCAGTTCCATGGTTTTGGCTGGCCCTGTCTCCAATGTCATGGATTTGGCTGGACCCGCCTCCAATGTCATGGGTTTGGCTGGCCCCGCCTCCAATGTCATGGTTTTGGCTGGACCCGCCTCCAATACCATGGTTTTGGATGGCCCTGCCTCCAGTTCCATGGTTTTGGCTGGTGCTGCCTCCAGTTCCATGGTTTTGGCTGGTGCCGCCTTCAGTTCCATGGTTTTGGCTGGTGCCGCCTCCAGTTCCATGGTTTTGGCGGGTGCCGCCTCCAGTTCCATGGTTTTGGCTGGCGCCGCCTCCAGTTCCATGGTTTTGGTTGGCGCTGCCTCCAGTTCCATGGTTTTGGCTGGGACCGCCTCCAGTTCCATGGTTTTGGCGGGCCCGCCACCAGTTTCATGGTTTTGGCTGGCCCCGCCTCCACTACCATGGTTTTGGCTGGCCCCGCCTCTAATGTCATGGTTTTGGCTGGCCCCGCCTCTAATATCATGGTTTTGGCTGGCCCCGCTTCCAATGCCATGGTTTTGGCTTGCCCTGCCTCCAATACCATGGTTTTGGCTGGTGCCGCCTCCAATACCATGATTTTGGCTGGCGCCGTTCCAATACCATGGTTTTGGCTGGCCCTGCCTCCAATACCATGGTTTTGGCTGGCCCCGCCTCCAGTTACATGGTTTTGACTGGCCCCGCCTCCAATACCATGGATACGGCTTGCCCCGCCTCCAGTTCCATGGTTTTGGCTGGCCCCGCCTCCAGTTCCATGGTTTTGGCTGGCCCCGCCTCCAAAACCATGGTTTTGGCTGGCCCCGCCTCCAATACCATGGTTTGGCTGGCCCCGCCTCCAATACCATGGTTTTGGCTGGCCCCGCCTCCAATACCACGGTTTTGGCTGGCCCCCGTCTTATACCATGGTTTTGCCTGGCCCTGCCTCCAGTTAGATGGTTTTGGCTGGCCATGCCCCCAATACCATGGTTTTGGCTTACCCCGCCTCCAATACCATGGTTTTGGCTGGCCCCGCCTCCAAGGTTTTGGCTGGCCCCGCCTCCAGTTACATGGTTTTGGCTGGCCCTGCCTCCAATACCATGGTTTTGGCTGGCCCCGCCTCCAATACCATGGTTTTGGCTGGTCCCTCCTCCAATACCATGGTTTTGGCAGGTCCCACCTATAATGCCAGGGTTTTTTTCTGGCCCCGCCTCCAATGCCATAGTTTTGGCTGGACCCTCCTCCAATTCCATGGATACGGCTGGCCCCGCCCCCAGTTACAAGGTTTTGGCTTGCCCCACCTCCAATTTCGTGGATACGGCTGGCCCTGCCTCCAGTTACATGGTTTTGGCTGGCTCTGCCTCCAATACCATGGTTTTGCCTGGCCCCGCCTCCAATGTCATGGTTTTGGCTGGCCTGGCCTCCATTACAATGGTTTTGGCTGGTCCTGCCTCCAATACCATGGTTTTGGCTGGTCCCTCCTCCAATACCATGGTTTTGGCTGGCCCCACCTATAATGCCAGGGTTTTGGCTGGCCCCGCCTCCAATGCCATGGTTTTGGCTGGCCCCGCCTCCAGTTCCATGGTTTTGGCTGGCCCCGCCTCCAGTTCCATGGTTTTGGCTAGCCCCGCCTCCAGTTCCATGGTTATGGCTGGCCCCGCCTCCAGTTCCATGGTTTTGGCTGGCCCTGCCTCCAATGTCATGGATTTGGCAGGCCCCACCTCCAATGTCATGGTTTTGGCTGGCCCCGCCTCCAATACCATGGTTTTGGATGGCCCTGCCTCCAGTTCCATGGTTTTGGCTGGCGCTGCCTCCAGTTCCATGGTTTTGGCTGGTGCCGCCTTCAGTTCCATGGTTTTGGCTGGTGCAGCCTCCAGTTCCATGGTTTTGGCTGGTGCCGCCTCCAGTTCCATGGTTTTGGCTGGCGCCGCCTCCAGTTCCATGGTTTTGGCTGGCGCTGCCTCGAGTTCCATGGTTTTGGCTGGCGCCGCCTCCAGTTCCATGGTTTTGGTGGGCCCGCCTCCAGTTTCATGGTTTTGGCTGGCCCCGCCTCCACTACCATGGTTTTGGCTGGCCCCGCCTCTAATGTCATGGTTTTGGCTGGCCCCGCCTCTAATGTCATGGTTTTGGCTGGCCCTGCCTCCAATACCATGGTTTTGGCTGGCCCTGCCTCCAGTTACATGGTTTTGGCTGGCCCCGCCTCCAATACCATGGATACGGCTTGCCCCGCTTCCAGTTACATGGTTTTGGCTGGCCCTGCCTCATACCATGGACACGGCTGGCCCCGCCTCCAGATACATGGTTTTGGCTGGCCCCGCCTCCAATTCCATGGATACGGCTGGCCCCGCCTCCAGTTACATGGTTTTGGCTGGCCCTGCCTCCAATACCATGGATACGGCTTACCCCGCCTCCAGTTACATGGTTTTGGCTGGTGCCACCTCCAATTCCATGGTTTTGGCTGGTGCCGCCTCCAGTTCCATGGTTTTGGCTGGCGCTGCCTCCAGTTCCATGGTTTTGGCTGGCGCTGCCTCCAGTTCCATGGCTTTGGCTGGCCTGCCTCCAGTTCCATGGTTTTGGCTGGCCCCGCCTCCACTACCATGGTTTTGGCTGGCCCCACCTCTAATGCCATGGTTTTGGCTGGCCCCGCTTCCAATGCCATGGTTTTGGCTGGCCCTGCCTCCAGTTACATGGTTTTGGCTGGCCCCGCCTACAATACCATGGATACGACTTGCCCTGCCTCCAGTTCCATGGTTTTGGCTGGCGCTGCCTCCAGTTCCATGGTTTTGGCTGGCGCTGCCTCCAGTTCCATGGTTTTGGTGGGCCCGCCTCCAATGTCATGGATTTCGCTGGCCCCGCCTCCAATACCATGGTTTTGGCTGGCCCCGCCTCCAATACCATGGTTTTGGCTGGCCCTGCTTCCAGTTCCATTGTTTTGGCTGGCACCGCCTCCAATTCCATGGTTTTGGCTGGCCCCGCATCCAAATCCATGTTTTTGGCTGGCACCGCCTCCAGTTCAATGGTTTTGGATGGCCCCGCCTCCAAAACCATGGATACGGCTGGCCCAGCCTCCAGTTACATGGTTTTGGCTGGCCCCGCCTCTTATACCATGGATACGACTGGCCCCACCTCCAGTCACATGGTTTTGGCTGGCCCCTCCTCCAATTCCATGGATACGGCTGGCCCAGCCTCCAGTTCCATGGTTTTGGCTGGCCCAGCCTCCAGTTCCATGGTTTTGGCTGGTGCCTCCTTCAGTTCCATGGTTTTGGTTGGTGCCGCCTCCAGTTCCATGGTTTTGGCTGGTGCCACCTCCAGTTCCATGGTTTTGGCTGGCGCCGCCTCCAGTTCCATGGTTTTGGCTGGCGCCGCCTCCAGTTCCATGGTTTTGGCTGGTGCCGCCTACAGTTCCATGGTTTTGGCGCCCCGCCTCCAGTTCCATGGTTTTGGCTGGCCCCGCCTCCACTACCATGGTTTTGGCTGGCCCCGCCTCTAATGTCATGGTTTTGGCTGGCCCCGCCTCTAATGTCATGGTTTTGGCTGGCCCCGCTTCCAATGCCATGGTTTTGGCTTGCCCTGCCTCCAATACCATGGTTTTGGCTGGCACAGCCTCCAATACCATGATTTTGCCTGGCGCCGCCTCCAATACCATGGTTTTGGCTGGCCCCGCCTCCAATACCATGGTTTTGGCTGGCCCCGCCTCCAGTTACATGGTTTTGGCTGGCCCTGCCTCCAATACCATGGATACGGCTTGCCCCGCCTCCAGTTACATGGTTTTGGCTGGCCCCGCCTCATACCATGGACACGGCTGGCCTCGCCTCCAGTTACATGGTTTTTGCTGGCCCCGCCTCCAATTCCATGGATACGGCTGGCCCCGCATCCAGTTACATGGTTTTGGCTGGCCCCGCCTCCAATACCATGGATACGGCTTGCCCCGCCTTCAGGTACATGGTTTTGGCTGGTGCCACCTCCAGTTCCATGGTTTTGGCTGCTGCCGCCTCCAGTTCCATGGTTTTGGCTGGCGCCGCCTCCACTTCCATGGTTTTGGCGGGCCCGCCTCCAGTTCCATGGTTTTGGCTGGCCCCGCCTCCACTACCATGGTTTTGGCTGGCCCTGCCTCCAGTTACATGGTTTTGGCTGGCCCCGCCTCTAATGCCATGGTTTTGGCTGGCCCCGCTTCCAATGCCATGGTTTTGGCTGGCCCTGCCTCCAGTTACATGGTTTTGGCTTGCCCCGCCTCCAATACCATGGATACGGCTTGCCCCGCCTCCAGTTCCATGGTTTTGGCTGGCGCTGCCTCCAGTTCCATGGTTTTGGCTGGCGCTGCCTCCAGTTCCATGGTTTTGGCTGGCGCCGCCTCCACTTCCATGGTTTTGGCTGGCCCCGCCTCAAATACGATGGATACGGCTTGCCCCGCCTCCAGTTCCATGGTTTTGGCTGGCGCTGCCTCCAGTTCCATGGTTTTGGCTGACGCCGCCTCCACTTCCATGGTTTTGGCGGGCCCGCCTCCATTGTCATGGATTTCGCTGGCCCCGCCTCCAATACCATGGTTTTGGCTGGCCCCGCCTCCAATACCATGGTTTTGGCTGGCCCTGCTTCCAGTTCCATTGTTTTGGCTGGCACCGCCTCCAGTTCAATGGTTTTGGATGACCCCGCCTCCAAAACCATGGATACGGCTGGCCCAGCCTCCAGTTACATGGTTTTGGCTGGCCCCGCCTCTTATACCATGGATACGACTGGCTCCGCCTCCAGTCACATGGTTTTGGCTGGCCCCTCCTCCAATTCCATGGATATGGCTGGCCCAGCCTCCAGTTACATGGTTTTGGCTGGCCACGCCTCCAATACCCTGGTTTTGGCTGGCCCCGCCTCCAATACCATGGTTTTGGCTGGCCCTGCCTCCAATGTCATGGTTTTGGCTGGCCCTGCCTCCAATGTCATGGTTTTGGCTGGCCCCCCCTCCAATACCATGGTTTTGGCTGGCCCCGCCTCCAATGTCATGGTTTTGGCTGTCCCTTCCTCCAATACCATGGTTTTGGTTGGCCCTGCCTCCAATGTCATGGTTTTGGCTGGCCCGCCTCCTATACCATGGTTTTGGCTGGCCCGTCCTCCAATACCATGGTTTTGGCTGGCACTGCCTCCAGTTCCATGGTTTTGGCTGGCGCTGCCTCCAGGTCCATGGTTTTGGCTGGCGCCGCCTCCAGTTACATGGTTTTGGCTGGCCCCGTCTCCAGTTCAATGGTTTTGGATGGCCCCTCCTCCAAAATCATGGATACGGCTGGCCCTGCTTCCAGTTCCATGGTTTTGGCTGGCCCCACATCCAATTCCATGGATACGGCTGCCCCCGCCTCCAGTTACATGGTTTTGGCTGGCCCCGCCTCCAAGGTTTTGGCTGGCCCCGCTTCCAATACCATGGTTTTGGCTGGCCCCGCCTCCAGTTACATGGTTTTGGCTGGGCCAGCCTCCAATACCATGGTATTGGCTGGCCCCTCCTCCAGTTCCATGGATACGGCTGGCTCTGCCTCCAGTTCCATGGTTTTGGATGGCCCTGACTCCAATACCATGGCTTTGGCTGGCCCTGCCTCCAATACCATGGCTTTGGCTGGCCCCGCCTCCAGTGTCATGGTTTTGGCTGGCCCCGCCTCCAATACCATGGTTTTGGCTGGCCCTGCCTCCAGTTCCATGGTTTTGGCTGGCGCTGCATTCAGTTCCATGGTTTTGGCTGGCCCCGCTTCCAATACCATGGTTTTGGCTGGCCTCGCCTCCAATGCCATGGTTTTGGCGGCCCTGCCTCCAGTTCCATGGTTTTGGCTGGCCCCGCCTCCAGTTACATGGTTTTGGCTGGCCCCGCCTCCAATTACATGGATACGGCTGGCCCCGCCTCCAGTTACATGGTTTTGGCTGGCCCCGCCTCCAATACCATGGATACGGCTTACCCCGCCTCCAGTTACATGGTTTTGGCTGGTGCCACCTCCAATTCCATGGTTTTGGCGGGTGCCGCCTCCAGTTCCATGGTTTTGGCTGGCGCTGCCTCCAGTTCCATGGTTTTGGCTGGCGCTGCCTCCAGTTCCATGGCTTTGGCTGGCCTGCCTCCAGTTCCATGGTTTTGGCTGGCCCCGCCTCCACTACCATGGTTTTGGCTGGCCCCACCTCTAATGCCATGGTTTTGGTGGGCCCCGCTTCCAATGCCATGGTTTTGGCTGGCCCTGCCTCCAGTTACATGGTTTTGGCTGGCCCCGCCTACAATACCATGGATACGACTTGCCCTGCCTCCAGTTCCATGGTTTTGGCTGGCGCTGCCTCCAGTTCCATGGTTTTGGCTGGCGCTGCCTCCAGTTCCATGGTTTTGGCGGGCCCGCCTCCAGTTACATGGTTTTGTCTGGCCCCGCCTCCAATACCATGGATACGGCTTGCCCCGCCTCCAGTTCCATGGTTTTGGCTGGCGCTGCCTCCAGTTCCATGGATTTGGCTGGCGCTGCCTCCAGTTCCATGGTTTTGGCTGGCGCCGCCTCCACTTCCATGGTTTTGGCGGGCCCGCCTCCAATGTCATGGATTTCGCTGGCCCCGCCTCCAATACCATGGTTTTGGCTGGCCCCGCCTCCAATACCATGGTTTTGGCTGGCCCTGCTTCCAGTTCCATTGTTTTGGCTGGCACCGCCTCCAATTCCATGGTTTTGGCTGGCCCCGCATCCAATTCCATGGTTTTGGCTGGCACCGCCTCCAGTTCAATGGTTTTGGATGGCCCCGCCTCCAAAACCATGGATACGGCTGGCCCAGCCTCCAGTTACATGGTTTTGGCTGGCCCCGCCTCTTATACCATGGATACGACTGGCCCCACCTCCAGTCACATGGTTTTGGCTGGCCCCTCCTCCAATTCCATGGATACGGCTGGCCCAGCCCCCAGTTCCATGGTTTTGGCTGGCATCGCCTCCAGTTCCATGGTTTTGGCTGGTGCCGCCTTCAGTTCCATGGTTTTGGCTGGTGCCGCCTCCCGTTCCATGGTTTTGGCTGGTGCCGCCTCCAGTTCCATGGTTTTGGCTGGTGCCGCCTCCAGTTCCATGGTTTTGGCTGGCGCCGCCTCCAGTTCCATGGTTTTGGCTGGTGCCGCCTCCAGTTCCATGGTTTTGGCGCCCCGCCTCCAGTTCCATGGTTTTGGCTGGCCCCGCCTCCACTACCATGGTTTTGGCTGGCTCCGCCTCTAATGTCATGGTTTTGGCTGGCCCCGCTTCCAATGCCATGGTTTTGGCTTGCCCTGCCTCCAATACCATGGTTTTGGCTGGCACCGCCTCCAATACCATGATTTTGCCTGGCGCCGCCTCCAATACCATGGTTTTGGCTGGCCCCGCCTCCAATACCATGGTTTTGGCTGGCCCCGCCTCCAGTTACATGGTTTTGGCTGGCCCTGCCTCCAATACCATGGATACGGCTTGCCCCGCCTCCAGTTACATGGTTTTGGCTGGCCCCGCCTCATACCATGGACACGGCTGGACCCGCCTCCAGTTACATGGTTTTGGCTGGCCCCGCCTCTAATTCCATGGATACGGCTGGCCCTGCATCCAGTTACATGGTTTTGGCTGGCCCCGCCTCCAATACCATGGATACGGCTTGCCCCGCCTTCAGGTACATGGTTTTGGCTGGTACCACCTCCAGTTCCATGGTTTTGGCTGGTGTCGCCTCCAGTTCCATGGTTTTGGCTGGCGCCGCCTCCACTTCCATGGTTTTGGCGGGCCCGCCTCCAGTTCCATGGTTTTGGCTGGCTCCGCCTCTACTACCATGGTTTTGGCTGGCCCCACCTCTAATGCCATGGTTTTGGCTGGCCCCGCTTCCAATGCCATGGTTTTGGCTGGCCCTGCCTCCAGTTACATGGTTTTGGCTGGCCCCGCCTCCAATACCATGGATACGGCTTGTCCCGCCTCCAGTTCCATGGTTTTAGCTGGCGCTGCCTCCAGTTCCATGGTTTTGGCTGGCGCTGCCTCCAGTTCCATGGTTTTGGCTGGCGCCGCCTCCACTTCCATGGTTTTGGCGGGCCCGCCTCCATTGACATGGATTTCGCTGGCCCCGCCTCCAATACCATGGTTTTGGCTGGCCCCGCCTCCAATACCATGGTTTTGGCTGGACCTGCTTCCAGTTCCATTGTTTTGGCTGGCACCGCCTCCAGTTCCATGGTTTTGGCTGGCCCCGCATCCAATTCCATGGTTTTGGCTGGCACCGCCTCCAGTTCAATGGTTTTGGATGACCCCTCCTCCAATTCCATGGATACGGCTGGCCCAGCCTCCAGTTACATGGTTTTGGCTGGCCCCTCCTCCAATTCCATGGATACGGCTGGCCCAGCCTCCAGTTACATGGTTTTGGCTGGCCACGCCTCCAATACCCTGGTTTTGGCTGGCCCCGCCTCCAATACCATGGTTTTGGCTGGCCCTGCCTCCAATGTCATGGTTTTGGCTGGCCCTGCCTCCAATGTCATGGTTTTGGCTGTCCCTGCCTCCAATACCATGGTTTTGGTTGGCCCTGCCTCCAATGTCATGGTTTTGGCTGGCCCGCCTCCTATACCATGGTTTTGGCTGGCCCCTCCTCCGATACCATGGTTTTGGCTGGCACTGCCTCAAGTTCCATGGTTTTGGCTGGCGCTGACTCCAGTTCCATGGTTTTGACTGGCGCCGCCTCCAGTTACATGGTTTTGGCTGGCCCCGTCTCCAGTTCAATGGTTTTGGATGGCCCCTCCTCCAAAATCATGGATACGGCTGGCCCTGCTTCCAGTTCCATGGTTTTGGCTGGCCCCACATCCAATTCCATGGATACGGCTGCCCCTGCCTCCAGTTACATGGTTTTGGCTGGCCCTGCCTCCAAGGTTTTGGCTGGCCCTGCTTCCAATACCATGGTTTTGGCTGGCCCCGCCTCCAGTTACATGGTTTGGCTGGCCCCGCCTCTAATGCCATGGTTTTGACTGGCCCCGCCTCTAATGCCATGGTTTTGACTGGCCCCGCCTCCAATGCCATGGTTTTGGCTGGCCCCGCCTCCAATGACATGGTTTTGGCTGGCCCCGCCTTCAGTTCCATGGTTTTGGCTGGCCCACCTCCCAATTCCATGGTTTTGGCTAGCCCTGCCTCCAGTTCCATGGTTTTGGCTGGCGCTGCCTTCAGTTCCATGGTTTTGGCTGGCGCTGCCTTCAGTTCCATTGTTTTGGCTGGCCCCGCCTCCAGTTACATGGTTTTGGCTGGCTCTGTCTCCAGTTCCATGGTTTTGGCTGGCCCCACCTCCAGTTCCATGGTTTTGGCAGGCTCCGCCTCCAGTTACATGGTTTTGGCTGGCCCTGCCTCCAATACCATGGATACAGCTGGCCCCGCCTCCAGTTACATGGTTTTGGCTGGCCCCGCCTCTTATACCATGGATACGACTGGCTCCGCCTCCAGTCACATGGTTTTGGCTGGCCCCTCCTCCAATTCCATGGATATGGCTGGCCCAGCCTCCAGTTACATGGTTTTGGCTGGCCACGCCTCCAATACCCTGGTTTTGGCTGGCCCCGCCTCCAATACCATGGTTTTGGCTGGCCCTGCCTCCAATGTCATGGTTTTGGCTGGCCCTGCCTCCAATGTCATGGTTTTGGCTGGCCCCCCCTCCAATACCATGGTTTTGGCTGGCCCCGCCTCCAATGTCATGGTTTTGGCTGTCCCTTCCTCCAATACCATGGTTTTGGTTGGCCCTGCCTCCAATGTCATGGTTTTGGCTGGCCCGCCTCCTATACCATGGTTTTGGCTGGCCCCTCCTCCGATACCATGGTTTTGGCTGGCACTGCCTCCAGTTCCATGGTTTTGGCTGGCGCTGCCTCCAGGTCCATGGTTTTGGCTGGCGCCGCCTCCAGTTACATGGTTTTGGCTGGCCCCGTCTCCAGGTCAATGGTTTTGGATGGCCCCTCCTCCAAAATCATGGATACGGCTGGCCCTGCTTCCAGTTCCATGGTTTTGGCTGGCCCCACATCCAATTCCATGTATACGGCTGCCCCCGCGTCCGGTTACATGGTTTTGGCTGGCCCCGCCTCCAAGGTTTTGGCTGGCCCCGCTTCCAATACCATGGTTTTGGCTGCCCCCCCTCCAGTTACATGGTTTTGGCTGGGCCAGCCTCCAATACCATGGTATTGGCTGGCCCCTCCTCCAGTTCCATGGATACGGCTGGCTCTGCCTCCAGTTCCATGGTTTTGGATGGCCCTGACTCCAATACCATGGCTTTGGCTGGCCCTGCCTCCAATACCATGGCTTTGGCTGGCCCCGCCTCCAGTGTCATGGTTTTGGCTGGCCCCGCCTCCAATACCATGGTTTTGGCTGGCCCGGCCTCCAGTTCCATGGTTTTGGCTGGCGCTGCATTCAGTTCCATGGTTTTGGCTGGCCCCGCTTCCAATACCATGGTTTTGGCTGGCCTCGCCTCCAATGCCATGGTTTTGGCGGCCCTGCCTCCAGTTCCATGGTTTTGGCTGGCCCCGCCTCCAGTTACATGGTTTTGGCTGGCCCCGCCTCCAATTCCATGGATACGGCTGGCCCCGCCTCCAGTTACATTGTTTTGGCTGGCCCCTCCTCCGATACCATGGTTTTGGCTGGCACTGCCTCAAGTTCCATGGTTTTGGCTGGCGCTGCCTCCAGTTCCATGGTTTTGGCTGGCGCCGCCTCCAGTTACATGGTTTTGGCTGGCCCCATCTCCAGTTCAATGGTTTTGGATGGCCCCTCCTCCAAAATCATGGATACGGCTGGCCCTGCTTCCAGTTCCATGGTTTTGGCTGGCCCCACATCCAATTCCATGGATACGGCTGCCCCTGCCTCCAGTTACATGGTTTTGGCTGGCCCTGCCTCCAAGGTTTTGGCTGGCCCTGCTTCCAATACCATGGTTTTGGCTGGCCCCGCCTCCAGTTACATGGTTTGGCTGGCCCCGCCTCTAATGCCATGGTTTTGACTGGCCCCGCCTCTAATGCCATGGTTTTGACTGGCCCCGCCTCCAATGCCATGGTTTTGGCTGGCCCCGCCTCCAATGACATGGTTTTGGCTGGCCCCGCCTTCAGTTCCATGGTTTTGGCTGGCCCACCTCCCAATTCCATGGTTTTGGCTAGCCCTGCCTCCAGTTCCATGGTTTTGGCTGGCGCTGCCTTCAGTTCCATGGTTTTGGCTGGCGCTGCCTTCAGTTCCATTGTTTTGGCTGGCCCCGCCTCCAGTTACATGGTTTTGGCTGGCTCTGTCTCCAGTTCCATGGTTTTGGCTGGCCCCACCTCCAGTTCCATGGTTTTGGCAGGCTCCGCCTCCAGTTACATGGTTTTGGCTGGCCCTGCCTCCAATACCATGGATACAGCTGGCCCCGCCTCCAGTTACATGGTTTTGGCTGGCCCCGCCTCTTATACCATGGATACGGCTGGCCCTGCCTCCAGTCACATGATTTTGGCTGGCCCCTCCTCCAATTCCATGGATACGGCTGGCCCCGCCTCCAGTTACATGGTTTTGGCTGGCCCTGCCTCCAATACCATGGTTTTGGCTGGCCCCGCCTCCAATGTCATGGCTGACCCCGCCTCCAATGTCATGGGTTTGGTTGGCCCCGCCTCCATTACCATGGTTTTGGCTTGCCCCTCTTCCAATAACATGGTTTTGGCTGGCCCCGCCTCTAATGCCATAGTTTTGACTGGCCCCGCCTCCAATGCCATGGTTTTGACTGGCCCGCCTCCAATGTCATGGTTTTGGCTGGCCCTGCCTCCAATGTCATGGTTTTGGCTGGCCCCGCCTCCAATGTCATGGTTTTGCTTGGCCCCGCCTCCATTACCATGGTTTTGGCTGGCCCCTCCTCCAATATCATGGTTTTGGCTGGCCCCGCCTCTAATGCCATAGTTTTGACTGGCCCTGCCTCTAATGCCATGGTTTTGACTGGCCCCGCCTTCAGTTCCATGGTTTTGGCTGGCCCACCTCCCAATTCCATGGTTTTGGCTGGCCCTGCCTCCAGTTCCATGGTTTTGGCTGGCCCCGCCTTCAGTTCCATGGTTTTGGCTGGCCCACCTCCCAATTCCATGGTTTTGGCTGGCCCTGCCTCCAGTTCCATGGTTTTGGCTGGCGCTGCCTTCAGTTCCATGGTTTTGGCTGGGCCGCCTCCCAATTCCATGGTTTTGGCTGGCCCCGCCTCCAGTTCCATGGTTTTGACTGGCCCCTCCTCAAATTCCATGGATACAGCTGGCCCCGCCTCCAGTTCCATGGTTTTGGCTGGCCCCGCCTCCAGTTCCATAGTTTTGGCTGGCCCCGCCTCCAGTTCCATGGTTTTGGCTGGCCCTGACTCCAATACCATGGTTTTGGCTGGCTCTGCCTCCAATACCATGGATACGGCTGGCCCTGCCTCCAGTTACATGGTTTTGGCTGGCCCCGCCTCTTATACCATGGATATGGCTAGCCCCGCCTCCAGTTACATGGTTTTCACTGCCCCCTCCTCCAATTCCATGGATACAGCTGGCCCCACCTCCAGTTCCATGGTTTTGGCTGGCCCCGCCTCCAAAACCATGGTTTTGGCTGGCCCCGCCTCCAGTACACGGTTTTGGCAGGCCCCGCGTCCAATAGCATGGTTTTGGCTGGCCCCGCCTCCAATGTCATGGATTTGGCTGGCTCTGCCTCCAATACCATGGTTTTGGCTGGCCACGCCTCCAATACCATGGTTTTGGCTGGCCCCGCCTCCAGTTCCATGGTTTTGGCTGGCCCTGCCTCGAGTTCCATGGCTTTGACTGCCCTGCCTCCAGTTCCATGGTTTTGGCTGGTGCCGCCTCCAGTTCCATGGTTTTGGCTGGCGCCGCCTCCAGTTCCATGGTTTTGGCTGGCGCCGCCTCCAGTTCCATGGTTTTGGCTGGCCCCGCCTCCAGTTACATGGTTTTGGCTGGCCCCGCCTCCTATAGCATGGATACGGCTAGCCCCGCCTCCAGTTACATGGTTTTGGCTGGCCCCGCCTCCAATACCATGGTTTTGGCTGGCCCTGCCTCCAATACCATGGATACGGCTGGCCCTGCCTCCAGTTACATGGTTTTGGCTGGCCCCGCCTCTTATACCATGGATATGGCTAGCCCCGCCTCCAGTTACATGGTTTTGGCTGGCCCCTCCTCCAATTCCATGGATACGGCTGGCCCCGCCTCCAGTTACATGGTTTTGGCTGTCCCCGCCTCCAATACCATGGTTTTGGCTGGCCCAGCCTCCAATACCATCGTTTTGGCTGGCCCCGCCTCCAGTTCCATGGTTTTGTCTGGCCCTGCCACCAGTTCCATGGCTTTGACTGCCCTGCCTCCAGTTCCATTGTTTTGGCTGGTGCCGCCTCCAGTTCCATGGTTTTGGCTGGCGCCGCCTCCAGTTCCATGGTTTTGGCTGGCGCCGCCTCCAGTTCCATCGTTTTGGCTGGCGCTGCCTCCAGATCCATGGTTTTGGCTGGCCCTGCCTCCAATACCATGGATACGGCTGGCCCTGCCTCCAGTTACATGGTTTTGGCTGGCCCCGCCTCTTATACCATGGATATGGCTAGCCCCGCCTCCAGTTACATGGTTTTGGCTGGCCCCTCCTCCAATTCCATGGATACGGCTGGCCCCGCCTCCAGTTACATGGTTTTGGCTGGCCCCGCCTCCAATAACATTGTTTTGGATGGCCCTGTCTCTAGTTACATAGTTTTTAATGGCCCTGCCTCCAATACCATGGGTTTGGCTGGCCCCGCATCCAATAACATGGTTTTGGCTGGCCCAGCCTCCAGTTCCATGGTTTTGGCTGGCCAAGCCTCCAGTTCCATGGTTTTGGCTGGCCCCGCCTCCTGTTCCATGGTTTTGGCTGGCCCCGCCTCCAATGCCATGGTTTTGGCTGGCCCCGCCTCCAGAACCATGGTTTTGGCTGGCCCGCCTCCAGAACCATGGTTTTGGCTGGCCCCTCCTCCAGTACCATAGTTTTGGCTGGCCCCGCCTCCAGTATCAGGGTACGGCATGTTTGTGTCAGTTTGAAATACCCTACAAAAGCAACCGCCATCTTGGAGTGGATGATCTATTTCCATTTTTATAGGCCCTCTACCGCAAGTAGCACTTAATGTTTAACTTGTAGTGTTTTTTGTACACGTTTCTATTCTCTAATAATATTACTATTATTCTTGGATTCATTTTGCAGAGGTCAACAATTTTAATTGTTTGCCGTGTGCTGTGCCATTTATTATATAGTGCGTTAACATGACTTTTAATGGATATATTCTCTTAAGTGGTGCAGAACCGTGAGTCTTGATGTTAGGGAGAATTCTCATTCAATGGCTAATTTCCCTTACCTAGTGAGTCCCCCAGCAGCTTTGCTGGATCTCTGGAGTTTATTTTTCCACTTGGTAAGAGTGTACCTCTTTTTCCCTCTCTTACTTGTGTTTTGCCATGTGTATTCCTTCTGTTTTTGTGATTGTGGACTCTGGAGTACACCACTTCAGTAGCCCCCTTCTTTTGTGTGTTACAAAGCACCTTCAGTGCAGTGACACAGGGTTGTCTTTTAGACTTCCCACCGACTCCATTTCTGAGGCTGACTACTGTCCCCCAGAAAAGGGTAAAGTTGCCATTAACTTTACTTAGTCATTTAACCACAGATCCAGTACGCCTCATTTTACATGGAGTACTGGTAAGAGTTAATCCTTAGCCCTTTTTATCTGTACCTCCTAGAGCAGATTTTCTCTCTTTTAACATTTAGACTTGGCTGGTGCCAGTGGTATCTACCCTAACTTTTCTACCGCGATTATACTATACCAACGTGGTATTGTTTTAGGCTATTATATTAGCCTTGAACTTAAACCCGCTTGACCAAATTGTCTTTCTTTTGGCTCCGGTCGGGTTTATTCGCCATTTCTTTTTGTTAAAATTCTCCTTGTGTTTTACTTTGCGCGGCAAACTAGGTTTGCCTTCTTTGTTCATGTCTTTTGGCCGGCTTCTACCATGAAACCCTCCTCTAGGCGCCTGCGTGTCTAGGTGGGCTGAATGTGAGGGAGGGGCGTAGTCACCCCCTGCCAGGGTATCCTAGGAAACCCAAGTCGCACTTTGCCATGATTGGCTGAGTTGGTTGTCTAGGCCGGACAACCCCTCTGCTGCGTGCTTGACAGCCAGGCTGTTTGAATGGGGGATTTTCGCATAAAAGGCAGGACTCTTGGGCTGGAAGTCAGAGTCACCACTGGAACTGCAAGGAACCGAAGAGAAGTGGAGAAGAAGTTGACTGATGCAACTATCCCGTCCCGGTGAAGCCCTGCTGCAGTCCTGAGCTATCTACCCTTCGATGACCAGAGAAGATCCAGTCCGGAGTCTTCTTCCCTTGAGCTTGGTGGGGATAACCAGCTTGTCTTCTACAGCCAGAGGATCCCCTTCATGGTCGAAATAACTGCGCACTGCTGTAGTGGTCCGGATAGCCATCTGAAGAGCCTCTCCTGTTTTTAATGAGCGCACCTTTTATTCACCATCGCTGCTGCCGGCTTCAGCCCTGTGTGGTGCAGACCCCTCCAGACATCCTCCTTCAGATCAAAGCTCCAGGAACCGAGGGTCTGCAGGAAACTACCAGGAACAACTGCTGTGGCACCAGCTTCTTCATTGAATAAGGTACTGTGTTCTGCTCGAGGAACTAGGGTGAATCCCTTTTCTTCATCTTCAAGGCTTGCCCTTGTCTTCCCTCCTTCTAATAACTTTTGCTTCCTCTGTTGACAATATCTAATTACCCCTGGCAACCTTGACTCGTGAACTGTCTGACTGTGTGATCCTCAACAACAGCAACCCGGTTCCACTTGACACTGGTGCAGGCCTATTGACTTTTGTCAAGGCAGACATAATCAGAGAAAACTTGCGGACAAGAAGATAAAGTATTGCCTATGATTTTTGTCCCCAACTCTCTTGTGTTAACTCAGGTGCTAAGTGTGTTTTAACTCCAGTAACATTTCTTCCCGCGGGTACGCGTATCTTTAGTAAGACCAAATTGTCATTACTGTCAAAAAGTGATTTCATATGTATTCCCGGTAATGTCGTTTGTTCCATAACACCAGTTTGTCAAATCCTAAGGTACTTACCTCGAGTTGTTCTGCACAAGAAGAGTTGGTTGTGTGAAGTGTATTTTACGTGTGGATTTAATTTAATAGAAGTGAAGTGTTTTACGAACAGATGGTCTAGAAATAAATGTACTTTTACTTTTCAACCAAAAACCTTGATTCAGTGTTTGCTTGGGTCATAGTAATTGGAGTCCTTTGTGTAATCTCTACTGCTGCTCATTTGGTCTTGAGATAAGTCTAGCTGCTCCGCTACTGCTACCACTTTAACAGTGTAGTACAGACTTGTACCAAAGGTGAACTTGTATTACCACTTGTAGTCTTAATTGTGTGTAGTGGTCCCTAAGGGCACTGCACAGGATTCTGCCTAACACTGGTGTACAGTGATGAGGATTTCTAGGTATAGAGATTACACTTAGAGTGCTGCTATTACCTTGGGTCAACTAACCACAAGGCTAAACACCACTAATTCTGTTAACTGAAAAATCATGTCAAATATGAAAAACTACAATGAAGAGGGTCTCTTCAACTATACTGCTGAGGTTCTGAGAACCATGTGTAGGGAAAAGAATGTATCTGGAAAAGAAAAGAAATCTGAACTGGTTGCTATGTTAATGGGAAAACAAAGTCTGGAGAGTGGGTCAGAAGGGCCTACCACTCCAGCAAATATGGATAATGATGTTTCTGATTCTGAGAGTGTTGGACAAGAAGAAGTAGATGAGCCTTGTTAGGAAACCCTACCACCCCCTTGCCTGCTCAGAGGCCACAACCTCTATTCACAGGGACCCCCACAGGTCCTAAACTCACTCCTGAGTGTATTGCTCTGGAGAATATGAGACTTGAATAAGAAATAAAACGTATTGATGCACAAACTGCCATGAAACATCAAGAATTAAGGCTCAGAGAAATGGAGATGGCTCATGCTCTAGAAATGAAGAAATTGTCTTTGGAAAATGCTTCTCTCCCAGAGTCTTCTAGGTCTTCCAGTCCTAAGAGACCCAGTATGTCAAAGGAAATGATTGGTATGTATGAGACTAAACTTGATGTTTTGGATTGGTTAGCAATGTTTGAGTACAATCATTTGATTCAAGGTATCTCAGGGAATCAGTTGATTCCTTGGCTTTTCTTTAGGCTTCCCCCTGTTGCAAGTGATGCTGTAATGGAGTTGGGGGAGGAGGATAAGCAGCACTATGAGTGTGTGAAGCTAGCTTTGATAGCTAGATTTGGGAAGACCCCTTTCCAGTACCTTAAGAGGTTTAGGACCCTCAAAAAGCATGATGACACCCCTTGGGCTACCTGGTTGTGTGAATGTTTGAACAACTTAGATGGTTGGGTTAAGGGTTACAAAGTGAACACTTATGAAGGTTTGAGAAATCTTGTAATGTTGGAGTCAATCTATGATGCCTGCTCTCCTGAGCTTAGACAGCACTTGACTGATTCAAAAGAGATACATCCTAAGAAGTTAGCTAAGGCTGCTGTTAGGCAGAAACCTGTGCAGTTCCCTTAGGGACCACTGCAAAAAGTTTAAGACTACAGGTGTTAGCAGTAAACCCAATTGGTAGCAGTCTGTACAACCCAGATTTACCTGGTAGCTGTGGCTGAGCAGTCAGACTTCTCTCAAGAAGAGTTAGGCCAGTATATAGAGTATACACAATAGGGCCAAAAATACAGTAGCACAAGCAAACACTGACCAGAGCTTTGGTATAAAAGTATGTAATTATTTAAAAACACACTTGTAAAAATACACTGGCACTAATATGTCAAGCAAGTTCAAACACAGTCAATAGAAATTTATACACCTCCCTAATTAATTATTTGACAAGTCTAGGTTAGTACACCACTTATTTAGCAAAACAGAGGTGAGCGCGTAACCATAGATGGCACTCCAATAATTATTTAAAAAGGGAGAGAAAAGGCAGAAATAGGAAAAACACACAATACCAGCACTTTTACAGAACCACAGCAAGTCAAGAAAGGCAGGGTCTTCTGTAGAGCAAAAAGTTCATAGGCCTGGCCCACTCTTGGAGAGAGCAAGGCGGAATGCGCCCAAGATCACACAGTAGAAGTACACTTTCAAAGTGTTAGCAGATAGTTCAAAAAGGAGTTGGATCAGTTCAGAAAAGTTAGTTAAGTTAGTTAACAGGTCCGAGGTCACCCCAGGATAGAGAGTCAAGGATTTACGGGACACCTTGGACAGTCTGTTGCAAGGGAGACCAGGCAGGACACAGTACCTGCAATGATGAGAAAGCTCCAGCGGGGGCAGTTGTTCCTGGCAGCGGGTGCAAATCGGTGCTTCGTCCAGGGGAAGAGAAGATCTCGACGTGGAGGAAAGCTGGAGGTCATTGCACTGCCAGAGAAGAAACCAGCCGCAGAGTTTCCCGGTTAAAAGGTACTACCCTTTTATTCGCGGTAGTGGTGAAGCGTGGCTATCCGGCTGCCGGGGTGCTTGGCACAGGCAATTCGACCATGAGACGATCCAGGAAGGCGAAAAAGGCGAACTGGTTAACCCCACAAGCTCAAAGGAAGAAGACTTTCCTGGAAGAAGATCTTCTCTGTCGTTGGGAAGTGGTGAGTTCGGTTCAACAGGGCTCCATCGGTGGTGTCGTCATTGCAGGTCGGCTCAGCTTCTCCTTCTTCGGATTCTTTAGGTCCTGTGGCGACTTCTGAAGTTCCAGTCCCCAAAGCCCTGCTTTTATGCAGAAAACCCCCATTCATCAGTTCTAGCTGTCACTCAAACATGCTAAGTGGTGAGCCGGGCGGCTCACCACTGGGCCAATCACACAAGAGTGCGACTTAAGTTGCCAAGGCAACTCAGTCCAGGGTGCCTATTCCCCCCTCCCAAACATCCTGTAGACCCAGGCAGAGTGGCACCACTTTTGGAGGCTTCTGTGCAGAAGCCCGCCAAAAGTGGAACAAAAGGCTCGACTTGGGTTGGAGTTACAGAGGCGAACACAAACGCCATTTTAAAACCGAGTCCTGGCGAAAAGACCCAACCGGGGAATAAATATTTAATAAATAACCCAGCGGTATCTTTAACATTGCACCAAAAAAGAGGTGCGTTTAAAATGAATGGGAAAATCCCATAGGAAATATTCAGGTGAAATATTCCACGTGGTAACCACTGCCACCAGCCAGAAACTCGACAAGGGGGGACTGGACAGTGCCCCCTTGAAAAACAGACCCAGGGGCAATCGAATTACCCCTACCAGTACTTCCACAATATGATCGTTTGTACTGGTTCTGTTCACAATTTAAGACTAGTAAAGTCAATGGTGACTTTACATGCCCTGGGAGACAGTAGCCAGTCCCAGGGTATGGAGTCTATGTTTGGGGGCCACTATGACACCCCTGTGTTACTGCACTGAGGGTGCTGTGTAACACACTTACCAAAAACACATGAAGCCCTATGAAGTAAAAGACCCCATAGCCCATAAAAACACATTACAAAGCCCAAGGACATTCTCAAATCATGCCTAAGAGTGGGAGAAAAAGAGTCTCACTCTTAGCAGGAGAAAAAATTAAACCCCAAAAATCCAGCAAAGCTGCTGGGGGACTCACTAGGTTTGGGAAATTAGCCTTTACGGAGAATTCTCCCTAACAGCTGCTGACTTGTGGGTTTCCAACAGGGCTACTTACAAGGATTCTGGGTCAACTCAGAAGAAGGATGAGGGAAAGCAGTCAAAGAAAAACAACAAAGAGAATTCCAATCATTCCAATCCAAAAGAGGGCCCCAAACATAACCAGGGTAAGCCACAAGGAAAACCGAATCAGGCTAGTGTACCATCTGGTCCCAAACCAGATGGAGTTCAGAAGAAACCCCCATTCATTAAAGCATTTGGAAAATGTTTTGCTTGTGGATCAACTGACCATGTGAAAACGGATCCTAGATGTAAGGGTAAACCTCCAGGGGTCCACACTGTCTCCTTAGCCTTCTCCCAGGTGGATGAAGTACCTATAGCCAGTGGAAACTTTCAGTTACTAGTTGATGAGCTTATGAGAGTCTCAGCTAGTGCTTCTTTAGTGTCCTTGGGTCTTTGGGAAAAACAGAACTTAGATGTCTATAACTCAATCCCAGATAATACTAGAGAGTATTATAAAGATAGTGTTCTTGTGGATGGTCAGGAGACCCCTGCCATCAGAGACACTGGAGCCAGCATAACTGTGGTTGATTAATGTTTTTTCAAGGTTGAGGATGTTGCTAAGGCACCCAAACACCTAACCAAGTTAGCTGGAGGCCCTGTGCAAATGGTTCCCCAGTTACCAGCTCTCATCCAGTGCAATGACATGACTGTCAGAATACCTGTAAGTGTGCAAAATAACGTACCTGGGAAAGTCCTGTTGGGTAATGACCTTAAAACTCTTGGAGTAGTGTCTAGTTGTGTCCAGCCAAAACCATGTAACTGGAGGCGGGGCCAGCCAAAACCATGGTATTGGAGGCGGGGCCAGCCAAAACCATGGTATTCGAGGCGGGGCCAGCCAAAACCATGTAACTGGAGGCGGGGCCAGCCAAAACCATGTAACTGGAGGCGGGGGCCAGCCTAAACCATGGTATTGGAGGCGGGGCTAGCCAAAACCATGGTATTGGAGGCGGGGCCAGCCAAAACCATGGTATTGGAGGCGGGGCCAGCCATAAACATCGTATTGGAGGCGGGGCCACCCAAAACCATGGTATTGGAGGCAGGGCCACCCAAAACCATGGTATTGGAGGCGGGGCCAGCCAAAACCATGGTATTGGAGGGGGGGCCAGCCAAAACCATGGTATTGGAGGCAGGGCCAGCCAAAACCATGTAAACGGAGGCTGGGCCATCCAAAACCATGGTATTGGAGATGGGGCCAGCCAAAACCTGCTATTGGAGGTGGGTGTTAGGCAAAATCCTGTGCAGTTCCCTTGGAGCACACTGCAAAAAGATTAAGACTACAGGAGTAGCAGCAAACCCAATTGGTAGCAGTCTGCACCACCCAGATTTACCTGGTAGCTGTGGCTGAGCAGTCAGACTTCTCTCAAGAATAGTAGGGCAGTATGCAGAGTATACACAATAGGGCCAAAATACAGTAGAGCAAACAAACACTGACCAGAGCTTTGTATAAAAAGTATATAGTTATTTATTTAAAACACACTTTAGATAATACACTAGCACCCTCAATGAAAAGTAATCTAAAACACAGTCAGGTAAGTATACACACCTCCCTTGATAACTATCAGACAAGTCAGGGTTAAAGCACAACTATTTGTTAAGACAGAAGTGAACGCTTAACCTAGATGGCACTCCAATAGTTTAGGTTAAAAAGGGAGAGAAAAGGCAGAGCATAAAATAAAACAGTTCCCAACACTTTTAAGAGTTCAGAGCAAGGGGAGAAAGGCAGGTTATACGGTAGAGCCAAAGTTCATAGGCCAGGCCCACTTTAAATGGAGCAAAGCGAAATGTCCCCAGGATCACACGGTTTAAAGTGCACTGAAAGTCTTTGCAGAGTGTTCAAAAGAGGTTGGGGTGAATCAAAAGATATAGTTACAGGTCTGGAGCCAACCCAGTATAGAAGCCAAGGATTTAAGGGTCACCTTTAGCAATCTGTAGAAAGGGAGGCCAGGCAGGACACAGTACCTTAAAGAGAAAGGTGCCATCTGAAACCATGGTATTGGAGGCGGGGCCAGGCAGGGCCAGCCAAAACCATGGTATTGGAGGCGGGGCCAGCCGAAACCATCGTATTGGAGGCGGGGCCAGCCGAAACCATGGTGTAGGAGGCGGGGCCAGCCAAAACCATGGTATTGGAGGCAGGCCAGCCAAAAACATGATTTTGGAGGCGGGGCCACTCAAAACCATGTAATTGGAGTCGGGGCCAGCCAAAACCATGGTATTGGAGGCGGGGACAGCCAAAACCATGGTATTGGAGGTGGGGCCAGCCAAACCCGTGGTATTGGAGGCAGGGCCAGCCAAAACCATGTAACTGGAAGTGGGGCCAGCCAATGGTATTAGAGGCGGGGCCAGCCAAAACCATGGTTTTGGAGGCGGAGCCAGCCAAAACCATGGTATTCAAGGCAGGGCCATCCAAAACCATGATATTGGAAGCAGGGCCAGCCAAAACCATGTAACTGGAGGCAGGACCAGTCAAAAACATGGTATTGGCCGCGGGTCCAGCCAAAACCATGTAACTGGAGGCAGGGCCAGCCAATAGCATGGTATTGGTGGCGGGGCCAGCCAAAACCATGGTATTGGAGGGGGGCCAGCCAAAACCATGTAACTGGAGGCGGGGCCAGCCAAAACCATGGTATTGGAGGCAGGGCCAGCCAATGGTATTGGAGGCGGGGTCAGTCAAAACCATGGTTTTGGAGGCGAGGCCAGCCAGAAACCATGGTATTGGAGGCAGGGCCAGCCGAAACCATGGGTTTGGAGGCGAGGCCAGCCAAAACCATGGTATTGGAGGTGGGGCCAGCCAAAACTAAGGTATTGGAAGTGGGGCCAGACAAAACCATGTAACTGGAGGCGGGGCCAGCCAAAACCATGGATTTGGAGGAGGGGCCAAAACCATGGTTTTGGAGGCGGGGCCAGCCAAAACCATGGTTTTGGAGGTGGGGCCAGCCAAAACCATGGTATTGGAGGCAGGGCCAGCCAAAACCATTTAACTGGAGGTGGGGCCAGCCAAAAAGGGCCAGCCAAAACCATGGTATTGGAGACGGGGCCAGCCAAAACCATGGTTTTGGAGGGGCGGGGCCAGCCAAAACCATGTAACTGGAGGCGGGGCCAGCCAAAACCATGGTATTGGAGGTGGTCAGGGCCAGTCAAAGCCATGGTATTGGAGGCGGGACCAGCTACAACCATGGTATTGGAGGCAGGGCTAGCCAAAATCATGGTATTGGAGGCGGGGCCAGCGAAAACCATGGTATTGGAGGCGGGGCCAGCCAAAACCATGGTATTGGAGGCGGGGCCACCCAAAACCATGGTATTGGAGGCAGGGCCACCCAAAACCATGGTATTGGAGGCGGGGCCAGCCAAAACCATGGTATTGGAGGCGGGGCCAGCCAAAACCATGGTATTGGAGGCAGGGCCAGCCAAAACCATGTAAAAGGTGGCTGGGCCATCCAAAACCATGGTATTGGAGATGGGGCCAGCCAAAACCTGCTATTGGAGGTGGGTGTTAGGCAGAATCCTGTGCAGTTCCCTTGGGGAACACTGCAAAAAGATTAAGACTACAGGAGTAGCAGCAAACCCAATTGGTAGCAGTCTGCACCACCCAGATTTATCTGGTAGCTGTGGCTGAGCAGTCAGACTTCTCTCAAGAATAGTAGGGCAGTATGCAGAGTATACACAATAGGGCCAAAATACAGTAGAGCAAACAAACACTGACCAGAGCTTTGTATAAAAAGTATATAGTTATTTATTTAAAACACACTTAAGATAATACACTAGCACTCTCAATGAAAAGTAATCTAAAACACAGTCAGGTAAGTATACACACCTCCCTTGATAACTATCAGACCAGTCAGGGTTAAAACACAACTATTTGTTAAGACAGAAGTGAACGCTTAACCTAGATGGCACTCCAATAGTTTAGGTTAAAAAGGGAGAGAAAAGGCAGAGCATAAAATAAAACAGTTCCCAACACTTTTAAGAGTTCAGAGCAAGGGGAGAAAGGCAGGTTATACGGTAGAGCCAAAGTTCATAGGCCAGGCCCACTTTAAATGGAGCAAAGCGAAATGTGCCCATGATCACACGGTTTAAAGTGCACTGAAAGTCTTTGCAGAGTGTTCAAAAGAGGTTGGGGTGAATCAAAAGATATAGTTAGAGGTCTGGAGCCAACCCAGTATAGAAGCCAAGGATTTAAGGGTCACCTTTAGCAATCTGTAGAAAGGGAGGCCAGGCAGGACACAGTACCTTAAAGAGAAAGGTGCCATCTGAAACCATGGTATTGGAGGCGGGGCCAGGCAGGGCCAGCCAAAACCATGCTATTGGAGGCGGGGCCAGCCGAAACCATCGTATTGGAGGCGGGGCCAGCCGAAACCATGGTGTAGGAGGCGGGGCCAGCCAAAACCATGGTATTGGAGGCAGGCCAGCCAAAAACATGGTTTTGGAGGCGGGGCCACTCAAAACCATGTAATTGGAGTCGGGGCCAGCCAAAACCATGGTATTGGAGGCGGGGACAGCCAAAACCATGGTATTGGAGGTGGGGCCAGCCAAACCCGTGGTATTGGAGGCAGGGCCAGCCAAAACCATGTAACTGGAAGTGGGGCCAGCCAATGGTATTAGAGGCGGGGCCAGCCAAAACCATGGTTTTGGAGGCGGAGCCAGCCAAAACCATGGTATTCAAGGCAGGGCCATCCAAAACCATGATATTGGAAGCAGGGCCAGCCAAAACCATGTAACTGGAGGCAGGACCAGTCAAAAACATGGTATTGGGCGCGGGTCCAGCCAAAACCATGTAACTGGAGGCAGGGCCAGCCAAAAGCATGGTATTGGTGGCGGGGCCAGCCAAAACCATGGTATTGGAGGGGGGCCAGCCAAAACCATGTAACTGGAGGCGGGGCCAGCCAAAACCATGGTATTGGAGGCAGGGCCAGCCAATGGTATTGGAGGCGGGGTCAGTCAAAACCATGGTTTTGGAGGTGAGGCCAGCCAGAAACCATGGTATTGGAGGCAGGGCCAGCCGAAACCATGGGTTTGGAGGCGAGGCCAGCCAAAACCATGGTATTGGAGGTGGGGCCAGCCAAAACTAAGGTATTGGAAGTGGGGCCAGACAAAACCATGTAACTGGAGGCGGGGCCAGCCAAAACCATGGATTTGGAGGAGGGGCCAAAACCATGGTTTTAGAGGCGGGGCCAGCCAAAACCATGGTTTTGGAGGTGGGGCCAGCCAAAACCATGGTATTGGAGGCAGGGCCAGCCAAAACCATTTAACTGGAGGTGGGGCCAGCCAAAAAGGGCCAGCCAAAACCATGGTATTGGAGACGGGGCCAGCCCAAACCATGGTTTTGGAGGGGCGGGGCCAGCCAAAACCATGTAACTGGAGGCGGGGCCAGCCAAAACCATGGTATTGGAGGTGGTCAGGGCCAGTCAAAGCCATGGTATTGGAGGCGGGACCAGCTACAACCATGGTATTGGAGGCAGGGCTAGCCAAAATCATGGTATTGGAGGCGGGGCCTGCCAAAACCATGGAACTGGAGGCGGGGCCAGCCAGAAAGCATGGTATTGGAGTCGGGGCCTGCGGAAACTATGGTTTTGGTGGCAGGGCCAGCCAACACCATGGTTTTGGAGGCAGGGCCAGCCAAAACCATGGTATTGGAGGAGGGCCAGCCAATGGTATTGGAGCCGGGGCCAGCCAAAACCGTGGTTTTGGAGGCAGGGCCAGCCAAAACCACGGTATTGGAGCCAGGGCCATCCAAAACCATGGTACTGGAGGCGGGGCCAGCCAAAACCATGGTATTGGAGGTGGGGCCAGGCGGAACCATGGTATTGGAGACGGGCCCGCCAAAACCATGGTATTGAAGGCGGGGCCTGTTAAAACCATGGAACTGTAGGCGGGGCCAGCCAGAAACCATGGTATTGAAGGCGGGGCCAGCCGAAACCATGTAACTGGAGGCGGGGCCAGCAAAAACCATGTAACTGGAGGCGGGGCCAGCCAAAACCATGGTATTGGAGACGGGGCCAGTCACAACCATGGAATTGGAGGCGGGGCCAGTCAAAACCATGGTATTGGAGGCATGGCCTGCCAAAACCATGGAACTAGAGGCGGGGCCAGTTGGAAAGTATGGTATTGGAGTCGGGGCCAGCCAGAAAGTATGGTATTGGTGTCGGGGCCAGCCAAAACCATGGTTTTGGATGCGGGGCCAAGCCAAAACCATGGTTTTGGAGGTGGGGCCAACCAAAACCATGGTTTTGGAGGCACTGCCAGCCAAAACCATGGTTTTGGAGGCGGGGCCAGCCAAACCATGGTTTTGGAGGCAGGGCCATCCAAAACCATGGTATTGGAGGCGGGGCCAGCCAAAACCATGGTTTTGCAGGCGGGGCCAGCCGAAACCATGGAACTGGAGGCGGGGCCAGTCAGAAACCATGGTATTGGAGGCGGGGCCAGCCGAAACCATGGTATTGGAAGCGGGGCCAGCCAAAACCATGGTATTGGAAGCGGGGCCTGCCGAAACCATGGTTTTGGTGGCAGGGCCAGCCAAAACCATGGTTTTGGAGGCGGGGCCAGCCAAAACCATAGTATTGGAGGCCGGGCCAGCCAATGGTATTTGAGGCGGGGCCAGCCAAAACCATGGTATTGGAGGCGGGGCCAGCCAATGGTATTGGAGGCGGGGCCAGCCAAAACCATGGTTTTGGAGGCAGGGCCAGCCAAAACCACGGTATTGGAGGCGGGGCCAGCCAAAACCATGGTATTGGAGGCGGGGCCAGGCGGGGCAGCAAGAAACCATGGTATTGGAGGTGGGGCCAACCGAAACCATGGTATTGGAAGCGGGCCCGCCAAAACCATGGTATTGAAGGCGGGGCCTGTTAAAATCATGGAACTGTAGGCGGGGCCAGCCAGAAACCATGGTATTGAAGGCGGGGCCAGCCGAAACCATGGTTTTGGAGGTGGGGCCAGCCAAAACCATGGTTTTGGAAGCGGGTCCAGCCAAAACCATGGTATTGGAGGCGGGGCCAGCCAAAACCATGGTATTGGAGGCGGGGGCAGCCAAAACCATGTAACTGGAGGCCGGGCCAGCCAAAACCATGTAACTGGAGGCGGGGCCAGCCAAAACCATGGTATTGGAGGCAGTCGGGGCCAGTCAAAGCCATGGTATTGGAGGCGGGACCAGCTACAACCATGGTATTGGAGACAGGGCTAGCCAAAACCATGGTATTGGAGGCGGGGCTAGCCAAAACCATGTAACTGGAGGCGGGGCCAGCCAAAACCATGGTATTGGAGACGGGGCCAGTCAAAACCATGGAATTGGAGGCGGGGCCAGTCAAACCATGGTATTGGAGGCGTGGCCTGCCAAAACCATGGAACTGGAGGCGGGGCCAGCTGGAAAGTATGGTATTGGAGTCGGGGCCAGCCAGAAAGTATGGTATTGGAGTCGGGGCCAGCCGAAACCATGGTTTTGGAGGCGGGGCCAGCCAAAACCATGGTTTTGGAGGTGAGGCCAACCAAAACCATGGTATTGGAGGCATGGCCAGCCAATGGTAATGGAGGCGGGGCCAGCCAAAACCATGGTTTTGGAGGCAGGGCTAGCCAAAACCATGGTATTGGAGGCGGGGCCAGCCAAACCCATGGTTTTGGAGGCGGGGCCAGCCAAAACCATGGTTTTGGAGGTAGGGCCATCCAAAACCATGGTATTGGCGGCGGGGCCAGCCAAAACCATGGTTTTGCAGGCGGGGCCAGCCAAAACCATGGAACTGGAGGTGGGGCCAGTCAGAAACCATGGTATTGGAGGCGGGGCCAGCCGAAACCATGGTATTGGAGGCGGGGCCAACCGAAACCATGGTTTTGGAGGCAGGGCCAGCCAAAACCATGGTTTTGGAAGCGGGGCCAGCTGTCATGATCACTGCTTCCAAGGAGCCAGGACCAGCCCAACGTCCTTGGAAGCAGGCCCCTAACCGTAATCCTAGGCACCAGCCGGTCCCCACTGGGACCCTTTGGACCTTGTCCTGGCGCCGGTGGCACCAGGCTCATTAAAACCATCGGTCCCGGCACTGGAAGCGCCGGACTCATGATATGTGTCAAGGTGCTTGGGTGGACTTACCTGCAGCAGACCATGCTGCTTACTTACCAGCCAATTAAAAGTCCTCTGTGAACAGGAACTACTTTCTTACCTGGGTGGGGCAAGCTCCACTCCCTGGATACAGCACTGGAACTCTTCTGGAACTGGAACTCTTTTCTTACCTAGGCAGGGCCGTGGAGGAAGACGCCTCATCACTCCAAGGCTATTTAAACCACACCCGATAGATGAAACGTGCTTCGCGTTATTCTGCATCTGCAGCAGAACGCTCACCGAGTCTGTTCCAGCCTTTCTTCTTTCGATCCTGAACCTGCAAGAATTATACTTACCATTCCTGTATCCAGTCAACCACAGCACCTGCAAAGACAAGAAACAGCAGGTTAGCAAGGCAACCTTTACTCGCAGTGCTTACTCACCTGATCCATCGGCTGCGGCCATTTCTTCACGCTGCACCTCCGCCTGTGAAGACAAAAGCATTGTTATTACTTACCGGCACTCCGCGAATTTCGGATTTCTTCACGCTGCATCGCCGCCTGTGAAGACAAAAGCATTGTTATTGCTTACGGGCATTCTGCGGACTCCGGCGCTGCAACCCAACTTCTGAAAGACAAAAGAAGAGACATTAGACAGGTATTTACTTACGCCCATCGCGCTCGTCGCAATCGAACGCCTGCAAATACTCTGGCGTCTCTTCAGCACAAACTAAGCTGCAAGGGAAAAAGACAGTTAGAGCGCTTGCATTTACTTACGCATTTCCAGGCGCTTCACTCCATCTTCCATCTCAAGAGTCCTGCAAGACAAAAAGGGAAAAGCATTATACAGAGTCCTGTTCAATATTAACGTGCCACGCACCTAAAGACTATAAAGACTAAAAAGGTGTCTGTAAACTCACCGCTCGTGCAGTTAACGACGGTAACGATCCTCTGAGTTCAAGAGGCCTATGTTTCACCAGTGAAGGAACTGGCAACGGCACCCTGCACCAGACGCAGATGGAGAGTCCAGCATTCACTTATCTAAGGTGAGCACGTTGACCTGGGGGCTCTACGGAGAAGCTAGGAAGAGAGAGAGAGAGAGGGACATTCAACAACCCAGACCAGTAGCCCCCATATTCTTTCACCTGCAGAAACCTCACCCTACGAGTTCGACACACAGTGCGAAGAGGTTCGACCCCAGAAGCCAATCAAGTCCTGCACATCACTTTTCGAGTCACAGACACCTTCCTGCCAAGACCTGCGCCTCCGTGGGAATCAGGTGAGCGTTACAGAACGCGAAGCCCACCGCAAAACTCCTACCCAGGCGCAATGGAAACCTCAGACACTGATCAATTAGCCCAGTTGCTCGGGGAATTAAGAGCAGAAGTACATGCAGCTCGTCAGGAAACAAACTCTCTAAGAAGAGAACTGATAATTTCCAAGGAGCGAACAGAGGACCTCGCTAGGCAATTGCTACAAACGCAGGCAGGACAGACACCTCTGCCCGCTCCAGGAGGAAGTTATCCTTCTGCATCATCTTTAAATCCAGTGCAAATCAATCTACCCGGTAATGTGCCCTTGGCTCCGCCCGAACGCTTTTCTGGTGACCCAAACAAATTTGCAGTGTTCATCAACCAGTGCCGCCTACACTTCTTATGTCGACCAGCTGCATTCCCACAGACCAGACCAAGGTGGCTTTCGTGCTTTCTTATCTCAGTGGCAGCGCCGCAGATTGGTCGATCCCTTTAGTCACCCAGGATGATCCGTTTTACATGATTTCCAGGCCTTCCAGTCCAGCATGGAGAAACTGTTCGCAAGACATGCACAAGGGCAGGCCTTGGACAATGAACTTCTTTCATTACGACAGGGTAATCAAGACCTCTTGACTTATATAGCCTCATTCAACAGACCTATAGTGGAAACTCAATGGCCCGAGGATAAGACAATAACGCTTTTCTACAGAGGCCTGCGTGGAGAGCTCAAGGATGTGTTAGCCCAAGTTGTGAACCCTCCACAAGAATGCTCAGACTATATTGACTTAGTAATCCAATTGGACCACAGATTACAGAACAGGAAGGCTGATCGTTCTAAATTTGATACCCGAGTGTTTTCTAAACCACAGACCTCTACTAAGGGAGCTGACACTGTGGAACCCATGAAAATAGGGGGCATAAAAGGTCCTTTAACCCAAAAGGAGCGGGAAAGAAGAAGACAGCTGCAATTATGCCTCTATTGCGGGAACTCAGGGCACTTTCTTCGAGACTGTCCAGTGAAACCAGCTAAGAAGGCTGTAGGAGCCGCAGATACCTGTACCACAAGTTCTGAGCAGGGAAACGACCTAGCCCAGCAAGTGTAGAGGTCCTCTTGCCGAGCGTTAAGATCTGTCCCGTGACCTCACATTTCGTGGTGCCCATGGTCCTCCTTAGTCCTGAACGTCCGGATCGTTGCATGCAATTGAAACTTACATCGACAGCGGAGCAATCGGTAATTATGTGGACCGTGAAATGGTATCAAGGATGAATCTACCCCTTGTCCCTAAGGCCGTAAAAGACGTCATTACTACAGTGGATGGCACGGAGATAGCCTCCGGACCAGTAACGCACGCCACCCAAGAAGTGACGCTAGTGAGTCAAGATGGACACGGGGAGAAAATCGTGTTCGATGTGATCAAGGCCCCTCAGTTCCAGATCATTCTGGGAATCCCTTGGTTAGAGAAGCACAATCCTCAGATCGATTGGCGAGCAAAGACGGTTCAGTTTCCAGAATGTCTTACCACTTGTTATCCTCGGCCTGATGTTTCACTGGCGGCAATCTCTTCTGAGGTTCCCAAATTACCTCCCGAATACCAGGAATTCCAAGATGTCTTTCGGAAGGATCAAGCTAACACCCTGCCTCCTCATAGGTCTTACGACTGTCAAATAGATCTGATACCCGGAACAACTCCTCCTTGCAGTAGGATTTATGCCCTCACCGAGCCAGAGAATCTTCACCTCAGACAATATCTGGACCAATACCTAGCTAACGGGTTTATCCGTCCTTCAAAATCTCCAGCTTCATCGGCTTTGTTCTTCGTTCCGAAAAAGGAAGGAGATCTTAGGACTTGTATAGATTACCGCGCCCTGAATCAAATCACCGTTAAAAACAGATACCCGTTACCTTTGATCCCTGAACTCCTGGACCAAGTCAAAGACGCATGTATATATACAAAGTTGGATCTCAGAGGAGCCTACCACTTGGTACGAATAAAAGAGGGCGATGAATGGAAGACGGCCTTCCGCACCAAGTATGGGCTATTCGAATATCAAGTGATGCCCTTTGGACTTTGTAACGCTCCTGCCGCTTTCCAGTATTTTATGAACGATGTCTTTAGAGAACTCATAGATGTGTGTGTTGTTGTCTACATTGAGGATATCCTTGTCTATTCATCATCTGAAAAGGAACATCAGAGACAAAAAAGGTTCTCGAGAGATTGCGTCAACATAACCTTTTTGCTAAGCTTGAAAAATGCGTTTTCAACGTAACTGAAGTTGAGATCCTGGGATTCATATTGTCACCTAATGGAGTCCATATGGATTCAAAGAAAGTCGATGCAATCATCAAGTGGCCATCACCAACCTCTGTAAAAGGAGTTCAAAGCATGTTAGGCTTCGCTAACTTTTACCGCAGATTCATTCCTGAATTCTCTCGGATCGTCCAGCCCATCACCGCTCTGTTAAAGAAGAACAAACGTTTTGAGTGGTCTACTGAAGCAGAACAAGCTTTTCAGGACTTAAAAGCTAAATTCATTTCTGCACCTGTTCTAAAACATCCTCGCCCAGAACTCCCCTACATCGTGGAGACGGATGCTTCTAGTCTTGCTATGGGGGCAGTTTTATCACAAAGCGATCCGGTCACACACCAATTACATCCTGTAGCCTTTTGGTCCCGCAAATTCTCAGCTCCCGAGATCAACTATTCAATTACAGACAAGGAACTTTTAGCTATCAGATCGGCCTTTAAAGCCTGGCGGCATTATCTTTTGGGAGCCAGACACACAGTCACCGTAATGACTGATCACCGCAATTTACAATATCTGAAGACGGCCAAAGCTCAGTCTTCCAGACAGCTTTGCGGGGCTCTGTTTCTGGCTGAGTTTGACTTTATAATTACTTATCGACCAGGCAGTAAAAACGGAAAAGCAGATGCCCTCTCCCGGATGGGAGTAGATGAACATTTGACCAATCCAGAACCAATACCCATAATCCCAGAACAAAGGATTTTGGGTTTGGTCAGCGCTCAATCCTTTGAAGACATCAAGACTACAGTCAAATCACTCCTAACTCCAGCCGATTTGCAGGACTGGCAATTAAAGGGAAAAGAATTCTCAGTGGATCAAGACCTACCATATTTCCGAGGACGATTGTACTTGCCCTGTGAGAAAATACAAAAACAAGTAATCTCCTGTTATCACGACTCTCTAATCTCTAATGGAGGGTCACCCTGGCATTACCAAAACCATGGAAAAGATCAAAATACATTTCTGGTGGCCATCATGGAAGAAGGATATTAGAGACTTTGTAATCTCCTGCGGTGTGTGTGCCCAGAGTAAAAGTCAGAAGGAGAAACCAGCCGGCCTATTACACCCTCTAGACATTCCTCCCTGTCCATGGCATACCCTGTCCATGGATTTCATCACAGACTTACCTCCATGCTCAGGGTATAATACCATTTTAGTAGTCGTGGATCTATTCTCCAAGATGGCTCACTTAATTCCCCTGAAGGGCCTACCTTCAGCTTCAGTATTGGCCCGAGAATTCTTAGAAAACATTGTTCGGTTACACGGTTTTCCCTCGGTTTTAGTCTCCGATAGGGGAAGTCAATTCATCTCCCACTTTTGGCGAAGTTGCTGTCGTCTAGCCCAAATTGATGTAAGACTTTCAACCAGTCACCATCCCCAAACTGACGGACAAACCGAGAGGACAAATCAGACTCTAGAGCAATATCTACGTTGCATGCTCCAACAAACTGAAAACCCTTAGAAGGATATTCTTTGGATCGCTGAATACGCTTACAACAATTCGACTCATTCTGGAACCAGGAAGACTCCCTTCTTCCTATTATACGGACACCATCCTAGAACCTCTAACCTGGATCCTCCCCAAGAATTCGAAACACCTGCTGTGGATCACTTGCACTCGGAGATCACCCGTGCTTTTAAGGAAGCCACTGCCCATCTGCAAAGAGCTAAAGCTCAATTCAAAAAAGGAGCAGATCGACACTGTAAAGAGGCCCCTCACTACGCAGTAGGAGATCAGGTCTGGTTATCCACTAAGCACCTGCCTCTAAAAGGGGCCCCGCACCTTCAGCCCGAGATACCTTGGACCCTAACTCATCTGCACCATAGTTAATCCGGTGGCTGTCAAATTGGAATTACCTGCGCATATGAAAATACATCCAGTATTCCATGTCTCCTTATTAAAACCAGTACAACCAGAAACCCGATTGACTGAACTCCCAGAACCTGTTTTGGTAGATGGAGAACTTGAATTCGAAGTAAAGAACATCCTAGACTCCAAAATCTCCAAATCTAAGTTATATTATCTGGTTGATTGGAAAGGATACGGCCCCCAGGAAAGGTCTTGGGAACCCTCAGAATATGTCCACGCACCTCGTCTGGTCAAGAAATTCCATCTGAATCACCCCGACAAGCCAAAACCCCCGGAGAAGACACGCTTAGGAGGGGCCTTGAGGGGGGGTGCTGTCATGATCACTGCTTCCAAGGAGCCAGGACCAGCCCAATGTCCTTGGAAGCAGGCCCCTAACCCTAATCCTAGGCACCAGCCGGTCCCCACTGGGACCCTTTGGACCTTGTCCTGGCGCCGGTGGCACCAGGCTCATCAAAACCATCGGTCCCGGCACTGGAAGCGCCGGGCTCATGATATGTGTGAAGGTGCTTGGGTGGACTTACCTGCAGCAGACCATGCTGCTTACTTACCAGCCACTTAAAAGTCCTCTGTGAACAGGAACTACTTTCTTACCTGGGTGGGGCAAGCTCCACTCCCTGGATACAGCACTGGAACGCTTCTGGAACTGGAACTCTTTTCTTACCTAGGCGGGGCCGTGGAGGAAGACGCCTCATCACTCCAAGGCTATTTAAACCACACCCGATAGATGAAACGTGCTTCGCGTTATTCTGCATCTGCAGCAGAACGCTCACCGAGTCTGTTCCAGCCTTTCTTCTTTCGATCCTGAACCTGCAAGAATTATACTTACCATTCCTGTATCCAGTCAACCGCAGCACCTGCAAAGACAAGAAACAGCAGGTTAGCAAGGCAACCTTTACTCGCAGTGCTTACTCACCTGATCCATCGGCTGCGGCCATTTCTTCACGCTGCACCTCCGCCTGTGAAGACAAAAGCATTGTTATTACTTACCGGCACTCCGCGAATTTCGGATTTCTTCACGCTGCATCGCCGCCTGTGAAGACAAAAGCATTGTTATTGCTTACGGGCATTCCGCGGACTCCGGCGCTGCAACCCAACTTCTGAAAGACAAAAGAAGAGACATTAGACAGGTATTTACTTACGCCCATCGCGCTCATTGCAATCGAACGCCTGCAAATACTCCGGCGTCTCTTCAGCACGAACTAAGCTGCAAGGGAAAAAGACAGTTAGAGCGCTTGCGTTTACTTACGCATTTCCAGGCGCTTCACTCCATCTTCCATCTCAAGAGTCCTGCAAGACAAAAAGGGAAAAGCATTATACAGAGTCCTGTTCAATATTAACGTGCCACGCACCTAAAGACTATAAAGACTAAAAAGGTGTCTGGAAACTCACCGCTCGTGCAGTTAACGACGGTAACGATCCTCTGAGTTCAAGAGGATTGTGTTTCACCAGTGAAGGAACTGGCAACGGCACCCTGCACCAGACGCAGATGGAGAGTCCAGCATTCACTTATCTAAGGTGAGCACGTTGACCTGGGGGCTCTACGGAGAAGCTAGGAAGAGAGAGAGAGAGAGGGACATTCAACAACCCAGACCAGTAACCCCCATATTCTTTCACCTGCAGAAACCTCACCCTACGAGTTCGACACACAGTGCGAAGAGGTTCGACCCCAGAAGCCAATCGAGTCCTGCACATCACTTTTCGAGTCACAGACACCTTCCTGCCAAGACCTGCGCCTCCGTGGGAATCAGGTGAGCGTTACACCAGCCAAAACCATGGTTTTGGAAGCGGGGCCAGCCAAAACCATGGTTTTGGATGCAGGGCCAGCCAAAACCATGTAACTGGAGGCGGGGCCAGCCAAAACCATGGTATTGGAGGCGGGGCCAGCCGAAACCATGGCATTGGAGGCACGGCCAGTCAAAACCATGGTATTGGAGCCGGGGCCATCCAAAACCATTGTATTGGAGGCGGGGCCAGCCGAAACCATGGTATTGGAGGCAGGGCCAACCGAAACCATGGTTTTGGAGGCGTGGCCAACCGAAACCATGGTTTTGGAGGCGGGGCCAGCCAAAACCATGGTTTTGGAAGCGGGGCCAGCCAAAACCATGGTTTTGGAAGCGGGGCCAGCCAAAACCATGGTTTTGGAGGCAGGGCCAGCCAAAACCATGGTTTTGGATGCGGGGCCAGCCAAAACCATGTAACTGGAGGCGGGGCCAGCCAAAACCATGGTATTGGAGGCGGGGCCAGCCAAAACCATGGTACTGGAGGCAGGGCCAGCCAAAACCATGGTATTGGAGGTAGGGCCAGCCAAAACCATGTAAACGGAGGCTGGGCCATCCAAAACCATGGTATTGGAGACGGGGCCAGCCAAAACCTGCTATTGGAGGTGGGTGTTAGGCAGAATCCTGTGCAGTTCCCTTGGGGAACACTGCAAAAAGATTAAGACTACAGGAGTAGCAGTAAACCCAATTGGTAGCAGTCTGCACCACCCAGATTTACCTGGTAGCTGTGGCTGAGCAGTCAGACTTCTCTCAAGAATAGTAGGGCAGTATGCAGAGTATACACAATAGGGCCAAAATACAGTAGAGCAAACAAACACTGACCAGAGCTTTGTATAAAAAGTATATAGTTATTTATTTAAAACACACTTTAGATAATACACTAGCACTCTCAATGAAAAGTAATCTAAAACACAGTCAGGTAAGTATACACACCTCCCTTGATAACTATCAGACAAGTCAGGGTTAAAGCACAACTATTTGTTAAGACAGAAGTGAACGCTTAACCTAGATGGCACTCCAATAGTTTAGGTTAAAAAGGGAGAGAAAAGGCAGAGCATAAAATAAAACAGTTCCCAACACTTTTAAGAGTTCAGAGCAAGGGGAGAGAGGCAGGTTATACGGTAGAGCCAAAGTTCATAGGCCAGGCCCACTTTAAATGGAGCAAAGCGAAATGTGCCCATGATCACACGGTTTAAAGTGCACTGAAAGTCTTTGCAGAGTGTTCAAAAGAGGTTGGGGTGAATCAAAAGATATAGTTAGAGGTCTGGAGCCAACCCAGTATAGAAGCCAAGGATTTAAGGGTCACCTTTAGCAATCTGTAGAAAGGGAGGCGAGGCAGGACACAGTACCTTAAAGAGAAAGGTGCCATCTGAAACCATGGTATTGGAGGCGGGGCCAGGCGGGGCAAGCCGAAACCATCGTATTGGAGGCTGGGCCAGCCGAAACCATCGTATTGGAGGCGGGGCCAGCCGAAACATGGTGTAGGAGGCGGGGCCAGCCAAAACCATGGTATTGGAGGCAGGCCAGCCAAAAACATGGTTTTGGAGGCGGGGCCACCCAAAACCATGTAATTGGAGTCGGGGCCAGCCAAAACCATGGTATTGGAGGCGGGGACAGCCAAAACCATGGTATTGGAGGTGGGGCCAGCCAAACCCGTGGTATTGGAGGCAGGGCCAGCCAAAACCATGTAACTGGAAGTGGGGCCAGCCAATGGTATTAGAGGCGGGGCCAGCCAAAACCATGGTTTTGGAGGCGGAGCCAGCCAAAACCATGGTATTCAAGGCAGGGCCATCCAAAACCATGATATTGGAAGCAGGGCCAGCCAAAACCATGTAACTGGAGGCAGGACCAGTCAAAACCATGGTATTGGCCGCGGGTCCAGCCAAAACCATGTAACTGTAGGCAGGGCCAGCCAAAACCATGGTATTGGTGGCGGGGCCAGCCAAAACCATGGTATTGGAGGGGGGCCAGCCAAAACCATGTAACTGGAGGCGGGGCCAGCCAAAACCATGGTATTGGAGGCAGGGCCAGCCAATGGTATTGGAGGCGGGGTCAGTCAAAACCATGGTTTTGGAGGCGAGGCCAGCCAGAAACCATGGTATTGGAGGCAGGGCCAGCCGAAACCATGGGTTCGGAGGCGGGGCCAGCCGAAACCATGGGTTTGGAGGCGGGGCCAGCCAAAACCATAGTATTGGAGGTGGGGCCAGCCAAAACTATGGTATTGGAAGTGGGGCCAGCCAAAACCATGTAACTGGAGGCGGGGCCAGCCAAAACCATGGTTTTGGAGGTGGGGCCAGCCAAAACCATTTAACTGGAGGTGGGGCCAGCCAAAAAGGGCCAGCCAAAACCATGGTATTGGAGACGTGGCCAGCCAAAACCGTGGTTTTGGAGGGGCGGGGCCAGCCAAAACCATGTAACTGGAGGCGGGGCCAGCCAAAACCATGGTATTGGAGGCGGGGCCTGCCAAAACCATGGAACTGGAGGCGGGGCCAGCCAGAAAGCATGGTATTGGAGTCGGGGCCTGCCGAAACCATGGTTTTGGTGGCAGGGCCAGCCAAAATCATGGTTTTGGAGGCGGGGCCAGCCAAAACCATAGTATTGGAGGCGGGGCCAGCCAATGGTATTTGAGGCGGGGCCAGCCAAAACCATGGTTTTGGAGGTGGGGCCAGCCAAAACCATGGTATTGGAGGCAGGGCCAGCCAATGGTATTGGAGGCGGGGCCATCCAAAACCATGGTTTTGGAGGCAGGGCCAGCCAAAACCATGGTATTGGAGCCAGGGCCATCCAAAACCATGGTACTGGAGGCAGGACCAGGCGGGGCAGCAAGAAACCATGGTATTGGAGGTGGGGCCAGCCGAAACAATGGTATTGGAGGCGGGCCCGCCAAAACCATGGTTTTGAATGCGGGGCCTGCCAAAACCATGGAACTGTAGGCGGGGCCAGCCAGAAACCATGGTATTGAAGGCGGGGCCAGCCGAAACCATGGTTTTGGAGGTGGGGCCAGCCAAAACCATGGTTTTGGAAGCGGGTCCAGCCAAAACCATGGTATTGGAGGTGGGGCCAGCCAAAACCATTGTATTGGAGGAGGGGGCAGCCAGAACCATGTAACTGGAGGCGGGGCCAGCCAAAACCATGTAACTGAAGGCGGGGCCAGCCAAAACCATGGTATTGGAGGCAGTCGGGGCCAGTCAAAGCCATGGTATTGGAGGCGGGACCAGCTACAACCATGGTATTGGAGACAGGGCTAGCCAAAACCATGGTATTGGAGGCGGGGCTAGCCAAAATCATGTAACTGGAGGTGGGGCCAGCCAAAACCATGGTATTGGAGACGGGGCCAGTCAAAACCATGGAATTGGAGGCGGGGCCAGTCAAAACCATGGTATTGGAGGCGTGACCTGCCAAAACCATGGAACTAGAGGCGGGGCCAGCCGAAAAGTATGGCATTGGAGTCGGGGCCAGCCAGAAAGTATGGTATTGGAGTCGGGCCAGCCGAAACCATGGTTTTGGAGGCGGGGCCAGCCAAAACCATGGTTTTGGAGATGGGGCCAACCAAAACCATGGTATTGGAGGCGGGGCCAGCCGAAACCATGGTATTGGAGGCGGGGCCAGCCAAAACCATGGAATTGGAGGCTGGGCCAGCCAAAAACATGGTTTTCGAGGCGGGGCCACCCAAAACCATGTAATTGGAGTCAGGGCCAGCCAAAACCATGGTATTGGAGGCGGGGACAGCCAAAACCATGGTATTGGAGGTGGGGCCAGCCAAACCCGTGGTATTGGAGGCAGGGCCAGCCAAAACCATGTAACTGGAAGTCGGGCCAGCCAATGGTATTAGAGGCAGGGCCAGCCAAAACCATGGTTTTGGAGGCGGAGCCAGCCAAAACCATGGTATTCAAGGCAGGGCCATCCAAAACCATGATATTGGAAGCAGGGCCAGCCAAAACCATGTAACTGGAGGCAGGACCAGTCAAAACCATGGTATTGGCCGCGGGTCCAGCCAAAACCATGTAACTGGAGGCAGGGCCAGCCAAAACCATGGTATTGGTGGCGGGGCCAGCCAATACCATGGTATTGGAGGGGGGCCAGCCAAAACCATGTAACTGGAGGCGGGGCCAGCCAAAACCATGGTATTGGAGGCAGGGCCAGCCAATGGTATTGGAGGCGGGGTCAGTCAAAACCATGGTTTTGGAGGCGAGGCCAGCCAGAAACCATGTTATTGGAGGCAGGGCCAGCCGAAACCATGGGTTTGGAGGCGAGGCCAGCCAAAACCATGGTATTGGAGGTGGGGCCAGCCAAAACTAAGGTATTGGAAGTGGGGCCAGACAAAACCATGTAACTGGAGGCGGGGCCAGCCAAAACCATGGATTTGGAGGAGGGGCCAAAACCATGGTTTTGGAGGCGGGGCCAGCCAAAACCATGGTTTTGGAGGTGGGGCCAGCCAAAACCATAGTATTGGAGGCAGGGCCAGCCAAAACCATTTAACTGGAGGTGGGGCCAGCCAAAAAGGGCCAGCCAAAACCATGGTATTGGAGACGGGGCCAGCCAAAACCATGGTTTTGGAGGGGCGGGGCCAGCCAAAACCATGTAACTGGAGGCGGGGCCAGCCAAAACCATGGTATTGGAGGTGGTCAGGGCCAGTCAAAGCCATGGTATTGGAGGCGGGACCAGCTACAACCATGGTATTGGAGGCAGGGCTAGCCAAAATCATGGTATTGGAGGCGGGGCCAGCGAAAACCATGGTATTGGAGGCGGGGCCAGCCAAAACCATGGTATTGGAGGCGGGGCCACCCAAAACCATGGTATTGGAGGCAGGGCCACCCAAAACCATGGTATTGGAGGCGGGGCCAGCCAAAACCATGGTATTGGAGGCGGGGCCAGCCAAAACCATGGTATTGGAGGCAGGGCCAGCCAAAACCATGTAAAAGGTGGCTGGGCCATCCAAAACCATGGTATTGGAGATGGGGCCAGCCAAAACCTGCTATTGGAGGTGGGTGTTAGGCAGAATCCTGTGCAGTTCCCTTGGGGAACACTGCAAAAAGATTAAGACTACAGGAGTAGCAGCAAACCCAATTGGTAGCAGTCTGCACCACCCAGATTTATCTGGTAGCTGTGGCTGAGCAGTCAGACTTCTCTCAAGAATAGTAGGGCAGTATGCAGAGTATACACAATAGGGCCAAAATACAGTAGAGCAAACAAACACTGACCAGAGCTTTGTATAAAAAGTATATAGTTATTTATTTAAAACACACTTTAGATAATACACTAGCACTCTCAATGAAAAGTAATCTAAAACACAGTCAGGTAAGTATACACACCTCCCTTGATAACTATCAGACCAGTCAGGGTTAAAGCACAACTATTTGTTAAGACAGAAGTGAACGCTTAACCTAGATGGCACTCCAATAGTTTAGGTTAAAAAGGGAGAGAAAAGGCAGAGCATAAAATAAAACAGTTCCCAACACTTTTAAGAGTTCAGAGCAAGGGGAGAAAGGCAGGTTATACGGTAGAGCCAAAGTTCATAGGCCAGGCCCACTTTAAATGGAGCAAAGCGAAATGTGCCCATGATCACACGGTTTAAAGTGCACTGAAAGTCTTTGCAGAGTGTTCAAAAGAGGTTGGGGTGAATCAAAAGATATAGTTAGAGGTCTGGAGCCAACCCAGTATAGAAGCCAAGGATTTAAGGGTCACCTTTAGCAATCTGTAGAAAGGGAGGCCAGGCAGGACACAGTACCTTAAAGAGAAAGGTGCCATCTGAAACCATGGTATTGGAGGCGGGGCCAGGCAGGGCCAGCCAAAACCATGGTATTGGAGGCGGGGCCAGCCGAAACCATCGTATTGGAGGCGGGGCCAGCCGAAACCATGGTGTAGGAGGCGGGGCCAGCCAAAACCATGGTATTGGAGGCAGGCCAGCCAAAAACATGGTTTTGGAGGCGGGGCCACTCAAAACCATGTAATTGGAGTCGGGGCCAGCCAAAACCATGGTATTGGAGGCGGGGACAGCCAAAACCATGGTATTGGAGGTGGGGCCAGTCAAACCCGTGGTATTGGAGGCAGGGCCAGCCAAAACCATGTAACTGGAAGTGGGGCCAGCCAATGGTATTAGAGGCGGGGCCAGCCAAAACCATGGTTTTGGAGGCGGAGCCAGCCAAAACCATGGTATTCAAGGCAGGGCCATCCAAAACCATGATATTGGAAGCAGGGCCAGCCAAAACCATGTAACTGGAGGCAGGACCAGTCAAAAACATGGTATTGGGCGCGGGTCCAGCCAAAACCATGTAACTGGAGGCAGGGCCAGCCAAAAGCATGGTATTGGTGGCGGGGCCAGCCAAAACCATGGTATTGGAGGGGGGCCAGCCAAAACCATGTAACTGGAGGCGGGGCCAGCCAAAACCATGGTATTGGAGGCAGGGCCAGCCAATGGTATTGGAGGCGGGGTCAGTCAAAACCATGGTTTTGGAGGTGAGGCCAGCCAGAAACCATGGTATTGGAGGCAGGGCCAGCCGAAACCATGGGTTTGGAGGCGAGGCCAGCCAAAACCATGGTATTGGAGGTGGGGCCAGCCAAAACTAAGGTATTGGAAGTGGGGCCAGACAAAACCATGTAACTGGAGGCGGGGCCAGCCAAAACCATGGATTTGGAGGAGGGGCCAAAACCATGGTTTTAGAGGTGGGGCCAGCCAAAACCATGGTTTTGAAGGTGGGGCCAGCCAAAACCATGGTATTGGAGGCAGGGCCAGCCAAAACCATTTAACTGGAGGTGGGGCCAGCCCAAACCATGGTTTTGGAGGGGCGGGGCCAGCCAAAACCATGTAACTGGAGGCGGGGCCAGCCAAAACCATGGTATTGGAGGTGGTCAGGGCCAGTCAAAGCCATGGTATTGGAGGCGGGACCAGCTACAACCATGGTATTGGAGGCAGGGCTAGCCAAAATCATGGTATTGGAGGCGGGGCCTGCCAAAACCATGGAACTGGAGGCGGGGCCAGCCAGAAAGCATGGTATTGGAGTCGGGGCCTGCCGAAACTATGGTTTTGGTGGCAGGGCCAGCCAAAACCATGGTTTTGGAGGCAGGGCCAGCCAAAACCATGGTATTGGAGGCAGGGCCAGCCAAAACCATGTAAACGGAGGCTGGGCCATCCAAAACCATGGTATTGGAGATGGGGCCAGCCAAAACCTGCTATTGGAGGTGGGTGTTAGGCAGAATCCTGTGCAGTTCCCTTGGGGAACACTGCAAAAAGATTAAGACTACAGGAGTAGCAGCAAACCCAATTGGTAGCAGTCTGCACCACCCAGATTTATCTGGTAGCTGTGGCTGAGCAGTCAGACTTCTCTCAAGAATAGTAGGGCAGTATGCAGAGTATACACAATAGGGCCAAAATACAGTAGAGCAAACAAACACTGACCAGAGCTTTGTATAAAAAGTATATAGTTATTTATTTAAAACACACTTTAGATAATACACTAGCACTCTCAATGAAAAGTAATCTAAAACACAGTCAGGTAAGTATACACACCTCCCTTGATAACTATCAGACAAGTCAGGGTTAAAGCACAACTATTTGTTAAGACAGAAGTGAACGCTTAACCTAGATGGCACTCCAATAGTTTAGGTTAAAAAGGGAGAGAAAAGGCAGAGCATAAAATAAAACAGTTCCCAACACTTTTAAGAGTTCAGAGCAAGGGGAGAAAGGCAGGTTATACGGTAGAGCCAAAGTTCATAGGCCAGGCCCACTTTAAATGGAGCAAAGCGAAATGTGCCCATGATCACACGGTTTAAAGTGCACTGAAAGTCTTTGCAGAGTGTTCAAAAGAGGTTGGGGTGAATCAAAAGATATAGTTAGAGGTCTGGAGCCAACCCAGTATAGAAGCCAAGGATTTAAGGGTCACCTTTAGCAATCTGTAGAAAGGGAGGCCAGGCAGGACACAGTACCTTAAAGAGAAAGGTGCCATCTGAAACCATGGTATTGGAGGCGGGGCCAGGCAGGGCCAGCCAAAACCATGGTATTGGAGGCGGGGCCAGCCGAAACCATCGTATTGGAGGCGGGGCCAGCCGAAACCATGGTGTAGGAGGCGGGGCCAGCCAAAACCATGGTATTGGAGGCAGGCCAGCCAAAAACATGGTTTTGGAGGCGGGGCCACTCAAAACCATGTAATTGGAGTCGGGGCCAGCCAAAACCATGGTATTGGAGGCGGGGACAGCCAAAACCATGGTATTGGAGGTGGGGCCAGCCAAACCCGTGGTATTGGAGGCAGGGCCAGCCAAAACCATGTAACTGGAAGTGGGGCCAGCCAATGGTATTAGAGGCGGGGCCAGCCAAAACCATGGTTTTGGGGGCGGAGCAAGCCAAAACCATGGTATTCAAGGCAGGGCCATCCAAAACCATGATATTGGAAGCAGGGCCAGCCAAAACCATGTAACTGGAGGCAGGACCAGTCAAAAACATGGTATTGGGCGCGGGTCCAGCCAAAACCATGTAACTGGAGGCAGGGCCAGCCAAAAGCATGGTATTGGTGGCGGGGCCAGCCAAAACCATGGTATTGGAGGGGGGCCAGCCAAAACCATGTAACTGGAGGCGGGGCCAGCCAAAACCATGGTATTGGAGGCAGGGCCAGCCAATGGTATTGGAGGCAGGGTCAGTCAAAACCATGGTTTTGGAGGTGAGGCCAGCCAGAAACCATGGTATTGGAGGCAGGGCCAGCCGAAACCATGGGTTTGGAGGCGAGGCCAGCCAAAACCATGGTATTGGAGGTGGGGCCAGCCAAAACTAAGGTATTGGAAGTGGGGCCAGACAAAACCATGTAACTGGAGGCGGGGCCAGCCAAAACCATGGATTTGGAGGAGGGGCCAAAACCATGGTTTTAGAGGCGGGGCCAGCCAAAACCATGGTTTTGGAGGTGGGGCCAGCCAAAACCATGGTATTGGAGGCAGGGCCAGCCAAAACCATTTAACTGGAGGTGGGGCCAGCCAAAAAGGGCCAGCCAAAACCATGGTATTGGAGACGGGGCCAGCCAAAACCATGGTTTTGGAGGGGCGGGGCCAGCCAAAACCATGTAACTGGAGGCGGGGCCAGCCAAAACCATGGTATTGGAGGTGGTCAGGGCCAGTCAAAGCCATGGTATTGGAGGCGGGACCAGCTACAACCATGGTATTGGAGGCAGGGCTAGCCAAAATCATGGTATTGGAGGCGGGGCCTGCCAAAACCATGGAACTGGAGGCGGGGCCAGCCAGAAAGCATGGTATTGGAGTCGGGGCCTGCCGAAACTATGGTTTTGGTGGCAGGGCCAGCCAAAACCATGGTTTTGGAGGCAGGGCCAGCCAAAACCATGGTATTGGAGGCAGGGCCAGCCAATGGTATTGGAGCCGGGGCCAGCCAAAACCGTGGTTTTGGAGGCAGGGCCAGCCAAAACCACGGTATTGGAGCCAGGGCCATCCAAAACCATGGTACTGGAGGCGGGGCCAGCCAAAACCATGGTATTGGAGGTGGGGCCAGGCGGAACCATGGTATTGGAGACGGGCCCGCCAAAACCATGGTATTGAAGGCGGGGCCTGTTAAAACCATGGAACTGTAGGCGGGGCCAGCCAGAAACCATGGTATTGAAGGCGGGGCCAGCCGAAACCATGTAACTGGAGGCGGGGCCAGCAAAAACCATGTAACTGGAGGCGGGGCCAGCCAAAACCATTGTATTGGAGACGGGGCCAGTCACAACCATGGAATTGGAGGCGGGGCCAGTCAAAACCATGGTATTGGAGGCATGGCCTGCCAAAACCATGGAACTAGAGGCGGGGCCAGCTGGAAAGTATGGTATTGGTGTCGGGGCCAGCCGAAACCATGGTTTTGGATGCGGGGCCAGCCAAAACCATGGTTTTGGAGGTGGGGCCAACCAAAACCATGGTTTTGGAGGCACTACCAGCCAAAACCATGGTTTTGGAGGCGGGGCCAGCCAAACCATGGTTTTGGAGGCAGGGCCATCCAAAACCATGGTATTGGAGGCGGGGCCAGCCAAAACCATGGTTTTGCAGGCGGGGCCAGCCGAAACCATGGAACTGGTGGCGGGGCCAGTCAGAAACCATGGTATTGGAGGCGGGGCCAGCCGAAACCATGGTATTGGAGGCGGGGCCAACCGAAACCATGGTTTTGGAGGCGGGGCCTGCCAAAACCATGGTTTTCGAAGCAGGGCCAGCCAAAACCATGGTTTTGGAAGCGGGGCCAGCCAAAACCATGGTTTGGAGGCAGGGCCAGCCAAAACCATGGTTTTGGATGCGGGGCCAGCCAAAACCATGTAACTGGAGGCGGGGCCAGCCAAAACCATGGTATTGGAGGCGGGGCCCGCCAAAACCATGGTATTGGAGGCAGGGCCAGCCAAAACCATGGTATTGGAGCCTGGGCCATCCAAAACCATTGTATTGGAGGCGGGGCCAGCCGAAACCATGGTATTGGAGGCGGGGCCAACCGAAACCATGGTTTTGGAGGCGTGGCCAACCGAAACCATGGTTTTGGAGGTGGGGCCAGCCAAAACCATGGTTTTGGAAGCAGGGCCAGCCAAAACCATGGTTTTGGAAGCAGGGCCTGCCGAAACCATGGTTTTGGTGGCAGGGCCAGCCAAAACCATGGTTTTGGAGGCGGGGCCAGCCAAAACCATAGTATTGGAGGCCGGGCCAGCCAATGGTATTTGAGGCGGGGCCAGCCAAAACCATGGTATTGGAGGCGGGGCCAGCCAATGGTATTGGAGGCGGGGCCAGCCAAAACCATGGTTTTGGAGGCAGGGCCAGCCAAAACCACGGTATTGGAGGCGGGGCCAGCCAAAACCATGGTATTGGAGGCGGGGCCAGGCTGGGCAGCAAGAAACCATGGTATTGGAGGTGGGGCCAACCGAAACCATGGTATTGGAAGCGGGCCCGCCAAAACCATGGTATTGAAGGCGGGGCCTGTTAAAATCATGGAACTGTAGGCGGGGCCAGCCAGAAACCATGGTATTGAAGGCGGGGCCAGCCGAAACCATGGTTTTGGAGGTGGGGCCAGCCAAAACCATGGTTTTGGAAGCGGGTCCAGCCAAAACCATGGTATTGGAGGCGGGGCCAGCCAAAACCATGGTATTGGAGGCGGGGGCAGCCAAAACCATGTAACTGGAGGCCGGGCCAGCCAAAACCATGTAACTGGAGGCGGGGCCAGCCAAAACCATGGTATTGGAGGCAGTCGGGGCCAGTCAAAGCCATGGTATTGGAGGCGGGACCAGCTACAACCATGGTATTGGAGACAGGGCTAGCCAAAACCATGGTATTGGAGGCGGGGCTAGCCAAAACCATGTAACTGGAGGCGGGGCCAGCCAAAACCATGGTATTGGAGACGGGGCCAGTCAAAACCATGGAATTGGAGGCGGGGCCAGTCAAACCATGGTATTGGAGGCGTGGCCTGCCAAAACCATGGAACTGGAGGCGGGGCCAGCTGGAAAGTATGGTATTGGAGTCGGGGCCAGCCAGAAAGTATGGTATTGGAGTCGGGGCCAGCCGAAACCATGGTTTTGGAGGCGGGGCCAGCCAAAACCATGGTTTTGGAGGTGAGGCCAACCAAAACCATGGTATTGGAGGCATGGCCAGCCAATGGTAATAGAGGCGGGGCCAGCCAAAACCATGGTTTTGGAGGCAGGGCTAGCCAAAACCATGGTATTGGAGGCGGGGCCAGCCAAACCCATGGTTTTGGAGGCGGGGCCAGCCAAAACCATGGTTTTGGAGGTAGGGCCATCCAAAACCATGGTATTGGCGGCGGGGCCAGCCAAAACCATGGTTTTGCAGGCGGGGCCAGCCAAAACCATGGAACTGGAGGCGGGGCCAGTCAGAAACCATGGTATTGGAGGCGGGGCCAGCCGAAACCATGGTATTGGAGGCGGGGCCAACCGAAACCATGGTTTTGGAGGCAGGGCCAGCCAAAACCATGGTTTTGGAAGCGGGGCCAGCTGTCATGATCACTGCTTCCAAGGAGCCAGGACCAGCCCAACGTCCTTGGAAGCAGGCCCCTAACCCTAATCCTAGGCACCAGCCGGTCCCCACTGGGACCCTTTGGACCTTGTCCTGGCGCCGGTGGCACCAGGCTCATTAAAACCATCGGTCCCGGCACTGGAAGCGCCGGACTCATGATATGTGTCAAGGTGCTTGGGTGGACTTACCTGAAGCAGACCATGCTGCTTACTTACCAGCCACTTAAAAGTCCTCTGTGAACAGGAACTACTTTCTTACCTGGGTGGGGCAAGCTCCACTCCCTGGATACAGCACTGGAACTCTTCTGGAACTGGAACTCTTTTCTTACCTAGGCGGGGCCGTGGAGGAAGACGCCTCATCGCTCCAAGGCTATTTAAACCACACCCGATAGATGAAACGTGCTTCGCGTTATTCTGCATCTGCAGCAGAATGCTCACCGAGTCTGTTCCAGCCTTTCTTCTTTCGATCCTGAACCTGCAAGAATTATACTTACCATTCCTGTATCCAGTCAACCACAGCACCTGCAAAGACAAGAAATAGCAGGTTAGCAAGGCAACCTTTACTCGCAGTGCTTACTCACCTGATCCATCGGCTGCGGCCATTTCTTCACGCTGCACCTCCGCCTGTGAAGACAAAAGCATTGTTATTACTTACCCGCACTCCGCGAATTTCGGATTTCTTCACGCTGCATCGCCGCCTGTGAAGACAAAAGCATTGTTATTGCTTACGGGCATTCTGCGGACTCCGGCGCTGCAACCCAACTTCTGAAAGACAAAAGAAGAGACATTAGACAGGTATTTACTTACGCCCATCGCGCTCGTCGCAATCGAACGCCTGCAAATACTCCGGCGTCTCTTCAGCACAAACTAAGCTGCAAGGGAAAAAGACAGTTAGAGCGCTTGCATTTACTTACGCATTTCCAGGCGCTTCACTCCATCTTCCATCTCAAGAGTCCTGCAAGACAAAAAGGGAAAAGCATTATACAGAGTCCTGTTCAATATTAACGTGCCACGCACCTAAAGACTATAAAGACTAAAAAGGTGTCTGTAAACTCACCGCTCGTGCAGTTAACGACGGTAACGATCCTCTGAGTTCAAGAGGCCTATGTTTCACCAGTGAAGGAACTGGCAACGGCACCCTGCACCAGACGCAGATGGAGAGTCCAGCATTCACTTATCTAAGGTGAGCACGTTGACCTGGGGGCTCTACGGAGAAGCTAGGAAGAGAGAGAGAGAGAGGGACATTCAACAACCCAGACCAGTAGCCCCCATATTCTTTCACCTGCAGAAACCTCACCCTACGAGTTCGACACACAGTGCGAAGAGGTTCAACCCCAGAAGCCAATCAAGTCCTGCACATCACTTTTCGAGTCACAGACACCTTCCTGCCAAGACCTGCGCCTCCGTGGGAATCAGGTGAGCGTTACAGAACGCGAAGCCCACCGCAAAACTCCTACCCAGGCGCAATGGAAACCTCAGACACTGATCAATTAGCCCAGTTGCTCGGGGAATTAAGAGCAGAAGTACATGCAGCTCGTCAGGAAACAAACTCTCTAAGAAGAGAACTGATAATTTCCAAGGAGCGAACAGAGGACCTCGCTAGGCAATTGCTACAAACGCAGGCAGGACAGACACCTCTGCCCGCTCCAGGAGGAAGTTATCCTTCTGCATCATCTTTAAATCCAGTGCAAATCAATCTACCCGGTAATGTGCCCTTGGCTCCGCCCGAACGCTTTTCTGGTGACCCAAACAAATTTGCAGTGTTCATCAACCAGTGCCGCCTACACTTCTTATGTCGACCAGCTGCATTCCCACAGACCAGACCAAGGTGGCTTTCGTGCTTTCTTATCTCAGTGGCAGCGCCGCAGATTGGTCGATCCCTTTAGTCACCCAGGATGATCCGTTTTACATGATTTCCAGGCCTTCCAGTCCAGCATGGAGAAACTGTTCGCAAGACATGCACAAGGGCAGGCCTTGGACAATGAACTTCTTTCATTACGACAGGGTAATCAAGACCTCTTGACTTATATAGCCTCATTCAACAGACTTATAGTGGAAACTCAATGGCCCGAGGATAAGACAATAACGCTTTTCTACAGAGGCCTGCGTGGAGAGCTCAAGGATGTGTTAGCCCAAGTTGTGAACCCTCCACAAGAATGCTCAGACTATATTGACTTAGTAATCCAATTGGACCACAGATTACAGAACAGGAAGGCTGATCGTTCTAAATTTGATACCCGAGTGTTTTCTAAACCACAGACCTCTACTAAGGGAGCTGACACTGTGGAACCCATGAAAATAGGGGGCATGAAAGGTCCTTTAACCCAAAAGGAGCGGGAAAGAAGAAGACAGCTGCAATTATGCCTCTATTGCGGGAACTCAGGGCACTTTCTTCGAGACTGTCCAGTGAAACCAGCTAAGAAGGCTGTAGGAGCCGCAGATACCTGTACCACAAGTTCTGAGCAGGGAAACGACCTAGCCCAGCAAGTGTAGAGGTCCTCTTGCCGAGCGTTAAGATCTGTCCCGTGACCTCACATTTCGTGGTGCCCATGGTCCTCATTAGTCCTGAACGTCCGGATCGTTGCATGCAATTGAAACTTACATCGACAGCGGAGCAATCGGTAATTATGTGGACCGTGAAATGGTATCAAGGATGAATCTACCCCTTGTCCCTAAGGCCGTAAAAGACGTCATTACTACAGTGGATGGCACGGAGATAGCCTCCGGACCAGTAACGCACGCCACCCAAGAAGTGACGCTAGTGAGTCAAGATGGACACCGGGAGAAAATCGTGTTCGATGTGATCAAGGCCCCTCAGTTCCAGATCATTCTGGGAATCCCTTGGTTAGAGAAGCACAATCCTCAGATCGATTGGCGAGCAAAGACGGTTCAGTTTCCAGAATGTCTTACCACTTGTTATCCTCGGCCTGATGTTTCACTGGCGGCAATCTCTTCTGAGGTTCCCAAATTACCTCCCGAATACCAGGAATTCCAAGATGTCTTTCGGAAGGATCAAGCTAACACCCTGCCTCCTCATAGGTCTTACGACTGTCAAATAGATCTGATACCCGGAACAACTCCTCCTTGCAGTAGGATTTATGCCCTCACCGAGCCAGAGAATCTTCACCTCAGACAATATATGGACCAATACCTAGCTAACGGGTTTATCCGTCCTTCAAAATCTCCAGCTTCATCGGCTTTGTTCTTCGTTCCGAAAAAGGAAGGAGATCTTAGGACTTGTATAGATTACCGCGCCCTGAATCAAATCACCGTTAAAAACAGATACCCGTTACCTTTGATCCCTGAACTCCTGGACCAAGTTAAAGACGCATGTATATATACAAAGTTGGATCTCAGAGGAGCCTACCACTTGGTACGAATAAAAGAGGGCGATGAATGGAAGACGGCCTTCCGCACCAAGTATGGGCTATTCGAATATCAAGTGATGCCCTTTGGACTTTGTAACGCTCCTGCCGCTTTCCAGTATTTTATGAACAATGTCTTTAGAGAACTCGTAGATGTGTTTGTTGTTGTCTACATTGATGACATCCTTGTCTATTCATCATCTGAAAAGGAACATCAGAGACAAAAAAGGTTCTCGAGAGATTGCGTCAACATAACCTTTTTGCTAAGCTTGAAAAATGCGTTTTCAACGTAACTGAAGTTGAGTTCCTGGGATTCATATTGTCACCTAACGGAGTCCATATGGATTCAAAGAAAGTCGATGCAATCATCAAGTGGCCATCACCAACCTCTGTAAAAGGAGTTCAAAGCATGTTAGGCTTCGCTAACTTTTACCGCAGATTCATTCCTGAATTCTCTCGGATAGTCCAGCCCATCACCGCTCTGTTAAAGAAGAACAAACGTTTTGAGTGGTCTACTGAAGCAGAACAAGCTTTTCAGGACTTAAAAGCTAAATTCATTTCTGCACCTGTTCTAAAACATCCTCGCCCAGAACTCCCCTACATCGTGGAGACGGATGCTTCTAGTCTTGCTATGGGGGCAGTTTTATCACAAAGCGATCCGGTCACACACCAATTACATCCTGTAGCCTTTTGGTCCCGCAAATTCTCAGCTCCCGAGATCAACTATTCAATTACAGACAAGGAACTTTTAGCTATCAGATCGGCCTTTAAAGCCTGGCGGCATTATCTTTTGGGAGCCAGACACACAGTCACCGTAATGACTGATCACCGCAATTTACAATATCTGAAGACGGCCAAAGCTCAGTCTTCCAGACAGCTTTGCGGGGCTCTGTTTCTGGCTGAGTTTGACTTTATAATTACTTATCGACCAGGCAGTAAAAACGGAAAAGCAGATGCCCTCTCCCGGATGGGAGTAGATGAACATTTGACCAATCCAGAACCAATACCCATAATCCCAGAACAAAGGATTTTGGGTTTGGTCAGCGCTCAATCCTTTGAAGACATCAAGACTACAGTCAAATCACTCCTAACTCCAGCCGATTTGCAGGACTGGCAATTAAAGGGAAAAGAATTCTCAGTGGATCAAGACCTACCATATTTCCGAGGACGATTGTACTTGCCCTGTGAGAAAATACAAAAACAAGTAATCTCCTGTTATCACGACTCTCTAATCTCTAATGGAGGGTCACCCTGGCATTACCAAAACCATGGAAAAGATCAAAAGACATTTCTGGTGGCCATCATGGAAGAAGGATATTAGAGACTTTGTAATCTCCTGCGGTGTGTGTGCCCAGAGTAAAAGTCAGAAGGAGAAACCAGCCGGCCTATTACACCCTCTAGACATTCCTCCCTGTCCATGGCATACCCTGTCCATGGATTTCATCACAGACTTACCTCCATGCTCAGGGTATAATACCATTTTAGTAGTCGTGGATCTATTCTCCAAGATGGCTCACTTAATTCCCCTGAAGGGCCTACCTTCAGCTTCAGTATTGGCCCGAGAATTCTTAGAAAACATTGTTCGGTTACACGGTTTTCCCTCGGTTTTAGTCTCCGATAGGGGAAGTCAATTCATCTCCCACTTTTGGCGAAGTTGCTGTCGTCTAGCCCAAATTGATGTAAGACTTTCAACCAGTCACCATCCCCAAACTGACGGACAAACCGAGAGGACAAATCAGACTCTAGAGCAATATCTACGTTGCATGCTCCAACAAACTGAAAACCCTTAGAAGGATATTCTTTGGATCGCTGAATACGCTTACAACAATTCGACTCATTCTGGAACCAGGAAGACTCCCTTCTTCCTATTATACGGACACCATCCTAGAACCTCTAACCTGGATCCTCCCCAAGAATTCGAAACACCTGCTGTGGATCACTTGCACTCGGAGATCACCCGTGCTTTTAAGGAAGCCACTGCCCATCTGCAAAGAGCTAAAGCTCAATTCAAAAAAGGAGCAGATCGACACTGTAAAGAGGCCCCTCACTACGCAGTAGGAGATCAGGTCTGGTTATCCACTAAGCACCTGCCTCTAAAAGGGGCCCCGCACCTTCAGCCCGAGATACCTTGGACCCTAACTCATCTGCACCATAGTTAATCCGGTGGCTGTCAAATTGGAATTACCTGCGCATATGAAAATACATCCAGTATTCCATGTCTCCTTATTAAAACCAGTACAACCAGAAACCCGATTGACTGAACTCCCAGAACCTGTTTTGGTAGATGGAGAACTTGAATTCGAAGTAAAGAACATCCTAGACTCCAAAATCTCCAAATCTAAGTTATATTATCTGGTTGATTGGAAAGGATACGGCCCCCAGGAAAGGTCTTGGGAACCCTCAGAATATGTCCACGCACCTCGTCTGGTCAAGAAATTCCATCTGAATCACCCCGACAAGCCAAAACCCCCGGAGAAGACACGCTTAGGAGGGGCCTTGAGGGGGGGTGCTGTCATGATCACTGCTTCCAAGGAGCCAGGACCAGCCCAATGTCCTTGGAAGCAGGCCCCTAACCCTAATCCTAGGCACCAGCCGGTCCCCACTGGGACCCTTTGGACCTTGTCCTGGCGCCGGTGGCACCAGGCTCATCAAAACCATCGGTCCCGGCACTGGAAGCGCCGGGCTCATGATATGTGTGAAGGTGCTTGGGTGGACTTACCTGCAGCAGACCATGCTGCTTACTTACCAGCCACTTAAAAGTCCTCTGTGAACAGGAACTACTTTCTTACCTGGGTGGGGCAAGCTCCACTCCCTGGATACAGCACTGGAACGCTTCTGGAACTGGAACTCTTTTCTTACCTAGGCGGGGCCGTGGAGGAAGACGCCTCATCACTCCAAGGCTATTTAAACCACACCCGATAGATGAAACGTGCTTCGCGTTATTCTGCATCTGCAGCAGAACGCTCACCGAGTCTGTTCCAGCCTTTCTTCTTTCGATCCTGAACCTGCAAGAATTATACTTACCATTCCTGTATCCAGTCAACCGCAGCACCTGCAAAGACAAGAAACGGCTGCGGCCATTTCTTCACGCTGCATCGCCGCCTGTGAAGACAAAAGCATTGTTATTGCTTACGGGCATTCCGCGGACTCCGGCGCTGCAACCCAACTTCTGAAAGACAAAAGAAGAGACATTAGACAGGTATTTACTTACGCCCATCGCGCTCATCGCAATCGAACGCCTGCAAATACTCCGGCGTCTCTTCAGCACGAACTAAGCTGCAAGGGAAAAAGACAGTTAGAGCGCTTGCGTTTACTTACGCATTTCCAGGCGCTTCACTCCATCTTCCATCTCAAGAGTCCTGCAAGACAAAAAGGGAAAAGCATTATACAGAGTCCTGTTCAATATTAACGTGCCACGCACCTAAAGACTATAAAGACTAAAAAGGTGTCTGGAAACTCACCGCTCGTGCAGTTAACGACGGTAACGATCCTCTGAGTTCAAGAGGATTGTGTTTCACCAGTGAAGGAACTGGCAACGGCACCCTGCACCAGACGCAGATGGAGAGTCCAGCATTCACTTATCTAAGGTGAGCACGTTGACCTGGGGGCTCTACGGAGAAGCTAGGAAGAGAGAGAGAGAGAGGGACATTCAACAACCCAGACCAGTAACCCCCATATTCTTTCACCTGCAGAAACCTCACCCTACGAGTTCGACACACAGTGCGAAGAGGTTCGACCCCAGAAGCCAATCGAGTCCTGCACATCACTTTTCGAGTCACAGACACCTTCCTGCCAAGACCTGCGCCTCCGTGGGAATCAGGTGAGCGTTACACCAGCCAAAACCATGGTTTTGGAAGCGGGGCCAGCCAAAACCATGGTTTTGGATGCAGGGCCAGCCAAAACCATGTAACTGGAGGCGGGGCCAGCCAAAACCATGGTATTGGAGGCGGGGCCAGCCGAAACCATGGTACTGGAGGCAGGGCCAGTCAAAACCATGGTATTGGAGCCGGGGCCATCCAAAACCATTGTATTGGAGGCGGGGCCAGCCGAAACCATGGTATTGGAGGCAGGGCCAACCGAAACCATGGTTTTGGAGGCGTGGCCAACTGAAACCATGGTTTTGGAGGCGGGGCCAGCCAAAACCATGGTTTTGGAAGCGGGGCCAGCCAAAACCATGGTTTTGGAAGCGGGGCCAGCCAAAACCATGGTTTTGGAGGCAGGGCCAGCCAAAACCATGGTTTTGGATGCAGGGCCAGCCAAAACCATGTAACTGGAGGCGGGGCCAGCCAAAACCATGGTATTGGAGGCGGGGCCAGCCAAAACCATGGTACTGGAGGCAGGGCCAGCCAAAACCATGGTATTGGAGGCAGGGCCAGCGAAAACCATGTAAACGGAGGCTGGGCCATCCAAAACCATGGTATTGGAGACGGGGCCAGCCAAAACCTGCTATTGGAGGTGGGTGTTAGGCAGAATCCTGTGCAGTTCCCTTGGGGAACACTGCAAAAAGATTAAGACTACAGGAGTAGCAGTAAACCCAATTGGTAGCAGTCTGCACCACCCAGATTTACCTGGTAGCTGTGGCTGAGCAGTCAGACTTCTCTCAAGAATAGTAGGGCAGTATGCAGAGTATACACAATAGGGCCAAAATACAGTAGAGCAAACAAACACTGACCAGAGCTTTGTATAAAAAGTATATAGTTATTTATTTAAAACACACTTTAGATAATACACTAGCACTCTCAATGAAAAGTAATCTAAAACACAGTCAGGTAAGTATACACACCTCCCTTGATAACTATCAGACAAGTCAGGGTTAAAGCACAACTATTTGTTAAGACAGAAGTGAACGCTTAACCTAGATGGCACTCCAATAGTTTAGGTTAAAAAGGGAGAGAAAAGGCAGAGCATAAAATAAAACAGTTCCCAACACTTTTAAGAGTTCAGAGCAAGGGGAGAAAGGCAGGTTATACGGTAGAGCCAAAGTTCATAGGCCAGGCCCACTTTAAATGGAGCAAAGCGAAATGTGCCCATGATCACACGGTTTAAAGTGCACTGAAAGTCTTTGCAGAGTGTTCAAAAGAGGTTGGGGTGAATCAAAAGATATAGTTAGAGGTCTGGAGCCAACCCAGTATAGAAGCCAAGGATTTAAGGGTCACCTTTAGCAATCTGTAGAAAGGGAGGCGAGGCAGGACACAGTACCTTAAAGAGAAAGGTGCCATCTGAAACCATGGTATTGGAGGCGGGGCCAGGCGGGGCAAGCCGAAACCATCGTATTGGAGGCGGGGCCAGCTGAAACCATCGTATTGGAGGCGGGGCCAGCCGAAACATGGTGTAGGAGGCGGGGCCAGCCAAAACCATGGTATTGGAGGCAAGCCAGCCAAAAACATGGTTTTGGAGGCGGGGCCACCCAAAACCATGTAATTGGAGTCGGGGCCAGCCAAAACCATGGTATTGGAGGCGGGGACAGCCAAAACCATGGTATTGGAGGTGGGGCCAGCCAAACCCGTGGTATTGGAGGCAGGGCCAACCAAAACCATGTAACTGGAAGTGGGGCCAGCCAATGGTATTAGAGGCGGGGCCAGCCAAAACCATGGTTTTGGAGGCGGAGCCAGCCAAAACCATGGTATTCAAGGCAGGGCCATCCAAAACCATGATATTGGAAGCAGGGCCAGCCAAAACCATGTAACTGGAGGCAGGACCAGTCAAAACCATGGTATTGGCCGCGGGTCCAGTCAAAACCATGTAACTGTAGGCAGGGCCAGCCAAAACCATGGTATTGGTGGCGGGGCCAGCCAAAACCATGGTATTGGAGGGGGGCCAGCCAAAACCATGTAACTGGAGGCGGGGCCAGCCAAAACCATGGTATTGGAGGCAGGGCCAGCCAATGGTATTGGAGGCGGGGTCAGTCAAAACCATGGTTTTGGAGGCGAGGCCAGCCAGAAACCATGGTATTGGAGGCAGGGCCAGCCGAAACCATGGGTTCGGAGGCGGGGCCAGCCGAAACCATGGGTTTGGAGGCGGGGCCAGCCAAAACCATAGTATTGGAGGTGGGGCCAGCCAAAACTATGGTATTGGAAGTGGGGCCAGCCAAAACCATGTAACTGGAGGCGGGGCCAGCCAAAACCATGGTTTTGGAGGTGGGGCCAGCCAAAACCATTTAACTGGAGGTGGGGCCAGCCAAAAAGGGCCAGCCAAAACCATGGTATTGGAGACGTGGCCAGCCAAAACCGTGGTTTTGGAGGGGCGGGGCCAGCCAAAACCATGTAACTGGAGGCGGGGCCAGCCAAAACCATGGTATTGGAGGCGGGGCCTGCCAAAACCATGGAACTGGAGGCGGGGCCAGCCAGAAAGCATGGTATTGGAGTCGGGGCCTGCCGAAACCATGGTTTTGGTGGCAGGGCCAGCCAAAATCATGGTTTTGGAGGCGGGGCCAGCCAAAACCATAGTATTGGAGGCGGGGCCAGCCAATGGTATTTGAGGCGGGGCCAGCCAAAACCATGGTTTTGGAGGTGGGGCCAGCCAAAACCATGGTATTGGAGGCAGGGCCAGCCAATGGTATTGGAGGCGGGGCCATCCAAAACCATGGTTTTGGAGGCAGGGCCAGCCAAAACCATGGTACTGGAGGCAGGGCCAGGCGGGGCAGCAAGAAACCATGGTATTGGAGGTGGGGCCAGCCGAAACAATGGTATTGGAGGCGGGCCCGCCAAAACCATGGTTTTGAATGCGGGGCCTGCCAAAACCATGGAACTGTAGGCGGGGCCAGCCAGAAACCATGGTATTGAAGGCGGGGCCAGCCGAAACCATGGTTTTGGAGGTGGGGCCAGCCAAAACCATGGTTTTGGAAGCGGGTCCAGCCAAAACCATGGTATTGGAGGTGGGGCCAGCCAAAACCATTGTATTGGAGGAGGGGGCAGCCAGAACCATGTAACTGGAGGCGGGGCCAGCCAAAACCATGTAACTGAAGGCGGGGCCAGCCAAAACCATGGTATTGGAGGCAGTCGGGGCCAGTCAAAGCCATGGTATTGGAGGCGGGACCAGCTACAACCATGGTATTGGAGACAGGGCTAGCCAAAACCATGGTATTGGAGGCGGGGCTAGCCAAAATCATGTAACTGGAGGTGGGGCCAGCCAAAACCATGGTATTGGAGACGGGGCCAGTCAAAACCATGGAATTGGAGGCGGGGCCAGTCAAAACCATGGTATTGGAGGCGTGACCTGCCAAAACCATGGAACTAGAGGCGGGGCCAGCCGAAAAGTATGGCATTGGAGTCGGGGCCAGCCAGAAAGTATGGTATTGGAGTCGGGCCAGCCGAAACCATGGTTTTGGAGGCGGGGCCAGCCAAAACCATGGTTTTGGAGATGGGGAGAACCAAAACCATGGTATTGGAGGCGGGGCCAGCCGAAACCATGGTATTGGAGGCGGGGCCAGCCAAAACCATGGAATTGGAGGCTGGGCCAGCCAAAAACATGGTTTTGGAGGCGGGGCCACCCAAAACCATGTAATTGGAGTCAGGGCCAGCCAAAACCATGGTATTGGAGGCGGGGACAGCCAAAACCATGGTATTGGAGGTGGGGCCAGCCAAACCCGTGGTATTGGAGGCAGGGCCAGCCAAAACCATGTAACTGGAAGTCGGGCCAGCCAATGGTATTAGAGGCAGGGCCAGCCAAAACCATGGTTTTGGAGGCGGAGCCAGCCAAAACCATGGTATTCAAGGCAGGGCCATCCAAAACCATGATATTGGAAGCAGGGCCAGCCAAAACCATGTAACTGGAGGCAGGACCAGTCAAAACCATGGTATTGGCCGCGGGTCCAGCCAAAACCATGTAACTGGAGGCAGGGCCAGCCAAAACCATGGTATTGGTGGCGGGGCCAGCCAATACCATGGTATTGGAGGGGGGCCAGCCAAAACCATGTAACTGGAGGCGGGGCCAGCCAAAACCATGGTATTGGAGGCAGGGCCAGCCAATGGTATTGGAGGCGGGGTCAGTCAAAACCATGGTTTTGGAGGCGAGGCCAGCCAGAAACCATGGTATTGGAGGCAGGGCCAGCCAAAACTAAGGTATTGGAAGTGGGGCCAGCCAAAACCATGTAACTGGAGGCGGGGCCAGCCAAAACCATGGATTTGGAGGAGGGGCCAAAACCATGGTTTTGGAGGCGGGGCCAGCCAAAACCATGGTTTTGGAGGTGGGGCCAGCCAAAACCATGGTATTGGAGGCAGGGCCAGCCAAAACCATTTAACTGGAGGTGGGGCCAGCCAAAAAGGGCCAGCCAAAACCATGGTATTGGAGACGGGGCCAGCCAAAACCATGGTTTTGGAGGGGCGGGGCCAGCCAAAACCATGTAACTGGAGGCGGGGCCAGCCAAAACCATGGTATTGGAGGTGGTCAGGGCCAGTCAAAGCCATGGTATTGGAGGCGGGACCAGCTACAACCATGGTATTGGAGGCAGGGCTAGCCAAAATCATGGTATTGGAGGCGGGGCCAGCGAAAACCATGGTATTGGAGGCGGGGCCAGCCAAAACCATGGTATTGGAGGCGGGGCCACCCAAAACCATGGTATTGGAGGCAGGGCCACCCAAAACCATGGTATTGGGCGCGGGTCCAGCCAAAACCATGTAACTGGAGGCAGGGCCAGCCAAAAGCATGGTATTGGAGGCAGGGCCAGCCAAAACCATGTAAACGGAGGCTGGGCCATCCAAAACCATGGTATTGGAGATGGGGCCAGCCAAAACCTGCTATTGGAGGTGGGTGTTAGGCAGAATCCTGTGCAGTTCCCTTGGGGAACACTGCAAAAAGATTAAGACTACAGGAGTAGCAGCAAACCCAATTGGTAGCAGTCTGCACCACCCAGATTTATCTGGTAGCTGTGGCTGAGCAGTCAGACTTCTCTCAAGAATAGTAGGGCAGTATGCAGAGTATACACAATAGGGCCAAAATACAGTAGAGCAAACAAACACTGACCAGAGCTTTGTATAAAAAGTATATAGTTATTTATTTAAAACACACTTTAGATAATACACTAGCACTCTCAATGAAAAGTAATCTAAAACACAGTCAGGTAAGTATACACACCTCCCTTGATAACTATCAGACCAGTCAGGGTTAAAGCACAACTATTTGTTAAGACAGAAGTGAACGCTTAACCTAGATGGCACTCCAATAGTTTAGGTTAAAAAGGGAGAGAAAAGGCAGAGCATAAAATAAAACAGTTCCCAACACTTTTAAGAGTTCAGAGCAAGGGGAGAAAGGCAGGTTATACGGTAGAGCCAAAGTTCATAGGCCAGGCCCACTTTAAATGGAGCAAAGCGAAATGTGCCCATGATCACACGGTTTAAAGTGCACTGAAAGTCTTTGCAGAGTGTTCAAAAGAGGTTGGGGTGAATCAAAAGATATAGTTAGAGGTCTGGAGCCAACCCAGTATAGAAGCCAAGGATTTAAGGGTCACCTTTAGCAATCTGTAGAAAGGGAGGCCAGGCAGGACACAGTACCTTAAAGAGAAAGGTGCCATCTGAAACCATGGTATTGGAGGCGGGGCCAGGCAGGGCCAGCCAAAACCATGGTATTGGAGGCGGGGCCAGCCGAAACCATCGTATTGGAGGCGGGGCCAGCCGAAACCATGGTGTAGGAGGCGGGGCCAGCCAAAACCATGGTATTGGAGGCAGGCCAGCCAAAAACATGGTTTTGGAGGCGGGGCCACTCAAAACCATGTAATTGGAGTCGGGGCCAGCCAAAACCATGGTATTGGAGGCGGGGACAGCCAAAACCATGGTATTGGAGGTGGGGCCAGCCAAACCCGTGGTATTGGAGGCAGGGCCAGCCAAAACCATGTAACTGGAAGTGGGGCCAGCCAATGGTATTAGAGGCGGGGCCAGCCAAAACCATGGTTTTGGAGGCGGAGCCAGCCAAAAACATGGTATTCAAGGCAGGGCCATCCAAAACCATGATATTGGAAGCAGGGCCAGCCAAAACCATGTAACTGGAGGCAGGACCAGTCAAAAACATGGTATTGGGCGCGGGTCCAGCCAAAACCATGTAACTGGAGGCAGGGCCAGCCAAAAGCATGGTATTGGTGGCGGGGCCAGCCAAAACCATGGTATTGGAGGGGGGCCAGCCAAAACCATGTAACTGGAGGCGGGGCCAGCCAAAACCATGGTATTGGAGGCAGGACCAGCCAATGGTATTGGAGGCGGGGTCAGTCAAAACCATGGTTTTGGAGGTGAGGCCAGCCAGAAACCATGGTATTGGAGGCAGGGCCAGCCAATGGTATTGGAGGCGGGGTCAGTCAAAACCATGGTTTTGGAGGCGAGGCCAGCCAGAAACCATGGTATTGGAGGCAGGGCCAGCCGAAACCATGGGTTCGGAGGCGGGGCCAGCCGAAACCATGGGTTTGGAGGCGGGGCCAGCCAAAACCATAGTATTGGAGGTGGGGCCAGCCAAAACTATGGTATTGGAAGTGGGGCCAGAAAAAACCATGTAACTGGAGGCGGGGCCAGCCAAAACCATGGTTTTGGAGGTGGGGCCAGCCAAAACCATTTAACTGGAGGTGGGGCCAGCCAAAAAGGGCCAGCCAAAACCATGGTATTGGAGACGTGGCCAGCCAAAACCGTGGTTTTGGAGGGGCGGGGCCAGCCAAAACCATGTAACTGGAGGCGGGGCCAGCCAAAACCATGGTATTGGAGGCGGGGCCTGCCAAAACCATGGAACTGGAGGCGGGGCCAGCCAGAAAGCATGGTATTGGAGTCGGGGCCTGCCGAAACCATGGTTTTGGTGGCAGGGCCAGCCAAAATCATGGTTTTGGAGGCGGGGCCAGCCAAAACCATAGTATTGGAGGCGGGGCCAGCCAATGGTATTTGAGGCGGGGCCAGCCAAAACCATGGTTTTGGAGGTGGGGCCAGCCAAAACCATGGTATTGGAGGCAGGGCCAGCCAATGGTATTGGAGGCGGGGCCATCCAAAACCATGGTTTTGGAGGCAGGGCCAGCCAAAACCATGGTATTGGAGCCAGGGCCATCCAAAACCATGGTACTGGAGGCAGGGCCAGGCGGGGCAGCAAGAAACCATGGTATTGGAGGTGGGGCCAGCCGAAACAATGGTATTGGAGGCGGGCCCGCCAAAACCATGGTTTTGAATGCGGGGCCTGCCAAAACCATGGAACTGTAGGCGGGGCCAGCCAGAAACCATGGTATTGAAGGCGGGGCCAGCCGAAACCATGGTTTTGGAGGTGGGGCCAGCCAAAACCATGGTTTTGGAAGCGGGTCCAGCCAAAACCATGGTATTGGAGGTGGGGCCAGCCAAAACCATTGTATTGGAGGAGGGGGCAGCCAGAACCATGTAACTGGAGGCGGGGCCAGCCAAAACCATGTAACTGAAGGCGGGGCCAGCCAAAACCATGGTATTGGAGGCAGTCGGGGCCAGTCAAAGCCATGGTATTGGAGGCGGGACCAGCTACAACCATGGTATTGGAGACAGGGCTAGCCAAAACCATGGTATTGGAGGCGGGGCTAGCCAAAATCATGTAACTGGAGGTGGGGCCAGCCAAAACCATGGTATTGGAGACGGGGCCAGTCAAAACCATGGAATTGGAGGCGGGGCCAGTCAAAACCATGGTATTGGAGGCGTGACCTGCCAAAACCATGGAACTAGAGGCGGGGCCAGCTGAAAAGTATGGCATTGGAGTCGGGGCCAGCCAGAAAGTATGGTATTGGAGTCGGGCCAGCCGAAACCATGGTTTTGGAGGCGGGGCCAGCCAAAACCATGGTTTTGGAGATTGGGCCAACCAAAACCATGGTATTGGAGGCGGGGCCAGCCGAAACCATGGTATTGGAGGCGGGGCCAGCCAAAACCATGGAATTGGAGGCTGGGCCAGCCAAAAACATGGTTTTGGAGGCGGGGCCACCCAAAACCATGTAATTGGAGTCAGGGCCAGCCAAAACCATGGTATTGGAGGCGGGGACAGCCAAAACCATGGTATTGGAGGTGGGGCCAGCCAAACCCGTGGTATTGGAGGCAGGGCCAGCCAAAACCATGTAACTGGAAGTCGGGCCAGCCAATGGTATTAGAGGCAGGGCCAGCCAAAACCATGGTTTTGGAGGCGGAGCCAGCCAAAACCATGGTATTCAAGGCAGGGCCATCCAAAACCATGATATTGGAAGCAGGGCCAGCCAAAACCATGTAACTGGAGGCAGGACCAGTCAAAACCATGGTATTGGCCGCGGGTCCAGCCAAAACCATGTAACTGGAGGCAGGGCCAGCCAAAACCATGGTATTGGTGGCGGGGCCAGCCAATACCATGGTATTGGAGGGGGGCCAGCCAAAACCATGTAACTGGAGGCGGGGCCAGCCAAAACCATGGTATTGGAGGCAGGGCCAGCCAATGGTATTGGAGGCGGGGTCAGTCAAAACCATGGTTTTGGAGGCGAGGCCAGCAAGAAACCATGGTATTGGAGGCAGGGCCAGCCGAAACCATGGGTTTGGAGGCGAGGCCAGCCAAAACCATGGTATTGGAGGTGGGGCCAGCCAAAACTAAGGTATTGGAAGTGGGGCCAGACAAAACCATGTAACTGGAGGCGGGGCCAGCCAAAACCATGGATTTGGAGGAGGGGCCAAAACCATGGTTTTGGAGGCGGGGCCAGCCAAAACCATGGTTTTGGAGGTGGGGCCAGCCAAAACCATGGTATTGGAGGCAGGGCCAGCCAAAACCATTTAACTGGAGGTGGGGCCAGCCAAAAAGGGCCAGCCAAAACCATGGTATTGGAGACGGGGCCAGCCAAAACCATGGTTTTGGAGGGGCGGGGCCAGCCAAAACCATGTAACTGGAGGCGGGGCCAGCCAAAACCATGGTATTGGAGGTGGTCAGGGCCAGTCAAAGCCATGGTATTGGAGGCGGGACCAGCTACAACCATGGTATTGGAGGCAGGGCTAGCCAAAATCATGGTATTGGAGGCGGGGCCAGCGAAAACCATGGTATTGGAGGCGGGGCCAGCCAAAACCATGGTATTGGAGGCGGGGCCACCCAAAACCATGGTATTGGAGGCAGGGCCACCCAAAACCATGGTATTGGGCGCGGGTCCAGCCAAAACCATGTAACTGGAGGCAGGGCCAGCCAAAAGCATGGTATTGGAGGCAGGGCCAGCCAAAACCATGTAAACGGAGGCTGGGCCATCCAAAACCATGGTATTGGAGATGGGGCCAGCCAAAACCTGCTATTGGAGGTGGGTGTTAGGCAGAATCCTGTGCAGTTCCCTTGGGGAACACTGCAAAAAGATTAAGACTACAGGAGTAGCAGCAAACCCAATTGGTAGCAGTCTGCACCACCCAGATTTATCTGGTAGCTGTGGCTGAGCAGTCAGACTTCTCTCAAGAATAGTAGGGCAGTATGCAGAGTATACACAATAGGGCCAAAATACAGTAGAGCAAACAAACACTGACCAGAGCTTTGTATAAAAAGTATATAGTTATTTATTTAAAACACACTTTAGATAATACACTAGCACTCTCAATGAAAAGTAATCTAAAACACAGTCAGGTAAGTATACACACCTCCCTTGATAACTATCAGACCAGTCAGGGTTAAAGCACAACTATTTGTTAAGACAGAAGTGAACGCTTAACCTAGATGGCACTCCAATAGTTTAGGTTAAAAAGGGAGAGAAAAGGCAGAGCATAAAATAAAACAGTTCCCAACACTTTTAAGAGTTCAGAGCAAGGGGAGAAAGGCAGGTTATACGGTAGAGCCAAAGTTCATAGGCCAGGCCCACTTTAAATGGAGCAAAGCGAAATGTGCCCATGATCACACGGTTTAAAGTGCACTGAAAGTCTTTGCAGAGTGTTCAAAAGAGGTTGGGGTGAATCAAAAGATATAGTTAGAGGTCTGGAGCCAACCCAGTATAGAAGCCAAGGATTTAAGGGTCACCTTTAGCAATCTGTAGAAAGGGAGGCCAGGCAGGACACAGTACCTTAAAGAGAAAGGTGCCATCTGAAACCATGGTATTGGAGGCGGGGCCAGGCAGGGCCAGCCAAAACCATGGTATTGGAGGCGGGGCCAGCCGAAACCATCGTATTGGAGGCAGGGCCAGCCGAAACCATGGTGTAGGAGGCGGGGCCAGCCAAAACCATGGTATTGGAGGCAGGCCAGCCAAAAACATGGTTTTGGAGGCGGGGCCACTCAAAACCATGTAATTGGAGTCGGGGCCAGCCAAAACCATGGTATTGGAGGCGGGGACAGCCAAAACCATGGTATTGGAGGTGGGGCCAGCCAAACCCGTGGTATTGGAGGCAGGGCCAGCCAAAACCATGTAACTGGAAGTGGGGCCAGCCAATGGTATTAGAGGCGGGGCCAGCCAAAACCATGGTTTTGGAGGCGGAGCCAGCCAAAACCATGGTATTCAAGGCAGGGCCATCCAAAACCATGATATTGGAAGCAGGGCCAGTCAAAACCATGTAACTGGAGGCAGGACCAGTCAAAAACATGGTATTGGGCGCGGGTCCAGCCAAAACCATGTAACTGGAGGCAGGGCCAGCCAAAAGCATGGTATTGGTGGCGGGGCCAGCCAAAACCATGGTATTGGAGGGGGGCCAGCCAAAACCATGTAACTGGAGGCGGGGCCAGCCAAAACCATGGTATTGGAGGCAGGGCCAGCCAATGGTATTGGAGGCGGGGTCAGTCAAAACCATGGTTTTGGAGGTGAGGCCAGCCAGAAACCATGGTATTGGAGGCAGGGCCAGCCGAAACCATGGGTTTGGAGGCGAGGCCAGCCAAAACCATGGTATTGGAGGTGGGGCCAGCCAAAACTAAGGTATTGGAAGTGGGGCCAGACAAAACCATGTAACTGGAGGCGGGGCCAGCCAAAACCATGGATTTGGAGGAGGGGCCAAAACCATGGTTTTAGAGGCGGGGCCAGCCAAAACCATGGTTTTGGAGGTGGGGCCAGCCAAAACCATGGTATTGGAGGCAGGGCCAGCCAAAACCATTTAACTGGAGGTGGGGCCAGCCAAAAAGGGCCAGCCAAAACCATGGTATTGGAGACGGGGCCAGCCCAAACCATGGTTTTGGAGGGGCGGGGCCAGCCAAAACCATGTAACTGGAGGCGGGGCCAGCCAAAACCATGGTATTGGAGGTGGTCAGGGCCAGTCAAAGCCATGGTATTGGAGGCGGGACCAGCTACAACCATGGTATTGGAGGCAGGGCTAGCCAAAATCATGGTATTGGAGGCGGGGCCTGCCAAAACCATGGAACTGGAGGCGGGGCCAGCCAGAAAGCATGGTATTGGAGTCGGGGCCTGCCGAAACTATGGTTTTGGTGGCAGGGCCAGCCAAAACCATGGTTTTGGAGGCAGGGCCAGCCAAAACCATGGTATTGGAGGCAGGGCCAGCCAAAACCATGTAAACGGAGGCTGGGCCATCCAAAACCATGGTATTGGAGATGGGGCCAGCCAAAACCTGCTATTGGAGGTGGGTGTTAGGCAGAATCCTGTGCAGTTCCCTTGGGGAACACTGCAAAAAGATTAAGACTACAGGAGTAGCAGCAAACCCAATTGGTAGCAGTCTGCACCACCCAGATTTATCTGGTAGCTGTGGCTGAGCAGTCAGACTTCTCTCAAGAATAGTAGGGCAGTATGCAGAGTATACACAATAGGGCCAAAATACAGTAGAGCAAACAAACACTGACCAGAGCTTTGTATAAAAAGTATATAGTTATTTATTTAAAACACACTTTAGATAATACACTAGCACTCTCAATGAAAAGTAATCTAAAACACAGTCAGGTAAGTATACACACCTCCCTTGATAACTATCAGACAAGTCAGGGTTAAAGCACAACTATTTGTTAAGACAGAAGTGAACGCTTAACCTAGATGGCACTCCAATAGTTTAGGTTAAAAAGGGAGAGAAAAGGCAGAGCATAAAATAAAACAGTTCCCAACACTTTTAAGAGTTCAGAGCAAGGGGAGAAAGGCAGGTTATACGGTAGAGCCAAAGTTCATAGGCCAGGCCCACTTTAAATGGAGCAAAGCGAAATGTGCCTATGATCACACGGTTTAAAGTGCACTGAAAGTCTTTGCAGAGTGTTCAAAAGAGGTTGGGGTGAATCAAAAGATATAGTTAGAGGTCTGGAGCCAACCCAGTATAGAAGCCAAGGATTTAAGGGTCACCTTTAGCAATCTGTAGAAAGGGAGGCCAGGCAGGACACAGTACCTTAAAGAGAAAGGTGCCATCTGAAACCATGGTATTGGAGGCGGGGCCAGGCAGGGCCAGCCAAAACCATGGTATTGGAGGCGGGGCCAGCCGAAACCATCGTATTGGAGGCGGGGCCAGCCGAAACCATGGTGTAGGAGGCGGGGCCAGCCAAAACCATGGTATTGGAGGCAGGCCAGCCAAAAACATGGTTTTGGAGGCGGGGCCACTCAAAACCATGTAATTGGAGTCGGGGCCAGCCAAAACCATGGTATTGGAGGCGGGGACAGCCAAAACCATGGTATTGGAGGTGGGGCCAGCCAAACCCGTGGTATTGGAGGCAGGGCCAGCCAAAACCATGTAACTGGAAGTGGGGCCAGCCAATGGTATTAGAGGCGGGGCCAGCCAAAACCATGGTTTTGGGGGCGGAGCCAGCCAAAACCATGGTATTCAAGGCAGGGCCATCCAAAACCATGATATTGGAAGCAGGACCAGCCAAAACCATGTAACTGGAGGCAGGACCAGTCAAAAACATGGTATTGGGCGCGGGTCCAGCCAAAACCATGTAACAGGAGGCAGGGCCAGCCAAAAGCATGGTATTGGTGGCGGGGCCAGCCAAAACCATGGTATTGGAGGGGGGCCAGCCAAAACCATGTAACTGGAGGCGGGGCCAGCCAAAACCATGGTATTGGAGGCAGGGCCAGCCAATGGTATTGGAGGCGGGGTCAGTCAAAACCATGGTTTTGGAGGTGAGGCCAGCCAGAAACCATGGTATTGGAGGCAGGGCCAGCCGAAACCATGGGTTTGGAGGCGAGGCCAGCCAAAACCATGGTATTGGAGGTGGGGCCAGCCAAAACTAAGGTATTGGAAGTGGGGCCAGACAAAACCATGTAACTGGAGGCGGGGCCAGCCAAAACCATGGATTTGGAGGAGGGGCCAAAACCATGGTTTTAGAGGCGGGGCCAGCCAAAACCATGGTTTTGGAGGTGGGGCCAGCCAAAACCATGGTATTGGAGGCAGGGCCAGCCAAAACCATTTAACTGGAGGTGGGGCCAGCCAAAACCATGGTATTGGAGACGGGGCCAGCCAAAACCATGGTTTTGGAGGGGCGGGGCCAGCCAAAACCATGTAACTGGAGGCGGGGCCAGCCAAAACCATGGTATTGGAGGTGGTCAGGGCCAGTCAAAGCCATGGTATTGGAGGCGGGACCAGCTACAACCATGGTATTGGAGGCAGGGCTAGCCAAAATCATGGTATTGGAGGCGGGGCCAGCGAAAACCATGGTATTGGAGGCGGGGCCAGCCAAAACCATGGTATTGGAGGCGGGGCCACCCAAAACCATGGTATTGGAGGCAGGGCCACCCAAAACCATGGTATTGGGCGCGGGTCCAGCCAAAACCATGTAACTGGAGGCAGGGCCAGCCAAAAGCATGGTATTGGAGGCAGGGCCAGCCAAATCCATGTAAACGGAGGCTGGGCCATCCAAAACCATGGTATTGGAGATGGGGCCAGCCAAAACCTGCTATTGGAGGTGGGTGTTAGGCAGAATCCTGTGCAGTTCCCTTGGGGAACACTGCAAAAAGATTAAGACTACAGGAGTAGCAGCAAACCCAATTGGTAGCAGTCTGCACCACCCAGATTTATCTGGTAGCTGTGGCTGAGCAGTCAGACTTCTCTCAAGAATAGTAGGGCAGTATGCAGAGTATACACAATAGGGCCAAAATACAGTAGAGCAAACAAACACTGACCAGAGCTTTGTATAAAAAGTATATAGTTATTTATTTAAAACACACTTTAGATAATACACTAGCACTCTCAATGAAAAGTAATCTAAAACACAGTCAGGTAAGTATACACACCTCCCTTGATAACTATCAGACCAGTCAGGGTTAAAGCACAACTATTTGTTAAGACAGAAGTGAACGCTTAACCTAGATGGCACTCCAATAGTTTAGGTTAAAAAGGGAGAGAAAAGGCAGAGCATAAAATAAAACAGTTCCCAACACTTTTAAGAGTTCAGAGCAAGGGGAGAAAGGCAGGTTATACGGTAGAGCCAAAGTTCATAGGCCAGGCCCACTTTAAATGGAGCAAAGCGAAATGTGCCCATGATCACACGGTTTAAAGTGCACTGAAAGTCTTTGCAGAGTGTTCAAAAGAGGTTGGGGTGAATCAAAAGATATAGTTAGAGGTCTGGAGCCAACCCAGTATAGAAGCCAAGGATTTAAGGGTCACCTTTAGCAATCTGTAGAAAGGGAGGCCAGGCAGGACACAGTACCTTAAAGAGAAAGGTGCCATCTGAAACCATGGTATTGGAGGCGGGGCCAGGCAGGGCCAGCCAAAACCATGGTATTGGAGGCGGGGCCAGCCGAAACCATCGTATTGGAGGCGGGGCCAGCCGAAACCATGGTGTAGGAGGCGGGGCCAGCCAAAACCATGGTATTGGAGGCAGGCCAGCCAAAAACATGGTTTTGGAGGCGGGGCCACTCAAAACCATGTAATTGGAGTCGGGGCCAGCCAAAACCATGGTATTGGAGGCGGGGACAGCCAAAACCATGGTATTGGAGGTGGGGCCAGCCAAACCCGTGGTATTGGAGGCAGGGCCAGCCAAAACCATGTAACTGGAAGTGGGGCCAGCCAATGGTATTAGAGGCGGGGCCAGCCAAAACCATGGTTTTGGAGGCGGAGCCAGCCAAAACCATGGTATTCAAGGCAGGGCCATCCAAAACCATGATATTGGAAGCAGGGCCAGCCAAAACCATGTAAATGGAGGCAGGACCAGTCAAAAACATGGTATTGGGCACGGGTCCAGCCAAAACCATGTAACTGGAGGCAGGGCCAGCCAAAAGCATGGTATTGGTGGCGGGGCCAGCCAAAACCATGGTATTGGAGGGGGGCCAGCCAAAACCATGTAACTGGAGGCGGGGCCAGCCAAAACCATGGTATTGGAGGCAGGGCCAGCCAATGGTATTGGAGGCGGGGTCAGTCAAAACCATGGTTTTGGAGGTGAGGCCAGCCAGAAACCATGGTATTGGAGGCAGGGCCAGCCGAAACCATGGGTTTGGAGGCAAGGCCAGCCAAAACCATGGTATTGGAGGTGGGGCCAGCCAAAACTAAGGTATTGGAAGTGGGGCCAGACAAAACCATGTAACTGGAGGCGGGGCCAGCCAAAACCATGGATTTGGAGGAGGGGCCAAAACCATGGTTTTAGAGGCGGGGCCAGCCAAAACCATGGTTTTGGAGGTGGGGCCAGCCAAAACCATGGTATTGGAGGCAGGGCCAGCCAAAACCATTTAACTGGAGGTGGGGCCAGCCAAAAAGGGCCAGCCAAAACCATGGTATTGGAGATGGGGCCAGCCAAAACCATGGTTTTGGAGGGGCGGGGCCAGCCAAAACCATGTAACTGGAGGCGGGGCCAGCCAAAACCATGGTATTGGAGGTGGTCAGGGCCAGTCAAAGCCATGGTATTGGAGGCGGGACCAGCTACAACCATGGTATTGGAGGCAGGGCTAGCCAAAATCATGGTATTGGAGGCGGGGCCTGCCAAAACCATGGAACTGGAGGCGGGGCCAGCCAGAAAGCATGGTATTGGAGTCGGGGCCTGCCGAAACTATGGTTTTGGTGGCAGGGCCAGCCAAAACCATGGTTTTGGAGGCAGGGCCAGCCAAAACCATGGTATTGGAGGCAGGGCCAGCCAATGGTATTGGAGCCGGGGCCAGCCAAAACCGTGGTTTTGGAGGCAGGGCCAGCCAAAACCACGGTATTGGAGCCAGGGCCATCCAAAACCATGGTACTGGAGGCGGGGCCAGGCGGAACCATGGTATTGGAGACGGGCCCGCCAAAACCATGGTATTGAAGGCGGGGCCTGTTAAAACCATGGAACTGTAGGCGGGGCCAGCCAGAAACCATGGTATTGAAGGCGGGGCCAGCCGAAACCATGTAACTGGAGGCGGGGCCAGCAAAAACCATGTAACTGGAGGCGGGGCCAGCCAAAACCAAGGTATTGGAGACGGGGCCAGTCACAACCATGGAATTGGAGGCGGGGCCAGTCAAAACCATGGTATTGGAGGCATGGCCTGCCAAAACCATGGAACTAGAGGCGGGGCCAGCTGGAAAGTATGGTATTGGAGTCGGGGCCAGCCAGAAAGTATGGTATTGGTGTCGGGGCCAGCCGAAACCATGGTTTTGGATGCGGGGCCAGCCAAAACCATGGTTTTGGAGGTGGGGCCAACCAAACCATGGTTTTGGAGGCAGGGCCATCCAAAACCATGGTATTGGAGGCGGGGCCAGCCAAAACCATGGTTTTGCAGGCGGGGCCAGCCGAAATCATGGAACTGGAGGCGGGGCCAGTCAGAAACCATGGTATTGGAGGCGGGGCCAGCCGAAACCATGGTATTGGAGGCGGGGCCAACCGAAACCATGGTTTTGGAGGCGGGGCCAGCCAACACCATGGTTTTCGAAGCAGGGCCAGCCAAAACCATGGTTTTGGAAGCGGGGCCAGCCAAAACCATGGTTTGGAGGCAGGGCCAGCCAAAACCATGGTTTTGGATGCGGGGCCAGCCAAAACCATGTAACTGGAGGCGGGGCCAGCCAAAACCATGGTATTGGAGGCGGGGCCCGCCAAAACCATGGTATTGGAGGCAGGGCCAGCCAAAACCATGGTATTGGAGCCTGGGCCATCCAAAACCATTGTATTGGAGGCGGGGCCAGCCGAAACCATGGTATTGGAGGCGGGGCCAACCGAAACCATGGTTTTGGAGGCGTGGCCAACCGAAACCATGGTTTTGGAGGTGGGGCCAGCCAAAACCATGGTTTTGGAAGCGGGGCCAGCCAAAACCATGGTTTTGGAAGCAGGGCCTGCCGAAACCATGGTTTTGGTGGCAGGGCCAGCCAAAACCATGGTTTTGGAGGCGGGGCCAGCCAAAACCATAGTATTGGAGGCCGGGCCAGCCAATGGTATTTGAGGCGGGGCCAGCCAAAACCATGGTATTGGAGGCGGGGCCAGCCAATGGTATTGGAGGCGGGGCCAGCCAAAACCATGGTTTTGGAGGCAGGGCCAGCCAAAACCACGGTATTGGAGGCGGGGCCAGCCAAAACCATGGTATTGGAGGCGGGGCCAGGCGGGGCAGCAGGAAACCATGGTATTGGAGGTGGGGCCAACCGAAACCATGGCATTGGAAGCGGGCCCGCCAAAACCATGGTATTGAAGGCGGGGCCTGTTAAAATCATGGAACTGTAGGCGGGGCCAGCCAGAAACCATGGTATTGAAGGCGGGGCCAGCCGAAACCATGGTTTTGGAGGTGGGGCCAGCCAAAACCATAGTTTTGGAAGCGGGTCCAGCCAAAACCATGGTATTGGAGGCGGGGCCAGCCAAAACCATGGTATTGGAGGCGGGGGCAGCCAAAACCATGTAACTGGAGGCCGGGCCAGCACTAAACCATGTAACTGGAGGCGGGGCCAGCCAAAACCATGGTATTGGAGGCAGTCGGGGCCAGTCAAAGCCATGGTATTGGAGGCGGGACCAGCTACAACCATGGTATTGGAGACAGGGCTAGCCAAAACCATGGTATTGGAGGCGGGGCTAGCCAAAACCATGTAACTGGAGGCGGGGCCAGCCAAAACCATGGTATTGGAGACGGGGCCAGTCAAAACCATGGAATTGGAGGCGGGGCCAGTCAAACCATGGTATTGGAGGCGTGGCCTGCCAAAACCATGGAACTGGAGGCGGGGCCAGCTGGAAAGTATGGTATTGGAGTCGGGGCCAGCCAGAAAGTATGGTATTGGAGTCGGGGCCAGCCGAAACCATGGTTTTGGAGGCGGGGCCAGCCAAAACCATGGTTTTGGAGGTGAGGCCAACCAAAACCATGGTATTGGAGGCATGGCCAGCCAATGGTAATGGAGGCGGGGCCAGCCAAAACCATGGTTTTGGAGGCAGGGCTAGCCAAAACCATGGTATTGGAGGCAGGGCCAGCCAAACCCATGGTTTTGGAGGCGGGGCCAGCCAAAACCATGGTTTTGGATGTAGGGCCATCCAAAACCATGGTATTGGCGGCGGGGCCAGCCAAAACCATGGTTTTGCAGGCGGGGCCAGCCAAAACCATGGAACTGGAGGCGGGGCCAGTCAGAAACCATGGTATTGGAGGCGGGGCCAGCCGAAACCATGGTATTGGAGGCGGGGCCAACCGAAACCATGGTTTTGGAGGCAGGGCCAGCCAAAACCATGGTTTTGGAAGCGGGCCAGCTGTCATGATCACTGCTTCCAAGGAGCCAGGACCAGCCCAACGTCCTTGGAAGCAGGCCCCTAACCCTAATCCTAGGCACCAGCCGGTCCCCACTGGGACCCTTTGGACCTTGTCCTGGCGCCGGTGGCACCAGGCTCATTAAAACCATCGGTCCCGGCACTGGAAGCGCCGGACTCATGATATGTGTCAAGGTGCTTGGGTGGACTTACCTGCAGCAGACCATGCTGCTTACTTACCAGCCACTTAAAAGTCCTCTGTGAACAGGAACTACTTTCTTACCTGGGTGGGGCAAGCTCCACTCCCTGGATACAGCACTGGAACTCTTCTGGAACTGGAACTCTTTTCTTACCTAGGCGGGGCCGTGGAGGAAGACGCCTCATCACTCCAAGGCTATTTAAACCACACCCGATAGATGAAACGTGCTTCGCGTTATTCTGCATCTGCAGCAGAACGCTCACCGAGTCTGTTCCAGCCTTTCTTCTTTCGATCCTGAACCTGCAAGAATTATACTTACCATTCCTGTATCCAGTCAACCACAGCACCTGCAAAGACAAGAAACAGCAGGTTAGCAAGGCAACCTTTACTCGCAGTGCTTACTCACCTGATCCATCGGCTGCGGCCATTTCTTCACGCTGCACCTCCGCCTGTGAAGACAAAAGCATTGTTATTACTTACCGGCACTCCGCGAATTTCGGATTTCTTCACGCTGCATCGCCGCCTGTGAAGACAAAAGCATTGTTATTGCTTACGGGCATTCTGCGGACTCCGGCGCTGCAACCCAACTTCTGAAAGACAAAAGAAGAGACATTAGACAGGTATTTACTTACGCCCATCGCGCTCGTCGCAATCGAACGCCTGCAAATACTCCGGCGTCTCTTCAGCACAAACTAAGCTGCAAGGGAAAAAGACAGTTAGAGCGCTTGCATTTACTTACGCATTTCCAGGCGCTTCACTCCATCTTCCATCTCAAGAGTCCTGCAAGACAAAAAGGGAAAAGCATTATACAGAGTCCTGTTCAATATTAACGTGCCACGCACCTAAAGACTATAAAGACTAAAATGGTGTCTGGAAACTCACCGCTCGTGCAGTTAACGACGGTAACGATCCTCTGAGTTCAAGAGGATTGTGTTTCACCAGTGAAGGAACTGGCAACGGCACCCTGCACCAGACGCAGATGGAGAGTCCAGCATTCACTTATCTAAGGTGAGCACGTTGACCTGGGGGCTCTACGGAGAAGCTAGGAAGAGAGAGAGAGAGAGGGACATTCAACAACCCAGACCAGTAGCCCCCATATTCTTTCACCTGCAGAAACCTCACCCTACGAGTTCGACACACAGTGCGAAGAGGTTCGACCCCAGAAGCCAATCAAGTCCTGCACATCACTTTTCGAGTCACAGACACCTTCCTGCCAAGACCTGCGCCTCCGTGGGAATCAGGTGAGCGTTACAGAACGCGAAGCCCACCGCAAAACTCCTACCCAGGCGCAATGGAAACCTCAGACACTGATCAATTAGCCCAGTTGCTCGGGGAATTAAGAGCAGAAGTACATGCAGCTCGTCAGGAAACAAACTCTCTAAGAAGAGAACTGATAATTTCCAAGGAGCGAACAGAGGACCTCGCTAGGCAATTGCTACAAACGCAGGCAGGACAGACACCTCTGCCCGCTCCAGGAGGAAGTTATCCTTCTGCATCATCTTTAAATCCAGTGCAAATCAATCTACCCGGTAATGTGCCCTTGGCTCCGCCCGAACGCTTTTCTGGTGACCCAAACAAATTTGCAGTGTTCATCAACCAGTGCCGCCTACACTTCTTATGTCGACCAGCTGCATTCCCACAGACCAGACCAAGGTGGCTTTCGTGCTTTCTTATCTCAGTGGCAGCGCCGCAGATTGGTCGATCCCTTTAGTCACCCAGGATGATCCGTTTTACATGATTTACAGGCCTTCCAGTCCAGCATGGAGAAACTGTTCGCAAGACATGCACAAGGGCAGGCCTTGGACAATGAACTTCTTTCATTACGACAGGGTAATCAAGACCTCTTGACTTATATAGCCTCATTCAACAGACTTATAGTGGAAACTCAATGGCCCGAGGATAAGACAATAACGCTTTTCTACAGAGGCCTGCGTGGAGAGCTCAAGGATGTGTTAGCCCAAGTTGTGAACCCTCCACAAGAATGCTCAGACTATATTGACTTAGTAATCCAATTGGACCACAGATTACAGAACAGGAAGTCTGATCGTTCTAAATTTGATACCCGAGTGTTTTCTAAACCACAGACCTCTACTAACGGAGCTGACACTGTGGAACCCATGAAAATAGGGGGCATGAAAGGTCCTTTAACCCAAAAGGAGCGGGAAAGAAGAAGACAGCTGCAATTATGCCTCTATTGCGGGAACTCAGGGCACTTTCTTCGAGACTGTCCAGTGAAACCAGCTAAGAAGGCTGTAGGAGCCGCAGATACCTGTACCACATGTTCTGAGCAGGGAAACGACCTAGCCCAGCAAGTGTAGAGGTCCTCTTGCCGAGCGTTAAGATCTGTCCCGTGACCTCACATTTCGTGGTGCCCATGGTCCTCATTAGTCCTGAACGTCCGGATTGTTGCATGCAATTGAAACTTACATCGACAGCGGAGCAATCGGTAATTATGTGGACCGTGAAATGGTATCAAGGATGAATCTACCCCTTGTCCCTAAGGCCGTAAAAGACGTCATTACTACAGTGGATGGCACGGAGATAGCCTCCGGACCAGTAACGCACGCCACCCAAGAAGTGACGCTAGTGAGTCAAGATGGACACCGGGAGAAAATCGTGTTCGATGTGATCAAGGCCCCTCAGTTCCAGATCATTCTGGGAATCCCTTGGTTAGAGAAGCACAATCCTCAGATCGATTGGCGAGCAAAGACGGTTCAGTTTCCAGAATGTCTTACCACTTGTTATCCTCGGCCTGATGTTTCACTGGCGGCAATCTCTTCTGAGGTTCCCAAATTACCTCCCGAATACCAGGAATTCCAAGATGTCTTTCGGAAGGATCAAGCTAACACCCTGCCTCCTCATAGGTCTTACGACTGTCAAATAGATCTGATACCCGGAACAACTCCTCCTTGCAGTAGGATTTATGCCCTCACCGAGCCAGAGAATCTTCACCTCAGACAATATCTGGACCAATACCTAGCTAACGGGTTTATCCGTCCTTCAAAATCTCCAGCTTCATCGGCTTTGTTCTTCGTTCCGAAAAAGGAAGGAGATCTTAGGACTTGTATAGATTACCGCGCCCTGAATCAAATCACCGTTAAAAACAGATACCCGTTACCTTTGATCCCTGAACTCCTGGACCAAGTCAAAGACGCATGTATATATACAAAGTTGGATCTCAGAGGAGCCTACCACTTGGTACGAATAAAAGAGGGCGATGAATGGAAGACGGCCTTCCGCACCAAGTATGGGCTATTCGAATATCAAGTGATGCCCTTTGGACTTTGTAACGCTCCTGCCGCTTTCCAGTATTTTATGAACGATGTCTTTAGAGAACTCATAGATGTGTGTGTTGTTGTCTACATTGATGACATCCTTGTCTATTCATCATCTGAAAAGGAACATCAGAGACAAAAAAGGTTCTCGAGAGATTGCGTCAACATAACCTTTTTGCTAAGCTTGAAAAATGCGTTTTCAACGTAACTGAAGTTGAGTTCCTGGGATTCATATTGTCACCTAACGGAGTCCATATGGATTCAAAGAAAGTCGATGCAATCATCAAGTGGCCATCACCAACCTCTGTAAAAGGAGTTCAAAGCATGTTAGGCTTCGCTAACTTTTACCGCAGATTCATTCCTGAATTCTCTCGGATAGTCCAGCCCATCACCGCTCTGTTAAAGAAGAACAAACGTTTTGAGTGGTCTACTGAAGCAGAACAAGCTTTTCAGGACTTAAAAGCTAAATTCATTTCTGCACCTGTTCTAAAACATCCTCGCCCAGAACTCCCCTACATCGTGGAGACGGATGCTTCTAGTCTTGCTATGGGGGCAGTTTTATCACAAAGCGATCCGGTCACACACCAATTACATCCTGTAGCCTTTTGGTCCCGCAAATTCTCAGCTCCCGAGATCAACTATTCAATTACAGACAAGGAACTTTTAGCTATCAGATCGGCCTTTAAAGCCTGGCGGCATTATCTTTTGGGAGCCAGACACACAGTCACCGTAATGACTGATCACCGCAATTTACAATATCTGAAGACGGCCAAAGCTCAGTCTTCCAGACAGCTTTGCGGGGCTCTGTTTCTGGCTGAGTTTGACTTTATAATTACTTATCGACCAGGCAGTAAAAACGGAAAAGCAGATGCCCTCTCCCGGATGGGAGTAGATGAACATTTGACCAATCCAGAACCAATACCCATAATCCCAGAACAAAGGATTTTGGGTTTGGTCAGCGCTCAATCCTTTGAAGACATCAAGACTACAGTCAAATCACTCCTAACTCCAGCCGATTTGCAGGACTGGCAATTAAAGGGAAAAGAATTCTCAGTGGATCAAGACCTACCATATTTCCGAGGACGATTGTACTTGCCCTGTGAGAAAATACAAAAACAAGTAATCTCCTGTTATCACGACTCTCTAATCTCTAATGGAGGGTCACCCTGGCATTACCAAAACCATGGAAAAGATCAAAAGACATTTCTGGTGGCCATCATGGAAGAAGGATATTAGAGACTTTGTAATCTCCTGCGGTGTGTGTGCCCAGAGTAAAGTCAGAAGGAGAAACCAGCCGGCCTATTACACCCTCTAGACATTCCTCCCTGTCCATGGCATACCCTGTCCATGGATTTCATCACAGACTTACCTCCATGCTCAGGGTATAATACCATTTTAGTAGTCGTGGATCTATTCTCCAAGATGGCTCACTTCATTCCCCTGAAGGGCCTACCTTCAGCTTCAGTATTGGCCCGAGAATTCTTAGAAAACATTGTTCGGTTACACGGTTTTCCCTCGGTTTTAGTCTCCGATAGGGGAAGTCAATTCATCTCCCACTTTTGGCGAAGTTGCTGTCGTCTAGCCCAAATTGATGTAAGACTTTCAACCAGTCACCATCCCCAAACTGACGGACAAACCGAGAGGACAAATCAGACTCTAGAGCAATATCTACGTTGCATGCTCCAACAAACTGAAAACCCTTAGAAGGATATTCTTTGGATCGCTGAATACGCTTACAACAATTCGACTCATTCTGGAACCAGGAACACTCCCTTCTTCCTATTATACGGACACCATCCTAGAACCTCTAACCTGGATCCTCCCCAAGAATTCGAAACACCTGCTGTGGATCACTTGCACTCGGAGATCACCCGTGCTTTTAAGGAAGCCACTGCCCATCTGCAAAGAGCTAAAGCTCAATTCAAAAAAGGAGCAGATCGACACTGTAAAGAGGCCCCTCACTACGCAGTAGGAGATCAGGTCTGGTTATCCACTAAGCACCTGCCTCTAAAAGGGGCCCCGCACCTTCAGCCCGAGATACCTTGGACCCTAACTCATCTGCACCATAGTTAATCCGGTGGCTGTCAAATTGGAATTACCTGCGCATATGAAAATACATCCAGTATTCCATGTCTCCTTATTAAAACCAGTACAACCAGAAACCCGATTGACTGAACTCCCAGAACCTGTTTTGGTAGATGGAGAACTTGAATTCGAAGTAAAGAACATCCTAGACTCCAAAATCTCCAAATCTAAGTTATATTATCTGGTTGATTGGAAAGGATACGGCCCCCAGGAAAGGTCTTGGGAACCCTCAGAATATGTCCACGCACCTCGTCTGGTCAAGAAATTCCATCTGAATCACCCCGACAAGCCAAAACCCCCGGAGAAGACACGCTTAGGAGGGGCCTTGAGGGGGGGTGCTGTCATGATCACTGCTTCCAAGGAGCCAGGACCAGCCCAATGTCCTTGGAAGCAGGCCCCTAACCCTAATCCTAGGCACCAGCCGGTCCCCACTGGGACCCTTTGGACCTTGTCCTGGCGCCGGTGGCACCAGGCTCATCAAAACCATCGGTCCCGGCACTGGAAGCGCCGGGCTCATGATATGTGTGAAGGTGCTTGGGTGGACTTACCTGCAGCAGACCATGCTGCTTACTTACCAGCCACTTAAAAGTCCTCTGTGAACAGGAACTACTTTCTTACCTGGGTGGGGCAAGCTCCACTCCCTGGATACAGCACTGGAACGCTTCTGGAACTGGAACTCTTTTCTTACCTAGGCGGGGCCGTGGAGGAAGACGCCTCATCACTCCAAGGCTATTTAAACCACACCCGATAGATGAAACGTGCTTTGCGTTATTCTGCATCTGCAGCAGAACGCTCACCGAGTCTGTTCCAGCCTTTCTTCTTTCGATCCTGAACCTGCAAGAATTATACTTACCATTCCTGTATCCAGTCAACCGCAGCACCTGCAAAGACAAGAAACAGCAGGTTAGCAAGGCAACCTTTACTCGCAGTGCTTACTCACCTGATCCATCGGCTGCGGCCATTTCTTCACGCTGCACCTCCGCCTGTGAAGACAAAAGCATTGTTATTACTTACCGGCACTCCGCGAATTTCGGATTTCTTCACGCTGCATCGCCGCCTGTGAAGACAAAAGCATTGTTATTGCTTACGGGCATTCCGCGGACTCCGGCGCTGCAACCCAACTTCTGAAAGACAAAAGAAGAGACATTAGACAGGTATTTACTTACGCCCATCGCGCTCATCGCAATCGAACGCCTGCAAATACTCCGGCGTCTCTTTAGCACGAACTAAGCTGCAAGGGAAAAAGACAGTTAGAGCGCTTGCGTTTACTTACGCATTTCCAGGCGCTTCACTCCATCTTCCATCTCAAGAGTCCTGCAAGACAAAAAGGGAAAAGCATTATACAGAGTCCTGTTCAATATTAACGTGCCACGCACCTAAAGACTATAAAGACTAAAAAGGTGTCTGGAAACTCACCGCTCGTGCAGTTAACGACGGTAACGATCCTCTGAGTTCAAGAGGATTGTGTTTCACCAGTGAAGGAACTGGCAACGGCACCCTGCACCAGACGCAGATGGAGAGTCCAGCATTCACTTATCTAAGGTGAGCACGTTGACCTGGGGGCTCTACGGAGAAGCTAGGAAGAGAGAGAGAGAGAGGGACATTCAACAACCCAGACCAGTAACCCCCATATTCTTTCACCTGCAGAAACCTCACCCTACGAGTTCGACACACAGTGCGAAGAGGTTCGACCCCAGAAGCCAATCGAGCCCTGCACATCACTTTTCGAGTCACAGACACCTTCCTGCCAAGACCTGCGCCTCCGTGGGAATCAGGTGAGCGTTACACCAGCCAAAACCATGGTTTTGGAAGCGGGGCCAGCCAAAACCATGGTTTTGGATGCAGGGCCAGCCAAAACCATGTAACTGGAGGCGGGGCCAGCCAAAACCATGGTATTGGAGGCGGGGCCAGCCGAAACCATGGTATTGGAGGCAGGGCCAGTCAAAACCATGGAATTGGAGCCGGGGCCATCCAAAACCATTGTATTGGAGGCGGGGCCAGCCGAAACCATGGTATTGGAGGCAGGGCCAACCGAAACCATGGTTTTGGAGGCGTGGCCAACCGAAACCATGGTTTTGGAGGCGGGGCCAGCCAAAACCATGGTTTTGGAAGCGGGGCCAGCCAAAACCATGGTTTTGGAAGCGGGGCCAGCCAAAACCATGGTTTTGGAGGCAGGGCCAGCCAAAACCATGGTTTTGGATGCGGGGCCAGCCAAAACCATGTAACTGGAGGCGGGGCCAGCCAAAACCATGGTATTGGAGGCGGGGCCAGCCAAAACCATGGTACTGGAGGCAGGGCCAGCCAAAACCATGGTATTGGAGGCAGGGCCAGCCAAAACCATGTAAACGGAGGCTGGGCCATCCAAAACCATGGTATTGGAGACGGGGCCAGCCAAAACCTGCTATTGGAGGTGGGTGTTAGGCAGAATCCTGTGCAGTTCCCTTGGGGAACACTGCAAAAAGATTAAGACTACAGGAGTAGCAGTAAACCCAATTGGTAGCAGTCTGCACCACCCAGATTTACCTGGTAGCTGTGGCTGAGCAGTCAGACTTCTCTCAAGAATAGTAGGGCAGTATGCAGAGTATACACAATAGGGCCAAAATACAGTAGAGCAAACAAACACTGACCAGAGCTTTGTATAAAAAGTATATAGTTATTTATTTAAAACACACTTTAGATAATACACTAGCACTCTCAATGAAAAGAAATCTAAAACACAGTCAGGTAAGTATACACACCTCCCTTGATAACTATCAGACATGTCAGGGTTAAAGCACAACTATTTGTTAAGACAGAAGTGAACGCTTAACCTAGATGGCACTCCAATAGTTTAGGTTAAAAAGGGAGAGAAAAGGCAGAGCATAAAATAAAACAGTTCCCAACACTTTTAAGAGTTCAGAGCAAGGGGAGAAAGGCAGGTTATACGGTAGAGCCAAAGTTCATAGGCCAGGCCCACTTTAAATGGAGCAAAGCGAAATGTGCCCATGATCACACGGTTTAAAGTGCACTGAAAGTCTTTGCAGAGTGTTCAAAAGAGGTTGGGGTGAATCAAAAGATATAGTTAGAGGTCTGGAGCCAACCCAGTATAGAAGCCAAGGATTTAAGGGTCACCTTTAGCAATCTGTAGAAAGGGAGGCGAGGCAGGACACAGTACCTTAAAGAGAAAGGTGCCATCTGAAACCATGGTATTGGAGGCGGGGCCAGGCGGGGCAAGCCGAAACCATCGTATTGGAGGCGGGGCCAGCCGAAACCATCGTATTGGAGGCGGGGCCAGCCGAAACATGGTGTAGGAGGCGGGGCCAGCCAAAACCATGGTTTTGGAGGCAGGCCAGCCAAAAACATGGTTTTGGAGGCGGGGCCACCCAAAACCATGTAATTGGAGTCGGGGCCAGCCAAAACCATGGTATTGGAGGCGGGGACAGCCAAAACCATGGTATTGGAGGTGGGGCCAGCCAAACCCGTGGTATTGGAGGCAGGGCCAGCCAAAACCATGTAACTGGAAGTGGGGCCAGCCAATGGTATTAGAGGCGGGGCCAGCCAAAACCATGGTTTTGGAGGCGGAGCCAGCCAAAACCATGGTATTCAAGGCAGGGCCATCCAAAACCATGATATTGGAAGCAGGGCCAGCCAAAACCATGTAACTGGAGGCAGGACCAGTCAAAACCATGGTATTGGCCGCGGGTCCAGCCAAAACCATGTAACTGTAGGCAGGGCCAGCCAAAACCATGGTATTGGTGGCGGGGCCAGCCAAAACCATGGTATTGGAGGGGGGCCAGCCAAAACCATGTAACTGGAGGCGGGGCCAGCCAAAACCATGGTATTGGAGGCAGGGCCAGCCAATGGTATTGGAGGCGGGGTCAGTCAAAACCATGGTTTTGGAGGCGAGGCCAGCCAGAAACCATGGTATTGGAGGCAGGGCCAGCCGAAACCATGGGTTCGGAGGCGGGGCCAGCCGAAACCATGGGTTTGGAGGCGGGGCCAGCCAAAACCATAGTATTGGAGGTGGGGCCAGCCAAAACTATGGTATTGGAAGTGGGGCCAGCCAAAACCATGTAACTGGAGGCGGGGCCAGCCAAAACCATGGTTTTGGAGGTGGGGCCAGCCAAAACCATTTAACTGGAGGTGGGGCCAGCCAAAAAGGGCCAGCCAAAACCATGGTATTGGAGACGTGGCCAGCCAAAACCGTGGTTTTGGAGGGGCGGGGCCAGCCAAAACCATGTAACTGGAGGCGGGGCCAGCCAAAACCATGGTATTGGAGGCGGGGCCTGCCAAAACCATGGAACTGGAGGCGGGGCCAGCCAGAAAGCATGGTATTGGAGTCGGGGCCTGCTGAAACCATGGTTTTGGTGGCAGGGCCAGCCAAAATCATGGTTTTGGAGGCGGGGCCAGCCAAAACCATAGTATTGGAGGCGGGGCCAGCCAATGGTATTTGAGGCGGGGCCAGCCATAACCATGGTTTTGGAGGTGGGGCCAGCCAAAACCATGGTATTGGAGGCAGGGCCAGCCAATGGTATTGGAGGCGGGGCCATCCAAAACCATGGTTTTGGAGGCAGGGCCAGCCAAAACCATGGTATTGGAGCCAGGGCCATCCAAAACCATGGTACTGGAGGCAGGGCCAGGCGGGGCAGCAAGAAACCATGGTATTGGAGGTGGGGCCAGCCGAAACAATGGTATTGGAGGCGGGCCCGCCAAAACCATGGTTTAGAATGCGGGGCCTGCCAAAACCATGGAACTGTAGGCGGGGCCAGCCAGAAACCATGGTATTGAAGGCGGGGCCAGCCGAAACCATGGTTTTGGAGGTGGGGCCAGCCAAAACCATGGTTTTGGAAGCGGGTCCAGCCAAAACCATGGTATTGGAGGTGGGGCCAGCCAAAACCATTGTATTGGAGGAGGGGGCAGCCAGAACCATGTAACTGGAGGCGGGGCCAGCCAAAACCATGTAACTGAAGGCGGGGCCAGCCAAAACCATGGTATTGGAGGCAGTCGGGGCCAGTCAAAGCCATGGTATTGGAGGCGGGACCAGCTACAACCATGGTATTGGAGACAGGGCTAGCCAAAACCATGGTATTGGAGGCGGGGCTAGCCAAAATCATGTAACTGGAGGTGGGGCCAGCCAAAACCATGGTATTGGAGACGGGGCCAGTCAAAACCATGGAATTGGAGGCGGGGCCAGTCAAAACCATGGTATTGGAGGCGTGACCTGCCAAAACCATGGAACTAGAGGCGGGGCCAGCCGAAAAGTATGGCATTGGAGTCGGGGCCAGCCAGAAAGTATGGTATTGGAGTCGGGCCAGCCGAAACCATGGTTTTGGAGGCGGGGCCAGCCAAAACCATGGTTTTGGAGATGGGGCCAACCAAAACCATGGTATTGGAGGCGGGGCCAGCCGAAACCATGGTATTGGAGGCGGGGCCAGCCAAAACCATGGAATTGGAGGCTGGGCCAGCCAAAAACATGGTTTTGGAGGCGGGGCCACCCAAAACCATGTAATTGGAGTCAGGGCCAGCCAAAACCATGGTATTGGAGGCGGGGACAGCCAAAACCATGGTATTGGAGGTGGGGCCAGCCAAACCCGTGGTATTGGAGGCAGGGCCAGCCAAAACCATGTAACTGGAAGTCGGGCCAGCCAATGGTATTAGAGGCAGGGCCAGCCAAAACCATGGGTTTGGAGGCGGAGCCAGCCAAAACCATGGTATTCAAGGCAGGGCCATCCAAAACCATGATATTGGAAGCAGGGCCAGCCAAAACCATGTAACTGGAGGCAGGACCAGTCAAAACCATGGTATTGGCCACGGGTCCAGCCAAAACCATGTAACTGGAGGCAGGGCCAGCCAAAACCATGGTATTGGTGGCGGGGCCAGCCAATACCATGGTATTGGAGGGGGGCCAGCCAAAACCATGTAACTGGAGGCGGGGCCAGCCAAAACCATGGTATTGGAGGCAGGGCCAGCCAATGGTATTGGAGGCGGGGTCAGTCAAAACCATGGTTTTGGAGGCGAGGCCAGCCAGAAACCATGGTATTGGAGGCAGGGCCAGTCGAAACCATGGGTTCGGAGGCGGGGCCAGCCGAAACCATGGGTTTGGAGGTGGGGCCAGCCAAAACCATGGTATTGGAGGTGGGGCCAGCCAAAACTATGGTATTGGAAGTGGGGCCAGCCAAAACCATGTAACTGGAGGCAGGGCCAGCCAAAACCATGGTATTGGAGGCGGGGACAGCCAAAACCATGGTATTGGAGACGGGGCCAGTCAAAACCATGGAATTGGAGGCGGGGCCAGTCAAAACCATGGTATTGGAGGCGTGACCTGCCAAAACCATGGAACTAGAGGCGGGGCCAGCCGAAAAGTATGGCATTGGAGTCGGGGCCAGCCAGAAAGTATGGTATTGGAGTCGGGCCAGCCGAAACCATGGTTTTGGAGGCGGGGCCAGCCAAAACCATGGTTTTGGAGATGGGGCCAACCAAAACCATGGTATTGGAGGCGGGGCCAGCCGAAACCATGGTATTGGAGGCGGGGCCAGCCAAAACCATGGAATTGGAGGCTGGGCCAGCCAAAAACATGGTTTTGGAGGCGGGGCCACCCAAAACCATGTAATTGGAGTCAGGGCCAGCCAAAACCATGGTATTGGAGGCGGGGACAGCCAAAACCATGGTATTGGAGGTGGGGCCAGCCAAACCCGTGGTATTGGAGGCAGGGCCAGCCAAAACCATGTAACTGGAAGTCGGGCCAGCCAATGGTATTAGAGGCAGGGCCAGCCAAAACCATGGGTTTGGAGGCGGAGCCAGCCAAAACCATGGTATTCAAGGCAGGGCCATCCAAAACCATGATATTGGAAGCAGGGCCAGCCAAAACCATGTAACTGGAGGCAGGACCAGTCAAAACCATGGTATTGGCCGCGGGTCCAGCCAAAACCATGTAACTGGAGGCAGGGCCAGCCAAAACCATGGTATTGGTGGCGGGGCCAGCCAATACCATGGTATTCGAGGGGGGCCAGCCAAAACCATGTAACTGGAGGGGGGGCCAGCCAAAACCATGGTATTGGAGGCAGGGCCAGCCAATGGTATTGGAGGCGGGGTCAGTCAAAACCATGGTTTTGGAGGCGAGGCCAGCCAGAAACCATGGTATTGGAGGCAGGGCCAGTCGAAACCATGGGTTCGGAGGCGGGGCCAGCCGAAACCATGGGTTTGGAGGTGGGGCCAGCCAAAACCATGGTATTGGAGGTGGGGCCAGCCAAAACTATGGTATTGGAAGTGGGGCCAGCCAAAACCATGTAACTGGAGGCAGGGCCAGCCAAAACCATGGTTTTGGAGGTGGGGCCAGCCAAAACCATTTAACTGGAGGTGGGGTCAGCCAAAAAGGGCCAGCCAAAACCATGGTATTGGAGACGTGGCCAGCCAAAACCGTGGTTTTGGAGGGGCGGGGCCAGCCAAAACCATGTAACTGGAGGCGGGGCCAGCCAAAACCATGGTATTGGAGGCGGGGCCTGCCAAAACCATGGAACTGGAGGCGGGGCCAGCCAGAAAGCATGGTATTGGAGTCGGGGCCTGCCGAAACCATGGTTTTGGTGGCAGGGCCAGCCAAAATCATGGTTTTGGAGGCGGGGCCAGCCAAAACCATAGTATTGGAGGTGGGGCCAGCCAATGGTATTTGAGACGGGCCAGCCAAAACCATGGTTTTGGAGGCGGGGCCAGCCAAAACCATGGTATTGGAGGCAGGGCCAGCCAATGGTATTGGAGGCTGGGCCATCCAAAACCATGGTTTTGGAGGCAGGGCCAGCCAAAACCATGGTATTGGAGCCAGGGCCATCCAAAACCATGGTACTGGAGGCAGGGCCAGGCGGGGCAGCAAGAAACCATGGTATTGGAGGTGGGGCCAGCCGAAACAATGGTATTGGAGGCGGGCCCGCCAAAACCATGGTATTGAATGCGGGGCCTGCCAAAACCATGGAACTGTAGGCGGGGCCAGCCAGAAACCATGGTATTGAAGGCGGGGCCAGCCGAAACCATGGTTTTGGAGGTGGGGCCAGCCAAAACCATGGTTTTGGAAGCGGGTCCAGCCAAAACCATGGTATTGGAGGTGGGGCCAGCCAAAACCATTGTATTGGAGGCGGGGGCAGCCAAAACCATGTAACTGGAGGCGGGGCCAGCCAAAACCATGTAACTGAAGGCGGGGCCAGCCAAAACCATGGTATTGGAGGCAGTCGGGGCCAGTCAAAGCCATGGTATTGGAGGCGGGACCAGCTACAACCATGGTATTGGAGATAGGGCTAGCCAAAACCATGGTATTGGAGGCGGGGCTAGCCAAAATCATGTAACTGGAGGCGGGGCCAGCCAAAACCATGGTATTGGAGACGGGGCCAGTCAAAACCATGGAATTGGAGACGGGGCCAGTCAAAACCATGGTATTGGAGGTGTGACCTGCCAAAACCATGGAACTAGAGGCGGGGCCAGCCGAAAAGTATGGTATTGGAGTCGGGGCCAGCCAGAAAGTATGGTATTGGAGTCGGGCCAGCCGAAACCATGGTTTTGGAGGCGGGGCCAGCCAAAACCATGGTTTTGGAGGTGGGGCCAACCAAAACCATGGTATTGGAGGCGGGGCCAGCCAAAACCATGGTTTTGCAGGCAGGGCCAGCCAAAACCATGGAACTGGAGGCGGGGCCAGTCAGAAACCATGGTATTGGAGGCGGGGCCAGCCGAAACCTTGGTATTGGAGGCGGGGCCAACCGAAACCATGGTTTTGGAGGTGGGGCCAGCCAAAACCATGGTTTTGGAAGCAGAACCAGCCAAAACCATGGTTTTGGAAGCGGGGCCAGCCAAAACCATGGTTTTGGAGGCAGGGCCAGCCAAAACCATGGTTTTGGATGCGGGGCCAGCCAAAACCATGTAACTGGAGGCGGGGCCAGCCAAAACCATGGTATTGGAGGCGGGGCCAGCCAAAACCATGGTATTGGAGGGGCCAGCCAAATGCATGGTATTGGAGGCGGGGCCAGCCGAAACCATGGTTTTGGAGGTGGGGCCAGCCAAAACCATGGTTTTGGAAGCAGAACCAGCCAAAACCATGGTTTTGGAAGCGGGGCCAGCCAAAACCATGGTTTTGGAGGCAGGGCCAGCCAAAACCATGGTTTTGGATGCGGGGCCTGCCAAATGCATGGAACTGGAGGTGGGGCCAGCCAGAAATCATGGTATGGGAGGCGGGGCCAGGCAAAACCATGGTATTGGAGGCGGGGCCATCCAAAACCATGGTATTGGAGGAGGTTGGGGCCAGTCAAAGCCATGGTATTGGAGGCGGGATCAGCTACAACCATGGTATTGGAGGCAGGGCTAGCCAAAACCATGGTATTGGAGGCGGGGCTAGCCAAAACCATGTAAATGGAGGCGGGGCCAGCCAAAATCATGGTATTGGAGGCGGGGCCAGTCAAAACAATGAATTGGAGGCGGGGCCTGCCAAAACCATGGAACTGGAGGCGGGGCCAGCCGGAAAGTATGGTATTGGGGTCGGGCCAGCCAGAAAGTATGGTATTGCAGTCGGGGCCAGCCGAAACCATGGTTTTGGAGGCGGGGCCAGCCAAAACCATGGTTTTGGAGGCAGGGCCAACCAAAACCATGGTATTGGAGGCAGGGCCAGCCAATGGTAATGGAGACAGGGCCAGCCAAAACCATGGTATTGGAGGCGGGGCCAGCCAAACCCATGGTTTTGGAGGTGGGGCCAGGCAAAAACATTGAACTGGAGGCGGGGCCAGTCAGAAACCATGTTATTGGAAGCGGGGCCAACCGACACCATGGTATTGGAGGCGGGGCCAGCCAAAACTATGGTTTTGGAAGCGGGGCCAGCCAAAACCATGGTTTTGGAGGCGGGGCCAGCCAAAACCATGGTATTGGAGGCGGGGCCAGCCAAAACCATGGAACTGGAGGCGGGGCCCGCCAGAAAGTATGGTATTGGAGTCGGGGCCAGCCGAAACCATGGTATTGGAGGCGGGACCAGCTACAACCATGGTATTGGAGGCAGGGCTAGCCAAAACCATGGTATTGTAGGCGGAGCTAGCCAAAACCATGCAACTGGAGGCAGGGCCAGTCAAAACCATGGTATTGGAGACAGGGCCAGTCAAAACCATGGAATTGGAGGCGGGGCCAGTCAAAACCATGGTATTGGAGGCAGGGCCTGCCAAAACCCTGGAACTGGAGGCGGGGCCAGCCAGAAAGTATGGTTATTGGAGTCGGGGCCAGCCGAAAAGTATGGTATTGGAGTCGGGGCCAGCCAGAAAGTATGGTATTGGAGTCGGGCCAGCCGAAACCATGGTATTGGAAGTGGGGCCAGCCAAAACCATGTAACTGGAGGCAGGGCCAGCCAAAACCATGGTTTTGGAGGTGGGGCCAGCCAAAACCATTTAACTGGAGGTGGGGCCAGCCAAAAAGGGCCAGCCAAAACCATGGTATTGGAGACGTGGCCAGCCAAAACCGTGGTTTTGGAGGGGCGGGGCCAGCCAAAACCATGTAACTGGAGGCGGGGCCAGCCAAAACCATGGTATTGGAGGCGGGGCCTGCCAAAACCATGGAACTGGAGGCGGGGCCAGCCAGAAAGCATGGTATTGGAGTCGGGGCCTGCCGAAACCATGGTTTTGGTGGCAGGGCCAGCCAAAATCATGGTTTTGGAGGCGGGGCCAGCCAAAACCATAGTATTGGAGGCGGGGCCAGCCAATGGTATTTGAGGCGGGCCAGCCAAAACCCTGGTTTTGGAGGCAGGGCCAGCCAAAACCATGGTATTGGAGGCAGGGCCAGCCAATGGTATTGGAGGCTGGGCCATCCAAAACCATGGTTTTGGAGGCAGGGCCAGCCAAAACCATGGTATTGGAGCCAGGGCCATCCAAAACCATGGTACTGGAGGCAGGGCCAGGCGGGGCAGCAAGAAACCATGGTATTGGAGGTGGGGCCAGCCGAAACAATGGTATTGGAGGCGGGCCCGCCAAAACCATGGTATTGAATGCGGGGCCTGCCAAAACCATGGAACTGTAGGCGGGGCCAGCCAGAAACCATGGTATTGAAGGCGGGGCCAGCCGAAACCATGGTTTTGGAGGTGGGGCCAGCCAAAACCATGGTTTTGGAAGCGGGTCCAGCCAAAACCATGGTATTGGAGGTGGGGCCAGCCAAAACCATTGTATTGGAGGCGGGGGCAGCCAAAACCATGTAACTGGAGGCGGGGCCAGCCAAAACCATGTAACTGAAGGCGGGGCCAGCCAAAACCATGGTATTGGAGGCAGTCGGGGCCAGTCAAAGCCATGGTATTGGAGGCGGGACCAGCTACAACCATGGTATTGGAGATAGGGCTAGCCAAAACCATGGTATTGGAGGCGGGGCTAGCCAAAATCATGTAACTGGAGGCGGGGCCAGCCAAAACCATGGTATTGGAGACGGGGCCAGTCAAAACCATGGAATTGGAGACGGGGCCAGTCAAAACCATGGTATTGGAGGTGTGACCTGCCAAAACCATGGAACTAGAGGCGGGGCCAGCCGAAAAGTATGGTATTGGAGTCGGGGCCAGCCAGAAAGTATGGTATTGGAGTCGGGCCAGCCGAAACCATGGTTTTGGAGGCGGGGCCAGCCAAAACCATGGTTTTGGAGGTGGGGCCAACCAAAACCATGGTATTGGAGACGGGGCCAGCCAAAACCATGGTTTTGCAGGCAGGGCCAGCCAAAACCATGGTTTTGGAGGTGGGGCCAGCCAAAACCATGGTTTTGGAAGCGGAACCAGCCAAAACCATGGTTTTGGAAGCGGGGCCAGCCAAAACCATGGTTTTGGAGGCAGGGCCAGCCAAAACCATGGTTTTGGATGCGGGGCCAGCCAAAACCATGTAACTGGAGGCGGGGCCAGCCAAAACCATGGTATTGGAGGCGGGGCCAGCCAAAACCATGGTATTGGAGGGGCCAGCCAAATGCATGGTATTGGAGGCGGGGCCAGCCGAAACCATGGTTTTGGAGGTGGGGCCAGCCAAAACCATGGTTTTGGAAGCAGAACCAGCCAAAACCATGGTTTTGGAAGCGGGGCCAGCCAAAACCATGGTTTTGGAGCAGGGCCAGCCAAAACCATGGTTTTGGATGCGGGGCCTGCCAAATGCATGGAACTGGAGGTGGGGCCAGCCAGAAACCATGGTATTGGAGGCGGGGCCAGGCAAAACCATGGTATTGGAGGCGGGGCCATCCAAAACCATGGTATTGGAGGAGGTTGGGGCCAGTCAAAGCCATGGTATTGGAGGCGGGACCAGCTACAACCATGGTATTGGAGGCAGGGCTAGCCAAAACCATGGTATTGGAGGCGGGGCTAGCCAAAACCATGTAAATGGAGGCGGGGCCAGCCAAAATCATGGTATTGGAGGCGGGGCCAGTCAAAACAATGAATTGGAGGCGGGGCCTGCCAAAACCATGGAACTGGAGGCGGGGCCAGCCGGAAAGTATGGTATTGGGGTCGGGCCAGCCAGAAAGTATGGTATTGCAGTCGGGGCCAGCCGAAACCATGGTTTTGGAGGCGGGGCCAGCCAAAACCATGGTATTGGAGGCAGGGCCAGCCAATGGTAATGGAGACAGGGCCAGCCAAAACCATGGTATTGGAGGCGGGGCCAGCCAAACCCATGGTTTTGGAGGTGGGGCCAGGCAAAAACATTGAACTGGAGGCGGGGCCAGTCAGAAACCATGTTATTGGAAGCGGGGCCAACCGACACCATGGTATTGGAGGCGGGGCCAGCCAAAACTATGGTTTTGGAAGCGGGGCCAGCCAAAACCATGGTTTTGGAGGCGGGGCCAGCCAAAACCATGGTATTGGAGGCGGGGCCAGCCAAAACCATGGAACTGGAGGCGGGGCCCGCCAGAAAGTATGGTATTGGAGTCGGGGCCAGCCGAAACCATGGTATTGGAGGCGGGACCAGCTACAACCATGGTATTGGAGGCAGGGCTAGCCAAAACCATGGTATTGTAGGCGGAGCTAGCCAAAACCATGCAACTGGAGGCAGGGCCAGTCAAAACCATGGTATTGGAGACAGGGCCAGTCAAAACCATGGAATTGGAGGCGGGGCCAGTCAAAACCATGGTATTGGAGGCAGGGCCTGCCAAAACCCTGGAACTGGAGGCGGGGCCAGCCAGAAAGTATGGTTATTGGAGTCGGGGCCAGCCGAAAAGTATGGTATTGGAGTCGGGGCCAGCCAGAAAGTATGGTATTGGAGTCGGGCCAGACGAAACCATGGTTTTGGAGGCGGGGCCAGCCAAAACCATGGTTTTGGAGGTGGGGCCAACCAAAACCATGGTATTGGAGGCGGGGCCAGCCAAAACCATGGTTTTGCAGGCAGGGCCAGCCAAAACCATGGAACTGGAGGCGGGGCCAGTCAGAAACCATGGTATTGGAGGCGGGTCCAGCCGAAACCTTGGTATTGGAGGCGGGGCCAACCGAAACCATGGTTTTGGAGGTGGGGCCAGCCAAAACGATGGTTTTGGAAGCGGAACCAGCCAAAACCATGGTTTTGGAAGCGGGGCCAGCCAAAACCATGGTTTTGGAGGCAGGGCCAGCCAAAACCATGGTTTTGGATGCGGGGCCAGCCAAAACCATGTAACTGGAGGCGGGGCCAGCCAAAACCATGGTATTGGAGGCGGGGCCAGCCAAAACCATGGTATTGGAGGGGCCAGCCAAATGCATGGTATTGGAAGCGGGGCCAGCCGAAACCATGGTTTTGGAGGTGGGGCCAGCCAAAACCATGGTTTTGGAAGCGGAACCAGCCAAAACCATGGTTTTGGAAGCGGGGCCAGCCAAAACCATGGTTTTGGAGGCAGGGCCAGCCAAAACCATGGTTTTGGATGCGGGGCCTGCCAAATGCATGGAACTGGAGGTGGGGCCAGCCAGAAACCATGGTATTGGAGGCGGGGCCAGGCAAAACCATGGTATTGGAGGCGGGGCCATCCAAAACCATGGTATTGGAGGAGGTTGGGGCCAGTCAAAGCCATGGTATTGGAGGCGGGACCAGCTACAACCATGGTATTGGAGGCAGGGCTTGTCAAAACCATGGTATTGGAGGCGGGGCTAGCCAAAACCATGTAAATGGAGACGGGGCCAGAAAAAAATCATGGTATTGGAGGCGGGGCCAGTCAAAACAATGAATTGGAGGCGGGGCCTGCCAAAACCATGGAACTGGAGGCGGGGCCAGCCGGAAAGTATGGTATTGGAGTCGGGCCAGCCAGAAAGTATGGTATTGGAGTCGGGGCCAGCCGAAACCATGGTTTTGGAAGCGGGGCCAGCCAAAACCATGGTTTTGGAGGCAGGGCCAACCAAAACCATGGTATTGGAGGCAGGGCCAGCCAATGGTAATGGAGACAGGGCCAGCCAAAACCATGGTATTGGAGGCGGGGCCAGCCAAACCCATGGTTTTGGAGGTGGGGCCAGGCAAAACCATATTTTTGGAGGCAGGGCCATCCAAAACCATGGTATTGGATGCGGGGCCAGCCAAAAACATTGAACTGAAGGCGGGGCCAGTCAGAAACCATGTTATTCGAAGCGGGGCCAACCGACGCCATGGTATTGGAGGCGGGGCCAGCCAAAACTATGGTTTTGGAAGCGGGGCCAGCCAAAACCATGGTTTTGGAGGCATAACCATGGTATTGGAGGCGGGGCCAGCCAAAACCATGGAACTGGAGGCGGGGCCCGCCAGAAAGTATGGTATTGGAGTCGGGGCCAGCCGAAACCATGGTTTGGGAGGCGGGGCCAGCCAAAACCATGGTTTTGGAGGCGGGGCCAGCCAAAACCATGTAACTGGAGGCGGGGCCAGCCAAAACCATGTAACTGGAGGCGGGGCCAGCCAAAACCATGGTATTGGAGGCGGTCGTGGCCAGTCAAAGCCATGGTATTGGAGGCGGGACCAGCTACAACCATGGTATTGGAGGCAGGGCTAGCCAAAACCATGGTATTGTAGGCGGAGCTAGCCAAAACCATGCAACTGGAGGCAGGGCCAGTCAAAACCATGGTATTGGAGAAAGGGCCAGTCAAAACCATGGAATTGGAGGCGGGGCCAGTCAAAACCATGGTATTGGAGGCAGGGCCTGCCAAAACCATGGAACTGGAGGCGGGGCCAGCCAGAAAGTATGGTTATTGGAGTCGGGGCCAGCCAGAAAGTATGGTTTTGGAGGCGGGGGCAGCCAAAACCATGTAACTGGAGGCGGGGCCAGCCAAAACCATGTAACTGAAGGCGGGGCCAGCCAAAACCATGGTATTGGAGGCAGTCGGGGCCAGTCAAAGCCATGGTATTGGAGGCGGGACCAGCTACAACCATGGTATTGGAGATAGGGCTAGCCAAAACCATGGTATTGGAGGCGGGGCTAGCCAAAATCATGTAACTGGAGGCGGGGCCAGCCAAAACCATGGTATTGGAGACGGGGCCAGTCAAAACCATGGAATTGGAGGCGGGGCCAGTCAAAACCATGGTATTGGAGGCGTGACCTGCCAAAACCATGGAACTAGAGGCGGGGCCAGCCGAAAAGTATGGTATTGGAGTCGGGGCCAGCCAGAAAGTATGGTATTGGAGTCGGGCCAGCCGAAACCATGGTTTTGGAGGCGGGGCCAGCCAAAACCATGGTTTTGGAGGTGGGGCCAACCAAAACCATGGTATTGGAGGCGGGGCCAGCCAAAACCATGGTTTTGCAGGCAGGGCCAGCCAAAACCATGGAACTGGAGGCGGGGCCAGTCAGAAACCATGGTATTGGAGGCGGGGCCAGCTGAAACCTTGGTATTGGAGGCGGGGCCAACCGAAACCATGGTTTTGGAGGTGGGGCCAGCCAAAACCATGGTTTTGGAAGCGGAACCAGCCAAAACCATGGTTTTGGAAGCAGGGCCAGCCAAAACCATGGTTTTGGAGGCAGGGCCAGCCAAAACCATGGTTTTGGATGCGGGGCCAGCCAAAACCATGTAACTGGAGGCGGGGCCAGCCAAAACCATGGTATTGGAGGCGGGGCCAGCCAAAACCATGGTATTGGAGGGGCCAGCCAAATGCATGGTATTGGAGGCGGGGCCAGCCGAAACCATGGTTTTGGAGGTGGGGCCAGCCAAAACCATGGTTTTGGAACCGGAACCAGCCAAAACCATGGTTTTGGAAGCGGGGCCAGCCAAAACCATGGTTTTGGAGGCAGGGCAAGCCAAAACCATGGTTTTGGATGCGAGGCCTGCCAAATGCATGGAACTGGAGGTGGGGCCATCCAAAACCATGGTATTGGAGGAGGTTGGGGCCAGTCAAAGCCATGGTATTGGAGGCGGGACCAGCTACAACCATGGTATTGGAGGCAGGGCTAGCCAAAACCATGGTATTGGAGGCGGGGCTAGCCAAAACCATGTAAATGGAGGCGGGGCCAGCCAAAATCATGGTATTGGAGGCGGGGCCAGTCAAAACAATGAATTGGAGGCGGGGCCTGCCAAAACCATGGAACTGGAGGCGGGGCCAGCCGGAAAGTATGGTATTGGAGTCGGGCCAGCCAGAAAGTATGGTATTGGAGTCGGGGCCAGCCGAAACCATGGTTTTGGAGGCGGGGCCAGCCAAAACCATGGTTTTGGAGGCAGGGCCAACCAAAACCATGGTATTGGAGGCAGGGCCAGCCAATGGTAATGGAGACAGGGCCAGCCAAAACCATGGTATTGGAGGCGGGGCCAGCCAAACCCATGGTTTTGGAGGTGGGGCCAGGCAAAAACATTGAACTGGAGGCGGGGCCAGTCAAAAACCATGTTATTGGAAGCGGGGCCAACCGACACCATGGTATTGGAGGCGGGGCCAGCCAAAACTATGGTTTTGGAAGCGGGGCCAGCCAAAACCATGGTTTTGGAGGCGGGGCCAGCCAAAACCATGGTATTGGAGGCGGGGCCAGCCAAAACCATGGAACTGGAGGCGGGGCCCGCCAGAAAGTATGGTATTGGAGTCGGGGCCAGCCGAAACCATGGTTTTGGAGGCGGGGCCAGCCAAAACCATGGTTTTGGAGGCGGGGCCAGCCAAAACCATGTAACTGGAGGCGGGGCCAGCCAAAACCATGGTATTGGAGGCGGTCGTGGCCAGTCAAAGCCATGGTATTGGAGGCGGGACCAGCTACAACCATGGTATTGGAGGCAGGGCTAGCCAAAACCATGGTATTGTAGGCGGAGCTAGCCAAAACCATGCAACTGGAGGCAGGGCCAGTCAAAACCATGGTATTGGAGACAGGGCCAGTCAAACCCATGGAATTGGAGGCGGGGCCAGTCAAAACCATGGTATTGGAGGCAGGGCCTGCCAAAACCATGGAACTGGAGGCGGGGCCAGCCAGAAAGTATGGTTATTGGAGTCGGGGCCAGCCGAAAAGTATGGTATTGGAGTCGGGGCCAGCCAGAAAGTATGGTATTGGAGTCGGGCCAGCCGAAACCATGGTTTTGGAGGCGGGGCCAGCCAAAACCATGGTTTTGGAGGTGGGGCCAACCAAAACCATGGTATTGGAGGCGGGGCCAGCCAAAACCATGGTTTTGCAGGCAGGGCCAGCCAAAACCATGGAACTGGAGGCGGGGCCAGTCAGAAACCATGGTATTGGAGGCGGGGCCAGCCGAAACCTTGTTATTGGAGGCGGGGCCAACCGAAACCATGGTTTTGGAGGTGGGGCCAGCCAAAACGATGGTTTTGGAAGTGGAACCAGCCAAAACCATGGTTTTGGAAGCGGGGCCAGCCAAAACCATGGTTTTGGAGGCAGGGCCAGCCAAAACCATGGTTTTGGATGCGGGGCCAGCCAAAACCATGTAACTGGAGGCGGGGCCAGCCAAAACAATGGTATTGGAGGCGGGGCCAGCCAAAACCATGGTATTGGAGGGGCCAGCCAAATGCATGGTATTGGAGGCGGGGCCAGCCGAAACCATGGTTTTGGAGGTGGGGCCAGCCAAAACCATGGTTTTGGAAGCGGAACCAGCCAAAACCATGGTTTTGGAAGCGGGGCCAGCCAAAACCATGGTTTTGGAGGCAGGGCCAGCCAAAACCATGGTTTTGGATGCGGGGCCTGCCAAATGCATGGAACTGGAGGTGGGGCCAGCCAGAAACCATGGTATTGGAGGCGGGGCCAGGCAAAACCATGGTATTGGAGGCGGGGCCATCCAAAACCATGGTATTGGAGGAGGTTGGGGCCAGTCAAAGCCATGGTATTGGAGGCGGGACCAGCTACAACCATGGTATTGGAGGCAGGGCTAGCCAAAACCATGGTATTGGAGGCGGGGCTAGCCAAAACCATGTAAATGGAGGCGGGGCCAGCCAAAATCATGGTATTGGAGGCGGGGCCAGTCAAAACAATGAATTGGAGGCGGGGCCTGCCAAAACCATGGAACTGGAGGCGGGGCCAGCCGGAAAGTATGGTATTGGAGTCGGGCCAGCCAGAAAGTATGGTATTGGAGTCGGGGCCAGCCGAAACCATGGTTTTGGAGGCGGGGCCAGCCAAAACCATGGTTTTGGAGGCAGGGCCAACCAAAACCATGGTATTGGAGGCAGGGCCAGCCAATGGTAATGGAGACAGGGCCAGCCAAAACCATGGTATTGGAGGCGGGGCCAGCCAAACCCATGGTTTTGGAGGTGGGGCCAGGCAAAACCATATTTTTGGAGGCAGGGCCATCCAAAACCATGGTATTGGATGCGGGGCCAGCCAAAAACATTGAACTGAAGGCGGGGCCAGTCAGAAACCATGTTATTGGAAGCGGGGCCAACCGACACCATGGTATTGGAGGCGGGGCCAGCCAAAACTATGGTTTTGGAAGCGGGGCCAGCCAAAACCATGGTTTTGGAGGTGGGGCCAGCCAAAACCATGGTATTGGAGGCGGGGCCAGCCAAAACCATGGAACTGGAGGCGGGGCCCGCCAGAAAGTATGGTATTGGAGTCGGGGCCAGCCGAAACCATGGTTTGGGAGGCAGGGCCAGCCAAAACCATGGTTTTGGAGGCGGGGCCAGCCAAAACCATGTAACTGGAGGCGGGGCCAGCCAAAACCATGGTATTGGAGGCGGTCGTGGCCAGTCAAAGCCATGGTATTGGAGGCGGAACCAGCTACAACCATGGTATTGGAGGCAGGGCTAGCCAAAACCATGGTATTGTAGGCGGAGCTAGCCAAAACCATGCAACTGGAGGCAGGGCCAGTCAAAACCATGGTATTGGAGACAGGGCCAGTCAAAACCATGGAATTGGAGGCGGGGCCAGTCAAAACCATGGTATTGGAGGCAGGGCCTGCCAAAACCATGGAACTGGAGGCGGGGCCAGCCAGAAAGTATGGTTATTGGAGTCGGGGCCAGCCAGAAAGTATGGTTTTGGAGGCGGGGGCAGCCAAAACCATGTAACTGGAGGCGGGGCCAGCCAAAACCATGTAACTGAAGGCGGGGCCAGCCAAAACCATGGTATTGGAGGCAGTCGGGGCCAGTCAAAGCCATGGTATTGGAGGCGGGACCAGCTACAACCATGGTATTGGAGATAGGGCTAGCCAAAACCATGGTATTGGAGGCGGGGCTAGCCAAAATCATGTAACTGGAGGCGGGGCCAGCCAAAACCATGGTATTGGAGACGGGGCCAGTCAAAACCATGGAATTGGAGGCGGGGCCAGTCAAAACCATGGTATTGGAGGCGTGACCTGCCAAAACCATGGAACTAGAGGCGGGGCCAGCCGAAAAGTATGGTATTGGAGTCGGGGCCAGCCAGAAAGTATGGTATTGGAGTCGGGCCAGCCGAAACCATGGTTTTGGAGGCGGGGCCAGCCAAAACCATGGTTTTGGAGGTGGGGCCAACCAAAACCATGGTATTGGAGGCGGGGCTAGCCAAAACCATGGTTTTGCAGGCAGGGCCAGCCAAAACCATGGAACTGGAGGCGGGGCCAGTCAGAAACCATGGTATTGGAGGCGGGGCCAGCTGAAACCTTGGTATTGGAGGCGGGGCCAACCGAAACCATGGTTTTGGAGGTGGGGCCAGCCAAAACCATGGTTTTGGAAGCGGAACCAGCCAAAACCATGGTTTTGGAAGCGGGGACAGCCAAAACCATGGTTTTGGAGGCAGGGCCAGCCAAAACCATGGTTTTGGATGCGGGGCCAGCCAAAACCATGTAACTGGAGGCGGGGCCAGCCAAAACCATGGTATTGTAGGCGGGGCCAGCCAAAACCATGGTATTGGAGGGGCCAGCCAAATGCATGGTATTGGAGGCGGGGCCAGCCGAAACCATGGTTTTGGAGGTGGGGCCAGCCAAAACCATGGTTTTGGAAGCGGAACCAGCCAAAACCATGGTTTTGGAAGCGGGGCCAGCCAAAACCATGGTTTTGGAGGCAGGGCAAGCCAAAACCATGGTTTTGGATGCGGGGCCTGCCAAATGCATGGAACTGGAGGTGGGGCCAGCCAGAAACCATGGTATTGGAGGCGGGGCCAGGCAAAACCATGGTATTGGAGGTGGGGCCATCCAAAACCATGGTATTGGAGGAGGTTGGGGCCAGTCAAAGCCATGGTATTGGAGGCGGGACCAGCTACAACCATGGTATTGGAGGCAGGGCTAGCCAAAACCATGGTATTGGAGGCGGGGCTAGCCAAAACCATGTAAATGGAGGCGGGGCCAGCCAAAATCATGGTATTGGTGGCGGGGCCAGTCAAAACAATGAATTGGAGGCGGGGCCTGCCAAAACCATGGAACTGGAGGCGGGGCCAGCCGGAAAGTATGGTATTGGAGTCGGGCCAGCCAGAAAGTATGGTATTGGAGTCGGGGCCAGCCGAAACCATGGTTTTGGAGGCGGGGCCAGCCAAAACCATGGTTTTGGAGGCAGGGCCAACCAAAACCATGGTATTGGAGGCAGGGCCAGCCAATAGTAATGGAGACAGGGCCAGCCAAAACCATGGTATTGGAGGCGGGGCCAGCCAAACCCATGGTTTTGGAGGTGGGGCCAGGCAAAAACATTGAACTGGAGGCGGGGCCAGTCAGAAACCATGTTATTGGAAGCGGGGCCAACCGACACCATGGTATTGGAGGCGGGGCCAGCCAAAACTATGGTTTTGGAAGCGGGGCCAGCCAAAACCATGGTTTTGGAGGCGGGGCCAGCCAAAACCATGGTATTGGAGGCGGGGCCAGCCAAAACCATGGAACTGGAGGCGGGGCCCGCCAGAAAGTATGGTATTGGAGTCGGGGCCAGCCGAAACCATGGTTTTGGAGGCGAGGCCAGCCAAAACTATGGTTTTGGAGGCGGGGCCAGCCAAAACCATGTAACTGGAGGCGGGGCCAGCCAAAACCATGGTATTGGAGGCGGTCGTGGCCAGTCAAAGCCATGGTATTGGAGGCGGGACCAGCTACAACCATGGTATTGGAGGCAGGGCTAGCCAAAACCATGGTATTGTAGGCGGAGCTAGCCAAAACCATGCAACTGGACGCAGGGCCAGTCAAAACCATGGTATTGGAGACAGGGCCAGTCAAAACCATGGAATTGGAGGCGGGGCCAGTCAAAACCATGGTATTGGAGGCAGGGCCTGCCAAAACCATGGAACTGGAGGCGGGGCCAGCCAGAAAGTATGGTTATTGGAGTCGGGGCCAGCCGAAAAGTATGGTATTGGAGTCGGGGCCAGCCAGAAAGTATGGTATTGGAGTCGGGCCAGCCGAAACCATGGTTTTGGAGGCGGGGCCAGCCAAAACCATGGTTTTGGAGGTGGGGCCAACCAAAACCATGGTATTGGAGGCGGGGCCAGCCAAAACCATGGTTTTGCAGGCAGGGCCAGCCAAAACCATGGAACTGGAGGCGGGGCCAGTCAGAAACCATGGTATTGGAGGCGGGGCCAGCCGAAACCTTGGTATTGGAGGCGGGGCCAACCGAAACCATGGTTTTGGAGGTGGGGCCAGCCAAAACGATGGTTTTGGAAGCGGAACCAGCCAAAACCATGGTTTTGGAAGCGGGGCCAGCCAAAACCATGGTTTTGGAGGCAGGGCCAGCCAAAACCATGGTTTTGGATGCGGGGCCAGCCAAAACCATGTAACTGGAGGCGGGGCCAGCCAAAACCATGGTATTGGAGGCGGGGCCAGCCAAAACCATGGTATTGGAGGGGCCAGCCAAATGCATGGTATTGGAGGCGGGGCCAGCCGAAACCATGGTTTTGGAGGTGGGGCCAGCCAAAACCATGGTTTTGGAAGCGGAACCAGCCAAAACCATGGTTTTGGAAGCGGGGCCAGCCAAAACCATGGTTTTGGAGGCAGGGCCAGCCAAAACCATGGTTTTGGATGCGGGGCCTGCCAAATGCATGGAACTGGAGGTGGGGCCAGCCAGAAACCATGGTATTGGAGGCGGGGCCAGGCAAAACCATGGTATTGGAGGCGGGGCCATCCAAAACCATGGTATTGGAGGAGGTTGGGGCCAGTCAAAGCCATGGTATTGGAGGCGGGACCAGCTACAACCATGGTATTGGAGGCAGGGCTAGCCAAAACCATGGTATTGGAGGCAGGGCTAGCCAAAACCATGTAAATGGAGGCGGGGCCAGCCAAAATCATGGTATTGGAGGCGGGGCCAGTCAAAACAATGAATTGGAGGCGGGGCCTGCCAAAACCATGGAACTGGAGGCGGGGCCAGCCGGAAAGTATGGTATTGGAGTCGGGCCAGCCAGAAAGTATGGTATTGGAGTCGGGGCCAGCCGAAACCATGGTTTTGGAGGCGGGGCCAGCCAAAACCATGGTTTTGGAGGCAGGGCCAACCAAAACCATGGTATTGGAGGCAGGGCCAGCCAATGGTAATGGAGACAGGGCCAGCCAAAACCATGGTATTGGAGTTGGAGGCGCGGCCAGCCAAACCCATGGTTTTGGAGGTGGGGCCAGGCAAAACCATATTTTTGGAGGCAGGGCCATCCAAAACCATGGTATTGGATGCGGGGCCAGCCAAAAACATTGAACTGAAGGCGGGGCCAGTCAGAAACCATGTTATTGGAAGCGGGGCCAACCGACACCATGGTAATGGAGGCGGGGCCAGCCAAAACTATGGTTTTGGAAGCGGGGCCAGCCAAAACCATGGTTTTGGAGGCGGGGCCAGCCAAAACCATGGTATTGGAGGCGGGGCCAGCCAAAACCATGGAACTGGAGGCGGGGCCTGCCAGAAAGTATGGTATTGGAGTCGGGGCCAGCCGAAACCATGGTTTGGGAGGCGGGGCCAGCCAAAACCATGATTTTGGAGGCGGGGCCAGCCAAAACCATGTAACTGGAGGCGGGGCCAGCCAAAACCATGTAACTGGAGGCGGGGCCAGCCAAAACCATGGTATTGGAGGCGGTCGTGGCCAGTCAAAGCCATGGCATTGGAGGCGGGACCAGCTACAACCATGGTATTGGAGGCAGGGCTAGCCAAAACCATGGTATTGTAGGCGGAGCTAGCCAAAACCATGCAACTGGAGGCAGGGCCAGTCAAAACCATGGTATTGGAGACAGGGCCAGTCAAAACCATGGAATTGGAGGCGGGGCCAGTCAAAACCATGGTATTGGAGGCAGGGCCTGCCAAAACCATGGAACTGGAGGCGGGGCCAGCCAGAAAGTATGGTTATTGGAGTCGGGGCCAGCCAGAAAGTATGGTTTTGGAGGCGGGGCCAACCAAAACCATGGTATTGGAGGCGGGGCCAGCCAATGGTAATGGAGGCGGGCCAGCCAAAACCATGGTTTTGGAGGTGGGGCCAGCCAAAACCATGGTATTGGAGGCGGGGCCAGCCAAAACCATGGTTTTGGAGGCAGGGCCAGCCGAAACCATGGTTTTGGAGGTGGGGCCAGCCGAAACCATGGTTTTGGAAGCGGGGCCAGCCAAAACCATGGTTTTGTAGGCAGGGCCAGCCAAAACCATGTAACTGGATGTAACTGGAGGCGGGGCCAGTCAAAACCATGTAACTGGAGGCAGGGCCAGCCAAAACCATGGCATTGGACGCGGAGCCAGTCAAAACCATGGTATTCAAGGCGGGGCCAGTCAAAACCATGCTATTGGAGGCGGGACCAGCCAAAACCATGGTATTGGAGGCGCGACCAGCCGAAACCATGGTATTGGAGGCGGGGCCAGCCAAAACCATGGAATTGGAGGCTGGGCCAGCCAAAAACATGGTTTTGGAGGCGGGGCCACCCAAAACCATGTAATTGGAGTCAGGGCCAGCCAAAACCATGGTATTGGAGGCGGGGACAGCCAAAACCATGGTATTGGAGGTGGGGCCAGCCAAACCCGTGGTATTGGAGGCAGGGCCAGCCAAAACCATGTAACTGGAAGTCGGGCCAGCCAATGGTATTAGAGGCAGGGCCAGCCAAAACCATGGTTTTGGAGGCGCAGCCAGCCAAAACCATGGTATTCAAGGCAGGGCCATCCAAAACCATGATATTGGAAGCAGGGCCAGCCAAAACCATGTAACTGGAGGCAGGACCAGTCAAAACCATGGTATTGGCCGCGGGTCCAGCCAAAACCATGTAACTGGAGGCAGGGCCAGTCAAAACCATGGTATTGGTGGCGGGGCCAGCCAAAACCATGGTATTGGAGGGGGGCCAGCCAAAACCATGTAACTGGAGGCGGGGCCAGCCAAAACCATGGTATTGGAGGCAGGGCCAGCCAATGGTATTGGAGGCGGGGTCAGTCAAAACCATGGTTTTGGAGGCGAGGCCAGCCAGAAACCATGGTATTGGAGGCAGGGCCAGCCGAAACCATGGGTTCGGAGGCGGGGCCAGCCGAAACCATGGGTTTGGAGGCGGGGCCAGCCGAAACCATGGGTTTGGAGGCGGGGCCAGCCAAAACCATGGTATTGGAGGTGGGGCCAGCCTAAACTATGGTATTGGAAGTGGGGCCAGCCAAAACCATGTAACTGGAGGCGGGGCCAGCCAAAACCATGGTTTTGGAGGTGGGGCCAGCCAAAACCATGGTATTGGAGGCGGGGCCAGCCAAAACCATTTAACTGGAGGTGGGGCCAGCCAAAAAGGGCCAGCCAAAACCATGGTATTGGAGACGGGGCCAGCCAAAACCATGGTTTTGGAGGGGCGGGGCCAGCCAAAACCATGTAACTGGAGGCGGGGCCAGCCAAAACCATGGTATTGGAGGTGGTCGGGGCCAGTCAAAGCCATGGTATTGGAGGCGGGACCAGCTACAACCATGGTATTGGAGGCGGGGCCTGCCAAAACCATGGAACTGAAGGCGGGGCCAGCCAAAACCATGGTATTGGAGGCGGGGCCTGCCAAAACCATGGAACTGGAGGCGGGGCCAGCCAAAAAGCATGGTATTGGAGTCGGGGCCTGCCGAAACCATGGTTTTGGTGGCAGGGCCAGCCAAAACCATGGTTTTGGAGGTGGGGCCAGCCAAAACCATAGTATTGGAGGCGGGGCCAGCCAATGGTATTTGAGGCGGGGCCAGCCAAAACCATGGTTTTGGAGGCGGGGCCAGCCAAAACCATGGTTTTGGAGGCAGGGCCAGCCAATGGTATTGGAGGCGGGGCCAGCCAAAACCGTGGTTTTGGAGGCAGGGCCAGCCAATACCATGGTATTGGAGCCAGGGCCATCCAAAACCATGGTACTGGAGGCAGGGCCAGGCGGGGCAGCAGGAAACCATGAAATTGGAGGTGGGGCCAGCCGAAACCATGGTATTGGAGGCGGGCCCGCCAAAACCATGGTATTGAATGCGGGGCCTGCCAAAACCATGGAACTGTAGGCGGGGCCAGCCAGAAACCATGGTATTGAAGGCGGGGCCAGCCGAAACCGTGGTTTTGGAGGTGGGGCCAGCCAAAACCATGGTTTTGGAAGCGGGTCCAGCCAAAACCATGGTATTGGAGGTGGGGCCAGCCAAAACCATTGTATTGGAGGCGGGGGCAGCCAAAACCATGTAACTGGAGGCGGGGCCAGCCAAAACCATGTAACTGAAGGCGGGGCCAGCCAAAACCATAGTATTGGAGGCAGTCGGGGCCAGTCAAAGCCATGGTATTGGAGGCGGGACCAGCTACAACCATGGTATTGGAGACAGGGCTAGCCAAAACCATGGTATTGGAGGCGGGGCTAGCCAAAATCATGTAACTGGAGGCGGGACCAGCCAAAACCATGGTATTGGAGACGGGGCCAGTCAAAACCATGGAATTGGAGGCGGGGCCAGTCAAAACCATGGTATTGGAGGCGTGACCTGCCAAAACCATGGAACTAGAGGGGGGGCCAGCCGGAAAGTATGGTATTGGAGTCGGGGCCAGCATGAAAGTATGGTATTGGAGTCGGGGCCAGCCGAAACCATGGTTTTGGAGGCAGGGCCAGCCAAAACCATGGTTTTGGAGGTGGGGCCAACCAAAACCATGGTATTGGAGGCGGGGCCAGCCAAAACCATGGTTTTGCAGGCGGGGCCAGCCAAAACCATGGAACTGGAGGCGGGGCCAGTCAGAAACCATGGTTTTGGAGGCGGGGCCAGCCGAAACCATGGTATTGGAGGCGGGGCCAACCGAAACCATGGTTTTGGAGGTGGGGCCAGCCAAAACCATGGTTTTGGAAGCGGGGCCAGCCAAAACCATGGTTTTGGAGGCAGGGCCAGCCAAAACCATGGTTTTGGATGCGGGGCCAGCCAAAACCATATAACTGGAGGCGGGGCCAGGCAAAACCATGGTATTGGAGGCGGGGCCAGCCAAAACCATGGTATTGGAGGGGCCAGCCAAATGCATGGTATTGGAGGCGCGGCCAGCCAAAAGTATGGTATTGGAGGCGGGGCCAGCCAAAACCATGGAACTGGAGGCGGGGCCAGTCAGAAACCATGGTATTGGAGGCGGGGCCAGCCGAAACCATGGTATTGAAGGTGGGGCCAACCGAAACCATGGTTTTGGAGGTGGGGCCAGCCAAAACCATGGTTTTGGAAGCGGAACCAGCCAAAACCATGGTTTTGGATGCGGGGCCAGCCAAAAACATGTAACTGGAGGCGGGGCCAGCCAAAACCATGGTATTGGAGGCGGGGCCAGCCAAAACCATGGTATTGGAGGGGCCAGCCAAATTGCATGGTATTGGAGGCGCGGCCAGCCAAAAGTATGGTATTGGAGGCGGGGCCAGCCAAAACCATGGAACTGGAGGCGGGGCCAGTCAGAAACCATGGTATTGGAGGCGGGGCCAGCCGAAACCATGGTATTGGAGGTGGGGCCAACCGAAACCATGGTTTTGGAGGTGGGGCCAGCCAAAACCATGGTTTTGGAGGCAGGGCCAGCCAAAACCATGGTTTTGGATGCGGGGCCAGCCAAAACCATGTAACTGGAGGCGGGGCCAGCCAAAACCATGGTATTGGAGGCGGGGCCAGCCAAAACCATGGTATTGGAGGGGCCAGCCAAATTGCATGGTATTGGAGGCGCGGCCAGCCAAAAGTATGGTATTGGAGGCGGGGCCTGCCAAATGCATGGAACTGGAGGTGGGGCCAGCCAGAAACCATGGTATTGGAGGCGGGGCCAGCCAAAACCATGGTATTGGAGGCGGGGCTAGCCAAAACCATGTAACTGGAGGCAGGGCCAGCCAAAATCATGGTATTGGAGGCGGGGCCAGTCAAAACCATGAATTGGAGGCGGGGCCTGCCAAAACCATGGAACTGGAGGTGGGGCCAGCCGGAAAGTATGGTATTGGAGTCGGGGCCAGCCAGAAAGTATGGTATTGGAGTCGGGGCCAGCCGAAACCATGGTTTTGGAGGCGGGGCCAGCCAAAACCATGGTTTTGGAGGCAGGGCCAACCAAAACCATGGTATTGGAGGAAGGGCCAGCCAATGGTAATGGAGGCAGGGCCAGCCAAAACCATGGTATTGGAGGCGGGGCCAGCCAAAACCATGGTTTTGGAGGTGGGGCCAGGCAAAACCATGGTTTTGGAGGCAGGGCCATCCAAAACCATGGTATTGGATGCGGGGCCAGCCAAAAACATTGAACTGGAGGCGGGGCTAGTCAGAAACCATGTTATTGGAGGCGGGGCCAACCGACACCATGGTATTGGAGGCGGGGCCAGCCAAAACCATGGTTTTGGAAGCGGGGCCAGCCAAAACCATGGTTTTGGAGGCAGGGCCAGCCAAAACCATGGTATTGGAGGCGGGGCCAGCCAAAACCATGGAGCTGGAGGCGGGGCCCGCCAGAAAGTATGGTGTTGGAGTTGGGGCCAGCCGAAACCATGGTTTTGGAGGCGGGGCCAGCCAAAACCATGGTTTTGGAGGCGGGCCAGCCAAAACCATGATTTTGGAGGCGGGGCCAGCCAAAACCATGTAACTGGAGGCGGGGCCAGCCAAAACCATGTAACTGGAGGCGGGCCAGCCAAAACCATGGTATTGGAGGCGGTCGTGGCCAGTCAAAGCCATGGTATTGGAGGCGGGACCAGCTACAACCATGGTATTGGAGGCAGGGCTAGCCAAAACCATGGTATTGTAGGCGGAGCTAGCCAAAACCATGCAACTGGAGGCAGGGCCAGTCAAAACCATGGTATTGGGGACAGGGCCAGTCAAAACCATGGAATTGGAGGCGGGGCCAGTCAAAACCATGGTATTGGAGGCGGGGCCTGCCAAAACCATGGAACTGGAGGCGGGGCCAGCCAGAAAGTATGGTTATTGGAGTCGGGACCAGCCAGAAAGTATGGTTTTGGAGGCGGGGCCAACCAAAACCATGGTATTGGAGGCGGGGCCAGCCAATGGTAATGGAGGCGGGCCAGCCAAAACCATGGTTTTGGAGGCGGGGCCAGCCAAAACCATGGTATTGGAGGCGGGGCCAGCCACAACCATGGTTTTGGAGGCAGGGCCAGCCGAAACCATGGTTTTGGAGGTGGGGCCAGCCGAAACCATGGTTTTGGATGCGGGGCCAGCCAAAACCATGGTTTTGTAGGCAGGGCCAGCCAAAACCATGTAACTGGATGTAACTGGAGGCGGGGCCAGTCAAAACCATGTAACTGGAGACAGGGCCAGCCAAAACCATGGCATTGGACGCGGAGCCAGTCAAAACCATGGTATTCGAGGCGGGGCCAGTCAAAACCATGGTATTGGAGGCGGGACCAGCCAAAACCATGGTATTGGAGGCGGGGCCAGCCAAAATCATGGTTTTGGAGGAGGGGCCAGCCAAAAACCATGTAACTGGAGGCGGGGCCAGCCAAAACCATGGAATTGGAGGCGGGCCAGTCAAAACCATGGTATTGGAGGCGCGACCAGCCGAAACCATGGTATTGGAGGCGGGGCCAGCCAAAACCATGGAATTGGAGGCTGGGCCAGCCAAAAACATGGTTTTGGAGGCGGGGCCACCCAAAACCAGGTAATTGGAGTCGGGGCCAGCCAAAACCATGGTATTGGAGGCGGGGACAGCCAAAACCATGGTATTGGAGGTGGGGCCAGCCAAACCCGTGGTATTGGAGGCAGGGCCAGCCAAAACCATGTAACTGGAAGTCGGGCCAGCCAATGGTATTAGAGGCGGGGCCAGCCAAAACTATGGTTTTGGAGGCGGAGCCATCCAAAACCATGGTATTCAAGGCAGGGCCATCCAAAACCATGATATTGGAAGCAGGGCCAGCCAAAACCATGTAACTGGAGGCAGGACCAGTCAAAACCATGGTATTGGCCGCGGGTCCAGCCAAAACCATGTAACTGGAGGCAGGGCCAGCCAAAACCATGGTATTGGTGGCGGGGCCAGCCAAAACCATGGTATTGGAGGGGGGCCAGCCAAAACCATGTAACTGGAGGCGGGGCCAGCCAAAACCATGGTATTGGAGGCAGGGCCAGCCAATGGTATTGGAGGCGGGGTCAGTCAAAACCATGGTTTTGGAGGCGAGGCCAGCCAGAAACCATGGTATTGGAGGCAGGGCCAGCCGAAACCATGGGTTCGGAGGCGGAGCCAGCCGAAACCATGGGTTTGGAGGCGGGGCCAGCCAAAACCATGGTATTGGAGGTGGGGCCAGCCAAAACTATGGTATTGGAAGTGGGGCCAGCCAAAACCATGTAACTGGAGGCGGGGCCAGCCAAACCCATGGTTTTGGAGGTGGGGCCAGCCAAAACCATGGTATTGGAGGCGGGGCCAGCCAAAACCATTTAATTGGAGGTGGGCCAGCCAAAAAGGGCCAGCCAAAACCATGGTATTGGAGACGGGGCCAGCCAAAACCATGGTTTTGGAGGGGCGGGGCCAGCTAAAACCATGTAACTGGAGGCGGGGCCAGCCAAAACCATGGTATTGGAGGTGGTCGGGGCCAGTCAAAGCCATGGTATTGGCGGCGGGACCAGTTACAACCATTGTATTGGAGGCAGGGCTAGCCAAAACCATGGTATTGGAGGCGGGGCATGCCAAAACCATGGAACTGGAGGCGGGGCCAGCCAGAAAGCATGGTATTGGAGTCGGGGCCTGCCGAAACCATGGTTTTGGTGGCAGGGCCAGCCAAAACCATGGTTTTGGAGGCGGGGCCAGCCAAAACCATAGTATTGGAGGCGGGGCCAGCCAATGGTATTTGAGGCGGGGCCAGCCAAAACCATGGTTTTGGAGGCGGGCCAGCCAAAACCATGGTTTTGGAGGCAGGGCCAGCCAAAACCATGGTATTGGAGCCTGGGCCATCCAAAACCATGGTACTGGAGGCAGGGCCAGGCGGGGCAGCAAGAAACCATGATATTGGAGGTGGGGCCAGCCGAAACCATGGTATTGGAGGCGGGCCCGCCAAAACCATGGTATTGAATGCGGGGCCTGCCAAAACCATGGAACTGTAGGCGGGGCCAGCCAGAAACCATGGTATTGAAGGCGGGGCCAGCCGAAACCATGGTATTGGAGGCGGGGCCAGCCAAAGCCATGGTATAGGAGGCGGGACCAGCTACAACCATGGTATTGGAGACAGGGCTAGCCAAAACCATGGTATTGGAGGCGGGGCTAGCCAAAATCATGTAACTGGAGGCTGGGCCAGCCAAAACCATGGTATTGGAGACGGGGCCTGCCAAAACCATGGAACTGGAGGCGGGGCCAGCCAGAAAGTATGGTTATTGGAGTCGGGGCCAGCCAGAAAGTATGGTTTTGGAGGCGGGGCCAACCAAAACCATGGTATTGGAGGCGGGGCCAGCCAATGGTAATGGAGGCGGGCCAGCCAAAACCATGGTTTTGGAGGCGGGGCCAGCCAAAACCATGGTATTGGAGGCGGGGCCAGCCACAACCATGGTTTTGGAGGCAGGGCCAGCCGAAACCATGGTTTTGGAGGTGGGGCCAGCCGAAACCATGGTTTTGGATGCGGGGCCAGCCAAAACCATGGTTTTGTAGGCAGGGCCAGCCAAAACCATGTAACTGGATGTAACTGGAGGCGGGGCCAGTCAAAACCATGTAACTGGAGACAGGGCCAGCCAAAACCATGGCATTGGACGCGGAGCCAGTCAAAACCATGGTATTCGAGGCGGGGCCAGTCAAAACCATGGTATTGGAGGCGGGACCAGCCAAAACCATGGTATTGGAGGCGGGGCCAGCCAAAATCATGGTTTTGGAGGAGGGGCCAGCCAAAAACCATGTAACTGGAGGCGGGGCCAGCCAAAACCATGGAATTGGAGGCGGGCCAGTCAAAACCATGGTATTGGAGGCGCGACCAGCCGAAACCATGGTATTGGAGGCGGGGCCAGCCAAAACCATGGAATTGGAGGCTGGGCCAGCCAAAAACATGGTTTTGGAGGCGGGGCCACCCAAAACCAGGTAATTGGAGTCGGGGCCAGCCAAAACCATAGTATTGGAGGCGGGGACAGCCAAAACCATGGTATTGGAGGTGGGGCCAGCCAAACCCGTGGTATTGGAGGCAGGGCCAGCCAAAACCATGTAACTGGAAGTCGGGCCAGCCAATGGTATTAGAGGCGGGGCCAGCCAAAACTATGGTTTTGGAGGCGGAGCCATCCAAAACCATGGTATTCAAGGCAGGGCCATCCAAAACCATGATATTGGAAGCAGGGCCAGCCAAAACCATGTAACTGGAGGCAGGACCAGTCAGAACCATGGTATTGGCCGCGGGTCCAGCCAAAACCATGTAACTGGAGGCAGGGCCAGCCAAAACCATGGTATTGGTGGCGGGGCCAGCCAAAACCATGGTATTGGAGGGGGGCCAGCCAAAACCATGTAACTGGAGGCGGGGCCAGCCAAAACCATGGTATTGGAGGCAGGGCCAGCCAATGGTATTGGAGGCGGGGTCAGTCAAAACCATGGTTTTGGAGGCGAGGCCAGCCAGAAACCATGGTATTGGAGGCAGGGCCAGCCGAAACCATGGGTTCGGAGGCGGAGCCAGCCGAAACCATGGGTTTGGAGGCGGGGCCAGCCAAAACCATGGTATTGGAGGTGGGGCCAGCCAAAACTATGGTATTGGAAGTGGGGCCAGCCAAAACCATGTAACTGGAGGCGGGGCCAGCCAAAACCATGGTTTTGGGGGTGGGGCCAGCCAAAACCATGGTATTGGAGGCGGGGCCAGCCAAAACCATTTAATTGGAGGTGGGGCCAGCCAAAAAGGGCCAGCCAAAACCATGGTATTGGAGACGGGGCCAGCCAAAACCATGGTTTTGGAGGGGCGGGGCCAGCCAAAACCATGTAACTGGAGGCGGGGCCAGCCAAAACCATGGTATTGGAGGTGGTCGGGGCCAGTCAAAGCCATGGTATTGGCGGCGGGACCAGCTACAACCATTGTATTGGAGGCAGGGCTAGCCAAAACCATGGTATTGGAGGCGGGGCCTGCCAAAACCATGGAACTGGAGGCGGGGCCAGCCAGAAAGCATGGTATTGGAGTCGGGGCCTGCCGAAACCATGGTTTTGGTGGCAGGGCCAGCCAAAACCATGGTTTTGGAGGCGGGGCCAGCCAAAACCATAGTATTGGAGGCGGGGCCAGCCAATGGTATTTGAGGCGGGGCCAGCCAAAACCATGGTTTTGGAGGCGGGCCAGCCAAAACCATGGTTTTGGAGGCAGGGCCAGCCAAAACCATGGTATTGGAGCCTGGGCCATCCAAAACCATGGTACTGGAGGCAGGGCCAGGCGGGGCAGCAAGAAACCATGATATTGGAGGTGGGGCCAGCCGAAACCATGGTATTGGAGGCGGGCCCGCCAAAACCATGGTATTGAATGCGGGGCCTGCCAAAACCATGGAACTGTAGGCGGGGCCAGCCAGAAACCATGGTATTGAAGGCGGGGCCAGCCGAAACCATGGTATTGGAGGCGGGGCCAGCCAAAGCCATGGTATAGGAGGCGGGACCAGCTACAACCATGGTATTGGAGACAGGGCTAGCCAAAACCATGGTATTGGAGGCGGGGCTAGCCAAAATCATGTAACTGGAGGCTGGGCCAGCCAAAACCATGGTATTGGAGACGGGGCCAGTCAAAACCATGGAATTGGAGGCGGGGCCAGTCAAAACCATGCTATTGGAGGCGTGACCTGCCAAAACCATGGAACTAGAGGCGGGGCCAGCCGGAAAGTATGGTATTGGAGTCGGGGCCAGCCAGAAAGTATGGTATTGGAGTCGGGGCCAGCCGAAACCATGGTTTTGGAGGCGGGGCCAGCCAAAACCATGGTTTTGGAGGTGGGGCCAACCAAAACCATGGTATTGGAGGCGGGGCCAGCCAAAACCATGGTTTTGCAGGCGGGGCCAGCCAAAACCATGGAACTGGAGGCGGGGCCAGTCAGAAACCATGGTATTGGAGGCGGGGCCAGCCGAAACCATGGTATTGGAGGCGGGGCCAACTGAAACCATGGTTTTGGAGGTGGGGCCAGCCAAAACCATGGTATTGGAAGCGGAACCAGCCAAAACCATGGTTTTGGAAGCGGGGCCAGCCAAAACCATGGTTTTGGAGGCAGGGCCAGCCAAAACCATGGTTTTGGATGCGGGGCCAGCCAAAACCATGTAACTGGAGGCGGGGCCAGCCAAAACCATGGTATTGGAGGCGGGGCCAGCCAAAACCATGGTATTGGAGGGGCCAGCCAAATGCATGGAACTGGAGGTGGGGCCAGCCAGAAACCATGGTATTGGAGGCGGGACCAGCCAAAACCATGGTATTGGAGGCGGGGCCAGCCAAAACCATGGTATTGGAGGAGGTTGGGGCCAGTCAAAGCCATGGTATTGGAGGTGGGACCAGCTACAACCATGGTATTGGAGGCAGGGCTAGCCAAAACCATGGTATTGGAGGCGGGGTTAGCCAAAACCATGTAACTGGAGGCGGGGCCAGCCAAAATCATGGTATTGGAGGCGGGGCCAGTCAAAACCATGAATTGGAGGCGGGGCCTGCCAAAACCATGGAACTGGAGGCGGGGCCAGCCGGAAAGTATGGTATTGGAGTCGGGGCCAGCCAGAAAGTATGGTATTGGAGTCGGGGCCAGCCGAAACCATGGTTTTGGAGGCGGGGCCAGCCAAAACCATGGTTTTGGAGGCAGGGCCAACCAAAACCATGGTATTGGAGGCAGGGCCAGCCAATGGTAATGGAGGCAGGGCCAGCCAAAACCATGGTATTGGAGGCGGGGCCAGCCAAAACCATGGTTTTGGAGGTGGGGCCAGGCAAAACCATGGTTTTGGAGGCAGGGCCATCCAAAACCATGGTATTGGATGCGGGGCCAGCCAAAAACATTGAACTGGAGGCGGGGCCAGTCAGAAACCTTGTTATTGGAGGCGGGGCCAACCGACACCATGGTATTGGAGGCGGGGCCAGCCAAAACCATGGTTTTGGAAGCGGGGCCAGCCAAAACCATGGTTTTGGAGGCGGGGCCAGCCAAAACCATGGTATTGGAGGCGGGGCCAGCCAAAACCATGGAACTGGAGGCGAGGCCTGCCAGAAAGTATGGTATTGGAGTCGGGGCCAGCCGAAACCATGGTTTTGGAGGCGGGGCCAGCCAAAACCATGGTTTTGGAGGCGGGCCAGCCAAAACCATGATTTTGGAGGCGGGGCCAGCCAAAACCATGTAACTGGAGGCGGGGCCAGCCAAAACCATGTAACTGGAGGCGGGGCCAGCCAAAACCATGGTATTGGAGGCGGTCGTGGCCAGTCAAAGCCATGGTATTGGAGGCGGGACCAGCTACAACCATGGTATTGGAGGCAGGGCTAGCCAAAACCATGGTATTGTAGGCGGAGCTAGCCAAAACCATGCAACTGGAGACAGGGCCAGTCAAAACCATGGTATTGGAGGCGGGGCCAGCCAATGGTAATGGAGGCGGGCCAGCCAAAACCATGGTTTTGGAGGCGGGGCCAGCCAAAACCATGGTATTGGAGGCGGGGCCAGCCAAAACCATGGTTTTGGGGGCAGGGCCAGCCAAAACCATGGTTTTGGAGGCAGGGCCATCCAAAACCATAGTATTGGAGGCGGGGCCAGCCAAAACCATGGAACTGGAGGCGGGGCCAGTCAGAAACCATGGTATTGGAGGCGGGGCCAGCCGAAACCATGGTTTTGGAGGTGGGGCCAGTCGAAACCATGGTTTTGGAAACGGGGCCAGCGAAAACCATGGTTTTGTAGGCAGGGCCAGCCAAAACCATGTAACTGGATGTAACTGGAGGCGGGGCCAGTCAAAACCATGTAACTGGAGGCAGGGCCAGCCAAAACCATGGCATTGGACGCGGAGCCAGTCAAAACCATGGTATTCGAGGCGGGGCCAGTCAAAACCATGGTATTGGAGGCGGGACCAGCCAAAACCATGGTATTGGAGGCGGGGCCAGCCGAAACCATGTAACTGGAGGCGGGGCCAGCCAAAAGCATGGTATTGGAGGCGGGGCCAGACAAAACCATGGTATTGGAGGCGGGGCCTGCCAAAAGCATGGAACTGGAGGTGGGGCCAGCCAGAAACCTTGGTATTGGAGGCGGGGCCTGCCAAAACCATGGAATTGGAGGCGGGGCCAGCCGAAACCATGGAATTGGAGATGGGGCCAGCCAAAACCATGGTATTGGAGGCGGTCGGGGCCAGTCAAACCCATGGTATTGGAGGCGGGACCAGCGACAACCATGGTATTGGAGGCAGGGCTAGCCAAAACCATGCTATTGGAGGCGGGGCCAGCCAAAACCATGTAACTGGAGACGGGGCCAGCCTAAACCATGGTATTGGAGGTGGGGCCAGCCAAAACCATGGTATTGGAGGCGGGGCCAGCCAAAACCATGGTACTCGAGGCGGGGCCAACCAAAACCATGGTATTGGAGGCTGGACCAGCCAAAACCATGGTATTGGAGGCGGAATCAGCCGAAACCATGGTTCTGGAGGCGGGGCCAGCCAAAACCATGGTTTTGGAGTCAGGGCCAGCCAAAACCATGGTTTTGGATGCAGGGCTAGCCAGAAACCATGTTATTGGGAGCGGGGCCAGCCGAATCCATGGTTTTGGAGTCGGGGCCAGCCAAAACCATGGTTTTGGATGCAGGGCCAGCCAGAAACCATGTGTCAGAATGTACCAAAGTATTAACTGAAAAGGATACAATACTCAAAAGGATACAGGAGGTAGGGTCTTCCGGATCCCTGTTCACACGATTTGATAGTCGTGAAGTCAATTAAAGACCTTCCAAATGATACAACCCTCTGGCTGATAAAACAGGCAGAGCGATGGATCACTGGAAAGGGCGTGGGTAAGGTATAGAAATCCAGCCTAGGACAAATTAAAGTATCATGAATAACTACTCCAACCTGAGTATGATGAATTAGATAATGACAGGAATGTTTACACTGACCTTTAGATTTGGGTAGAATAATCCAGAAGTCTCTTGATGGATTTGAATGAAGAACAAACGACAAGGAAGGGAAAATTAGTAAGGGAGACTTATCCCGAACGGAACGAGGCTCACGCTAGATACGGGTTGAATTCACCACAGGATAGCGTCCAAAGTTCAGTTCAATGTCACCTTCCAATAATCCTTGAAAGGCTTCCTTCCCACTATAGGGATCAATCCTTCTGTTAATTCCACAGATGCAGGAGTTAGAAGTACACGCGGTTATAAACAGCCGCGAAGAAAATAACGTTTGAAGACAACGTGCGCGTGTGGATTTTACACGCGGGCAGGATTCGCGCAGTCTGGGCCAGCCGCGTGTGAAGACAACGTGCGCGTGTGGATTTACACGCGGGCAGGATTTACGCAGTCCGGGCCAGCCGCGTATGAAGACAGAGAGCGCGTGTGGATTTTACACGCGGGCAGGATTCACGCAGCCTTGGCCAGCCGCACTTGAAGACAAAGAGCGCGTGTGGATTTTACACGCGGGCAGGATTCACGCAGCCTTGGCCAGCCGCACTTGAAGACAAAGAGCGCGTGTGGATTTTACACGCGGGCAGGATTCACGCAGCCTTGGCCAGCCGCACTTGAAGACAAAGAGCGCGTGTGGATTTTACACGCGGGCAGGATTCACGCAGCCTTGGCCAGCCGCACTTGAAGACAGAGAGCGCGTGTGGAATAACACGCGGGCGGTGTTCCCGCAGTCCGGAACAGCCGCGTTTAGAGACAGCGTGAGCGTGTGGAATTACACGCGGGCAGGATTCCCGCAGTCCGGACCAGCCACGCTTGAAGACAGAGAACGCGTGTGAATTATCACGCGAAGGGATAGCTCCAGGAATCAGCGTGTGGCGGAACACACGCTATTGAAGGCCCAAAAGTAGCTGTAGAAATATGCCAGGATGCAGATCAGAGGTTCAGCTACACAACGCCAATAGATACGATCAGAAGCAGCGAGTGAAGTTTCTACGCTGCTTAAATACGTAATACCGTAGTTCACGTGACGAAGCAAAAGTCACGTGAAGTTAGCGACGTGAAAAGTGCAAACGTCGTTTTCCCGGTAACGTATCGAATAACCTCCATTTGGAGTAGAACGGTCTAGCTGTTCTACGAGCGTAGCGTCCAGCATGCATGACAGTGCCATCCCCCAAAGGGACAACCTCTCCCCTTCTTGTGTGAAAGCGCTTCAATAAAGCAGGAGCATGAATATTAGAAAGAGGTTCCCAGGACCTATCTTCGGGACCATAGCCCTTCCAATCCACCAGATAATATGGTCTACCAGAACGTAGTTTCATATCCAGTATGTCTTGTATCTCGTATTCATCAGAACCCCGCACAGAAATAGCAACAGGCCGTACAGGCAGTCTAGTAGCTTCAGAGAATGGCTTAATGAGTGAGACGTGGAATACAGGATGCACCCGCCATCGTTGTGGCAAAGCCAGACGTACAGCAGCAGGATTAAGAACATGGAGCACTACATACGGACCGATGTATTTAGGCAACAATTTCTTTTTGCCTGGAATTCTTAAGTTCTTAGTGGATAGCCAGACTTTCATACCAGCCTTATAGACAGGTGCGGATACTCTATGAGCATCGGCATAGAACTTGTCACGTCGTTTAGCCTGCTCCAATTGCTGCTTCACCTTTCTTTGTAATCTCTTCAGATCACGAAGAGTACGGCCTGCGGCAGGCGTGTCCAAGGATAGACCGGAATCCAGAGGTATTGATCGGGGGTGTTGTCCATAGGGAGCATAGAACGGTGAAGTGCCTATGGCACTATGATAAGAGTTGTTATAGGCGAATTCAGCCGCCGGCAGTACCGTGAGCCAATCCGATTGGTATTGCAAACACAGACACCGCAGATATTGTTCCATAGTACAATTGACCCTTTCAGTCTGTCCGTCAGTTTGAGGATGATAAGCACTGGACATTCTATCATCAATCAGTAATGCAGATGTTAAAGCTCTCCAAAAGCGTGACGCAAACTGTGAGCCCCTGTCAGTAATGATTACTGATGGTAGACCAAAGAAACGAAATATATGTTGGATGAATAGTTCAGCCAGAACAGCAGCAGTTGGTAAACCAATACAGGGAATAAATAGAGCCAATTTAGTGAAATAATCCACTACGACCCATATGGTATCATATCCCTGATTTGGGGGGAGTTCTACCACAAAGTCCATAGATATCATGTCCCATGGTTTGTTAGGGACAGGTAGGGACTGGAGTAAGCCCACTGGTTTACCAGGAGTATTTTTACATTGGATACATACAGAACAAGAAGATACATAGTTTATAACATCTTTTGCCATGGATGGCCACCAGCACCTCCTTTTGAGCAGATCCAGTGTTTTCTTCCGTCCAGGATGGGCTGCAATCAAGGAATCATGATTCCATTTGAGGGCTTTATTCCGCATTGAAGGAGTTGGTAGATAAAGTACTCCTTGTGTGAATGGTAAACCGTTATGTACGTCCAGATTCATATCCTGGACTACTTGTGGATGAATTTTTACCCACTCTTGTACTTCGGTTTTTAGGGATGGTTGAACCGAACAACTACATATTACATGATCTGCCAACAGCTGAATCTGTACTTGTTTTTCTTCCTGCGCCTCTTTACTCATACGGGACAAAGCGTCCGACTTAACATGTTCTCGGGCAGGACGATAAGTGACCTGGAAATCGTATTGGGCAAAAAAGACATGCCACCTGGCCTGACGGGCCGTAAGGCATTTCATGGATTTGAATGCTTGGAGATTTCTATGGTCAGAGTACACCAACACCTGTTGTTTGGCCCCAAGAAGATGATGACGCCATTCTCGGAAAGCATCTTTGATAGCCAGTAGTTCCCGCTCAGTGACGGTGTAGTTCCGTTCATATGAGGTGAGTTTGCGAGAGAAGAAAGCCACTGGGTGTTCCTCCTTGGTTTCTGTGCAAACTTGTGAGAGTACTGCACCAATAGCGACACTGGATGCATCCGCTTCAACGACAAACTGGCGATCAGGATCCGGATGTTGAAGCACGGGTGCAGTGGTAAATGCTTCCTTCAGCTTTTCGAATGCTGCTTGGGCATGTTGGTTCCAACAGAAAGGAACTTTGGAACTAGTTAAAGTCGTCAAAGGAGTTACTGTTTTGGAAAAGGAATGGATAAATCTGCGATAGAAATTCGCAAAGCCTAAGAAAGACTGTAGTGACTTGACGTTATGCGGAATCGGCCAATTCAAGACGGCCTTTACCTTGGAACGACTCATTCGAGCACCTAGATTGGTAATGTCGTAACCAAGGAATTCCACTTCCTGTGAATGAAAGACACATTTTTCGGCTTTCACATAAAGATGGTTCTCCCTGAGTCTTTGTAGGACTGTAGAAACATGTCTGACGTGTTCCGATAAAGATGATGAGTAGATCAAAATGTCGTCCAGATAGACAACCACAAATTGGTCCATTATGTCTCTGAATATATCATTCATGAAGAATTGAAATGTGGCGGGAGCATTGCACAGACCAAAAGGCATCACCAAATATTCGTAAAGACCATACCGTGTCTTAAAAGCGGTCTTCCATTCGTCGCCTTCACGAATGCGAACCAAATTGTATGCACCTCGCAAGTCCAATTTGGTGAAATAACTGGAAGTGCCTAACTGATCCAATAGAACGTTTATTAGTGGTAAGGGGTATTGGTTTTTGATGGTGATATCATTAAGTGCCCTGTAATCAATGCATGGTCTGAGATGTCCCTCTTTCTTAGGAACAAAGAATAGAGGAGATGCAGCAGGTGATTGTGAGGGCCGTATAAAGCCCATTGCTAGCGCTTTATCAATGTATTCTTTTAACACGACATCTTCTTTAGGTGTTAATGAATAAACACGGCCTGTAGGAATTTTAGCACCAGGAATCAATTCGATAGGACAGTCGTACTGTCGATGAGGAGGTAATTGTTCTGCCTGGCCTTTATCAAAGACATCAGCATAATCAGCGTATTCGCATGGTATGATATTGTCGCATTGATGTACAACGCTGATAGTAGAATCCTCCACCATAGAGGCCAATATGTGTTGTTTATTTGACACCTCCTGACTGGTAAAGCAATATACATTGCAATGAGTCGAAGGATATTGGAGCGATCCCGAAACCCAGTCAACAGCAGGATTGTGAAGGGTTAACCATGCAAGACCAAGTATGATCTCGTACTGCGGAGCAGCAATAACATCGAAGATGATTTCTTCTGAATGGTTATTCGATAACGTCATCTGAACAGGTACCGTCTCCTGGGTTACCATACCAGAAATCAAAACAGATCCGTCCACGGTGTTCACCGTTTCAGGTCTTTTTTTGTTTACAAGGGGTAAGGAACAGTTCTTGGCATAAGTGATGTCTATGTAATTGCTGGTGGCTCCAGAATCAACCATGGCCTTGGAAACCACTTCTCGCTCATCACAACGTAACGTCACCTGAACTATTACAGGTGCATGTTTAGGAATGGTACTGGAGTCCGATGAAACACTCGACATAGGGACTCCTGCTAATGTCGAGTTTTGGCGTTTCCCGCACGCTTGATGGGTTTTTTAGGACATGTTGCCAATAAATGCTCGGAAGAACCACAGTACATACATAAGTGGTTTTTTCTTCGAATCTCCCGTTCTGCATTGGACAATCGGCCTCTCACGGCGCCAATCTGCATGGGTTCAGGGTCGTTAGAGATGACTGCTGGTGTCTCTGACCGCCCCGAGACTGGCATGAAGGGCTTTTTCTCTCCCTTTCGAGCATTCCTTCGGGCGTCGATTTGTAGAACCAAATCGAGCAACTCTGGGAAACCCGTAGGAACCACAGGAACTGTAGATAAGGCATCTTTCAGTTCTTCAGAAAGACCCTTGTAGAAAACAGCCGTTTTCTTGCTGTCAGGCCATTGGGTTTCCGCCGTCAGTTGATTGAACCGGGCAACGTAAGACATAAGGGGTTGGCTGCCCTGTTGTAGGTTAAGCAACTCTAAATCTGTGGATTGAGTAGAGTAACGCATGTCAAAGACTTTACTCATAGCAGTCAAGAGATCGTCACAATCGTACAACAAAGAGCTATTTGTTTCCAACAAAGGGTTAGCCCAAGCAGCAGCTGTGCCCCCTAAATGGGAAAGCACGAAGGCTGCTTTTGTGGTTAGATCAGGAAAAGATGTAGGACGGCAAAGAAAATGGAGTCGGCACTGATTTACAAAGGTTCTATAGGTTTTGGGATCACCCGTGAACCGTTCCGGAGGGGCCAAGGGAAACTGAGTGGGCATAACCACATTAATAGTTTCCTGTGGGGGTGCCGTAGTCCCAGATCCAGATGCAGTAGCCATCGGCGCCTGTGCTCCCTGAGGACTACCATGTAGGGCGTCTTGCATAACGTCCATACAGTGCCGTAACATGTCCTGTGCTGTAACCATTTCATTTCTCAAATCGTTGATCAACTGTGTCAAAACAGTTAAAGGATCCGTACCCTCCATGGCTTCTGATTCTGTCAGAATGTACCAAAGTATTAACTGAAAAGGATACAATACTCAAAAGGATACAGGAGGTAGGGTCTTCCGGATCCCTGTTCACACGATTTGATAGTCATGAAGTCAATTAAAGACCTTCCAAATGATACAACCCTCTGGCTGATAAAACAGGCAGAGCGATGGATCACTGGAAAGGGCGTGGGTAAGGTATAGAAATCCAGCCTAGGACAAATTAAAGTATCATGAATAACTGCTCCAACCTGAGTATGATGAATTAGATAATGACAGGAATGTTTACACTGACCTTTAGATTTGGGTAGAATAATCCAGAAGTCTCTTGATGGATTTGAATGAAGAACAAACGACAAGGAAGGGAAAATTAGTAAGGGAGACTTATCCCGAACGGAACGAGGCTCACGCTAGATACGGGTTGAATTCACCACAGGATAGCGTCCAAAGTTCAGTTCAATGTCACCTTCCAATAATCCTTGAAAGGCTTCCTTCCCACTATAGGGATCAATCCTTCTGTTAATTCCACAGATGCAGGAGTTAGAAGTACACGCGGTTATAAACAGCCGCGAAGAAAATAACGTTTGAAGACAACGTGCGCGTGTGGATTTTACACGCGGGCAGGATTCGCGCAGTCTGGGCCAGCCGCGTGTGAAGACAACGTGCGCGTGTGGATTTACACGCGGGCAGGATATACGCAGTCCGGGCCAGCCGCGTATGAAGACAGAGAGCGCGTGTGGATTTTACACGCAGGCAGGATTCACGCAGCCTTGGCCAGCCGCACTTGAAGACAAAGAGCGCGTGTGGATTTTACACGCGGGCAGGATTCACGCAGCCTTGGCCAGCCGCACTTGAAGACAAAGAGCGCGTGTGGATTTTACACGCGGGCAGGATTCACGCAGCCTTGGCCAGCCGCACTTGAAGACAGAGAGCGCGTGTGGATTTTACACGCGGGCAGGATTTACGCAGCCCTGGCCAGGCGCGCTTGAAGACAGAGAGCGCGTGTGGAATAACACGCGGGCGGTGTTCCCGCAGTCCGGAACAGCCGCGTTTAGAGACAGCGTGAGCGTGTGGAATTACACGCGGGCAGGATTCCCGCAGTCCGGACCAGCCACGCTTGAAGACAGAGAACGCGTGTGAATTATCACGCGAAGGGATAGCTCCAGGAATCAGCGTGTGGCGGAACACACGCTATTGAAGGCCCAAAAGTAGCTGTAGAAATATGCCAGGATGCAGATCAGAGGTTCAGCTACACAACGCCAATAGATACGATCAGAAGCAGCGAGTGAAGTTTCTACGCTGCTTAAATACGTAATACCGTAGTTCACGTCACGAAGCAAAAGTCACGTGAAGTTAGCGACGTGAAAAGTGCAAACGTCGTTTTCCCGGTAACGTATCGAATAACCTCCATTTGGAGTAGAACGGTCTAGCTGTTCTACGAGCGTAGCGTCCAGCATGCATGACAGTTATTGGGAGCGGGGCCAGTCAAAGCCATGGTATTGGAGGCGGGACCAGCTACAACCATGGAACTGGAGGCGGGGCCAGCCGGATAGCATGGTATTGAAGTCGGGGCCAGCCAGAAAGTATGGTATTGAGTCGGGGCCAGCCAAAACCATGGTATTGGAGGCGGGGCTAGCCAAAACCATGTAATTGGAGGCGGGTCCAGCCAAAACCATGGTATTGGAGACGGGGCCAGTCTAAACCATGGAATTGGAGGCAGGGCCTGCCAAAACCATGGAACTGGAGACGGGGCCAGCCAGAAAGTATGGTATTGGAGTTGGGGCCAGCCAGAAAGTATGGTATTGGAGTCGGGGCCAGCCGAAACCATGGTTTTGGAGGCGGGGCCAGCCAAAACCATGGTTTTGGAGGCAGGGCCAACCAAAACCATGGTATTGGAGGCAGGGCCAGCCAATAGTAATGGAGGCGGGGCCAGCCAAAAACCATGGTATTGGAGGCGGGGCCAGCCAAAACCATGGTTTTGGAGGCAGGGTTATCCAAAACCATGGTATTGGAGGCGGGGCCAGCCAAAACCATGGAACTGGAGGCTGGGCTAGTCAGAAACCATGGTATTGGAGGCGGGGCCAGCCGAAACCATGGTTTTGGAGGTGGGGCCAGCCGAAACCATGGTTTTGGAAGCGGTGCCAGCCAAAACCATGGTTTTGGAAGCGGGGCCAGCCAAAACCATGGTTTTGGAGGCAGGGCCAGCCAAAACCATGTAACTGGATGTAACTGGAGGCGGGGCCAGCCAAAACCATGTAACTGGAGGCGGGGCCAGCCAAAACCATGGTATTGGAGGCGGAGCCAGTCAAAACCATGGTATTGGAGGCGGGGCCAGTCAAAACCATGGTATTGGAGGCGGGACCAGCCAAAACCATAGTTTTGGAGGTGGGGCCAGCCAAAACCATGTAACTGGAGGCGGGGCCAGTCAAAACCATGGTATTGGAGGCGGGGCCAGTCAAAACCATGGTATTGGCGGCGGGGCCAGCCGAAACCATGGTATTGGAGGCGGGGCCAGCCAAAACCATGTAAACAGAGGCTGGGCCATCCAAAACCATGGTATTGGAGACGGGGCCAGCCAAAACCATGTAACTGGAGGCGGGGCCAGCCAAAACCTTCGAACTGGAGGCGGGGCCAGCCAAAACCATGGTATTGGAGGAGGTCGGGCCAGTCAAAGCCATGGTATTGGAGGCGGGACCAGCTACAACCATGGAACTGGAGGCGGGGCCAGCCGGAAAGTATGGTATTGGAGTCGGGGCCAGCCAGAAAGTATGCTATTGGAGTCGGGTCCAGCCGAAACCATGGTTTTGGAGGCGGGGCCAGCCAAAACCATGGTTTTGGAGGCGGGGCCAACCAAAACCATGGTATTGGAGGTGGGGCCAGCCAAAACAATGTAACTGGAGGCGGGGCCAGCCCAAACCATGGTATTGGAGGCAGGGCTAGCCAAAACCATGGTATTGGAGGCGGGGCTTCCCAAAACCATGTAACTTGAGGCGGGTCCAGCCAAAACCATGGTATTGGAGACGGGGAAAGTCAAAACCATGGAATTGGAGACGGGGCCTGCCAAAACCATGGAACTGGAGACGGGGCCAGCCAGAAAGTATGGTATTGGAGTCGGGGCCAGCCGAAACCATGGTTTTGGAGGCGGGGCCAGCCAAAACCATGGTTTTGGAGGCGGGCCCAACCAAAACCATGGTATTGGAGGCAGGGCCAGCCAATGGTATTTGAGGCGGGGCCAGCCAAAACCATGGTTTTGGAGGCAGGGCCATCCAAAACCATGGTATTGGAGGCAGGGCCAGCCGAAACCAGGGTTTTGGAAGCAGGGCCAGCCAAAACCATGGTTTTGGAAGCGGGGCCAGCCAAAACCATGGTTTTGGAAGCAGGGCCAGCCAAAACCATGTAACTGGATGTAACTGGTAGGCGGGGCCAGCCAAAACCATGCAACTGGAGGCGGGGCCAGCCAAAACCATGGTATTGGAGGCAGAGCCAGTCAAAACCAAAGTATTGGTGGCGGGACCAGCCAAAACCATGGTATGGGAGGCGGGGCCAGCTAAAACCATGATTTTGGAGGTGGGGCCAGCCAAAACCATGTAACTGGAGGCGGGGCCAGCCAAAACCATGGAATTGGAGGCGGGGCCAGTCAAAATCATGGTATTGGAGGCGGGACCACCCAAAACCATGGTATTGGAGGCGGGGCCAGCCAAAACCATGGAATTGGAGACGGGGCCAGTCAAAACCATGGTATTGGAGGCGGGGCCAGCCAGAAACATGGTATTGGAGGCGGGGCCAGCCAGAAACCATGATTTTGGAGGTGGGGCCAGCCGAAACCATGGTTTTTTAAGCGGGGCCAGTTCAAACCATGGTTTTGGAGGCGGGGTTAGCCATGGTTTTGGAGGCGGGGCCAGCCAAAACCATGTAACTGGAGGCGGGGCCAGTCAAAACCATGGTATTGGAGGCGGGGCCAGTCAAAACCATGGTATTGGAGGCGGGGCCAGCCAAAACCATGGTATTGGAGGCGGGGCCAGCCAAAACCATGGTATTGGAGGCGGGGCCAGTCAAAACCATGGAAGTGGAGGCGGGGCCTGCCAAAACCATGGAAGTGGAGGCGGGGCCATCCAAAACCATGGTTTTGGCACAGGGCCAGCCCAAAACCATGGTATTGGAGGCGGGGCCTGTCAAAACCATGGTTTTGGAGGCGGGGCCAGCCAGTAACCATGGTATTGGAGGCGGGGCCAGCTGAAACCATGGTATAGGAGGCGGGGCCAGCCAAAACCATGGTTTTGGAGGCGGGGCCAGCTAAAACCATGGTTTTGGAGGCGGGGCCAGCCAAAACCATGTAACTGAAGGCGGGGCCAGCTAAAACCATGGAATTGGAGGCGGAGCCAGTCAAAACCATGGTATTGGAGGCGGGACCAGCCGAAACCATTGTTTTGGTGGCGGGGCCAGCCAAATCCATGGTTTTGGAATCAGGGCCAGCCAAAACCATGGTTTTGGAGTCGGGCCAGTCGAAACCATGGTATTGGAGGCGGGGCCAGCCGAAACCATGGAATTGGAGGCGGGATCAGCCAAAACCATGGAATTGGAGGCGGGGCCAGCCAAAACCATGGAATTGGAGGCGGGGCCAGTCAAAACCATGGTATTGGAGGCGGGACCAGCCGAAACCATGGTTTTGGAGGCGGGGCTAGCCAAATCCATGGTTTTGGAGTCAGGGCCAGCCAAAACCATGGTTTTGGAGTCAGGCTAGCCGAAACCATGGAACTGGAGGCGGGGCCAGCCAAAACCATGGTATTGGAGGCAGGGCCTGCCAAAAGCATGGAACTGGAGGCTGGGCCAGCCAGAAACCATGGTATTGGAGGCGGGGCCTGCCAAAACCATGGAATTGGAGGCGGGGCCAGCCGAAACCATGGACTTGGAGACGGGGCCAGCCAAAACAATGGTATTGGAGGCAGTCGGGGCCAGTCAAACCCATGGTATTTGAAGCGGGACCAGCTACAACCATGGTATTGGATTCAGGGCTAGCCAAAACCATGCTATTGGAGGCGGGGCCAGCCAAAACCGTGTAACTGGAGACGGGGCCAGCCTAAACCATGGTATTGGAGGTGGGGCCAGCCATAACCATGGTATTGGACGCGGGGGCAGCCAAAACCATGGTACTGGAGGCGGGGCCACCCAAAACCATGGTATTGGAGGCAGGACCAGCCAAAACCATGGTATCGGAGGCGGGACCAGCCGAAACCATGGTTTTGGAGGCGGGGCCAGCCAAAACCATGGTTTTGGAGGCGGGGCCAGCCAGAAACCATGGTATTGGGGGCGGGGCCTGCCGAAACCATGGTATTGGAGGCGGGACCAGCCAAAACCATGTAAACGGAGGCTGGGCCATCCAAAACCATGGTATTGGAGACGGGGCCAGCCAAAACCTGGTATTGGAGGCGGGTATTAGGCAGAATCCTGTGCAGTTCCCTTGGGGGAACACTGCAAAAAGATTAAGACTGCAGGAGCGGCAGTAAACCAAATTGGTAGCAGTCTGCACCACCCAGATTTACCTGGTAGCTGTGGCTGTGCAGTCAGACTTCTCTCATGAAAAGTAGGGCAGTATGCAGGGTATACAACATAGGGCCAAAATACAGTAGAGCAAACAAACACTGACCAGAGCTTTGTATAAAAAGTATATAGTTATTTATTTAAAACACACTTTAGATAATACACTAGCACTCTCAATGAAAAGTAATCTAAAACACAGTCAGGTAAGTATACACACCTCCCTTGATAACTATCAGACAAGTCAGGGTTAAAGCACAACTATTTGTTAAGACAGAAGTGAACGCTTAACCTAGATGGCACTCCAATAGTTTAGGTTAAAAAGGGAGAGAAAAGGCAGAGCATAAAATAAAACAGTTCCCAACACTCTTAAGAGTTCAGAGTAAGGGGAGAAAGACAGGTTATACAGTAGAGCCAAAGTTCATAGGCCAGGCCCACTTTAAATGGAGCAAAGCGAAATGTGCCCAGGATCACACGGTTTAAAGTGCACTGAAAGTCTTTGCAGAGTGTTCAAAAGAGGTTGGGGTGATTCAAAAGATATAGTTAGAAGTCTGGAGCCAACCCAGTATAGAAGCCAAGGATTTAAGGGTCACCTTTAGCAATCTGTAGAAAGGGAGGCCAGGCAGGACACAGTACCTTAAAGAGAAAGGTGACATCCGAAACCATGGTATTGGAGGCGGGGCCAGGCGGGGCCAGCCAAAACCATGGTATTGGAGGCAGGGCCAGCCGAAACCATCGTATTGGAGGCAGGGCCAGCCGAAACCATGGTGTAGGAGGCGGGGCCAGCCAAAATCAATTTTATTGGAGGCGGGGCCAGCTAAAACCATGGTATTGGAGGCGGGGCCAGCCAAAACCATGGTATTGGAGGCGGGGCAAGCGGAAACCATGTAACTGGAGGCGGGGCCAGCCAAAAGCATGGTATTGGAGGCGGGGCCAGACAAAACCATGGTATTGGAGGCGGGGCCTGCCAAAAGCATGGAACTGGAGGTGGGGCCAGCCAGAAACCTTGGTATTGGAGGCGGGACCTGCCGAAACCATGGAATTGGAGGCGGGGCCAGCGGAAACCATGGAATTGGAGATGGGGCCAGCCAAAACCATGGTATTGGAGGCGGTCGGGGCCAGTCAAACCCATGGTATTGGAGGCGGGACCAGCTACAACCATGGTGTTGGTGGCAGGGCTAGCCAAAACCATGCTATAGGAGGCGGGGCCAGCCAAAACCATGTAACTGGAGACGGGGCCAGCCTAAACCATGGTATTGGAGTTGGGGCCAGCCAAAACCATGGTATTGGAGGCGGGGCCAGCCAAAACCATGGTACTCGAGGCGGGGCCAGCCAAAACCATGGTATTGGAGGCTGGACCAGCCAAAACCATGGTATTGGAGGCGGGACCAGCTGAAACCATGGTTTTGGAGGCGGGCCAACCAAAACCATGGTATTGGAGGCAGGGCCAGCCAATGGTAATGGAGGCGGGGCCAGCCAAAACCATGTTTTTGGAGGCGGGGCCAGCCAAAACCATGGAACTGGAGACGGGGCCAGCCAGAAAGTATGGTATTGGAGTCGGGGCCAGCCAGAAAGTATGGTATTGGAGTCGGGGCCAGCCGAAACCATGGTTTTGGAGGCGGGGCCAGCCAAAACCATGGTTTTGGAGGCGGGGCCAACCAAAACCATGGTATTGGAGGCAGGGCCAGCCAATGGTAATGGAGGCGGGGCCAGCCAAAACCATGTTTTTGGAGGCAGGGCCAGCCAAAACCATGGTATTGGAGGCGGGGCCAGCCAAAACCATGCTTTTGGAGGCGGGGCCATCCAAAACCATGGTATTGGAGGCGGGGCCAGCCAAAACCATGGAACTGGAGGCGGGGCCAGTCAGAAACCATGGTATTGGAGGCGGGGCCAGCCAAAACCATGGTTTTGGAGGTGGGGCCAGCCAAAACCATGGTTGTGGAAGCGGGGCCAGCCAAAACCATGGTTTTGGAAGCAGGGCCAGCCAAAACCATGTAACTGGATGTAACTGGAGGCGGGGCCAGCCAAAACCATGTAACTGGAGGCGGGGCCAGCCAAAACCATGGTATTGGAGGCGTAGCCAGTCAAAACCATGGTATTGGAGGCGGGGCCAGTCAAAACCATGGTATTGGAGGCGGGACCAGCCAAAACCATAGTTTTCGAGGTGGGGCCAGCCAAAACCATGTAACTGGAGGCGGGGCCAGTCAAAACCATGGTTTTGGAGGCGGGGCCAGCCAAAACCATGGTATTGGAGGCGGGGCCAGCCACAACCATGGTTTTGGAGGCAGGGCCAGCCGAAACCATGGTTTTGGAGGTGGGGCCAGCAGAAACCATGGTTTTGGATGCGGGGCCAGCCAAAACCATGGTTTTGTAGGCAGGGCCAGCCAAAACCATGTAACTGGATGTAACTGGAGGCGGGGCCAGTCAAAACCATGTAACTGGAGACAGGGCCAGCCAAAACCATGGCATTGGACGCGGAGCCAGTCAAAACCATGGTATTCGAGGCGGGGCCAGTCAAAACCATGGTATTGGAGGCGGGACCAGCCAAAACCATGGTATTGGAGGCGGGGCCAGCCAAAACCATGGTTTTGGAGTCAGGCTAGCCGAAACCATGGAACTGGAGGCGGGGCCAGCCAAAACCATGGTATTGGAGGCAGGGCCTGCCAAAAGCATGGAACTGGAGGCTGGGCCAGCCAGAAACCATGGTATTGGAGGCGGGGCCTGCCAAAACCATGGAATTGGAGGCGGGGCCAGCCGAAACCATGGACTTGGAGACGGGGCCAGCCAAAACAATGGTATTGGAGGCAGTCGGGGCCAGTCAAACCCATGGTATTTGAAGCGGGACCAGCTACAACCATGGTATTGGATTCAGGGCTAGCCAAAACCATGCTATTGGAGGCGGGGCCAGCCAAAACCGTGTAACTGGAGACGGGGCCAGCCTAAACCATGGTATTGGAGGTGGGGCCAGCCATAACCATGGTATTGGACGCGGGGGCAGCCAAAACCATGGTACTGGAGGCGGGGCCACCCAAAACCATGGTATTGGAGGCAGGACCAGCCAAAACCATGGTATCGGAGGCGGGACCAGCCGAAACCATGGTTTTGGAGGCGGGGCCAGCCAAAACCATGGTTTTGGAGGCGGGGCCAGCCAGAAACCATGGTATTGGGGGCGGGGCCTGCCGAAACCATGGTATTGGAGGCGGGACCAGCCAAAACCATGTAAACGGAGGCTGGGCCATCCAAAACCATGGTATTGGAGACGGGGCCAGCCAAAACCTGGTATTGGAGGCGGGTATTAGGCAGAATCCTGTGCAGTTCCCTTGGGGGAACACTGCAAAAAGATTAAGACTGCAGGAGCGGCAGTAAACCAAATTGGTAGCAGTCTGCACCACCCAGATTTACCTGGTAGCTGTGGCTGTGCAGTCAGACTTCTCTCATGAAAAGTAGGGCAGTATGCAGGGTATACAACATAGGGCCAAAATACAGTAGAGCAAACAAACACTGACCAGAGCTTTGTATAAAAAGTATATAGTTATTTATTTAAAACACACTTTAGATAATACACTAGCACTCTCAATGAAAAGTAATCTAAAACACAGTCAGGTAAGTATACACACCTCCCTTGATAACTATCAGACAAGTCAGGGTTAAAGCACAACTATTTGTTAAGACAGAAGTGAACGCTTAACCTAGATGGCACTCCAATAGTTTAGGTTAAAAAGGGAGAGAAAAGGCAGAGCATAAAATAAAACAGTTCCCAACACTCTTAAGAGTTCAGAGTAAGGGGAGAAAGACAGGTTATACAGTAGAGCCAAAGTTCATAGGCCAGGCCCACTTTAAATGGAGCAAAGCGAAATGTGCCCAGGATCACACGGTTTAAAGTGCACTGAAAGTCTTTGCAGAGTGTTCAAAAGAGGTTGGGGTGATTCAAAAGATATAGTTAGAAGTCTGGAGCCAACCCAGTATAGAAGCCAAGGATTTAAGGGTCACCTTTAGCAATCTGTAGAAAGGGAGGCCAGGCAGGACACAGTACCTTAAAGAGAAAGGTGACATCCGAAACCATGGTATTGGAGGCGGGGCCAGGCGGGGCCAGCCAAAACCATGGTATTGGAGGCAGGGCCAGCCGAAACCATCGTATTGGAGGCAGGGCCAGCCGAAACCATGGTGTAGGAGGCGGGGCCAGCCAAAATCAATTTTATTGGAGGCGGGGCCAGCTAAAACCATGGTATTGGAGGCGGGGCCAGCCAAAACCATGGTATTGGAGGCGGGGCAAGCGGAAACCATGTAACTGGAGGCGGGGCCAGCCAAAAGCATGGTATTGGAGGCGGGGCCAGACAAAACCATGGTATTGGAGGCGGGGCCTGCCAAAAGCATGGAACTGGAGGTGGGGCCAGCCAGAAACCTTGGTATTGGAGGCGGGACCTGCCGAAACCATGGAATTGGAGGCGGGGCCAGCGGAAACCATGGAATTGGAGATGGGGCCAGCCAAAACCATGGTATTGGAGGCGGTCGGGGCCAGTCAAACCCATGGTATTGGAGGCGGGACCAGCTACAACCATGGTGTTGGTGGCAGGGCTAGCCAAAACCATGCTATAGGAGGCGGGGCCAGCCAAAACCATGTAACTGGAGACGGGGCCAGCCTAAACCATGGTATTGGAGTTGGGGCCAGCCAAAACCATGGTATTGGAGGCGGGGCCAGCCAAAACCATGGTACTCGAGGCGGGGCCAGCCAAAACCATGGTATTGGAGGCTGGACCAGCCAAAACCATGGTATTGGAGGCGGGACCAGCTGAAACCATGGTTTTGGAGGCGGGCCAACCAAAACCATGGTATTGGAGGCAGGGCCAGCCAATGGTAATGGAGGCGGGGCCAGCCAAAACCATGTTTTTGGAGGCGGGGCCAGCCAAAACCATGGAACTGGAGACGGGGCCAGCCAGAAAGTATGGTATTGGAGTCGGGGCCAGCCAGAAAGTATGGTATTGGAGTCGGGGCCAGCCGAAACCATGGTTTTGGAGGCGGGGCCAGCCAAAACCATGGTTTTGGAGGCGGGGCCAACCAAAACCATGGTATTGGAGGCAGGGCCAGCCAATGGTAATGGAGGCGGGGCCAGCCAAAACCATGTTTTTGGAGGCAGGGCCAGCCAAAACCATGGTATTGGAGGCGGGGCCAGCCAAAACCATGCTTTTGGAGGCGGGGCCATCCAAAACCATGGTATTGGAGGCGGGGCCAGCCAAAACCATGGAACTGGAGGCGGGGCCAGTCAGAAACCATGGTATTGGAGGCGGGGCCAGCCAAAACCATGGTTTTGGAGGTGGGGCCAGCCAAAACCATGGTTGTGGAAGCGGGGCCAGCCAAAACCATGGTTTTGGAAGCAGGGCCAGCCAAAACCATGTAACTGGATGTAACTGGAGGCGGGGCCAGCCAAAACCATGTAACTGGAGGCGGGGCCAGCCAAAACCATGGTATTGGAGGCGTAGCCAGTCAAAACCATGGTATTGGAGGCGGGGCCAGTCAAAACCATGGTATTGGAGGCGGGACCAGCCAAAACCATAGTTTTCGAGGTGGGGCCAGCCAAAACCATGTAACTGGAGGCGGGGCCAGTCAAAACCATGGTTTTGGAGGCGGGGCCAGCCAAAACCATGGTATTGGAGGCGGGGCCAGCCACAACCATGGTTTTGGAGGCAGGGCCAGCCGAAACCATGGTTTTGGAGGTGGGGCCAGCAGAAACCATGGTTTTGGATGCGGGGCCAGCCAAAACCATGGTTTTGTAGGCAGGGCCAGCCAAAACCATGTAACTGGATGTAACTGGAGGCGGGGCCAGTCAAAACCATGTAACTGGAGACAGGGCCAGCCAAAACCATGGCATTGGACGCGGAGCCAGTCAAAACCATGGTATTCGAGGCGGGGCCAGTCAAAACCATGGTATTGGAGGCGGGACCAGCCAAAACCATGGTATTGGAGGCGGGGCCAGCCAAAATCATGGTTTTGGAGGAGGGGCCAGCCAAAAACCATGTAACTGGAGGCGGGGCCAGCCAAAACCATGGAATTGGAGGCGGGCCAGTCAAAACCATGGTATTGGAGGCGCGACCAGCCGAAACCATGGTATTGGAGGCGGGGCCAGCCAAAACCATGGAATTGGAGGCTGGGCCAGCCAAAAATATGGTTTTGGAGGCGGGGCCACCCAAAACCATGTAATTGGAGTCGAGGCCAGCCAAAACCATGGTATTGGAGGCGGGGACAGCCAAAACCATGGTATTGGAGGTGGGGCAAGCCAAACCCGTGGTATTGGAGGCAGGGCCAGCCAAAACCATGTAACTGGAAGTCGGGCCAGCCAATGGTATTAGAGGCGGGGCCAGCCAAAACTATGGTTTTGGAGGCGGAGCCATCCAAAACCATGGTATTCAAGGCAGGGCCATCCAAAACCATGATATTGGAAGCAGGGCCAGCCAAAACCATGTAACTGGAGGCAGGACCAGTCAAAACCATGGTATTGGCCGCGGGTCCAGCCAAAACCATGTAACTGGAGGCAGGGCCAGCCAAAACCAGGGTATTGGTGGTGGGGCCAGCCAAAACCATGGTATTGGAGGGGGGCCAGCCAAAACCATGTAACTGGAGGCGGGGCCAGCCAAAACCATGGTATTGGAGGCAGGGCCAGCCAATGGTATTGGAGGCAGGGTCAGTCAAAACCATGGTTTTGGAGGCGAGGCCAGCCAGAAACCATGGTATTGGAGGCAGGGCCAGCCGAAACCATGGGTTCGGAGGCGGGGCCAGCCGAAACCATGGGTTTGGAGGCGGGGCCAGCCAAAACCATGGTATTGGAGGTGGGGCCAGCCAAAACTATGGTATTGGAAGTGGGGCCAGCCAAAACCATGTAACTGGAGGCAGGGCCAGCCAAAACCATGGTTTTGGAGGTGGGGCCAGCCAAAACCATGGTATTGGAGGCGGGGCCAGCCAAAACCATTTAATTGGAGGTGGGGCCAGCCAAAAAGGGCCAGGCAAAACCATGGTATTGGAGACGGGGCCAGCCAAAACCATGGTTTTGGAGGGGCGGGGCCAGCCAAAACCATGTAACTGGAGGCGGGGCCAGCCAAAACCATGGTATTGGAGGTGGTCGGGGCCAGTCAAAGCCATGGTATTGGCGGCGGGACCAGCTACAACCATGGTATTGGAGGCAGGGCTAGCCAAAACCATGGTATTGGAGGCGGGGCCTGCCAAAACCATGGAACTGGAGGCGGGGCCAGCCAGAAAGCATGGTATTGGAGTCGGGGCCTGCCGAAACCATGGTTTTGGTGGCAGGGCCAGCCAAAACCATGGTTTTGGAGGTGGGGCCAGTCAAAACCATAGTATTGGAGGCGGGGCCAGCCAATGGTATTTGAGGCGGGGCCAGCCAAAACCATGGTTTTGGAGGCGGGGCCAGCCAAAACCATGGTTTTGGAGGCAGGGCCAGCCAAAACCATGGTATTGGAGCCTGGGCCATCCAAAACCATGGTACTGGAGGCAGGGCCAGGCGGGGCAGCAAGAAACCATGATATTGGAGGTGGGGCCAGCCGAAACCATGGTATTGGAGGCGGGCCCGCCAAAACCATGGTATTGAATGCGGGGCCTGCCAAAACCATGGAACTGTAGGCGGGGCCAGCCAGAAACCATGGTATTGAAGGCGGGGCCAGCCGAAACCATGGTATTGGAGGCGGGGCCAGCCAAAGCCATGGTATTGGAGGCGGGACCAGCTACAACCATGGTATTGGAGACAGGGCTAGCCAAAACCATGGTATTGGAGGCGGGGCTAGCCAAAATCGTGTAACTGGAGGCGGGGCCAGCCAAAACCATGGTATTGGAGACGGGGCCAGTCAAAACCATGGAATTGGAGGCGGGGACAGTCAAAACCATGCTATTGGAGGCGTGACCTGCCAAAACCATGGTTTTGGAAGCGGGGTCAGCCAAAACCATGGTTTTGGAGGCAGGGCCAGCCAAAACCATGGTTTTGGATGCGGTGCCAGCCAAAACCATGTAACTGGAGGCGGGGCCAGCCAAAACCATGGTATTGGAGGCGGGGCCAGCCAAAACCATGGTATTGGAGGGGCCAGCCAAATGCATGGTATTGGAGGCGCGGCCAGCCAAAAGTATGGTATTGGAGGCGGGGCCTGCCAAATGCATGGAACTGGAGGTGGGGCCATCCAGAAACCATGGTATTGGAGGCGGGACCAGCCAAAACCATGGTATTGGAGGCGGGGCCAGCCAAAACCATGGTATTGGAGGAGGTTGGGGCCAGTCAAAGCCACGGAATTGGAGGCGGGATCAGCTACGACCATGGTATTGGAGGCAGGGCTAGCCAAAACCATGGTATTGGAGGCAGGGTTAGCCAAAACCATGTAACTGGAGGTGGGGCCAGCCAAAATCATGGTATTGGAGGCGGGGCCAGTCAAAACCATGAATTGGAGGCGGGGCCTGCCAAAACCATGGAATTGGAGGCGGGGCCAGCCGGAAAGTATGGTATTGGAGTCGGGGCCAGCCAGAAAGTATGGTATTGGAGTCCGCGCCAGCCGAAACCATGGTTTTGGAGGCGGGGCCAGCCAAAACCATGGTTTTGGAGGCAGGGCCAACCAAAACCATGGTATTGGAGGCAGGGCCAGCCAATGGTAATGGAGGCAGGGCCAGCCAAAACCATGGTATTGGAGGCGGGGCCAGCCAAAACCATGGTTTTGGAGGTGGGGCCAGGCAAAACCATGGTTTTGGAGGCAGGGCCATCCAAAACCATGGTATTGGATGCGGGGCCAGCCAAAAACATTGAACTGGAGGCGGGGCCAGTCAGAAACCATGTTATTGGAGGCGGGGCCAACCGACACCATGGTATTGGAGGCGGGGCCAGCCGAAACCATGGTTTTGGAAGCGGGGCCAGCCAAAACCATGGTTTTGGAGGCGGGGCCAGCCAAAACCATGGAACTGGAGGCGGGGCCCACCAGAAAGTATGGTATTGGAGTCGGGGCCAGCCGAAACCATGGTTTTGGAGGCGGGGCCAGCCAAAACCATGGTTTTGGAGGCGGGCCAGCCAAAACCATGATTTTGGAGGCGGGGCCAGCCAAAACCATGTAACTGGAGGCGGGGCCAGCCAAAACCATGGTATTGGAGGCGGTCGTGGCCAGTCAAAGCCATGGTATTGGAGGCGGGACCAGCTACAACCATGGTATTGGAGGCAGGGCTAGCCAAAACCATGGTATTGTAGGCGGAGCTAGCCAAAACCATGCAACTGGAGGCAGGGCCAGTCAAAACCATGGTATTGGAGACAGGGCCAGTCAAAACCATGGAATTGGAGGCGGGGCCAGTCAAAACCATGGTATTGGAGGCGGGGCCTGCCAAAACCATGGAACTGGAGGCAGGGCCAGCCAGAAAGTATGGTTATTGGAGTCGGGGCCATCCAGAAAGTATGGTTTTGGAGGCGGGGCCAACCAAAACCATGGTATTGGAGGCGGGGCCAGCCAATGGTAATGGAGGAGGGCCAGCCAAAACCATGGTTTTGGAGGCGGGGCCAGCCAAAACCATGGTATTGGAGGCGGGGCCAGCCAAAACCATGGTTTTGGAGGCGGGGCCAGCCGAAACCATGGTTTTGGAGGTGGGGCCAGCCGAAACCATGGTTTTGGAAGCGGTGCCAGCCAAAACCATGGTTTTGGAAGCGGGGCCAGCCAAAACCATGGTTTTGGAGGCAGGGCCAGCCAAAACCATGTAACTGGATGTAACTGGAGGCGGGGCCAGCCAAAACCATGTAACTGGAGGCGGGGCCAGCCAAAACCATGGTATTGGAGGCGGAGCCAGTCAAAACCATGGTATTGGAGGCGGGGCCAGTCAAAACCATGGTATTGGAGGCGGGACCAGCCAAAACCATAGTTTTGGAGGTGGGGCCAGCCAAAACCATGTAACTGGAGGCGGGGCCAGTCAAAACCATGGTATTGGAGGCGGGGCCAGTCAAAACCATGGTATTGGCGGCGGGGCCAGCCGAAACCATGGTATTGGAGGCGGGGCCAGCCAAAACCATGTAAACAGAGGCTGGGCCATCCAAAACCATGGTATTGGAGACGGGGCCAGCCAAAACCATGTAACTGGAGGCGGGGCCAGCCAAAACCTTCGAACTGGAGGCGGGGCCAGCCAAAACCATGGTATTGGAGGAGGTCGGGCCAGTCAAAGCCATGGTATTGGAGGCGGGACCAGCTACAACCATGGAACTGGAGTCGGGGCCAGCCAGAAAGTATGCTATTGCAGTCGGGTCCAGCCGAAACCATGGTTTTGGAGGTGGGGCCAGCCAAAACCATGGTTTTGGAGGCGGGGCCAACCAAAACCATGGTATTGGAGGTGGGGCCAGCCAAAACAATGTAACTGGAGGCGGGGCCAGCCCAAACCATGGTATTGGAGGCAGGGCTAGCCAAAACCATGGTATTGGAGGCGGGGCTTCCCAAAACCATGTAACTGGAGGCGGGTCCAGCCAAAACCATGGTATTGGAGACGGGGAAAGTCAAAACCATGGAATTGGAGACGGGGCCTGCCAAAACCATGGAACTGGAGGCGGGGCCAGCCAAAAACATTGAACTGGAGGCGGGGCCAGTCAGAAACCATGTTTTTGGAGGCGGGGCCAACCGACACCATGGTATTGGAGGCGGGGCCAGCCAAAACCATGGTTTTGGAAGCGGGGCCAGCCAAAACCATGGTTTTGGAGGCGGGGCCAGCCAAAACCATGGTATTGGAGGCGGGGCCAGCCAAAACCATGGAACTGGAGGCGGGGCCCGCCAGAAAGTATGGTATTGGAGACGGGGCCAGCCGAAACCATGGTTTTGGAGGCGGGGCCAGCCAAAACCATGGTTTTGGAGGCGGGCCAGCCAAAACCATGATTTTGGAGGCGGGGCCAGCCAAAACCATGTAACTGGAGGCGGGACCAGCCAAAACCATGGTATTGGAGGCGGTCGTGGCCAGTCAAAGCCATGGTATTGGAGGCGGGACCAGCTACAACCATGGTATTGGAGGCAGGGCTAGCCAAAACCATGGTATTGTAGGCGGAGCTAGCCAAAACCATGCAACTGGAGGCAGGGCCAGTCAAAACCATGGTATTGGAGACAGGGCCAGTCAAAACCATGGAATTGGAGGCGGGGCCAGTCAAAACCATGGTATTGGAGGCGGGGCCTGCCAAAACCATGGAACTGGAGGCAGGGCCAGCCAGAAAGTATGGTTATTGGAGTCGGGGCCATCCAGAAAGTATGGTTTTGGAGGCGGGGCCAACCAAAACCATGGTATTGGAGGCGGGGCCAGCCAATGGTAATGGAGGAGGGCCAGCCAAAACCATGGTTTTGGAGGCGGGGCCAGCCAAAACCATGGTATTGGAGGCGGGGCCAGCCAAAACCATGGTTTTGGAGGCGGGGCCAGCCAAAACCATGGTTTTGGAGGCAGGGCCATCCAAAACCATGGTATTGGAGGCGGGGCCAGCCAAAACCATGGAACTGGAGGCGGGGCCAGTCAGAAACCATGGTATTGGAGGCGGGGCCAGCCGAAACCATGGAACTGGAGGCGGGGCCAGTCAGAAACCATGGTATTGGAGGCGGGGCCAGCCGAAACCATGGTTTTGGAGGTGGGGCCAGCCGAAACCATGGTTTTGGAGGCGGGGCCAGCCAAAACCATGGTTTTGGAAGCGGTCCAGCCAAAACCATGATTTTGGAGGCGGGGCCAGCCAAAACCATGTAACTGGAGGCGGGGCCAGCCAAAACCATGTAACTGGAGGCGGGGCCAGCCAAAACCATGGTATTGGAGGCGGTCGTGGCCAGTCAAAGCCATGGTATTGGAGGCGGGACCAGCTACAACCATGGTATTGGAGGCAGGGCTAGCCAAAACCATGGTATTGTAGGCGGAGCTAGCCAAAACCATGCAACTGGAGGCAGGGCCAGTCAAAACCATGGTATTGGAGACAGGGCCAGTCAAAACCATGGAATTGGAGGCGGGGCCAGTCAAAACCATGGTATTGGAGGCGGGGCCTGCCAAAACCATGGAACTGGAGGCGGGGCCAGCCAGAAAGTATGGTTATTGGAGTCGGGGCCAGCCAGAAAGTATGGTTTTGGAGGCGGGGCCAACCAAAACCATGGTATTGGAGGCGGGGCCAGCCAATGGTAATGGAGGCGGGCCAGCCAAAACCATGGTTTTGGAGGCGGGGCCAGCCAAAACCATGGTTTTGGGGGCAGGGCCAGCCAAAACCATGGTTTTGGAGGCAGGGCCATCCAAAACCATAGTATTGGAGGCGGGGCCAGCCAAAACCATGGAACTGGAGGCGGGGCCAGTCAGAAACCATAGTATTGGAGGCGGGGCCAGCCGAAACCATGGTTTTGGAGGTGGGGCCAGTCGAAACCATGGTTTTGGAAACGGGGCCAGCCAAAACCATGGTTTTGTAGGCAGGGCCAGCCAAAACCATGTAACTGGATGTAACTGGAGGCGGGGCCAGTCAAAACCATGTAACTGGAGGCAGGGCCAGCTAAAACCATGGCATTGGACGCGGAGCCAGTCAAAACCATGGTATTCGACGCGGGGCCAGTCAAAACCATGGTATTGGAGGCGGGACCAGCCAAAACCATGGTATTGGAGGCGGGGCCAGCCGAAACCATGTAACTGGAGGCGGGGCCAGCCAAAAGCATGGTATTGGAGGCGGGGCCAGACAAAACCATGGTATTGGAGGCGGGGCCTGCCAAAAGCATGGAACTGGAGGTGGGGCCAGCCAGAAACCTTGGTATTGGAGGCGGGGCCTGCCGAAACCATGGAATTGGAGGCGGGGCCAGCCGAAACCATGGAATTGGAGATGGGGCCAGCCAAAACCATGGTATTGGAGGCGGTCGGGGCCAGTCAAACCCATGGTATTGGAGGCGGGACCAGCTACAACCATGGTATTGGAGGCAGGGCTAGCCAAAACCATGCTATTGGAGGCGGGGCCAGCCAAAACCATGTAACTGGAGACGGGGCCAGCCTAAACCATGGTATTGGAGGTGGGGCCAGCCAAAACCATGGTATTGGAGGCGGGGCCAGCCAAAACCATGGTACTCGAGGCGGGGCCAGCCAAAACCATGGTATTGGAGGCTGGACCAGCCAAAACCATGGTATTGGAGGCGGAACCAGCCGAAACCATGGTTCTGGAGGCGGGGCCAGCCAAAACCATGGTTTTGGAGTCAGGGCCAGCCAAAACCATGGTGTTGGAGTGGGGGCCAGCCAAAACCATGGTTTTGGATGCAGGGCTAGCCAGAAACCATGTTATTGGGAGCGGGGCCAGCCGAAACCATGGTTTGGGAGTTGGGGCCAGCCAAAACCATGTTTTTGGATGCAGGGCCAGCCAGAAACCATGTTATTGGGAGCGGGGCCAGTCAAAGCCATGGTATTGGAGGCGGGACCAGCTACAACCATGGAACTGGAGGCGGGGCCAGCCGGAAAGCATGGTATTGAAGTCGGGGCCAGCCAGAAAGTATGGTATTGAGTCGGGGCCAGCCAAAACCATGGTATTGGAGGCGGGGCTAGCCAAAACCATGTAATTGGAGGCGGGTCCAGCCAAAACCATAGTATTGGAGACGGGGCCAGTCTAAACCATGGAATTGGAGGCAGGGCCTGCCAAAACCATGGAACTGGAGACGGGGCCAGCCAGAAAGTATGGTATTGGAGTCGGGGCCAGCCAGAAAGTATGGTATTGGAGTCGGGGCCAGCCGAAACCATGGTTTTGGAGGCGGGGCCAGCCAAAACCATGGTTTTGGAGGCGGGGCCAACCAAAACCATGGTATTGGAGGCAGGGCCAGCCAATAGTAATGGAGGCGGGGCCAGCCAAAACCATGGTATTGGAGGCGGGGCCAGCCAAAACCATGGTTTTGGAGGCAGGGTTATCCAAAACCATGGTATTGGAGGCGGGGCCAGCCAAAACCATGGAACTGGAGGCGGGGCTAGTCAGAAACCATGGTATTGGAGGCGGGGCCAGCCGAAACCATGGTTTTGGAGGTGGGGCCAGCCGAAACCATGGTTTTGGAAGCGGTGCCAGCCAAAACCATGGTTTTGGAAGCGGGGCCAGCCAAAACCATGGTTTTGGAGGCAGGGCCAGCCAAAACCATGTAACTGGATGTAACTGGAGGCGGGGCCAGCCAAAACCATGTAACTGGAGGCGGGGCCAGCCAAAACCATGGTATTGGAGGCGGAGCCAGTCAAAACCATGGTATTGGAGGCGGGGCCAGTCAAAACCATGGTATTGGAGGCGGGACCAGCCAAAACCATAGTTTTGGAGGTGGGGCCAGCCAAAACCATGTAACTGGAGGCGGGGCCAGTCAAAACCATGGTATTGGAGGCAGGGCCAGTCAAAACCATGGTATTGGCGGCGGGGCCAGCCGAAACCATGGTATTGGAGGCGGGGCCAGCCAAAACCATGTAAACAGAGGCTGGGCCATCCAAAACCATGGTATTGGAGACGGGGCCAGCCAAAACCATGTAACTGGAGGCGGGGCCAGCCAAAACCATCGAACTGGAGGCGGGGCCAGCCAAAACCATGGTATTGGAGGAGGTCGGGCCAGTCAAAGCCATGGTATTGGAGGCGGGACCAGCTACAACCATGGAACTGGAGACGGGGCCAGCCAGAAAGTATGGTATTGGAGTCGGGGCCAGCCAGAAAGTATGGTATTGGAGTCGGGGCCAGCCGAAACCATGGTTTTGGAGGCGGGGCCAGCCAAAACCATGGTTTTGGAGGCGGGGCCAACCAAAACCATGGTATTGGAGGCAGGGCCAGCCAATGGTAATGGAGGCGGGGCCAGCCAAAACCATGGTTTTGGAGGCGGGCCAGCCAAAACCATGGTATTTGAGGCGGGGCCAGCCAAAACCATGGTTTTGGAGGCAGGGCCATCCAAAACCATGGTATTGGAGGCAGGGCCAGCCGAAACCATGGTTTTGGAAGCAGGGCCAGCCAAAACCATGGTTTTGGAAGCGGGGCCAGCCAAAACCATGGTTTTGGAGGCAGGGCCAGCCAAAACCATGTAACTGGATGTAACTGGTAGGCGGGGCCAGCCAAAACCATGCAACTGGAGGCGGGGCCAGCCAAAACCATGGTATTGGAGGCGGAGCCAGTCAAAACCATGGCATTGGAGGCGGGGCCAGTCAAAACCAAGGTATTGGTGGCGGGACCAGCCAAAACCATGGTATGGGAGGCGGGGCCAGCTAAAACCATGATTTTGGAGGTGGGGCCAGCCAAAACCATGTAACTGGAGGCGGGGCCAGCCAAAACCATGGAATTGGAGGCGGGGCCAGTCAAAATCATGGTATTGGAGGCGGGACCACCCGAAACCATGGTATTGGAGGCGGGGCCAGCCAAAACCATGGAATTGGAGACGGGGCCAGTCAAAACCATGGTATTGGAGGCGGGGCCAGCCAGAAACATGGTATTGGAGGCGGGGCCAGCCAGAAACCATGATTTTGGAGGTGGGGCCAGCCGAAACCATGGTTTTGGAAGCGGGGCCAGTTCAAACCATGGTTTTGGAGGCGGGGTTAGCCATGGTTTTGGAGGCGGGGCCAGCCAAAACCATGTAACTGGAGGCGGGGCCAGTCAAAACCATGGTATTGGAGGCGGGGCCAGTCAAAACCATGGTATTGGAGGCGGGGCCAGCCAAAACCATGGTATTGGAGGCGGGGCCAGCCAAAACCATGGTATTGGAGGCGGGGCCAGTCAAAACCATGGAAGTGGAGGCGGGGCCTGCCAAAACCATGGAAGTGGAGGCAGGGCCATCCAAAACCATGGTTTTGGCACAGGGCCAGCCCAAAACCATGGTATTGGAGGCGGGGCCTGTCAAAACCATGGTTTTGGAGGCGGGGCCAGCCAGTAACCATGGTATTGGAGGCGGGGCCAGCTGAAACCATGGTATAGGAGGCGGGGCCAGCCAAAACCATGGTTTTGGAGGCGGGGCCAGCTAAAACCGTGGTTTTGGAGGCGGGGCCAGCCAAAACCATGTAACTGAAGGCGGGGCCAGCTAAAACCATGGAATTGGAGGCGGAGCCAGTCAAAACCATGGTATTGGAGGCGGGACCAGCCGAAACCATTGTTTTGGTGGCGGGGCCAGCCAAATCCATGGTTTTGGAATCAGGGCCAGCCAAAACCATGGTTTTGGAGTCGGGCCAGTCGAAACCATGGTATTGGAGGCGGGGCCAGCCGAAACCATGGAATTGGAGGCGGGGTCAGCCAAAACCATGGAATTGGAGGCGGGGCCAGCCAAAACCATGGAATTGGAGGCGGGGCCAGTCAAAACCATGGTATTGGAGGCGGGACCAGCCGAAACCATGGTTTTGGAGGCGGGGCTAGCCAAACCCATGGTTTTGGAGTCAGGGCCAGCCAAAACCATGGTTTTGGAGTCAGGCTAGCCGAAACCATGGAACTGGAGGCGGGGCCAGCCAAAACCATGGTATTGGAGGCAGGGCCTGCCAAAAGCATGGAACTGGAGGCGGGGCCAGCCAGAAACCATGGTATTGGAGGCGGGGCCTGCCAAAACCATGGAATTGGAGGCGGGGCCAGCCGAAACCATGGACTTGGAGACGGGGCCAGCCAAAACAATGGTATTGGAGGCAGTCGGGGCCAGTCAAACCCATGGTATTGGAGGCGGGACCAGCTACAACAATGGTATTGGAGGCAGGGCTAGCCAAAACCATGCTATTGGAGGCGGGGCCAGCCAAAACCGTGTAACTGGAGACGGGGCCAGCCTAAACCATGGTATTGGAGGTGGGGCCAGCCAAAGCCATGGTATTGGACGCGGGGGCAGCCAAAACCATGGTACTGGAGGCGGGGCCACCCAAAACCATGGTATTGGAGGCAGGACCAGCCAAAACCATGGTATCGGAGGCGGGACCAGCGAAACCATGGTTTTGGAGGCGGGGCCAGCCAAAACCATGGTTTTGGAGGCGGGGCCAGCCAGAAACCATGGTATTGGGGGCGGGGCCTGCCGAAACCATGGTATTGGAGGCGGGACCAGCCAAAACCATGTAAACGGAGGCTGGGCCATCCAAAACCATGGTATTGGAGACGGGGCCAGCCAAAACCTGGTATTGGAGGCGGGTATTAGGCAGAATCCTGTGCAGTTCCCTTGGGGGAACACTGCAAAAAGATTAAGACTACAGGAGCGGCAGTAAACCCAATTGGTAGCAGTCTGCACCACCCAGATTTACCTGGTAGCTGTGGCTGTGCAGTCAGACTTCTCTCATGAAGAGTAGGGCAGTATGCAGGGTATACAACATAGGGCCAAAATACAGTAGAGCAAACAAACACTGACCAGAGCTTTGTATAAAAAGTATATAGTTATTTATTTAAAACACACTTTAGATAATACACTAGCACTCTCAATGAAAAGTAATCTAAAACACAGTCAGGTAAGTATACACACCTCCCTTGATAACTATCAGACAAGTCAGGGTTAAAGCACAACTATTTGTTAAGACAGAAGTGAACGCTTAACCTAGATGGCACTCCAATAGTTTAGGTTAAAAAGGGAGAGAAAAGGCAGAGCATAAAATAAAACAGTTCCCAACAGTCTTAAGAGTTCAGAGTAAGGGGAGAAAGACAGGTTATACAGTAGAGCCAAAGTTCATAGGCCAGGCCCACTTTAAATGGAGCAAAGCGAAATGTGCCCAGGATCACACGGTTTAAAGTGCACTGAAAGTCTTTGCAGAGTGTTCAAAAGAGGTTGGGGTGATTCAAAAGATATAGTTAGAAGTCTGGAGCCAACCCAGTATAGAAGCCAAGGATTTAAGGGTCACCTTTAGCAATCTGTAGAAAGGGAGGCCAGGCAGGACACAGTACCTTAAAGAGAAAGGTGACATCCGAAACCATGGTATTGGAGGCGGGGCCAGGCGGGGCCAGCCAAAACCATGGTATTGGAGGCAGGGCCAGCCGAAACCATCGTATTGGAGGCAGGGCCAGCCGAAACCATGGTGTAGGAGGCGGGGCCAGCCAAAACCAATTTTATTGGAGGCGGGGCCAGCCAAAACCATGGTACTCGAGGCGGGGCCAGCCAAAACCATGGTATTGGAGGCTGGACCAGCCAAAACCATGGTATTGGAGGCAGAACCAGCCGAAACCATGGTTCTGGAGGCGGGGCCAGCCAAAACCATGGTTTTGGAGTCAGGGCCAGCCAAAACCATGGTGTTGGAGTCGGGGCCAGCCAAAACCATGGTTTTGGATGCCGGGCTAGCCAGAAACCATGTTATTGGGAGCGGGGCCAGCCGAAACCATGGTTTTGGAGTCGGGGCCAGCCAAAACCATGGTTTTGGATGCAGGGCCAGCCAGAAACCATGTTATTGGGAGCGGGGCCAGTCAAAGCCATGGTATTGGAGGCGGGACCAGCTACAACCATGGAACTGGAGGCGGGGCCAGCCGGAAAGCATGGTATTGAAGTCGGGGCCAGCCAGAAAGTATGGTATTGAGTCGGGGCCAGCCAAAACCATGGTATTGGAGGCGGGGCTAGCCAAAACCATGTAATTGGAGGCGGGTCCAGCCAAAACCATAGTATTGGAGACGGGGCCAGTCTAAACCATGGAATTGGAGGCAGGGCCTGCCAAAACCATGGAACTGGAGACGGGGCCAGCCAGAAAGTATGGTATTGGAGTCGGGGCCAGCCAGAAAGTATGGTATTGGAGTCGGGGCCAGCCGAAACCATGGTTTTGGAGGCGGGGCCAGCCAAAACCATGGTTTTGGAGGCGGGGCCAACCAAAACCATGGTATTGGAGGCAGGGCCAGCCAATAGTAATGGAGGCGGGGCCAGCCAAAACCATGGTATTGGAGGCGGGGCCAGCCAAAACCATGGTTTTGGAGGCAGGGTTATCCAAAACCATGGTATTGGAGGCGGGGCCAGCCAAAACCATGGAACTGGAGGCGGGGCTAGTCAGAAACCATGGTATTGGAGGCGGGGCCAGCCGAAATCATGGTTTTGGAGGTGGGGCCAGCCGAAACCATGGTTTTGGAAGCGGTGCCAGCCAAAACCATGGTTTTGGAAGCGGGGCCAGCCAAAACCATGGTTTTGGAGGCAGGGCCAGCCAAAACCATGTAACTGGATGTAACTGGAGGCGGGGCCAGCCAAAACCATGTAACTGGAGGCGGGGCCAGCCAAAACCATGGTATTGGAGGCGGAGCCAGTCAAAACCATGGTATTGGAGGCGGGGCCAGTCAAAACCATGGTATTGGAGGCGGGACCAGCCAAAACCATAGTTTTGGAGGTGGGGCCAGCCAAAACCATGTAACTGGAGGCGGGGCCAGTCAAAACCATGGTATTGGAGGCGGGGCCAGTCAAAACCATGGTATTGGCGGCGGGGCCAGCCGAAACCATGGTATTGGAGGCGGGGCCAGCCAAAACCATGTAAACAGAGGCTGGGCCATCCAAAACCATGGTATTGGAGACGGGGCCAGCCAAAACCATGTAACTGGAGGCGGGGCCAGCCAAAACCATCGAACTGGAGGCGGGGCCAGCCAAAACCATGGTATTGGAGGAGGTCGGCCCAGTCAAAGCCATGGTATTGGAGGCGGGACCAGCTACAACCATGGAACTGGAGGCGGGGCCAGCCGGAAAGTATGCTATTGGAGTCGGGTCCAGCCGAAACCATGGTTTTGGAGGCGGGGCCAGCCAAAACCATGGTTTTGGAGGCGGGGCCAATCAAAACCATGGCATTGGAGGTGGGGCCAGCCAAAACAATGTAACTGGAGGCGGGGCCAGCCCAAACCATGGTATTGGAGGCAGGGCTAGCCAAAACCATGGTATTGGAGGCGGGGCTTCCCAAAACCATGAAACTGGAGGCGGGTCCAGCCAAAACCATGGTATTGGAGACGGGGAAAGTCAAAACCATGGAATTGGAGACGGGGCCTGCCAAAACCATGGAACTGGAGACGGGGCCAGCCAGAAAGTATGGTATTGGAGTCGGGGCCAGCCAGAAAGTATGGTATTGGAATCGGGGCCAGCCGAAACCATGGTTTTGGAGGCGGGGCCAGCCAAAACCATGGTTTTGGAGGCGGGGCCAACCAAAACCATGGTATTGGAGGCAGGGCCAGCCAATGGTAATGGAGGCGGGGCCAGCCAAAACCATGGTTTTGGAGGCGGGCCAGCCAAAACCATGGTATTTGAGGCGGGGCCAGCCAAAACCATGGTTTTGGAGGCAGGGCCATCCAAAACCATGGTATTGGAGGCAGGGCCAGCCGAAACCATGGTTTTGGAAGCAGGGCCAGCCAAAACGATGGTTTTGGAAGCGGGGCCAGCCAAAACCATGGTTTTGGAGGCAGGGCCAGCCAAAACCATGTAACTGGATGTAACTGGTAGGCGGGGCCAGCCAAAACCATGCAACTGGAGGCGGGGCCAGCCAAAACCATGGTATTGGAGGCGGAGCCAGTCAAAACCATGGCATTGGAGGCGGGGCCAGTCAAAACCAAGGTATTGGTGGCGGGACCAGCCAAAACCATGGTATAGGAGGCGGGGCCAGCTAAAACCATGATTTTGGAGGTGGGGCCAGCCAAAACCATGTAACTGGAGGCGGGGCCAGCCAAAACCATGGAATTGGAGGCGGGGCCAGTCAAAATCATGGTATTGGAGGCGGGACCACCCGAAACCATGGTATTGGAGGCGGGGCCAGCCAAAACCATGGAATTGGAGACGGGGCCAGTCAAAACCATGGTATTGGAGGCGGGGCCAGCCAGAAACATGGTATTGGAGGCGGGGCCAGCCAGAAACCATGATTTTGGAGGTGGGGCCAGCCGAAACCATGGTTTTGGAAGCGGGGCCAGTTCAAACCATGGTTTTGGAGGCGGGGTTAGCCATGGTTTTGGAGGCGGGGCCAGCCAAAACCATGTAACTGGAGGCGGGGCCAGTCAAAACCATGGTATTGGAGGCGGGGCCAGTCAAAACCATGGTATTGGAGGCGGGGCCAGCCAAAACCATGGTATTGGAGGCGGGGCCAGCCAAAACCATGGTATTGGAGGCAGGGCCAGTCAAAACCATGGAAGTGGAGGCGGGGCCTGCCAAAACCATGGAAGTGGAGGCAGGGCCATCCAAAACCATGGTTTTGGCACAGGGCCAGCCCAAAACCATGGTATTGGAGGCGGGGCCTGTCAAAACCATGGTTTTGGAGGCGGGGCCAGCCAGTAACCATGGTATTGGAGGCGGGGCCAGCTGAAACCATGGTATAGGAGGCGGGGCCAGCCAAAACCATGGTTTTGGAGGCGGGGCCAGCTAAAACCATGGTTTTCGAGGCGGGGCCAGCCAAAACCATGTAACTGAAGGCGGGGCCAGCTAAAACCATGGAATTGGAGGCGGAGCCAGTCAAAACCATGGTATTGGAGGCGGGACCAGCCGAAACCATTGTTTTGGTGGCGGGGCCAGCCAAATCCATGGTTTTGGAATCAGGGCCAGCCAAAACCATGGTTTTGAAGTCGGGCCAGTCGAAACCATGGTATTGGACGCGGGGCCAGCCGAAACCATGGAATTGGAGGCGGGGTCAGCCAAAACCATGGAATTGGAGGCGGGGCCAGCCAAAACCATGGAATTGGAGGCGGGGCCAGTCAAAACCATGGTATTGGAGGCGGGACCAGCCGAAACCATGGTTTTGGAGGCTGAGCTAGCCAAATCCATGGTTTTGGAGTCAGGGCCAGCCAAAACCATGGTTTTGGAGTCAGGCTAGCCGAAACCATGGAACTGGAGGCGGGGCCAGCCAAAACCATGGTATTGGAGGCAGGGCCTGCCAAAAGCATGGAACTGGAGGCGGGGCCAGCCAGAAACCATGGTATTGGAGGCGGGGCCTGCCAAAACCATGGAATTGGAGGCGGGGCCAGCCGAAACCATGGACGTGGAGACGGGGCCAGCCAAAACAATGGTATTGGAGGCAGTCGGGGCCAGTCAAACCCATGGTATTGGAGGCGGGACCAGCTACAACCATGGTATTGGAGGCAGGGCTAGCCAAAACCATGCTATTGGAGGTGGGGCCAGCCAAAACCATGGTATTAGACGCAGGGGCAGCCAAAACCATGGTACTGGAGGCGGGGCCACCCAAAACCATGGTATTGGAGGCAGGACCAGCCAAAACCATGGTATCGGAGGCGGGACCAGCCGAAACCATGGTTTTGGAGGCGGGGCCAGCCAAAACCATGGTTTTGGAGGCGGGGCCAGCCAGAAACCATGGTATTGGGGGCGGGGCCTGCCGAAACCATGGTATTGGAGGCGGGACCAGCCAAAACCATGTAAACGGAGGCTGGGCCATCCAAAACCATGGTATTGGAGACGGGGCCAGCCAAAACCTGGTATTGGAGGCGGGTATTAGGCAGAATCCTGTGCAGTTCCCTTGGGGGAACACTGCAAAAAGATTAAGACTACAGGAGCGGCAGTAAACCCAATTGGTAGCAGTCTGCACCACCCAGATTTACCTGGTAGCTGTGGCTGTGCAGTCAGACTTCTCTCATGAAGAGTAGGGCAGTATGCAGGGTATATAACATAGGGCCAAAATACAGTAGAGCAAACAAACACTGACCAGAGCTTTGTATAAAAAGTATATAGTTATTTATTTAAAACACACTTTAGATAATACACTAGCACTCTCAATGAAAAGTAATCTAAAACACAGTCAGGTAAGTATACACACCTCCCTTGATAACTATCAGACAAGTCAGGGTTAAAGCACAACTATTTGTTAAGACAGAAGTGAACGCTTAACCTAGATGGCACTCCAATAGTTTAGGTTAAAAAGGGAGAGAAAAGGCAGAGCATAAAATAAAACAGTTCCCAACACTCTTAAGAGTTCAGAGTAAGGGGAGAAAGACAGGTTATACAGTAGAGCCAAAGTTCATAGGCCAGGCCCACTTTAAATGGAGCAAAGCGAAATGTGCCCAGGATCACACGGTTTAAAGTGCACTGAAAGTCTTTGCAGAGTGTTCAAAAGAGGTTGGGGTGATTCAAAAGATATAGTTAGAAGTCTGGAGCCAACCCAGTATAGAAGCCAAGGATTTAAGGGTCACCTTTAGCAATCTGTAGAAAGGGAGGCCAGGCAGGACACAGTACCTTAAAGAGAAAGGTGACATCCGAAACCATGGTATTGGAGGCGGAGCCAGGCGGGGCCAGCCAAAACCATGGTATTGGAGGCAAGGCCAGCCGCAACCATCGTATTGGAGGCAGGGCCAGCTGAAACCATGGTGTAGGAGGCGGGGCCAGCCAAAACCAATTTTATTGGAGGCGGGGCCACCTAAAACCATGGTATTGGAGGCGGGGCCAGCCAAAACCATGGTATTGGAGGCGGGGCAAGCGGAAACCATGTAACTGGAGGCGGGCCAGCCAAAAGCATGGTATTGGAGGCGGGGCCAGACAAAACCATGGTATTGGAGGCGGGGCCTGCCAAAAGCATGGAACTGGAGGTGGGGCCAGCCAGAAACCTTGGTATTGGAGGCGGGGCCTGCCGAAACCATGGAATTGGAGATGGGGCCAGCCAAAACCATGGTATTGGAGGCGGTCGGGGCCAGTCAAACCCATGGTATTGGAGGCGGGACCAGCTACAACCATGGTGTTGGTGGCAGGGCTAGCCAAAACCATGCTATAGGAGGCGGGGCCAGCCAAAACCATGTAACTGGAGACGGGGCCAGCCTAAACCATGGTATTGGAGGTGGGGCCAGCCAAAACCATGGTATTGGAGGCGGGGCCAGCCAAAACCATGGTACTCGAGGCGGGGCCAGCCAAAACCATGGTATTGGAGGCTGGACCAGCCAAAACCATGGTATTGGAAGCGGGACCAGCTGAAACCATGGTTTTGGAGGCGGGCCAACCAAAACCATGGTATTGGAGGCAGGGCCAGCCAATGGTAATGGAGGCGGGGCCAGCCAAAACCATGTTTTTGGAGGCAGGGCCAGCCAAAACCATGGTATTGGAGGCGGGGCCAGCCAAAACCATGGAACTGGAGACGGGGCCAGCCAGAAAGTATGGTATTGGAGTCGGGGCCAGCCAGAAAGTATGGTATTGGAGTCGGGGCCAGCCGAAACCATGGTTTTGGAGGCGGGGCCAGCCAAAACCATGGTTTTGGAGGCGGGGCCAACCAAAACCATGGTATTGGAGGCAGGGCCAGCCAATGGTAATGGAGGCGGGGCCAGCCAAAACCATGTTTTTGGAGGCAGGGCCAGCCAAAACCATGGTATTGGAGGCGGGGCCAGCCAAAACCATGCTTTTGGAGGCGGGGCCATCCAAAACCATGGTATTGGAGGCGGGGCCAGCCAAAACCATGGAACTGGAGGCAGGGCCAGTCAGAAACCATGGTATTGGAGGCGGGGCCAGCCGAAACCATGGTTTTGGAGGTGGGGCCAGCCAAAACCATGGTTGTGGAAGCGGGGCCAGCCAAAACCATGGTTTTGGAAGCAGGGCCAGCCAAAACCATGTAACTGGATTTAACTGGAGGCGGGGCCAGCCAAAACCATGTAACTGGAGGCGGGGCCAGCCAAAACCATGGTATTGGAGGCGTAGCCAGTCAAAACCATGGTATTGGAGGCGGGGCCAGTCAAAACCATGGTATTGGAGGCGGGACCAGCCAAAACCATAGTTTTCGAGGTGGGGCCAGCCAAAACCATGTAACTGGAGGCGGGGCCAGTCAAAACCATGGTATTGGAGGCGGGGCCAGTCAAAACCATGGTATTGGCGGCGGGGCCAGCCGAAACCATGGTATTGGAGGCGGGGCCAGCCAAAACCATGTAAACAGAGGCTGGGCCATCCAAAACCATGGTATTGGAGACGGGGCCAGCCGAAACCATGGTTTTGGAGGTGGGGCCAGCCAAAACCATGGTTGTGGAAGCGGGGCCAGCCAAAACCATGGTTTTGGAAGCAGGGCCAGCCAAAACCATGTAACTGGATGTAACTGGAGGCGGGGCCAGCCAAAACCATGTAACTGGAGGCGGGGCCAGCCAAAACCATGGTATTGGAGGCGTAGCCAGTCAAAACCATGGTATTGGAGGCGGGGCCAGTCAAAACCATGGTATTGGAGGCGGGACCAGCCAAAACCATAGTTTTCGAGGTGGGGCCAGCCAAAACCATGTAACTGGAGGCGGGGCCAGTCAAAACCATGGTATTGGAGGCGGGGCCAGTCAAAACCATGGTATTGGCGGCGGGGCCAGCCGAAACCATGGTATTGGAGGCGGGGCCAGCCAAAACCATGTAAACAGAGGCTGGGCCATCCAAAACCATGGTATTGGAGACGGGGCCAGCCAAAACCATGTAACTGGAGGCGGGGCCAGCCAAAACCATGGAACTGGAGGCGGGGCCAGCCAAAACTATGGTATTGGAGGAGGTCGGGCCAGTCAAAGCCATGGATTTGGAGGCGGGACCAGCTACAACCATGGTATTGGAGGCGGGGCCAGCTAAAACCATGGTTTTGGAGGCGGGGCCAGCCAAAACCATGGTATTGGAGGCGGGGCCAGCCCAAACCATGGTATTGGAGGCAGGGCTAGCCAAAACCATGGTATTGGAGGCGGGGCTAGCCAAAACCATGTAAGTGGAGGCGGGTCCAGCCAAAACCATGGTATTGGAGACGGGGCCAGTCAAAACCTTGGAATTGGAGGCGGGGCCTGCCAAAACCATGGAACTGGAGACGGGGCCAGCCAGAAAGTATGGTATTGGAGTCGGGGCCAGCCGAAACCATGGTTTTGGAGGCGGGGCCAGCCAAAACCATGGTTTTGGAGGCGGGGCCAACCAAAACCATGGTATTGGAGGCAGGGCCAGCCAATGGTAATGGAGGTGGGGCCAGCCAAAACCATGGTTTTGGAGGCGGGGCCAGCCAAAACCATGGTATTGGAGGCGGGCCAGCCAAAACCATGGTTTTGGAGGCAGGGCCATCCAAAACCATGGTATTGGAGGCAGGGCCAGCCGAAACCATGGTTTTGGAAGCGGGGCCAGCCAAAACCATGGTTTTGGAAGCGGGCCAGCCAAAACCATGGTTTTGGAGGTGAGGCCAGCCAAAACCATGTAACTGGAGGCGGGGCCAGCCAAAACCATGGAATTGGAGGCGGGGCAAGTCAAAATCATGGTATTGGAGGCGGGACCAGCCGAAACCATGGTATTGGAGGCGGGGCCAGCCAAAACCATGGAATTGGAGGCAGGGCCAGTCAAAACCATGGTATTGGAGGGGGGGCCAGCCCGAAACATGGTATTGGAGGCGGGGCAAGCTGACACCATGGTTTTGGAGGCAGGGCCAGCCAAAACCATGTAACTGGATGTAACTGGAGGCGGGGCCAGCCAAAACCATGTAACTGGAGGCGGGGCCAGCCAAAACCATGGTATTGGAGGCGGAGCCAGTCAAAACCATGGTATTGCAGGTGGAGCCAGTCAAAACCAAGGTATTGGAGGCGGGACCAGCCAAAACCATGGTATTGGAGGCGGGGCCAGCTAAAACCATGGTTTTGGAGGTGGGGCCAGCCAAAACCATGTAACTGGAGGCGGGGCCAGCCAAAACCATGGAATTGGAGGCGGGGCAAGTCAAAATCATTGTATTGGAGGCGGGACCAGCCGAAACCATGGTATTGGAGGCGGGGCCAGCCAAAACCATCGAATTGGAGGTGGGGCCAGTCAAAACCATGGTATTGGAGGCAGGGCCAGCCAGAAACATGGTATTGGAGGCGGGGCAAGCTGCCACCATGGTTTTGGAGGCGGGGCCAGACAGAAACCATGGTTTTGGAGGCGGGGCCAGCCAGAAACCATGGTTTTGGAGGCAGGGCCAGCCAGAAACCATGGTTTTGGAGGCAGGGCAAGCCGAAACCATGTTATTGGAGACAGGGCTAGCCAAAACCATGGTATTGGAGGCGGGGCCAGCCAAAACTATGGTATTGGAGGCGAGGCCAGCCAAAACAATGTTTTTGGCGGCAGGGCCATCCAAAACCATCGTATTGGAGGCGGGGCCGGCCAAAACCATGGTATTGGAGGCGGGGCCAGGCGGGGCAGCCAGAAACCATGGTATTGGAGGCGGGGCCAGCCGAAACCATGGTATTGGAGGCGGGCCAGCCAAAACCATTGTATTGAAGGCGGGGCCTGCCAAAACCATGGAACTGGAGGCAGGGCCATCCAGAAAACATGGTATTGGAGGCGGTGCCAGTCGTAACCATGATTTTGGAGGTGGGGCCAGCCGAAACCATGGTTTTGGAAGCAGGGCCAGCCAAAACCATGGTTTTGGAGGCGGGGCCAGCCAAAACCATGGTTTTGGAGGCGGGGCCAGCCAAAACCATGTAACTGGAGGCGGGGCCAGTCAAAACCATGGTATTGGAAGCGGGGCCAGTCAAAACCATGGTATTGGAGGCGTTGCCAGCCAAAACCATGGTATTGGAGGCGGGGCCAGCCAAAACCATGGTATTGGAGGCGGGGCCAGTCAAAACCATGGAAGTGGAGACGGGGCCTGCCAAAACCATGGAAGTGGAGGCGGGGCCATCCAAAACCATGGTTTTGGCACAGGGCCAGCCCAAAACCATGGTATTGGAGGCGGGGCCTGCCAAAACCATGGTTTTGGAGGCGGGGCCAGCCAGAAACCATGGTATTGGAGGCGGGGCCAGCTGAAACTATGGTTTTGGAGGCGGGGCCAGCCAAAACCATGGTTTTGGAGCCGGGGCCAGCTAAAACCATGGTTTTGGAGGCGGGGCCTGCCAAAACCATGTAACTGAAGGCGGGGCCAGCTAAAACCATTGTTTTGGAGGCGGGGCCAGCCAAATCCATGGTTTTGGAGTCAGGGCCAGCCAAAACCATGGTTTTGGAGTCGGGCCAGCCGAAACCATGGTATTGGAGGCTGAGCCAGCCGAAACCATGGAATTGGAGGCGGGGCCAGCCAAAACCATGGAATTGGAGGCGGGGCCAGTCAAAACCATGGTATTGGAGGCGGGACCAGCCGAAACCATGGTTTTGGAGGCGGGGCTAGCCAAATCCATGGTTTTGGAGTCAGGGCCAGCCAAAACCATGGTTTTGGAGTCAGGCCAGCCGAAACCATGGTATTGGAGGCAGGGCCTGCCAAAAGCATGGAACTGGGGGCGGGGCCAGCCAGAAGCCATGGTATTGGAGGCAGGGCCTGCCGAAACCATGGAATTGGAGGCGGGGCCAGCCGAAACCATGGACTTGGAGACGGGGCCAGCCAAAACAATGGTATTGGAGGCGGTCGGGGCCAGTCAAACCCATGGTATTGGAGGCGGGACCAGCTACAACCATGGTATTGGAGGCAGGGCTAGCCAAAACCATGCTATTGTAGGCGGGGCCAGCCAAAACCATGTAAATGGAGACGGGGCCAGCCTAAACCATGGTATTGGAGGTGGGGCCAGCCAAAACCATGGTATTGGAGGCGGGGCCAGCCAAAACCATGGTACTGGAGGCGGGGCCAGCCAAAACCATGGTATTGGAGGCAGGACCAGCCAAAACCATGGTATCGCAGGCGGGACCAGCCGAAATCATGGTTTTGGAGGCGGGGCCAGACAAAACCATGGTTTTGGAGGCGGGGCCAGCCAGAAACCATGGTATTGGGGCGGGGCCTGCCGAAACCATGGTATTGGAGGCGGGACCAGCCAAAACCATGTAAACGGAGGCTGGGCCATCCAAAACCATGGTATTGGAGACGTGGCCAGCCAAAACCTGGTATTGGAGGCGGGTGTTAAGCAGAATCCTGTGCAGTTCCCTTGGGGGAACACTGCAAAAAGATTAAGACTACAGGAGCGGCAGTAAACCCAATTGGTAGCAGTCTGCACCACCCAGATTTACCTGGTAGCTGTGGCTGTGCAGTCAGACTTCTCTCATGGAGAGTAGGGCAGTATGCAGAGTATACACCATAGGGCCAAAATACAGTAGAGCAAACAAACACTGACCAGAGCTTTGTATAAAAAGTATATAGTTATTTATTTAAAACACACTTTAGATAATACACTAGCACTCTCAATGAAAAGTAATCTAAAACGCAGTCAGGTAAGTATAGACACCTCCCTTGATAACTATCAGACAAGTCAGGGTTAAAGCACAACTATTTGTTAAGACAGAAGTGAACGCTTAACCTAGATGGCCCTCCAATAGTTTAGGTTAAAAAGGGAGAGAAAAGGCAGAGCATAAAATAAAACAGTTCCCAACACTTTTAAGAGTTCAGAGTAAGGGGAGAAAGGCAGGTTATACAGTAGAGCCAAAGTTCATAGGCCAGGCCCACTTTAAATGGAGCAAAGCGAAATGTGCCCAGGATCACACGGTGTAAAGTGCACTGAAAGTCTTTGCAGAGTGTTCAAAAGAGGTTGGGGTGATTCAAAAGATATAGTTAGAGGTCTGGAGCCAACCCAGTATAGAAGCCAAGGATTTAATGGTCACCTTTAGCAATCTGTAGAAAGGGAGGCCAGGCAGGACACAGTACCTTAAAGAGAAAGGTGACATCCAAAACCATGGTATTGGAGGCGGGGCCAGGCGGGGCCAGCCAAAACCATGGTATTGGAGGCAGGGCCAGCCGAAACCATCGTATTGGAGGCAGGGCTAGCCGAAACCATGGTGTAGGAGGCGGGGCCAGCCAAAACCATGGTATTGGAGGCGGGGCCAGCCAAAACCATGGTATTGGAGGCGGGGCCAGCCAAAACCATGTAATTGGAGGCAGGGCCAGCCAAAACCATGGTATTGGAGGCAGGACCAGCCGAAACCATGTAACTGGAGGCGGGGCCAGCCAAAAGCATGGTATTGGAGGCGGGGCCAGCCAAATCCATGGTATTGGAGGCGGGGCCTGCCAAAAGCATGGAACTTGAGGCGGGGCCAGCCAGAAACCATGGTATTGGAGGCGGGACCAGCCGAAACCATGGAATTGGAGGCAGGGCCAGCAGAAACCATGGAATTGGAGACGGGGCCAGCCAAAACCATGGTATTGGAGGCGGTCGGGCCAGTCAAACCCATGGTATTGGAGGCGGGACCAGCTACAACCATGGTATTGGAGCCAGGGCTAGCCAAAACCATGCTATTGGAGGCGGGGCCAGCCAAAACCATGTAACTGGAGACGGGGCCAGCCTAAACCATGGTATTGGAGGTGGGGCCAGCCAAAAACCATGGTATTGAGGGCGTGGCCAGCCAAAACCATGGTACTGGAGGCGGGGCCAGCCAAAACCATGGTATTGGAGGAGGTACCAGCCAAAACCATGGTATTGGAGGCACGGCCAGCCAAAACCATGTAACTGGAAGTGAGGCCAGCCAATGGTATTTGAGGCGGGGCAAGCCAAACCATGGTTTTGGAGGCGGGGTCAGCCAAAACCATGGTATTGGAGGCGGGCCAGCCAAAACCATGTAACTGGAGGCAGGGCCAGCCAAAACCATGGTATTGGTGGCGGGGCCAGCCAAAACCATGGTATTGGAGGCGGGGCCTCCCAAAAGCATGGAACTGGAGGCGGGGCCAGCCAGAAACCATGGAACTGGAGGCGGGGCCAGCCGAAACCATGGTATTGGAGGCGGGGCCAGCCAAAACCATGGAATCGGAGGCGGGGCCAGCTGAAACCATGGCATTGGAGGCGCAGCCAGCCAAAACCATGTAATTGGAGGCAGGGCCAGCCAAAACCATGGTATTGGAGGCAGGACCAGCCGAAACCATGTAACTGGAGGCGGGGCCAGCCAAAAGCATTGTATTGGAGGCGGGGCCAGCCAAATCCATGGTATTGGAGGCGGGGCCTGCCAAAAGCATGGAACTGGAGGCGGGGCCAGCCAGAAACCATGGTATTGGAGGCGGGGCCAGCCGAAACCATGGAATTGGAGGCAGGGCCAGCAGAAACCATGGAATTGGAGACGGGGCCAGCCAAAACCATGGTATTGGAGGCGGTCGGGCCAGTCAAACCCATGGTATTGGAGGCGGGACCAGCTACAAGCATGGTATTGGAGCCAGGGCTAGCCAAAACCATGCTATTGGAGGCGGGGCCAGCCAAAACCATGTAACTGGAGACGGGGCCAGCCTAAACCATGGTATTGGAGGTGGGGCCAGCCAAAAACCATGGTATTGGAGGCGTGGCCAGCCAAAACCATGGTACTGGAGGCGGGGCCAGCCAAAACCATGGTATTGGAGGAGGGACCAGCCAAAACCATGGTATTGGAGGCACGGCCAGCCAAAACCATGTAACTGGAAGTGAGGCCAGCCAATGGTATTGGAGGCGGGGCCAGCCAAAACAATGGTTTTGGAGGCGGAGCCAGCCAAAACCATGGTATTCAAGACAGGGCCATCCAAAACCATGGTATTGGAAGCGGGGCCAGCTAAAACCATGTAACTGTAGGCAGGGCCAGCCAAAACCAAGGTATTGGAGCCGGGGCCAGCCAATGGTATTTGAGGCGGGGCAAGCCAAACCATGGTTTTGGAGGCGGGCCAGCCAAATCCATGGTATTGGAGGCGGGCCAGCCAAAACCATGTAACTGGAGGCAGGGCCAGCCAAAACCATGGTATTGGTGGCGGGGCCAGCCAAAACCATGGTATTGGAGGCGGGGCCAGCCAAAACCATGTAACTGGAGGCGGGGCCAGCCAATGGTATTGTAGGCGGGGCCAGTCAAAACCTTGGTTTTGGAGGCGAGGCCAGCCAGAAACCAGGGTATTGGAGGCAGGGCCAGCCGAAACCATGGGTTCGGAGGCGGGGCAATCCAAAACCATGGTATTGGAGGCGGGGCCAGCCAAAACCATGGTATTGGAGGCGGGGCCAGCCAAAACCATGGTATTGTTGGCGGGGCCAGCCAAAACCATGGTATTGGAGGCGGGTCCAGCCGAAACCATGGTATTGGAGGCGGGGCCAGCCAAAACCATGGTATTGTTGGTGGGGCCAGCCAAAACCATGGTATTGAAGGAGGGGCCAAAACCATGGTTTTGGAGGCAGGGCCAGCCAAAACCATGGTTTTGAAGGTGGGGCCAGCCAAAACCATGGTATTGGAGGCGGGGCCAGCCAAAACCATGTAACTGGAGGCGCGGCCAGCCAAAAAGGGCCAGCCAAAACCATGGTATTGGAGGCGGGGCCAGCCAAAACCATGGTATTGGAGGCGGGGCCAGCCAAAACCATGTAACTGGAGGTGGGGCCACCCAAATCCATGTAACTGGAGGCAGGGCCAGCCAAAACCATGATATTGGAGGCGGTCGGGGCCAGTCAAAGCCATGGTATTGGAGGCGGGACCAGCTACAACCATGGTATTGGAGGCAGGGCTAGCCAAAACCATGGTATTGGAGGCAGGGCTTGCCAAAACCATGGTGTAGGAGGCGGGGCCAGCCAAAACCATGGTATTGGAGGCGGGGCCAGCCAAAACCATGGTATTGGAGGCAGGGCCAGCCAAAACCATGTAATTGGAGGCAGGGCCAGCCAAAACCATGGTATTGGAGGCGGGGCCAGCCCAAACCTTGGATCTGGAGGCAGGGCCAGCCCAAACCATGGTATTGGAGGCGGGGCCAGCTAAAACCATGTAACAGGAGGCGGGGCCAGCCAAAACCATGGTTTTGGAGGTGGTGCCAGCCGAAACCATGGTTTTGTACGCAGGGCCAGCCAAAACCATGGTTTTGGAGGTGGGGCCAGCCAAAACCATGTAAATGGAGGCGGGGCCAGCCAAAACCATTTAAATGGAGGCGGGTTCCAGCCAAAACCATGGAATTGGAGGCGGGGTCAGCCAAAACCATGGTTTTGGAGGCAGGGCCAGCCAGAAACCATGGTATTGGAGGCGGGGCCAGCCGAAACCATGGTTTTGGACGCAGGACCAGCCAAAACCATGGTTTTGGACGCAGGACCAGCCAAAACCATGGTTTTGGAGGCAGGGCCAGCCAAAACCATGTAAATGGAGGCAGGGCCAGCCAAAACCATGGAATTGGAGGCGGGGCCAGTCAAAACCATGGTATTGGAGGCGGGGCCAGCCGAAACCATGGTATTGGAGGGGCCAGCCAAAACCATGGTATTGGAGGCGGGGCCTCCCAAAAGCATGGAACTGGAGGCGGGGCCAGCTGAAACCATGGCTTTGGAGGCGGGGCCAGCCAAAAGCATGGTATTGGAGGCGGGGCCAGCCAAATCCATGGTATTGGAGGCGGGGCCTGCCAAAAGCATGGAACTGGAGGCGGGGCCAGCAGAAACCATGGAATTGGAGACGGGGCCAGCCAAAACCATGGTATTGGAGGCGGTCGGGCCAGTCAAACCCATGGTATTGGAGGCGGGACCAGCTACAACCATGGTATTGGAGCCAGGGCTAGCCAAAACCATGCTATTGGAGGCGGGGCCAGCCAAAACCATGTAACTGGAGACGGGGCCAGCCTAAACCATGGTATTGGAGGTGGGGCCAGCCAAAAACCATGGTATTGGAGGCGTGGCCAGCCAAAACCATGGTACTGGAGGCGGGGCCAGCCAAAACCATGGTATTGGAGGAGGGACCAGCCAAAACCATGGTATTGGAGGCACGGCCAGCCAAAACCATGTAACTGGAAGTGAGGCCAGCCAATGGTATTGGAGGCGGGGCCAGCCAAAACAATGGTTTTGGAGGCGGAGCCAGCCAAAACCATGGTATTCAAGACAGGGCCATTCAAAACCATGGTATTGGAAGCGGGGCCAGCTAAAACCATGTAACTGTAGGCAGGGCCAGCCAAAACCATGGTATTGGAGCCGGGGCCAGCCAATGGTATTTGAGGCGGGGCAAGCCAAACCATGGTTTTGGAGGCGGGGCCAGCCAAAACCATGGTATTGGAGGCGGGCCAGCCAAAACCATGTAACTGGAGGCAGGGCCAGCCAAAACCATGGTATTGGTGGCGGGGCCAGCCAAAACCATGGTATTGGAGGCGGGGCCAGCCAAAACCATGTAACTGGAGGCGGGGCCAGCCAATGGTATTGTAGGCGGGGCCAGTCAAAACCTTGGTTTTGGAGGTGAGGCCAGCCAGAAACCAGGGTATTGGAGGCAGGGCCAGCCGAAACCATGGGTTCGGAGGCGGGGCCATCCAAAACCATGGTATTGGAGGCGGGGCCAGCCAAAACCATGGTATTGGAGGCGGGGCCAGCCAAAACCATGGTATTGTTGGCGGGGCCAGCCAAAACCATGGTATTGGAGGCGGGTCCAGCCGAAATCATGGGTTCGGAGGCGGGGCCAGCCAAAACCATGGTATTGGAGGCGGGGACAGCCAAAACCATGGTATTGTTGGTGGGGCCAGCCAAAACCATGGTATTGAAGGAGGGGCCAAAACCATGGTTTTGGAGGCAGGGCCAGCCAAAACCATGGTTTTGAAGGTGGGGCCAGCCAAAACCATGGTATTGGAGGCGGGGCCAGCCAAAACCATGTAACTGGAGGCGCAGCCAGCCAAAAAGGGCCAGCCAAAACCATGGTATTGGAGGCGGGGCCAGCCAAAACCATGGTATTGGAGGCGGGGCCAGCCAAAACCATGTAACTGGAGGTGGGGCCACCCAAAACCATGTAACTGGAGGCAGGGCCAGCCAAAACCATGATATTGGAGGCGGTCGGGGCCAGTCAAAGCCATGGTATTGGAGGCGGGACCAGCTACAACCATGGTATTGGAGGCAGGGCTAGCCAAAACCATGGTATTGGAGGCAGGGCTTGCCAAAACCATGGTGTAGGAGGCGGGGCCAGCCAAAACCATGGTATTGGAGGCGGGGCAGCCAAAACCATGGTATTGGAGGCGGGGCCAGCCAAAACCATGTAATTGGAGGCAGGGCCAGCCAAAACCATGGTATTGGAGGCAGGACCAGCCGAAACCATGTAACTGGATCCGGGGCCAGCCAAAAGCATGGTATTGGAGGCGGGGCCAGCCAAATCCATGGTATTGGAGGCGGGGCCTGCCAAAAGCATGGAACTGGAGGCGGGGCCAGCCAGAAACCATGGTATTGGAGGCGGGGCCAGCCGAAACCATGGAATTGGAGGCAGGGCCAGCCGAAACCATGGAATTGGAGACGGGGCCAGCCAAAACCATGGTATTGGAGGCGGTCGGGCCAGTCAAACCCATGGTATTGGAGGCGGGACCAGCTACAACCATGGTATTGGAGCCAGGGCTAGCCAAAACCATGCTATTGGAGGCGGGGCCAGCCAAAACAATGGTACTGGAGGCGGGGCCAGCCAAAACCATGGTATTTGACTCGACCATTGCCTTCTGAGTTTAGTGTTGTTCCAGAATGTTTATGGGGGCTGACGACAATGATGTCGGGGTGCTACAGATTGAGCCCGTTAAAATAGTTTGGAAGCATGGAGTTAAACTTCCACGCATTCCGCAATATAAAATATCAGTTGAGGGTGAGCGTGCTTTGAAGTGCATTGTCTCGATTTTGTACATCGAGGGGTGATTGAAGAGATTGCAGGTAGTTTATGTAACAGCCCGATTTTGCCTGCATACAAGAAAGGCGATAATGCAATCCCATACCGGTTCATAATTGATCTTCGTGCTATTAACAAAGTTGTCGCCCCACAATTTCCAATTGTGCCTGATGTAATAACAATACTAACAATGATCCCTGCTACGGCTACGCACTTTAGTGTTGTGGATTTAAAGAATGCTTTCTTTAGCATTCCTATACACAAAGAGAGTAGATATTTGTTCGCATTCACCTTGGGAGGACGTTCATTTACATTTACTCGGGCACCTCAAGGGTATACTGAAAGTCCAAGCATTTATAGTAGAGCTTTGAAAGAGCAGCTCGACACCCTTGAATTGCCACCTACTTGTACACTACTTCAGTATGTCGATGATTTGCTTTTGGCTGCAGATTCTGAAAGTGCTTGTAAAGAAGGCACTGTATTGTTACTTATTCATCTGGCCGAAAACGGTCATAAAGCTTCGTTCAAGAAATTTCAATATTGTTGTCAGGAGGTCGCCTATTTAGGCTACCTCCTGTCAAAGGAGGGGAGAAGATTGACACCTGAAAGAATAAAACTCATTTCTGGCATGTCTGTTCCAAATACGCAGAAGGAAGTCAGAGCCTTAATAGGTATGGCTTCTTACTGTAGGTTGTGGATCCCGAACTTTTCACTAGTGATAAAACCGATGTTGGCTTTGACGAAGAAGGGCATTTCTTTGCCGCTCCCATGGAAATCGGAGCATCAACGATCATTTGAGCTTCTCAAAACCACGTTATGCTCTGCACCGGTTCTGGGTACTCCAAATTATGACAAGGCCTTTGTGTTGTTTGTGCATGAATGTTATGGATGTGCTTTGGCTGTGTTAACGCAGGAACATGGAGGGAAGAATAGGCCGTGCGGCTTCTACTCCTCCGCCTTTGATCCTGTCGCATGCGCTTTGCCAAGATGTTTGCGAGCTGTCGCTGCTGCAGCCGCGTCTGTAAAACAGAGTGAGGGAATGGTCCTAGGCCATGATTTAATTTTGATGGTACCTCACTCTGTAGATGTCCTATTGAATAAAACCCAAACACAACACCTCACTTCTGCACGGCTGACAAGGTATGAATTAATTCTGTTTGCCCCTCACATTCAAATTAGGAGGTGTTGTGTTCTTAATCCGGTTGAACTTCTACCTTTCCCGCAAAATACTGTTTGCGGTGATGAAGAATTACATGACTGCCTGTATACCACTGAACAGGAAACGAAGGGCAGGATAGATATTATAGATACTCCTTTGGACAATGCAGAAGGAAAGCTGTTTTGAGATGGCTCCTGTGATGCTGGAAATGCATCGGAGGGACAGGGCCTCCGTATCCTTGTCCTTTTTCTGTTCTTATCGTGTGTTCTGTCGTGTTTTCCGCGCAGAATTCCATGCGGGACTCCTGGCGGTGCAGCTCTCTCTTTTGGTTTGGTGAACAGACCCATGGGATACCCTTATGGCACCCATGGGTAGGGGTACAACCCTGAGCCCCTAGTGTATGTTTTTGGGCACCCGTGGGTGGCCCACAGAGCCGGGTATGGGCTGGTGGCAGCTACATGCTGAATTTGACAGGTGCGCTGGGTATCCGCCATTTTGGGGTACCCCGGCCCTGCCATTGGAATCAGTTGATTCCTGATAGGAAACAAGATGGCCCCAGTGGCCTCTTGCTTTCTATCCCCTGATACCTTGTTTTCCCAAAGTCCTGGGAAGCCCTGACTCTGTCCCTTCCCCCTGACTGGCTGTTGGGTGGAAGTTCCGTATATGGTGTTGTTGTGAAGGCCCAGCTAGACTTACTGGAGCCTTCCCGCTGACTGTATGTTGTGGGTACCTCCTGTGGGTGGGACCTGGGTGAATGGGGAGTGTGACCAATATGCACTCCGTGTTGTGGCTGTCTGGTTTCTGCCATGTGAGACAAAGACTGAGACAGCCCTGCCCGAAACTGGACTGAATGCAGTGTGTAGAGTTGAATGGCTGAGTACTTGTCTCAATCCACATTCCTTGTTTTGAGTGTCTGAGCGGGAGAAGAGTGGCCTGAATGCCCTGCGTGCCTGATTGGCTGACCGACTGCATGAATGCCCTTCTGTACGATTGGCTGCTGAGTGTGTGCCAGCAGTGTGGATGAGAGACCAAATAGTATATCTGGGGACCTCTCACCACTGGAAATTGTTCAGAAGCTGAAGTCCACTACGACGAGTAACTGGAGTAACTGACGCTTGACCTTGAGGCCCTGCTGGAAGAGAAGGATTGCCGTGGCTCTCCTTCACGATCTAAAGGCTGCTGTGTCTCCAAGGACTGACCCAGAGAGGACCTGGTAAGGCGCCCTCTTCCCGAGCTACCAGGGACCATCGTGCACAGCTGACCTTTGCCAACGCTCCCTGGTAGACAGACCTACGACAGGCTGCCGACCCGATACGGGGACTGCTGAGGAATCCCAAAGCGAAGCGCCCGGACTGTTGTCCGCCACTGTCGATGACCGCCGTCGCCGACCGGAGCCGCCGCGCTCCCGTTTGCCTAAGAACTTTAACTTGATCAACGGACGCTCTCGTCTGCATCGCCGTACCGTCTCCTGTGGGAGAAGGCCTGACCGTCGACGCGCCGAGGAGTATCCACCGGTGGGTTTCCCGCCACCCAAAGGCCGCAGAGACGCCGACGACTCGACGCCCTTGCTGGGCCACAGTTCTTCTTCATCTCTTTGCGGTCCAGAACTATCGTCACCGAGGTGCCCCGCACGCCTCTTCCTTGCAGGACGCCAACGCTCCGTCGTCGACGAGCACCGCTCGGATCAAAGCCTGCTGCCTCATCGACGTCGTTCTACCCGGTTCACGGTCGGACGTTCGGCGCCCCGTGTCTCCCGCTTGAAAGGGGCGACATTCAAGAAGGGCCGCCGATTCCCCGACACCGAACCCCGAGTCCGCGACGCCTCTCGACGATCCGTGGCTCCTGCCTTAAAGGGAGTCACTCCAGAAGGATCGGTCGACGCCTCGCCGACGAACTCTACTCCACCAGGTACATTGGGGGGTAAAACATTGTAGGAGAGAACGAGACTCTTGAACAATATATGGACTGGGCTTGTTTTATATATCGTTATTTTACAGGTTGCCCAGGTGGGGGGATCTCCACTCAGAGCTGTGTCCAGTAGCAAGGACCAGTCGTCTGCCTATTGTTTCATCCGTCTGCTTTCTCTCTTCTCTCTATTGCTGGTTTCATTGCTATTGATCCGTGTGGCATTTTCACAGCCTTGTTGATGCCCTCTAATCGAATATTAGTGGTACCACTTTAGAATTGTAGATATTTACCATTGTTGATTTTCCGGAGCACAAAGTGCATTATTGTGATAAGTGTACATAACCTTTGAATATTAATTATATAAAGACTGTGTTTTCAGTAATACAGTGTGTGGACATTCCTTTGTGGGGGCTTGGGGATACACTGTACTTAAGAACCAGCCTGCATCACCTCCTGAGAAGCTAGGCCTTGATTGCTCGTCCATCGTTACCATATCAGAGAATCTTGGCTGGGGTCCTCTGTGCCTTTCCTCTGCCATATAGAGAGCGGAAGTACAGACCCCCCCACCTCGTCCTGACAAGCTTGGTGGCAGCGGTGGGATGCTTATGGTTTTAAGAATCAGTGTATAACCGTGCCACTTACAAAATATCTGCACTTTATTGAATTAAGGTTTAGGTGTGTTCCAAATAACTGCATTACAAGCAATGGAGACCATTGCGAATGGTAAATTGACTCGGATGAGCTTAGAGGCTCTCCAGAGTGCTTGTGAAGCCAGGGAGTTAGACTTTGTGGATAAGTCTAGGGCTGAGCTGATAGCTGCCCTGGTGGACTACTAGACTGATGGTGAAACTCTTGATGAAGGGGGGGATGCAACCAGTGAGGACTCTGCCCCTGGGGTTGTCGCTGAATCTGTTTCTGGGAATGCCGCCATTCCTGCTGCCTCTGTTCCGAACCTCAGCAATTCCATGGAACTTGAGTTATTAAGGATGAAGTTGGCCTTTGAATATCGCAAGTTGGAAATAGATGCTGAACTTAAGAAAGAGGAGTTGGCACAACAAGTGGAGCTCAAGAATAGAGATCTTGAACTCAAAAATAAGGATCTTGCGCTCAAAGATAAGGACACTGAATGTCAGAGAATCCAGTTAGAGAAAGCTCGAGTGGAGACTTCAGCTAAACCAATTGAGAGTGGCAGGTCCCCAGCCACCAAGTTTATGAAAGATTTGGTTGGTGTGTTTTTGGAGGGTTCAGATATCCTCCAATGGATTGAAGCGTTTGAAATGGCGTGTGCAATTCATGATGTGGATAAAAGAGATTGGGCTAAGTGTTTGTTAAGCCGAGTGCCTCAAACTGGATATGACTGTATTCTGAAACTGAGTGTGGAAGAAAGGGGTCAGTATGAGTGTATGAAGTCTGCTTTAATTGCCAAGTTTGGCAAGACACCTACCCAATATCTTAAAAGGTTCAGGGATTTTAAGAAACGAGAGAATGTGTCTTGGGTTGACTGGGTGAGTGCTGCGCACATGAACATGATGGGGTGGATTGATGGGTACAAGGTGAAAACTTTTGCTGAATTATCCCACCTGTTGTTTTTTGAGCATTTTTCTGAAGCCTGTTCGCCAGAGCTGCGTCAGTATGTTGCTGACCAGAACATTTTGGACCCCTTTAAGCTGGCTAGGTTGGCTGACAAGTGGGTCTCCCACCGGGTGTCCCCTAAGGACTCCAGTGGGAAGGACAAGGATAAAGAGAAGGGGGCCTCTCAGAAAGCTGAGGAGTCCCCCAAGCAGTCACAGTCGAATAAAACAAAACCTTCCTCTCCTAAGAACCAAAAATCTAGTGGGGATAAGTCCTCTGTGGGTGGGAATAAGAGTAGTGGTCCACCTGCTGCAAAGCAGGCTCCCAGTGGTTCCAGTACCGTACCTCGCACTCCTAGCACTTGTTGGGATTGTGGGGCTCTGGATCACCGAAGGGGTGACTCCAAGTGTAAAGGTAAGGCACTTGGAGTACAGGCTGTCAGCCTGACCTACCCTTACCCCGTGTCTGAGGTGGAGGCCACCGTCCTCCCCTCCTCTACCGGAATCACATTTGGTGCTCCAGTAGAGATTTCCTTAGTGTCCCTTGGGGCCTGGGACCAGTACGCAGAAGTACTGGCGACTATCCCGCAGAACACCCGTAGGTTTTTGAGAAGTGTCCTCTTGAATGGCCAGCCTTCTACTGGTTTGAGAGACACTGGGGCAAGCATGACAGTGGTGGACAGGACCCTGCTCAAGCCAGAGGACTATGTAAGTGCTCCTCTGAGAACCACCAGGTTAGCTGGTGGGCCTCCCAAATTATCGCCTGTAGCCTTAGTCACACTCATGATTGGAGACAAGACAGCAAAGCTTCCTGTCCTGGTTCAGGACAATGTCCCTGCTAACATTCTGTTAGGTAATGATCTAGTAGAGTTGGGGTTGATCTCGGATGGTCTTCCCATGACTGCTGCTGCGGTCACTAGGTCACAGGTGACACCGGGTCTGGCTGTGAGTCAGGTACCCGAGCCAAAGGCGAGGCCTAAGGCACGAAGAAGGAAGACCAAGAAGGCCACCTCTGTGGGAGGAACACCTTCTCTTCCTGCTGTTCCGACAGCACCCATTGGGATCCATGCTCCGGACGGGCTGGGTCCAGTGGAAAACCCGGACTCAACTCCTGTGGGAGAAGAGACAGAAGACTCTCCTGTGGGAGAGGTTCTCAACCCGGAGGATCATCCCGACCTTCAATGCTTGTTAGCTGAAGGGGGACCCTCCCGGGCGGACTTCTGTAAAGGGCAGAGAGAGTGTCCCTCTCTCTCGGGTCTGCGGACGCAGGCCCTGTCCCAGGCACAAGGTGAAGTGCCTAGGACATTCAAGATTTATTGGGAGGGTGAGCTCCTTGTTAGTGAGCCCACTAAGCCTGAACCTGGTGCCCTCAAGAGGTTGGTGGTACCCCAGGTTTACAGGCCCTTCCTACTGCAGTTGGCGCATGAGGTGCCCTTGGCTGGTCATCTTGGTACCAAGAAGACTAAGCAGAGGCTCTCTGCCCACTTCTACTGGCCTCGGATGGGAGTGGAAGTGGAGTCCCACTGCCGGACCTGTCCCACTTGTCAGTTATCTGGCAAAACTGGAGGCAGGGTCATTGCCCCACTGCAGCCATTGGCAGTGGTCGGCACACCGTTTGAGAGGGTAGGCATCGACATTGTCTGTCCCCTGGACCCTCCCACTTCAGGTGGACATCGGTTCATCCTGGTCTTGGTTGATCATGCCACCAGGTACCCTGAGGCTATACCCCTTCGGACTATTACTGCCAAGGTGGTTGCCCGGGCTCTCCTGGGCATTTTTACCCGTGTTGGATTCCCCAAGGAAGTTGTCTCCGACCGAGGATCCAACTTCATGTCGAGTTACATGAAGACCATGTGGAAAGAGTGCGGGGTAACCTACAAGTTCTCCACCTCTTACCACCCCCAGACCAATGGTCTGGTTGAGAGATTTAACAAAACTCTCAAGGGCATGCTAGGTGCTTTGGAAGAGCCCCTACGGAGGAAATGGGATCTCCTCCTGCCATGCCTGCTGTTTGCTTACAGAGAGGTACCTCAAGAGGGTGTTGGTTTCAGCCCCTTTGAGTTACTCTTTGGACATCCCGTGAGGGGGCCCCTCGCCTTGATCCGAGAAGGCTTGGAAGCCACCCCTCCAGGTCCCGCCAAGCAAGTGGGGTACTATGTGTTAGGCCTCAGACGGAGGATGACACAGATGATGGGTCAGGCAACAGCAAATCTCAAGGCCAGCCAAGAATTGAATAAGTATTGGCATGACCTTAAAGCTTCGCAGGTCGATTGGACTCCGGGACAGGAAGTCCTCGTGATGGAGCCTACCAAGCCTAGAGCGTTGGCCGACAAATGGACTGGACCCTTCAGGATAATCTCCAAGATGGGCGAAGTCAATTATCTGGTTGACCTGGGTGCCTCCGGGGTAGCCCCTCAGGTATTCCATGTCAACAGGCTCAAGCCTTTCCACCGGCGAGCAGAAGTCTCATGTCTCTTGCTAGCTTCAGGGCAAGAAGAGGATGAGAGTGAGCCCCTTCCTGATTTGCTGCATAGCAACCCTCAGGACGGCTCAGTGGAGGGAGTACAGCTCTCTCCCGATTTGACAACAGAGCAGCAGAGGGCCTGCCGGGCTTTGCTCCAGCAGTATGCCTCTCTGTTTTCGCTGACACCGGGCCTTACACCGTGGTGTAAGCACGAAATTGACACTGGTGACAGCGTGCCTGTCAAGAGCAGGTGCTACCGTATGTCAGATACCGTTAAGAACCACATCCAGGCCGAGGTCACCAAGATGTTGGATCTGGGTGTAATTGAACCCTCAACCAGTCCCTGGTCCAGTCCAGTGGTCCTTGTCCCCAAGGCAAGTTCCCAGGCGGGTACCAAAGATTGGAGGTTCTGTGTGGACTACCGAGGAGTCAATGCCGTCACCAAAACTGACGCGCACCCATTGCCCAGGGCTGATGAGCTCGTGGACACCATAGGTGCTGCCAAATTTGTGAGCACCTTTGACCTCACCTCAGGCTATTGGCAAATAGCTCTGACGGACCATGCCAAGGAAAAGACCGCATTCTCCACACCAGAGGGACTCTACCAGTTTAGGGTCATGCCTTTTGGGTTGAAGAATGCCCCTGCCACTTTCCAGAGGTTGGTCAATCATGCGCTCAGTGGGCTGGAGGCCTTTTGTGTGGCCTATCTAGACGACATTGCCGTCTACAGTTCCACCTGGGAAGCGCATTTGACACACCTGGATAAAGTGTTGCAGGCCTTGAAAAGGGCTAACCTCACTATCAAGGCTACCAAGTGCCAGATAGCTCAGGGGAAAGTTACCTATCTTGGTCATGAGGTAGGAGGGGGTCAAATCCAGCCTCTTTCCAGTAAGGTACAGGACGTACAGAACTGGGAGACTCCCACTACTCAAACCCAGGTGAGAGCCTTTTTGGGCCTCACTGGGTATTATCGCAATTTCATGGCGGACTATGGGACCATAGCCGCACCACTGACAGCTCTGACTTCACCCAAACAGCCTAGGAAGGTTAATTGGACTGAAGACTGTCAGAGGGCCTTTGATGGCTTGAAAGAAAGTCTGTGCAGGGCACCCGTGTTGTGTGCACCTGACTACAGCCGACCCTTTATCGTCCAGACGGATGCCTGCGACACCGGAATTGGAGCTGTCTTGTCCCAGTTAGATGACAAAGGGAGAGAACATCCTATCATATTCATCAGTAGACAACTCAAGGGTAGAGAACTTAGGTGGGCTACTGTTGAAAAGGAATGTTTTAGTATAGTTTGGAGCCTTAGGCATTTTAGGCCCTACCTTACGGGGTCCACCTTCAAGGTCCAAACAGATCATAAGCCCCTGAAATGGCTTATGCAGATGAAGGGTGAAAATCCGAAACTGCTCAGGTGGTCCATTAGCCTGCAAGGGCTAGACTTCACCATAGAGCACAGACCAGGGAAGAGTCACGATAATGCAGATGGCCTTTCCAGAAGGTATGTTGACCGTCTGGATGAGGGTGTCTATCCCGTGGGAGACTAGGCACCCTAACCTCAGTCTGGGGGGGGCGACTGTGATGCTGGAAATGCATCGGAGGGACAGGGCCTCCGTATCCTTGTCCTTTTTCTGTTCTTATCGTGTGTTCTGTCGTGTTTTCCACGCAGAAGTCCATGCGGGACTCCTGGCGGTGCAGCTCTCTCTTTTGGTTTGGTGAACAGACCCATGGGATACCCTTATGGCACCCATGGGTAGGGGTACAACCCTGAGCCCCTAGTGTATGTTTTTGGGCACCCGTGGGTGGCCCACAGAGCCGGGTATGGGCTGGTGGCAGCTACATGCTGAATTTGACAGGTGCGCTGGGTATCCGCCATTTTGGGGTACCCCGGCCCTGCCATTGGAATCAGTTGATTCCTGATAGGAAACAAGATGGCCCCGGTGGCCTCTTGCTTTCTATCCCCTGATACCTTGTTTTCCCAAAGTCCTGGGAAGCCCTGACTCTGTCCCTTCCCCCTGACTGGCTGTTGGGTGGAAGTTCCGTATATGGTGTTGTTGTGAAGGCCCAGCTAGACTTACTGGAGCCTTCCCGCTGACTGTATGTTGTGGGTACCTCCTGTGGGTGGGACCTGGGTGAATGGGGAGTGTGACCAATATGCACTCCGTGTTGTGGCTGTCTGGTTTCTGCCATGTGAGACAAAGACTGAGACAGCCCTGCCCGAAACTGGACTGAATGCAGTGTGTAGAGTTGAATGGCTGAGTACTTGTCTCAATCCACATTCCTTGTTGTGAGTGTCTGAGCGGGAGAAGAGTGGCCTGAATGCCCTGCGTGCCTGATTGGCTGACCGACTGCATGAATGCCCTTCTGTACGATTGGCTGCTGAGTGTGTGCCAGCAGTGTGGATGAGAGACCAAATAGTATATCTGGGGACCTCTCACCACTGGAAATTGTTCAGAAGCTGAAGTCCACTACGACGAGTAACTGGAGTAACTGACGCTTGACCTTGAGGCCCTGCTGGAAGAGAAGGATTGCCGTGGCTCTCCTTCACGATCTAAAGGCTGCTGTGTCTCCAAGGACTGACCCAGAGAGGACCTGGTAAGGCGCCCTCTTCCCGAGCTACCAGGGACCATCGTGCACAGCTGACCTTTGCCAACGCTCCCTGGTAGACAGACCTACGACAGGCTGCCGACCCGATACGGGGACTGCTGAGGAATCCCAAAGCGAAGCGCCCGGACTGTTGTCCGCCACTGTCGACGACCGCCGTCGCCGACCGGAGCAGCCGCGCTCCCGTTTGCCTAAGAACTTTAACTTGATCAACGGACGCTCTCGTCTGCATCGCCGTACCGTCTCCTGTGGGAGAAGGCCTGACCGTCGACGTGCCGAGGAGTATCCACCGGTGGGTTTCCCGCCACCCAAAGGCCGCAGAGACGCCGACGACTCGACGCCCTTGCTGGGCCACAGTTCTTCTTCAACTCTTTGCGGTCCAGAACTATCGTCACCGAGGTGCCCCGCACGCCTCTTCCTTGCAGGACGCCAACGCTCCGTCGTCGACGAGCACCGCTCGGATCAAAGCCTGCTGCCTCATCGACGTCGTTCTACCCGGTTCACGGTCGGACGTTCGGCGCCCCGTGTCTCCCGCTTGAAAGGGGCGACATTCAAGAAGGGCCGCCGATTCCCCGACACCGAACCCCGAGTCTGCGACGCCTCTCGACGATCCGTGGCTCCTGCCTTAAAGGGAGTCACTCCAGAAGGATCGGTCGACGCCTCGCCGACGAACTCTACTCCACCAGGTACATTGGGGGGGTAAAACATTGTAGGAGAGAACGAGACTCTTGAACAATATATGGACTGGGCTTGTTTTATATATCGTTATTTTACAGGTTGCCCAGGTGGGGGGATCTCCACTCAGAGCTGTGTCCAGTAGCAAGGACCAGTCGTCTGCCTATTGTTTCATCCGTCTGCTTTCTCTCTTCTCTCTATTGCTGGTTTCATTGCTATTGATCCGTGTGGCATTTTCACAGCCTTGTTGATGCCCTCTAATCGAATATTAGTGGTACCACTTTAGAATTGTAGATATTTACCATTGTTGATTTTCCGGAGCACAAAGTGCATTATTGTGATAAGTGTACATAACCTTTGAATATTAATTATATAAAGACTGTGTTTTCAGTAATACAGTGTGTGGACATTCCTTTGTGGGGGCTTGGGGATACACTGTACTTAAGAACCAGCCTGCATCACCTCCTGAGAAGCTAGGCCTTGATTGCTCGTCCATCGTTACCATATCAGAGAATCTTGGCTGGGGTCCTCTGTGCCTTTCCTCTGCCATATAGAGAGCGGAAGTACAGACCCCCCCACCTCGTCCTGACAGCTCCTGCTTCAAACTTCCAGATGGTACATCTACAGCTGCTTACGCAGTTACTACGTTGAGTACGGTTGTTGAAACTAAGAGAATTTCGCATAACTCCGCGCAGGCCGCAGAGATTATAGCGTTGACCCGAGCTTGTGAACTCTCTGAAGGGCGTATAGTAAACATATATACTGATAGCCAGTACGCCTTTGGGGTGGCTCACAACTTTGGGAGGCTCTGGTTGGAATGAGGGTTCCTAACCTCACATGGGACCAAGATCCAGCATGGTCCGCTGATAGTGCAATTGCTCTTGGCACTCTCACTCCCTAGGCAGTTAGCGATCATGAAATGCGCAGCACATCGTAAGGTCATAGATGATGTGGGAAAAGGGAACGCTTTTGCTGATCAGATAGCCAGGCAAACGGCTACAGACCTTAGCACAGACATGTATGCTTTAAGGGAAACAAAAGATGCCTATGTAATGGATGAGGGTATTGGGTCTGTGCGAGATATTCAAACTGATGCCACAATAGAAGAGTCTAAAAGGTGGGCCGAAGGAATGGGGAAACTGGATGATGATGGGTGTTGGGTGGATACATCTGAAGGAAAATGGTTGCTCCCTGATTCATATGTGCTGGCAATGGTTACGATGGCACACGGTACTACGCATGTGTGTGCTCAACAGATCACGAAAATGCTAGAACAAGTCTGGGTGAGTGATAACATTTTGAAGACTGCACCGCGACATGTTCAGAATTGTATGATTTGTTTACAGCACAATGTGGGGAAGGGGACAGTAACTCCAAGGGGTAGCTTTGGGCCCCCTTGTGTTCCCTTCGAGGTCATCCACTTTGATTTTATTGAGATGGAACGGTGTAACAATCTAAAATATGTTCTTGTGATTATTTGTGCTTTTAGTAAATGGGTCGAGGCTTTCCCCCGTTAAGAATGCTACTGCCATGACGACTGCAAAGACTATGGTAAAATAATTCTTTCCACGATTTGAGCTTCCGAGGGTAATTTGGTCGGACAATGGTCCCCATTTTGCTGCAGAAGTAATTTTGGAGATATGCACAGCGTTACACATTGAAAAGCGATTTCACTCGGCTAGACACCCTCAAAGTGCTGGGTTGGTAGAGAGACATAACGGTATCTTAAAGAATAAGCTTGCAAAAACATGTGCCGACACCAAATTGAAATGGCCAGATGCCTTACCTATTGTATTGTTAGCCATGCGTACCACACCTCAAACAGACTGGGCTTTCTCCATTTGAGGTAGTGATGGGGAGACCTGCTAACATTTGGGGTCTTCCAAAGCCTAAAGCATTGAGGGAGGTAGAAAATGTATTCCTTGTAGACTACTGTAACCAGTTGACTAAAAATCTGTATTTCATTTATCATCAGGTCCAATCAGCTTTACCTGTACGGTTTACGGGCCCAGGACACGATATTCAGCCTGGAAGTTGGGTCCTAGTGAAGGCCTACGAAAGTCTTCCAGTCTCGCTCCTCGCTGGAGGGGACCCTACCAGGTGCTGTTGGCCACTCAGACAGCAGTGCGGGTGGCTGGAAAAAAACATTGGATCCATGCGACGCATGTCAAGAAACTTCCTCACCCGACGCCACACGTTACAGAAGAAGCAGAACCTCTCGCTGATGCTACAATCTCTGATCCTGGAGTAGCAAACAGCGCTGTGAGTGCGTCGGAGAATTTCTCTGAGCCCGTGGAGCTTGGGGAACAGTCCATTTTGTCTCCGCACTCTTTGGAAAAATCACTTCCGGAAAACATTGTTTCAAGTTCTGCGACTTCCGTCGCCTCCGATACGTCGCCTCCCTCAGGAAGTGACGTTACCTTGTTTCCGGATCAAACAGTTTTGGGTACCACCAGGGACGACCTTCGATGAAGAAAATAGAACTACGGCACGGGTCTTTTTCCGTGCATCTGAGAAGAAGAAGTGATTGAAAGTTTTCTCTTATAAAAGAAAGTTCCTTTCGAACAAAAGAAAAAAAAAAGGGGGATTCTGCTGGCTAGGGTTGGGAAGGACTAAGAAGTTGCGCGACCATAGTGTCGCCAGCAACGAACATTGGGGTCATCGATTGAGCAAATACGATGCCTGCCACCTCCACCGCTGCTCCCCGCATTGGACTTGTAAATAAGGGGGTGACCAACTCGGACAACGAACAATGTGCCTGGGCCCCAAAAACGTATTGCTGTGTTGTGTTAATAATAATTGGAATTTGTGTAATTACTGCTGTGGGACTTTGGTACTTCGAAGAAATGTACCCTCTAAAACCTCTACTGCCAATTGAGACTGTACCGACTGCTTTGACTCCCTCTGTACACCTGCACACCTTGTCACCTAGAGACTCCCAGCATAGACGAAGTATCATAATAACACTTTAACCCTTTAAGTGCCAAGGGCGAGGTATCTCGTCCTTGACAGTGCACACGCAGTGCCAAGGACGAGATAGCTCGTCCTTTTCCGCACCTTGTTTTGAGCGATCCCTGCAAAACTGTAATCCAACCCCCGGGCTATGTGAGGGGGAGGTCCCCCCTCACTGCCAGGGGGCCGGATTACCTTTTGTTTCACGTCGGCGTGCGTAACGCACGTCGGCGTGAAACTGAAAGTAAATTCCCCGCAGCAGCCATTTTCGGTTGCTGCGGGGAAGAGAGAAGGTAAGAGACCTTCTTTGTCCGCCTTGATCTTCGGCTGTATTTCAAGCCGGAGATCGAGGCGGGTATCGTTGGAAAGGGGAGATTCTCCCCTTTACAACGATGCCCATTGTGTGGCATTGTTGCCCGCGGATCGGGCGCAGGGCGCGCGATCTGCGGGCAGCAATGCCACCGGATCAATACAGATCCGTTTGTGACGCAGGGGGAGGAGGGTAAGCGGCCCCCCTCCCCCGTGGCCCCAAGGCATGGGGCCACAGCGGCAGAGACCCCTGGGGGCAGATGATCACTGCCCCCAGGGGTGAATATGGGTGTGGTGGAAAAAAAAAATCAGAGGGAAGGGGGAGGTGGGAGGGGAATTTGGGGCCCTGGGGCCCACTAGACCACCAGGGATTTTGTAAAAAATGGTGTCCTTGGAAAGGGGGGGTTCCCCCCTTTCCAAGGACACCACATATATGAGGCATTGCTGGTCACGGATCGGCGCAGAGCGCTCGATCCGTGACCAGCAACCCACTAGACCACCATGGATCCGTTTGTGAGGGGGGGAGGGGGCTGCCTCAAGTAAGCAGCCCTCTCCCCCCTCCCGGCCCCCAAAGCATGGGGGCACATGCATGAGAACCCTGGGGCAGATGGCTGACCATCTGCCCCAGGGGAATGAAAAAAAAAATGAAATGATGTGGAAAGGGGGTGGGGGAAGTGATGGGGGTGGGGGGCCACTAGCCACCATGGATTTTTTATTGAAGGAAAGGGGGGGCGGGACCCCCAATAGATGGGGCAGTAGGGTTTGGGCACCCTGGGGGCAGATAGCCACACTAATGTGGCCATCTGCACCAAGCGAAGTTGGGTAAACAAAAAAAAAATATACAAAATCACAGGCTGCTTTTTAGGGGGGGCTGAGGGCCACCCTAAATTGGCAGCGAATGATATACCGCAACGGGGGTGGCCCTCAATCCCCCCACCCCAAATGGAGGGCCCCACCTCATGCAACCCTCCCTGGGGGCAGATATCTGCTCCTAGGAAGGGGCATCTGACCCCAGTGAGGGATGCATGAGGTGGGGCCCCCCTATCTGCCCCAGGGAGGGTTGCATGAGGTGGGGCCCTCCATTTGGGGTGGGGGGTGGAGGGCCACCCCCCATTGTGGTACATCATTCGCTGCCAATTTAGGGTGGCCCTCAGCCCCCCTAAAAAGCAGCCTATGAATTTGTATTTTGTTTTTTGTTTACCCAACTTTGCTTGGTGCAGATGGCCACATTAGTTGGCTATCTGCCCCCAGGGTGCCCAAACCCTACTGCCCCATCTATTAGGGGTCCTGCCCCACCTTTTGTGGTAGCCCTCTCCCCCTCACCCCGAATGGAGGTGGGGTGTACCTCATGCAGCCGTTAGGAGGAGGCCCAGGGAAGCCTGCATGAGGTGTGTCCCCCAGCCATTGGGGGTGGGGAGGAGGGCCACCAGAAAAGGTGGGGCAGGACCCCCAATAGATGGGGCAGTAGAGTTTGGGCACCCTGGGGGCAGATAGCCACACTAATGTGGCCATCTTCACCAAGCAAAGTTGGGTAAACAAAAAAAATATACAAAATCACAGGCTGCTTTTTAGGGGGGGCTGAGGGCCACCCGAAAATTGGCAGCGAATGATGTACCACAACGGGGGGTGGCCCTCAACCCCCCCACCCCAAATGGAGGTCCCCACCTCATGCAACCCTCCCTGGGGGCAGATATCTGCTCCTAGGAAGGGGCATCTGACCCCAGGGAGGGATGCATGAGGTGGGGCCCCCCTATCTGCCCCCAGGGAGGGTTGCATGAGGTGGGGCCCTCCATTTGGGGTGGGGGGGTTGAGGGCCACCCCCCGGTGCAGTACATCATTCGCTGCCAATTTAGGGTGGCCCTCAGCCCCCTCTAAAAAGCAGCCTATGAATTTGTATTTTGTTTTTTGTTTACCCAACTTTGCTTGGTGCAGATGGCCACATTAGTGTGGCTATCTGCCCCCAGGGTGCCCAAACCCTACTGCCCCATCTATTGGGGGTCCTGCCCCACCTTTTGTGGTGGCCCTCTCCCCCCTCACCCCGAATGGAGGTGGGGTGTACCTCATGCAGCCATTAGGAGGAGGCCCAGGGAGGCCGGCATGAGGTGTGCCCCCCAGCCATTGGGGTTGGGGGGGCACCACAAAAGGTGGGGCAGGACCCCCAATAGATGGGGCAGTAGGGTTTGGGCACCGTGGGGGCAGATAGCCACACTAATGTGGCCATCTGCACCAAGCGAAGTTGGGTAAACAAAAAAAAATATACAAAATCACAGGCTGCTTTTTAGGGGGGTCTGAGGGCCACCCTAAATTGGCAGCGAATGATGTACCACAACGGGGGGTGGCCCTCAACCCCCCCCACCCCAAATGGAGGGCCCCACCTCATGCAACCCTCCCTGGGGGCAGATAGGGGGGGGCATCTCATGCATCCCTCCCTGGGGTCAGATGCCCCTTCCTAGGAGCAGATATCTGCCCCTAGGGAGGGTTGCATGAGGTGGGGCCCTCCATTTGGGGTGGGGGGGGTTGAGGGCCACCCCCCGTTGCAGTACTTCATTCACTGCCAATTTAGGGTGGCCCTCAGCCCCCCCTAAAAAGCAGCCTGTGAATTTGTGTTTTGTTTTTTGTTTACCCAACTTTGCTTGGTGCAGATGGCCACATTAGTGTGGCTATCTGCCCCCAGGGTGCCCAAACCCTACTGCCCCATCTGTTGTGGGTCCTGCCCCACCTTTTGTGGTGGCCCTCTTGTTATATATTATATATATAACAAAATATATATTTTGACCACCAACCCTTGAGATGGTTAATGCAAATGAAAGGGGAAAATCCAAAACTATTGAGATGGTCAATCTGCCTGCAAGGGTTTGATTTCACCATTGAGCACAGGTCAGGGTGTCACCATCAAAATGCTGATGGACTCTCTAGGATGTATATCATCGACTAGAGGTATGAGGTTCATCCAGGAGTGGATTAAATCCTCCTGTCCCTTAGTCTGGGGGGGGGCGAGTGTTAGGGAGAATTCTCTGTTTAGGTTGAATTTCCCTACCTAGTGAGTCCCCCAGCAGCTTTGCTGGATTTCTGGGGTTTATTTTTTTCTCCTGCCAAGAGTGAGACTCTTTTACCCTCACTCTTGGGCATGTTGAAGTGTGTTTTCTTGGTTAAACCTTGTGTTGAATGGGCTATGGGGTCTTTTACTCCATAGGGCCTCATGTATTTTTTGGATGTGGGTTACACAGCACCCTCTGTGCCGTAACCCAGGGGTGTCCTAGGGACTCCCCAACATAGACTCCATACCCTGGGACTGACTATTGTCTCCCAGGGCATGTAAAGTCACCAAAGACTTTACTAGTCTTAAATCCTGAACAGAACCAGTACAAACCATCATATTGTGGACGTACTGGCTGGGGCAATTCGATTGCCCCAGGGTCTGTTAGTCGCGGGGGCACGTCTCCGTCCCCCCTGATCGAGTTTTGGCTGGCGGCAGTGGAAACTACTTTTTATATTCGACCGCGAATATTTTCCTATGGGATTTCCCATTGTTTTAGGCTAACACATTTAATTATTTATTTACGGTAGCCTTAAACATACCGCCGGTTTATATATTTATTATTATAACTCCGGTTGGGATTTTTTGCCAAAACTTGATACTAAAATGGCGTTGGCGTTCGCCTCTGTAACTCTGACCCAAAGTGGAGCCCTTTGTCCCACTTTTGGCGGGCTTCTCCACAGAAGCCCTCCAAAGTGGTGCCACTCTGTCTGGGGTACTTAGGAGGGGTGGAGGGGGATTTAGGCACCCTGGACTGAGTTACCTAGGTAACTCAAGTCGCACTCCGTCCTGATTGGCCCAAGTGGTGAGCCGGCCGGCTCACCACTTAGCATGGTTGAGTGACAGCTAGGCTGGGTGAATGGGGGTTTGCTGCATAAAAGCAGGGCTTTGGGGACTGGAACTTCAGAAGTCGCCACAGGACCTAAGAATCCAACGAGGGACGAGCTGAGCTGATCTGCTACGACGACACCGCCGGTGGAGCCCTGCTGAACCATCGCACCACTTTTCCCGACGACCGAGGAGAACTCTTAACGGAGTGGCTCCTTCCCTTGACTGGTGGGGACAACCAGTTTTCACCTTCTTTCCGTTCTTCGAGGTATCCCGTGGCCGCCTTGCCAGTGCCAAGCACCCCGGCAACCGGAACCCCACCACTTTTACCCCAACCGCGAAAGTCGGTACAACCCTTTAACCGGAGGACTCCGCGGCTGGTTTCTTCCCGGGCAGTGCAACGACCTTCTTCTTCTGCTCTTCAGCGAGATCTTCTTCTCCCCTGACCGACGTCGAGCCTTGCTGCCACTGCCTGGAACAACTGCCCCCGCTGGAGGATCCTTCCCGTTAAGGTACCGTGTTCCGCCTGGCTTCCCTTGCCACCGACTGTACGAGGTAGTTTTAGCCCTCGGCTTTCGATCCTGGGATTGCCTGGGACACTTTGGCTAAACTTTCTGAGCCTCTCTAACTCTTTTCTGAACTCTTTTGCAAGACTCTGAATCCCTACCAACTGTGTGATCTTGGGCACGTTTTCGCTCTGTCTGCTCTAAGAGTGGGCCCTGCTTAGTGACTTTTGCTCACCTGTGACTTTGTGCTTCGTTGAGCTTACCAAAAGCGTTCTTGACCTTAGAGTGGCGTGGTTATCCTAATTCTGCACTTTTTCCCTCCCTTCTTTAACCTACTAGAGTGTCATCTAACGTTAAGCGCTCACCTCTGTTTTAATTATGTGGTGTTAACCTAGAGTTGTCTAGATAGGAATAAGGATTGGGACTGCTTTCCATATAACTGTGTTTGGAGTGTTTTATTATATTTTGCTAGAGTGTTTTCAATTTGTGTGTTCAAAAAAATAAATAACTATATACTTTTGAAACCAAGCTCTGGTCAGTGTTTGCTTGTGCTATTGTGCCGGAGTACATATTGTGTATACTTTGCATACTGCCTAACTCTTCTTGAGGGAAGTCTGACTGCTCAGCCACAGCTACCAGGTAAATCTGGGTGGTGCAGACTGCTACCAAGTGGGTTTACTGCTATACCTGTAGTCTTAAATCTTTTGCAGTGTTCCCCAAGGGAACTGCACAGGTTTCTGCCTAACACTGGTGTACAGCGGTGGGATTTGTATTGAGTATACATTTTATTGTGCTCTAGATACCTTAGTGCAACTAACCACAAAGCTTAGCACTGTAAAAGTAATCCTCTAACATGTCAGTTATAGAAAGCTATAGTCAAGAGTCCCTTGCAGCCAAAACTGCTGATTGTTTAAGAGTGCTCTGTAAACATAAGGATCTCCTGACTAAGGGCAAGAAAATGGAGCTGATTGAAAGATTGTTAGCTAACCAAAGTCTGGGTGATGGTTCAGAGGAACCTACCACTCCAGCAACTGTAGATGACAGTATTGAAATTAACATGGAGCAAAATGTTGATGATTCTGAGGAAGAGTCAGAAGAGGAGGGTGAGGCTGTTGTGACTGTCCCCCCTAGGCCTCTGCCTGCTCTACCTGCTGTACCTACTGGACCTTTACCAGGTCCCACATTTAGTCCTCAGTACTTTGAACTGGAGAAAATGAAACTAGAATTGGAGTATAAGAAACTTAATGCTCAAACTGACAAAGAACTAAGGCTAAGGGAAATGGAGCTCAAGTATGACTTAGAAATGAAGAAATTATCTGTTGAAAATGCTTCTCTCTCTGGCTCATCTAGAAGTTCCAGTTCTAAAAGACCCTGGATGCCTAAAGAATTGGTTGGTATGTATGAGCCTAAGTTGGATGTGTTGGATTGGTTGTCTCTGTTTGAATATAATCATGGGCTCCAGAACATCACAGGAAATGACTTACTCACCTGGTTGTTCTCTAGGCTTCCCCCTGTTGCAACTGATGTGGTAATGGAGATGGGGGAGGAGGATAAGAAGGACTATGAATGTGTGAAGCTAGCTTTGATAGCTAGATTTGGGAAGACCCCTTCCCAGTATCTTAAGAGGTTTAGGAGCCTCAAAAAGCATGATGGTACCCCTTGGGCTACCTGGGTGAGTGAAGGGTTGAAAAACTTAGAGGGATGGATTAAGGGTTACAAGGTGAACACTTATGAAGGTATGAAGAATTTGTTTATGTTGGAGACTATTTATGATGCCTGCTCTCCTGAGCTCAGACAACACTTGGCTGATTCCAAGGAATTAGATTCCCGGAAGCTAGCTAGGGCTGCTGACTTGTGGGTTGCCAACAGGGCCACTCACAAGGACTCTGGGGTAACTCAGAAGAGGGATGGGGAGAAACAGCCTAAAAAGGACTCCAAAGAGAATTCTAATACTACAAATTCCAAAGAGGGCCCCAAACAAAACTATAAGGGTAAGCCACCAGGGAAACCGACTCAGGCTAGTGTACCTTCTGGTCCCAGACCAGAAGGGGGTCAGACCAAGCCTCCATTCCAGCGAGCCTTTGGCACATGCTTTGTTTGTAAGGCTACTGACCATGTGAAAGGAGATCCCAGATGTAAGGGTAAACCTTCAGGGGTCCAGCTTGCCTCCTTAGCCTTCGCTCCAGAAGAGGAAGTACATATGGCAAGTGGAAACTTTCTATTACTAGCTGATGAACCCACTGGAGTCTCAGCTAGTGTTTCTTTAGTCTCTCTGGGGTTGTGGGAGCAACAGAATTTAGATGTCTATAACTCCATCCCAGATAATACTAAAGAGTATTATAAGGACAGTGTCCAGGTGAATGGTCAGGAGACTCCTGCCATTAGGGACACTGGAGCCAGCATAACTGTGGTGGATGAATCATTTTTCAAGGCAGAGGATGTTGCTAAGGCACCCAAATGCCTCACCAAGTTAGCTGGTGGGCCTGTGCAGATGTGTCCCCAGTTACCAGTTCTCATCCAATGTAATGATATGGCTGTAAAAATACCTGTCAGTGTACAATGTGAAGTGCCAGGTAGGGTTCTGTTGGGTAATGACCTCAAGGCTCTTGGAGTTGTGTCACATACCCCCAGACCACCTAGCAAAAGGTTACAGGAGCTCACAAAACCTGCAAGAGAGAAAACCCTGCGAGGGTTATCTCAGGAGATGATGACAGAAATCACTCCTCTCCCACTGGAGCAACTTACTGAAGTAACTACCAGATCAGGAGCAAAGGGGCAACCCAAGACTCCTAGGAAAAAGCCAGCAGCAAGCACTCCAGTGCTTCCAACAAGGACTTCCCCTAGGTTGTCCAAAGTTACACCTGTAACTCCACCTCCAGCTGAGGCTGAGAGGGAGGTACAACCCTGTGTGGTTGAGCTAGACTCTGAGGAAGAGCTAGAAGGAGGCCCAAACCTTATTGGAGATTTGGACCCTGAGGACCATCCTGAGCTGCAGTCTTTACTGGCAGAAGGTGGGCCTAGCAGGGCAGCTTTTCGTAAGGGGCAAAGAGAATGTCCAACTCTGGAAGGTCTCCGCCACCAGGCAGCTTCTCAGGCTGATGGGCAAGAGCCTGGGAAGTATAGGTTACACTGGGAAGATGGCCTCTTCTACAGTGAACCAACTGAGTCTGAACCTGGAGACTACAAACGCCTTGTAGTCCCACAAGAGAACAGACAACAGTTCTTACAACTAGCCCATGAGATACCTTTGGCTGGTCACTTGAGTTTCAAGAAGACCAAGGAAAGGCTCTCTCTCTACTTTTATTGGCCAAAGATGGGGGCTGAAGTAGACAGATATTGTAAGAGCTGCCACACCTGCCAGACTTCTGGTAAGGTTGGTTCCAAGAATGTGGCACCTTTAGTGCCTCTCCCAGTTGTGGGAGTCCCATTTGAGAGGGTAGGGATTGACATTGTTGGTCCACTTGATCCCCCAACCTCCTCAGGCAACAGGTTTATCCTTGTTGTAGTAGACCATGCTACTAGGTACCCTGAGGCAATTCCTATGAGGACTGTTACAGCTCCGGCTGTGGCTAAGGCCCTCCTTGGTATTTTTACCAGGGTTGGGTTTCCTAAGGAGGTAATCTCTGACAGGGGGTCAAACTTTATGTCCCACTACATGAAAGCCATGTGGAAAACCTGTGGAGTTACCTACAAGTTCTCAACCGCATACCACCCTCAGACAAACGGGTTGGTTGAAAGGTTTAACAGAACCATGAAGAGCATGATAGGTGCTTTAGAAGAACCCCTTAAGAAAAAGTGGGACCTTCTACTGCCATGCCTTCTCTTTGCTTATAGAGAAGTCCCTCAGGAGGGAGTAGGTTATTCTCCCTTTGAGCTTCTCTATGGCCATCCAGTCAGAGGTCCATTGGCCCTGATTAAGGAGGGATTGGAAGGTGCTCCTCCCCTCAAGCCAGTCCGAGTGACTGACTATGTGATAGGTCTCCGGAGGAGAATGTCACACATGATGGCAGAAGCAAGTGACAACTTGAAAGCTGGTCAAGCTCTGGTCAAACATTGGCACGACCAGAAGGCTAACATGGTTGAGTTTACTCAAGACCAGCTAGTTCTAGTTATGCTCCCAACAAGGCAGAGGGCCTTGCAAGACAAATGGATGGGACCCTTCAAGATTGTGGGAAAACTTGGAGAGGTCAACTATCTGGTGGATCTGGGCAGACCCAGGGAAGCTCCTAGAGTCTTCCACACCAACCGACTAAAAGCATACATCTCCAGGCCTGATGTAGGAGTCTTGCTTCTAGCTTCAGCTGCAGAGGAAGAAGAGAGTGAATCTCTCCCTGATCTCCTCAGAGGTGTGCCTTTAGATGAAAAAGTTGAAGGAGTCAATCTCTCTTCAGACCTGACACCTGAGCAACAAGAGGAGTGCAAATCTATGTTAAATCAGCTTGCCTCCCTGTTCTCACTGTCACCAGGCTTGACCCCTTGGGGCCAGCATGAGATACTCACTGGTGACTGTCTGCCAGTCAAAAGCAGAGGATACAGAATGTCAGAACATATCAGAACCCACATCAAAGGAGAGGTCAAGAAGATGCTTGATCTCGGGGTAATAGAGCCCTCTACTAGTCCATGGTCTAGCCCAGTTGTGTTAGTACCAAAGGCAGGATCCAAAGACTTGAGATTCTGTGTGGACTATAGAGCTCTAAATGCAGTCACCAAGACTGATGCCCACCCTTTGCCCAGGACAGATGAGTTGGTGGATAAACTTGGTGCAGCCAAGTACCTCAGCACATTTGACCTGACGTCAGGCTATTGGCAAATAGCCCTGACAGACCATGCCAAGGAGAAAACTGCATTTTCAACCCCCGTTGGCTTGTACCAGTTTAAGGTCATGCCTTTTGGACTAAAAAATGCACCTGCCACATTCCAAAGGATGGTGAACCAAGTTCTAGCTGGGATGGAAGATTTCTGCATGGCATACTTGGATGACATTGCAGTCTTCAGCCACTCCTGAGGGGAGCATGTGAACCACCTAGGACATGTGTTGCAGGCCCTTGAACAGGCCCATTTGACAATCAAAGCCAGTAAGTGCCAGATTGGTCAAAGTAAGGTGGTCTACCTTGGACATGAGGTAGGAGGTGGAGAAATAAGGCCTTTGCTCAGCAAGATTGAAGCTGTGCAAAATTGGACAACACCAACTACTCAAACCCAAGTGAGAGCTTTCCTAGGCCTCACTGGGTATTACAGGAATTTCATTGAGAACTATGGGACCATAGCTTCTCCACTGAATGTAATCTCCTCTCCCAAATTCCCTAAAAAGGTAAAATGGAATGAGGAGTGCAATCAGGCCTTTGAAAAACTGAAGAGAGCTCTTTGCCAAGCTCCAGTGTTAAGAGCTCCTGACTACCACCAAACTTTCATTGTACAAACTGATGCTTCCAATGCAGGTATAGGTGCAGTTCTAAGCCAACTGGATGAGAAGGGTAGGGAGCACCCCATTTGCTTCATCAGTAGGAAACTGAAGGATCCTGAGACAAGGTGGGCAACTATCGAAAGAGAATGCTTTGCTATTGTGTGGGCACTGAAGAAGTTTAGGCCATACTTGTATGGTTCTACTTTTGTTATTCAGACTGACCACCAACCCTTGAGATGGTTAATGCAAATGAAAGGGGAAAATCCAAAACTATTGAGATGGTCAATCTGCCTGCAAGGGTTTGATTTCACCATTGAGCACAGGTCAGGGTGTCACCATCAAAATGCTGATGGACTCTCTAGGATGTATATCATCGACTAGAGGTATGAGGTTCATCCAGGAGTGGATTAAATCCTCCTGTCCCTTAGTCTGGGGGGGGCGAGTGTTAGGGAGAATTCTCTGTTTAGGCTGAATTTCCCTACCTAGTGAGTCCCCCAGCAGCTTTGCTGGATTTCTGGGGTTTATTTTTTTCTCCTGCCAAGAGTGAGACTCTTTTACCCTCACTCTTGGGCATGTTGAAGTGTGTTTTCTTGGTTAAACCTTGTGTTGAATGGGCTATGGGGTCTTTTACTCCATAGGGCCTCATGTATTTTTTGGATGTGGGTTACACAGCACCCTCTGTGCCGTAACCCAGGGGTGTCCTAGGGACTCCCCAACATAGACTCCATACCCTGGGACTGACTACTGTCTCCCAGGGCATGTAAAGTCACCAAAGACTTTACTAGTCTTAAATCCTGAACAGAACCAGTACAAACCATCATATTGTGGACGTACTGGCTGGGGCAATTCGATTGCCCCAGGGTCTGTTAGTCGCGGGGGCACGTCTCCGTCCCCCCTGATCGAGTTTTGGCTGGCGGCAGTGGAAACTACTTTTTATATTCGACCGCGAATATTTTCCTATGGGATTTCCCATTGTTTTAGGCTAACACATTTAATTATTTATTTACGGTAGCCTTAAACATACCGCCGGTTTATATATTTATTATTATAACTCCGGTTGGGATTTTTTGCCAAAACTTGATACTAAAATGGCGTTGGCGTTCGCCTCTGTAACTCTGACCCAAAGTGGAGCCCTTTGTCCCACTTTTGGCGGGCTTCTCCACAGAAGCCCTCCAAAGTGGTGCCACTCTGTCTGGGGTACTTAGGAGGGGTGGAGGGGGATTTAGGCACCCTGGACTGAGTTACCTAGGTAACTCAAGTCGCACTCCGTCCTGATTGGCCCAAGTGGTGAGCCGGCCGGCTCACCACTTAGCATGGTTGAGTGACAGCTAGGCTGGGTGAATGGGGGTTTGCTGCATAAAAGCAGGGCTTTGGGGACTGGAACTTCAGAAGTCGCCACAGGACCTAAGAATCCAACGAGGGACGAGCTGAGCTGATCTGCTACGACGACACCGCCGGTGGAGCCCTGCTGAACCATCTCACCACTTTTCCCGACGACCGAGGAGAACTCTTAACGGAGTGGCTCCTTCCCTTGACTGGTGGGGACAACCAGTTTTCACCTTCTTTCCGTTCTTCGAGGTATCCCGTGGCCGCCTTGCCAGTGCCAAGCACCCCGGCAACCGGAACCCCACCACTTTTACCCCAACCGCGAAAGTCGGTACAACCCTTTAACCGGAGGACTCCGCGGCTGGTTTCTTCCCGGGCAGTGCAACGACCTTCTTCTTCTGCTCTTCAGCGAGATCTTCTTCTCCCCTGACCGACGTCGAGCCTTGCTGCCACTGCCTGGAACAACTGCCCCCGCTGGAGGATCCTTCCCGTTAAGGTACCGTGTTCCGCCTGGCTTCCCTTGCCACCGACTGTACGAGGTAGTTTTAGCCCTCGGCTTTCGATCCTGGGATTGCCTGGGACACTTTGGCTAAACTTTCTGAGCCTCTCTAACTCTTTTCCGAACTCTTTTGCAAGACTCTGAATCCCTACCAACTGTGTGATCTTGGGCACGTTTTCGCTCTGTCTGCTCTAAGAGTGGGCCCTGCTTAGTGACTTTTGCTCACCTGTGACTTTGTGCTTCGTTGAGCTTACCAAAGGCGTTCTTGACCTTAGAGTGGCGTGGTTATCCTAATTCTGCTCTTTTTCCCTCCCTTCTTTAACCTACTAGAGTGTCATCTAACGTTAAGCGCTCACCTCTGTTTTAATTATGTGGTGTTAACCTAGAGTTGTCTAGATAGGAATAAGGATTGGGACTGCTTTCCATATAACTGTGTTTGGAGTGTTTTATTATATTTTGCTAGAGTGTTTTCAATTTGTGTGTTCAAAAAAATAAATAACTATATACTTTTGAAACCAAGCTCTGGTCAGTGTTTGCTTGTGCTATTGTGCCGGAGTACATATTGTGTATACTTTGCATACTGCCTAACTCTTCTTGAGGGAAGTCTGACTGCTCAGCCACAGCTACCAGGTAAATCTGGGTGGTGCAGACTGCTACCAAGTGGGTTTACTGCTATACCTGTAGTCTTAAATCTTTTGCAGTGTTCCCCAAGGGAACTGCACAGGTTTCTGCCTAACACCTCTCCCCCCTCACCCCAAATGGGTGTGGGGTGTACCTCACGCAGCCATTTGGAGGAGGCCCAGGGAGGCCTGCATGAGGTGTGTCCCCCAGCCATTGGGGGTGGGGGGGGAGGGGGCCCCTAAAAATGCTGGGACAGGACCCCCAATAGATGGGGCAGTAAGGTTTGGGCACTCCGGCGCCAGATTGGTACACCAATGTGCCCCTGTGCACAAAGGGGAGTTGGGTTACCAAAGGAAAAAAGTGAAAATGTTGGAACGCTTTTTAGGGGGGGCGGTGGGGCACCCCAAAGGGTCGGGAAAGTTTCTAATGGAATAGGGCGTTAACCCCCCCCGCCCACAATGGAGTGGGTGCCATGTCATGCAGCCCTCCCTGGGACCAGATATCTGCTCCTAGGAACGGACGCCTGAGCCCAGGGAGGAGTGCAGGACAGCCTCCCCCCTTATCTGCTCCTTGGGAGGGCTACATGAGATGGGCCGCCCCTCCAATTGGGGTGGTGGTGGAGTGGTGCACCCCCCTTCACGTTAGAAAATTCCACAGTGGTGTAGGGGGCCCCTCCGCCCTCGCAAAAGGGCAGCCTGCCATTTTTAATTGTGTTCTTCGTTTACTATACCTGCCTTGGCGTAGAGGGGCACATTGGTGTGCCAGTCTGGCGCCGGGGTGCCCAAAACATAATGGCCAATGCAACAGGGCAGGCCAATATGTGTGGTCTGGTATTTGGGTGGGCTGACACAGATAGTATAAGTTTTGTTATTCCCTTTACAGGTCTTGAGCAGTTCAAGCTTCTCCCTTGTTATGTACGTATGAAATTTTGGTTATTCCAACATTTTATTGTGGGTGGAGGGCACATTGCTATTGGGATGGGGGTGAACAGGGCCTGTAGTGTTGGTGTTGTGAAGGAAGTGGGTGCTCTGGGGAGGTATTGGGGTGGCCAGGAACATACTTGCCGGGGTAGCGCACAAAACGCCCCCAGTGCAGCTGAACAGTGCTGTTTCCCTGGGAGGGAAGTTTGCCACTTAGCCATCTTTGCAATGTTTTTTTTGTGTGCTGGGGGTTGCCATACACCCATTGGTCTTATGCCAGTTTGCTATCACTGTGCAGTCCAGCCTTCTGTGGAGGTAGATGACTGAGAAGTTTCATGTATGTGGTGGAAGGAGCTGAAAAATTTACAGATATATGCCAGACAGTTTGGATGTGTTATTGGTAGGCAAAGCACTGACTGTAATTCTTTTATGTTTCCGTTGCAGTTGCGGCTACTGAAAAGCTTTTGCTGACTTATGTAAGTACCACATATATTACTTGGTAATGTGCGGGTGGAGGGTTACTGTGGTGGGAGAAACTGTGGCTGCAGTGTCAGTGGTATGGGTGAGAAAGGGTAGTAGGGCGGTTAGGGGGCCAGTGATGGGAGTGCCTTGCATTGCGGAAGGTGGCTGCTTTGCAGAAGGAAAAATTGGCCGACATAAGTAGCAACTCCTTTTCAAAAATGTTGCCGGTAGTAATGCAGATGGTCATTTTGTTCTGAGCATGGTACGCACACTTGATACAGAGAACACTACTTTTACTGCAACGATCACCATTTCTGTGGTCCTTTTCCAGCAGTCGTCACAGTGAGCCCCGTCAGGCTCCCCATGCTTTTGCAGGGGGAAAAGCTGTAATGCAGGGTAGCTAGAGGGGCAGGAGGGGTGGGGGGTGAAGTCATTGGTCTTGGGCGTCCATCTCCCAGATGGATATTTTGTCCCTCAAAAGCAGCAGTGGGTGCAGGGTGCCCCGGCACGGTCCCCATCCCGTCCTAGAGGGGAAAGCTGCAGTGCTGGCCAGGCAGAGATGTAGGGTGGTGGTGGTTGATGTGTGTGTCCTTGGATGCCTCTCTGCCTTGATAGTTGAATGGCCCCAAGTTCACCAGTACTTCAGGAGCTGCGCCCCAATTTCTCACAATCAAAGTGTCCAAATTTGCATGCATGTGTAATGAATGGCGCACATTCTGTTAGAGTAACTATATTCGGAGAGGTTACAAAGCACCCTTGCTGCACAGGTCATATCCTCTGTCAGACTAGTCACCCTGCCAAAGTGTAATGGTGTAGCATGTGCAAGTCACCTTATCACCGTGCAGTGCAGGCGGTGGGCCACAGGAGCAGACAACCTTTACTGATTACAATTGCCCCAGCACAACTGTGTTATTGGCACAAGGTGACATACTGTCTTCTTCACCTCTTTCCCACCTCCTTCCCCTAAAACACAAGTGCCAATTACGTAATGACCTACTGTAAATTCACTTGAGAGGTGCATGTCCGAATGGGTGAAGTGTGTGTCTGGGATTGTTACAAGAGCCATGTGTTCACGCAATCATTCAGCTAGTTGGTAAACTGTATGTATAGCCATATTCATGGGGGTTCACTTGTTTCCATTTCATAGTGACGATGAGGGTTGTGTAGATAATTGGCTACTCTTTTACCCAAAGGGCTGCACGATTTTCCGAGGGCCAACCACATCTGGCTCTCAAAGGGATGCCCTCCTGGTGCATTGGTTTGGGGTTAGGGGGAAGCGCTTTCACCAGCTCAGAGGAGCCATCAGCGATGTCCATGCAAAAGGAGATGCAACCCCCCACCCTACAGTGGTGCACCTGGGAGGAAATGATTTAGCGTCTGTGGGAGGGGAAGGGATACTTGAGCTGCTAATGGAGGAACTGGAAAGGATAGCACAGAGGTTTCCAAACAGTGATGGTTTGGTGCCAGATTTCCGGGATTTATTTATTTTTATTTTTTTTCTGCAGGATGCCATATGCCCACTTGTCTTATTTCCATTTCCAATCCGTGTGCAGTCTAGCCTTCCGTAGTGGTAGATGACTGAGAAGTGTCATGAAACTGGTGGAAGGAAGTGAAAAATGTACAGATAGTTGCCAGTTTGGATGTGTTATTGGTAGGCAAAGCATTGAATGTAATTCTTTTATGTTTCCTTTGCAGTTGCGGCTACTGAAAAGCTATTGCTGACTTATGTAAGTACAACATTTATTACTTGGTAATGTGGGGGTGGAGGGTTACTGCGGTGGAAAGAATTGTGACTGCATTATCAGTGATAAGGGTGGGAAAAGGTAGTGGGGAGGGTCGGGGGCCAGTGATGGGTGTGCCTTGCATTGAGGAAGGCGGCTGCTTTGCAGAAGGAAAGGTTTGGCCGACATAAGTAGCAGCAAATTTTCAATTTTTTTTATAGTAGTTATATAGATGGTCATTTTTTCTGAGCATGCTATGCACACTTGTTACAGAGCTCCTTCCTTTCACTGCAAAGTTCACCATTTCTGTGGTGCAATTCCAGCAGTGGTCCCAGTGTGCCCTGTCAGGGTCCCCATCGTTTTGCAGGGGGAAAAACTGTAACGCAGGGTAGCTAGAGAGGGGGGGGGGGTGTCATTGGCCTTGGGCATCCGTCTCCCAGGTAGATATTTTGTCCTCCAAATTCAGCAGTGGGTGTAGGGTGCCTTGGCAGGGTCCAATCCCTTCCTGGAGAGGAAAGCTGTAGTGCTGACCAGGAAGCGATGTAGGGTGGTGGTGGGTGATGGGTGTGACCTTGGCCACCTCCCTTCCTTGGTAGTGAAGTGCCCCCAAGTTCACCAGTGGTCCTGGAGCTATGGCCGAAACACTCACATTGAAAGTGTCTGAAGGTGCACCCATTTGTGGTAAATGTGGCACATTCTGTCAGGGTACCTATATACAGAGAGCGTACAAAGCACACTTCCTGTGGACTTCATATCCTCTGTGAGACTAGTCACCCTACCAAAGTGTAACGATGTAGCATGTGCAAGTCACCTTACCACCATGCTGTGCAGGCGGTGGGCCACAGGAGCAGACAACTTTTACTGATTACAATTGCGCCAGCACAACTGTGTTATTGGCACAAGGTGACATACTATCTTCTTCACCTCTTTCCCCTGAAAATAATGTGGCAATTATGTGTCGACCTACTGTTATCTCAAATGAGAGGCGGTTTCCGAATGGGTGAAGTGTGTGTCTGGGATTGTTACAAGAGTCATGTATTGCCGCAATTGTTGTGTAATTTGGTAAAATGTATGTGTAGCCATAATCATGGGCGTTTTCCTGTTTCCATTTCCTAGTGAGGATGAGGGTTGTGTGGATTTTCGGCCACTCTTATATCCAAAGGGATGCACGACTTTTCCGAGGGCCACATACATCTGGGTCTGGAAGGGATGGCCTTGCAGTGCATTGGTTTGGGGTGGGGGAGATGCGCCTTCACCAGCTCTGAGGAGCCATCATCGCTGCCCAAGCAAAAGGAGAGGCCCCCCCCCTGACCTTATAGTGGTTCACCTGGAAGGAAATGATTTTGCGTCTGTGGGACGGAAGGGGGTACGGGAGCAGCTCATGGCAGACCTTGAATGGATTGCACAGAGGTTTCCAAACACTGTGGTGGCCTGGTCCCAGATGATTCCCAGGATGGATTGGAGAACTCAAGGGAATAGAAGGGCCATCAACCGCTCGGTGTGGAAACTGAATGGCGAGTTCACTAGACTGACAGAGGGCAACACCAGAATACGGACCATTCACCATGGCAATATCAAAGGTGCTGTGATGTTTCACAGAGATGGGGTGCACCTTTTCAAAACAGGCATGGAGCTGTTCATTGGAAAGATAATGGATTTTGCCCAGAGGCTATTTTAGGGGGTGTTTGCCCAGTGACTGATGGACGCACTGGAAGATGTGAAAAGTGAATAAAAATGGTAGTAAGTATGTTGGCAGTGAGACTTCCACTTCCTAGCAATTGTTTGCATTCATGGCATGTCAAAGCATTCAGTATGTTTGTGCTGCTTATTTCTTAGCTACCCATCACCACTTGCTTCAGCCTACATCAATTTGCTTGGCCTTGCATTAAATTTGTCCTTGTGAGCTTTCCCCTTACAATAGACACCCCTATGTGAATGAGCAGGTGTTTTTGTCAAGAGTGTGCCAGCAGTTGCCCGGAAGGGCCAGCCGTGTACTTTATTTATCTTCCCTTTCTGCTTCTTCATTGCCTCTGGCTTTTCAACTCACCCAATCACTAATACGTTGCATGGTTGCTTCTCACCTCGATTTCCCATCCACAAGCATCCCATGGAGGAGGGCATGGTGCAAAGCATGTTGGCTGTTTCTGAATAGGTAGTGTGGCTGAAATCCTCGTCCCCACGCTTGTATTTCTGTACAGTTTAGTGGAATAGTACATTGTCCATAGATTTTTTGTTCTCTTTCTTTTAGGTGCAGGTGTGTTGTAGCTGTCTACCCACTTGTAGGAAAGCAGTCAGCTGGTCCTTAGCATTTCACGTGAGTGTTTGCAAAGTACTACTCTGTTTATTGTAGCGTGCAGGGAGTACGTCATATTGCAGAGGGCTGCTACAGTTTGTGAGCAAAGTCTGGACCTTTTGGTGTACTTGTGTGGAGTAGGTTTGTGGTACTGAATACCACTTACTGTGCTACGTTCCATACTTTCAGAAGCACACATACTTATTGTTTCAGTCTTCATCTGGTCTTTGGGCAGTGAAGGGTTACATAGCAAAGGTACGCATGGCTTCTCGGCGATCAATGTCTGGTGCGGAGGCATTAGCTGCAGTGATGGAGTCTGGCTCAGAGCAAGGCACAGATGTGTACATGCATTCCGGAACAGATAGTGCTTCTGAGGGGCAGGAGGGAAGTGATTGGGGAAGTGAGATGGCCATTGACGAAAGTCCCTCCTCCCACTCATCATCGTCATCATCTGATGACAAAGAGGAAGGAAGAGTGCGTCCACCTTTTCGCACACTTCCCACACGCAGGGGACCTGTAAGGGGGAGGGGACGTGCAAGATGGCCATGCAATGTGGCAGTTCCTGACATGACTCAAGAGTCGCTCTGGGTGCCTCCAGCAATGGCTCAGCCTGTTGTGCCCCCTTTCACTGGTATATCAGGGTGCACAGTGAATACAGAAGGGTTTCAGCCTATTGATTTTTTCAACCTTTTTGTTGATGATGGGTTCATTGCAGATGTGGTTCAGCAAACCAATTTATACGCTGCACAGTTCATGAGGTCTAGGGGTCCCACTCTGAAACCCCACTCCAGAGCACAAGCATGGGTACCCACAAACGATGTTGAAATGAGACAGTTTTGGGGTCTCATTTTGCTCATGGGAATTGGACACAAGCCGTCTGTCGCGATATACTGGTCTACTGTAGCACCACTTTATTGCCCGTTTTTTGCAGCTACAATGAGCAGAAATCGCTTTCAAGCACTGCACCGTATGTTGCACTTCAATGACAACTCGGCAGCATTACCCAAAACGGACCCAAACTTTGATAGGCTGTTCAAACTGAAGCCATTTCTGGACCACGTCACTCACCGATTTGCAGAGGTGCATGTTCCTAGCCAGAACATATCCATTGATGAATCGTTGGTGGTGTTCAAAGGTCGCCTTCTATTCAGGCAATACATTCCTAGCAAGAGATCACGATATGGGATTAAAATGTACATGTTGTGTGAAAGTACAACTGGGTATGTCAGCAGCATGAGAGTCTACACCGGTAAAGACTCTACCCTAAACCCTTCAGGCTGCCCAGCCCATTTAGGGACAAGTGAGAAGATTGTTTGGGATCTTCTCACACCATGGCTCCACAAGGGACATCATTTGTATGTAGACAATTTCTACACTGGAATTCCACTGTTCAAGGAATTGTTCAATGTGGGCACACTGGCATGTGGTACAATCCGCAGTAACCGCAAAGGCTTCCCCAGACAATTGGCCAAGGGACAATGTATGGCATCGCGGCAGGATGAATTGTTAGCAGTGAAATTCTGCGACAAAAGGGATGTGTACATGCTAAGTACTATTCATGATGAAAGTACTTCAGCTGTCCCTCTGCGCAGGCAGACTCAGCAAGTGTTGAAGCCCAATTGCATTCTGGATTACAACAAGTACATGGGTGGAGTAGACAAAAATGACCAAGTGCTTGAGTCATACCACGCTGAACGCAAGTCGCATTTCTGGTACAAAAAGTTAGCCACACACATTGTGCATATGGCAACGTACAATGCTTATGTGGTGTACCGTGCAGCTACTCCAGAAAACAAGCTCTCCTTTTTGGATTTTGAATTAGCAATTGTTCAATCTCTGGCTAATGTTCATGTACAAATTCCCTCCTTTCTAGAGGTCGAAGATGTGGCCAGATTGCAAGAGCGACACTTTGGTGATTATGTTCCTCCCACTGCCATGAAGGCACAACCGTACCGAAAATGTAAGGTGTGTACAAAACAAGGAAAGAGAAAGGATACTCGGGTGTACTGTCCCCAATGCTCTTCCCAGCCTGCCCTCTGCTTTCAGCCTTGTTTCCTTTTGTATCATACAAAGGAAAATTATTAGGAGATCGCCTGATTTCCGAAAATGCCCATCATTCCTTGAAAGGGACCCTTAGCCACTGAAATCGTGCATGTCTTGTAAAGGAATGGCACTCTTGCACCCTGCCCTGGAGGTGTACCTTCAATGAAAAAGCAACAGGATGTCAACTCACTTCACTTGATTTAGCGTGCATTCATGAGCATTGCTAGTCCTGCTTCCTCCACTTGAGGCCTGCCATAGAAAGGCAACCACAGCAGTAGCTTTCCCTTGAGGCCTGCCAAGAAAATTTACATCAGTCTAGATCCCTCAGCTCAAAGCGTGACTTGCAAAGGAACGCTAATCAGGCTCCTTCCATTGGAGGCGTGCCTGCGAAATAGTAATCATTACGAGTCCCTGTACTTGAGTTGTGCCATGCGGGTCTTTCCCCTTTGGCGTGCTTTGGCAAGCAATGCTAGTCCTGCTCCCTCCACTTGAGGCATGCCTGGGGAAGAGACATCACCCCCGGTACCTTTCACTTTAGGTCTGCCTCATAAGGAAAAGGCAGTCTAGCTCCCTCTGCGCGTGGTGTGCCTTGCAAATTAACGCAATTCTTGTTTCTTCCAAAGCAGGCGCATCTTGGAAAGAAATGCCACTCTAGCTCCCTCCACTTGAGGTGTGCCTTGGAGTAGGTGGGGACAGCACTCTGCTTTACTCCCCTTTGGCGTGCTTAGGCAAACAATGCTAGTCCTGCCCCCCCCACTTGAGGCCTGCCTGGAAAAAAGAGACATCACCCCCGGTACCTTTCACTTCAGGTCTGCCTCATAAGGAAAAGGCAGTCTAGCTCCCTCTGCGCGTGGTGTGCCTTGCAAAGTAACGCAATGCTTGTTTCTTCCAAAGCAGGCGCATCTTGGAAAGAAATGCCACTCTAGCTCCCTCCACTTGAGGTGTGTTTTGGAGTAGGTGGGGACAGCACTCTGCTTTACTCCCCTTTGGCGTGCTTAGGCAAGTAATGCTAGTCCTGCCCCCTCCACTTGAGGCCTGCCTGGGAAAGAGACATCACCCCCGGTACCTTTCACTTCAGGAAAAGGCAGTCTAGCTCCCTCTGCGCGTGGTGTGCCTTGCAAAGTAACACAATGCTTGTTTCTTCCAAAGCAGGCGCATCTTGGAAAGGAATGCCACTCCACCGCCTCTAGTTGAGGCGGGCCATGGAGAAGAAGGGTGGAGCACTCTGGGTCACTCCCCTTTGGGAGTGCAGCTTGCTCCTGTTCGGGATTGCCTTATAAAAAAAACGTCTGGAAAGCCCCATCTGCTTCCGGCGTACTTTGGACAGGAACCCGATTCTGGCTCCTTCCACCTAAGGTTTGGCAAGCAAAGAAAGGCCAGTCCCGCTCCCTCTACTCAAGCCGTGCGTTGTGGAAGACCAGAACACCATTCAGGTTCCCTCCACTCAAGGGGTGTCTTTTCAAAATAATACACGCCACTTTGGCTCCCTCCCTTGAGGTCTAAGTGTCATGAAAGTGGTACTTGGACACCAACTATATGGCAGCGGTGTCTTGCGTACCTCGTAAGATCCTGCCTTGTTTATTGTTTTACTGCGAGTAATGTTATGTGTGGTGTAAGTGACACGTCTTCTGTAGGAATGAATTGGATATGATTGGTGTGTGAATTAGGTAAAGATACAAAGAACATGCAGATGCAATTTCTGTGAATGGACTTTTCCAGCACTGCAGAAATGATTGTCATGTTGCAGGGTGGCTGTTTTGTGTGGGTACGGTTGAACATAAGAATGTTTGCCCATAGTTGCTATGGGCATACTCAAAGCTGGTGTGGCAGATAGCGCCTGTAGGGCAGGGTAGCGAAGTGAACCAGTATGCACTTGCTATCAGTGTCCACATGTGATTGCAGGCACATAAAGTTTGCATGCAGACACAGTTGCTATAAAATTGATGCCAAATGATAGTTAAGATATTGCTAGAGACACAGTTGCATTGTACACACATGTCCACGTGGTATAAGTGTGTAGATATGCTCATGTGTAGATACACTTGCTCTGGTGCTAGTGATTTGGTAGAAGTGCAACTGCTGAAATGGATGCCAACTGACTGCAGACACGAAAGGGATACGAATGGCCAGTGATCCGGTGGGTGCCTTGTCGTGGCATCACTGCTCACAAGGACAAACCTTCTTGTGCTACACAAGGAGGTTTGTCCTTGTGCTAAATCCCACCTTGCGTGTCTAACTGCATTGTGTCTGGTATGTATGGGAAGTGTGAGGAAAGGTGAATGTGAAATGGCTTACTACCAGTACTTTACTGTTTCCTAAGCGCACTACAGAGAAGTTACTATACAAAAGATGTACCCATTGTCACTCAGGTACCACACCTGCACACAAGAGGTCTGCCTCTCATTGGGACACGTGTGGCGATGCGGAAGGTAGGCCATGTGTTGTTGGCGGTGTGTTTCGGTGAGTGGCCAGAGGGAAATATCTGAGAATTGTCTGCATTTCCAGCCAATTTCAGATACATTACCCTGTGTGCACTCACCGAAACACGTCGCCACCAACAGATGTCATACCTTCTCGCGTTCCCACAGGTGTCCTGACAAAAATGGTACCTCACATGTGTGGGTGCACCTACTGGGGGCGCAAAAGGAAAGGGGTATCCCGCTAGTAACCCCAAGCCTTTCGCCACAGCACAATTTGTTCATGTGGGCAACCTGCAGATTTGGCCCTAGGGTGTTGAAGCCAGCAAGGAAAACAGGGAACCCCATGCATTTCCTAAAAGAGGACACCTGTGGGAATGCGCAGAGGTCTGACTTGCGCAAAGCGGCCCAGAATTTATTACCCAGAACACCAGACAAAGTGAACATTGTGTTTTTTTTTCCCCACCAAATATAACCCTTTGTCGGGGATTGTGGCTAATAAAAACTGGGGCAATTTGGGGCATAGGTCTCTATGTGGATTCCCAGGGGTGTCCTCTTTTGGAAAATGCATGGGGTTCCCTGTTTTCCATGCTGGCTTCCACGCCCTAGCGCCAAATCTGTAGGTTGCCCACATGAACACAATGGGCAGTAGCGAAAGGCTTGGGATGACCAGTGGGTTAACCTTTTCCTTTTGCAGCCCCGATAGGTGCACCCACACATGTGAGGTACCATTTTCATCGGGATACCTGTGGGAACGTGTGACGGTAGGCCATGTGTTGTTGGGGGCGTGTTTCGATGGGTGCGCCGAGCGAAATGTGCGGAAAATGCGTTTTTTTCCCAACATTTCGGACTTTGCGGGGTGTCTGGGTAATAAATTCTGGGGCGATGTGCGCAAATCATACCTCTGCGGATTCCCACGGGTGTCCTCTTTTCGGAAATGCATGGGGTTCCCTGTTTTCCTTGGTGGCTTGGACACCCGAGGCCCATAACTGTATGTTGTGCCGGTCGGCAGAATGGCTGAGATTCCCCTCTGCAAACAGACTGGGGGTTGCTTGCGTTTTCGACTTGCCCCTTGCCAGCCAGGTAGGTGCACCCACGCATGTGAGGTACCGTTTTCATCGGGACACCTGTGGGAACGGGGGACGGTAGGCCATGTGTTGTTGGGGGCGTGTTTCGATGGGTGCGTCGAGCGAAATGTGCGGAAAATGCATTTTTTTCCCCACATTTCGGACTTTGCGGGGTTGTCTGGGTAATAAATTCTGGGGCGATGTGCGCAAATCATACCTCTGCGGATTCCCACGGATGTCCTCTTTTCGGAAATGCATGGGGTTCCCTGTTTTCCTTGGTGGCTTGGACACCCGAGGCCCATATCTGTATGTTGTGCCGGTCGGCAGAATGGCTGAGATTCCCCTTTGCAAACAGACTGGGGGTTGCTTGCGTTTTCGGCTTGCCCCTTGCCAGCCAGGTAGGTGCACCCACACATGTGAGGTACCGTTTTCATCGGGACACCTGTGGGAACGCGTGACGGTAGGCCATGTGTTGTTGGGGGCGTGTTTCGATGGGTGCGCCGAGCGAAATGTGCGGAAAATGCGTTTCTTTCCCCACATTTCGGACTTTGCGGGGGTGTCTGGGTAATAAATTCTGGGGCGATGTGCGCAAATCATACCTCTGCGGATTCCCACGGGTGTCCTCTTTTTGGAAATGCATGGGGTTCCCTGTTTTCCTTGGTGGCTTGGACACCCGAGGCCCATATCTGTATGTTGTGCCGGTCGGCAGAATGGCTGAGATTCCCCTCTGCAAACAGACTGGGGGTTGCTTGTGTTTTCGGCTTGCCCCTTGCCAGCCAAGTAGGTGCACCCACGCATGTGAAGTACCGTTTTCATCGGGAGGCCTGTGGGAACGCGGGACGGTAGGCCATGTGTTGTTGGGGGCGTGTTTCGATGGGTGCGTCGAGCGAAATGTGCGGAAAAAGCGTGTTTTTCCCGACTTTTCGGACTTTGCGGGGCTGTCTGGGTAATAAAATCTGGGGCGATGTGCGCCAATCATACCTCTGTGGATTCCCACGGGTGTCCTCTTTTTGGAAATGCATGGGGTTCCCCGTTTTCCTTGGTGGCTTGGACACCCGAGGCCCATATCTGTACGTTGTGCCGGTCGGCAGAATGTCTGAGATTTCACTCTGAAAACAGACTTGGGGTTACTTGTGTTTTAGGCTTTCCCCTTGGCGGCCAGGTAGGTGCACCCACACATGTGAGGTACCGTTTTCATCGGGACACCTTTGGGAACGCGTGACAGTAGGCCATGTGTTGTTGGGGGCGTGTTTCCATGGGTGCGTCGAGCGAAATGTGCAGAAAAAGCATTTTTTTCCCCACATTTCGGACTTTGCAGGGCTGTCTGGGTAAAAAATTCTGGGGCGATGTGCGCAAATCATACCTCTGCGGATTCCCACGGGTGTCCTCTTTTCGGAAATGCATGGGGTTCCCTGTTTTCCTCGGTGGCTTGGACACCCGAGGCCCATATCTGTACATTGTGCCGGTCGGCAAAATGTCTGAGATTTCCCTCTGAAAACAGACTTGGGGTTACTTGTGTTTTAGGCTTTCCCCTTGGCGGCCAGGTAGGTGCACCCACACATGTGAGGTACCGTTTTCATTGGGACACCTGTGGGAACGCGTGACGGTAGGCCATGTGTTGTTGGGGGCGTGTTTCGATGGGTGCGTTGAGCGAAATGTGCGGAAAAAGCATTTTTTTCCCCACATTTCGGACTTTGCAGGGCTGTCTGGGTAATAAATTCTGGGGCGATGTGCGCAAATCATACCTCTGCGGATTCCCACAGGTGTCCTCTTTTCGGAAATGCATGGGGTTCCCTGTTTTCCTCGGTGGCTTGGACACCCGAGCCCCATATCTGTACGTTGTGCCGGTCGGCAGAATGTCTGAGATTTCCCTCTGAAAACAGACTTGGGGTTACTTGTGTTTTAGGCTTTCCCTTTGGCGGCCAGCTAGGTGCACCCACACATGTGAGGTACCGTTTTCATCGGGACACCTGTGGGAACGCGTGACGGTAGGCCATGTGTTGTTGGGGCATGTTTCCAATTGTGCGTCGAGCGAAATATGCGGAAAAAGCATTTTTTCCCCACATTTCGGACTTTGCAGGGCTGTCTGGGTAATAAATTCTGGGCTGATATGCGCAAATCATACCTCTGCGGATTCCCACGGGTGTCCTCTTTTCGGAAATGCATGGGGGTTCCTGTTTTTCTTGGTGGCTGAAGCACCCCAGGCCTAAATCTGTCGGTTGCCTCCCCAAACCTTTTGGTGGGATAGCAGTGTTTTAGGCTTTCCCCTTGGCGGCCAGGTAGGTGCACCCACACATGTGAGGTACCGTTTTCATCGGGACACCTGTGGGAATGCGTGACGGTAGGCCATGTGTTGTTGGGGGCGTGTTTCGATGGGTGTGTCGAGCGAAAATTGCGGAAAATGCGTTTTTTTCCCCACATTTCGGACTTTGCGGGGGTGTCTGGGTAATAAATTCTGGGGCGATGTACGCAAATCATACGTCTGCGGATTCCCACGGGTGTCCTCTTTTCGGAAATGCATGGGGTTCCCTGTTTTCCTTGGTGGCTTGGACACCCGAGGCCCATATCTGTATGTTGTGCCGGTCGGCAGAATGGCTGAGATTCCCCTCTGCAAACAGACTGGGGGTTGCTTGCGTTTTCGGCTTGCCCCTTGCCAGCCAGGTAGGTGCACCCACACATGTGAGGTACCGTTTTCATTGGGACACTGTGGGAACGCGTGACGGTAGGCCATGTGTTGTTGGGGGCGTGTTTTGATGGGTGCCCCGAGCGAAATGTGCGGAAAATGCGTTTTTTTCCCCACATTTCGGACTTTGCAGGGGTGTCTGGGTAATAAATTCTGGGGCGATGTACGCAAATCATACCTCTGCAGATTCCCACGGGTGTCCTCTTTTCGGAAATGCATGGGGTTCCCTGTTTTCCTTGGTGGCTTGGACACCCGAGGCCCATATCTGTATGTTGTGCCGGTCGGCAGAATGGCTGAGATTCCCCTCTGCAAACAGACTGGGGGTTGCTTGCGTTTTCGGCTTGCCCCTTGCCAGCCAAGTAGGTGCACCCACGCATGTGAGGTACCGTTTTCATCAGGACACCTGTGGGAACGTGGGACGGTAGGCCATTTGTTGTTGGGGCGTGTTTCGATGGGTGCGTCGAGCGAAATGTGTGGAAAAAGCATATTTTTTTCCCCACATTTCGGACTTTGCAGGGCTGTCTGGGTAACAAAATCTGGGGCGATGTGCGCCAATCATACCTCTGCGGATTCCCACGGGTGTCCTCTTTTTGGAAATGCATGGGGTTCCCCATTTTCCTTGGTGGCTTGGACACCCGAGGCCCATATCTGTACGTTGTGCCGGTCGGCAGAATGTCTGAGATTTCGCTCTGAAAACAGACTTGGGGTTACTTGTGTTTTAGGCTTTTCCCTTGGCGGCCAGGTAGGTGCACCGACACATGTGAGGTACCGTTTTCATCGGGACACCTGTGGGAACGCGTGACGGTAGGCCATGTGTTGTTGGGGCGTGTTTCCAATTGTGCGTCGAGCGAAATATGCGGAAAAAGCATTTTTTCCCCACATTTCGGACTTTGCAGGGCTGTCTGGGTAATAAATTCTGGGCCGATGTGCGCAAATCATACCTCTGCGGATTCCCACGGGTGTCCTCTTTTCGGATATGCATGGGGGTTCCTGTTTTTCTTGGTGGCTAAAGCACCCCAGGCCTAAATCTGTCGGTTGCCTCCCCAAACCCTTTTGGGGGGATAGCAGTGTTTTAGGCTTTCCCCTTGGCGGCTAGGTAGGTGCACCCACACATGTGAGGTACCGTTTTCATCGGGACACCTGTGGAAATGCGTGACGGTAGGCCATGTGTTGTTGGGGGCGTGTTTCGATGGGTACGTCGAGCGAAATTTGGGGAAAATGCGTTTTTTTCCCCACATTTCGGACTTTGCGGGGGTGTCTGGGTAATAAATTCTGGGGCGATGTGCGCAAATCATACCTCTGCGGATTCCCACGGGTGTCCTCTTTTCGGAAATGCATGGGGTTCCCTGTTTTCCTTGGTGGCTTGGACACCCGAGGCCCATATCTGTACGTTGTGCCGGTCGGCAGAATGTCTGAGATTTCGCTCTGAAAACAGACTTGGGGTTACTTGTGTTTTAGGCTTTCCCCTTGGCAGCCAGGTAGGTGCACCCACACATGTGAGGTACCATTTTCATCGGGACACATGTGGGAATGCGTGACAGTAGGCCTTGTGTTGTTGGGGGCGTGTTTCGATGGGTGCGTCGAGCGAAATGTGCGGAAAAAGCATTTTTTTCCCCACATTTCGGACTTTAGAGGGCTGTCTGGGTAATAAATTCTGGGGCGATGTGCGCAAATCATACCTCTGCGGATTCCCACGGGTGTCCTCTTTTCGGAAATGCATGGGGGTTCCTGTTTTTCTTGGTGGCTGAAGCACCCCAGGCCTAAATCTGTCAGTTGCCTCCCCAAACCCTTTTGGGGGGATAGCAGTGTTTTAGGCTTTCCCCTTGGCGGCCAGGTAGGTGCACCCACACATGTGAGGTACCGTTTTCATCAGGACACCTGTGGGAATGCGTGACAGTAGGCCATGCGTTGTTGGGGGCGTGTTTCGATGGGTGCGACGAGCGAAATGTGCGGAAAATGCGTTTTTTTCCCCACATTTCGGACTTTGCGGGGGTGTCTGGGTAATAAATTCTGGGGCGATGTGCGCAAATCATACCTCTGCGGTTTCCCACGGGTGTCCCCTTTTCGGAAATGCATGGGGTTCCCTGTTTTCCTCGGTGGCTTGGACACCCGAGGCCCATATCTGTATGTTGTGCCGGTCGGCAGAATGGCTGAGATTCCCCTCTGCAAACAGACTGGGGGTTGCTTGCGTTTTCGGCTTGCCCCTTGCCAGCCAGGTAGGTGCACCCACACATGTGAGGTACCGTTTTCATTGGGACACTGTGGGAACGCGTGACGGTAGGCCATGTGTTGTTGGGGGCGTGTTTCGATGGGTGCCCCGAGCGAAATGTGCGGAAAATGCATTTTTTTCCCCACATTTCGGACTTTGCGGGGGTGTCTGGGTAATAAATTCTGGGGCGATGTACGCAAATCATACCTCTGCAGATTCCCACGGGTGTCCTCTTTTTCGGAAATGCATGGGGTTCCCTGTTTTCCTTGGTGGCTTGGACACCCGAGGCCCATATCTGTATGTTGTGCCGGTCGGCAGAATGGCTGAGATTCCCCTCTGCAAACAGACTGGGGGTTGCTTGCGTTTTCGGCTTGCCCCTTGCCAGCCAAGTAGGTGCACCCACGCATGTGAGGTACCGTTTTCATCGGGACACCTGTGGGAACGCGGGACGGTAGGCCATTTGTTGTTGGGGCGTGTTTCGATGGGTGCGTCGAGCGAAATGTGTGGAAAAAGCATTTTTTTCCCCACATTTCGGACTTTGCAGGGCTGTCTGGGTAACAAAATCTGGGGCGATGTGCGCCAATCATACCTCTGCGGATTCCCACGGGTGTCCTCTTTTTGGAAATGCATGGGGTTCCCCGTTTTCCTTGGTGGCTTGGACACCCGAGGCCCATATCTGTACGTTGTGCCGGTCGGCAGAATGTCTGAGATTTCGCTCTGAAAACAGACTTGGGGTTACTTGTGTTTTAGGCTTTCCCCTTGGCGGCCAGGTAGGTGCACCCACACATGTGAGGTACCGTTTTCATCGGGACACCTGTGGGAACGCGTGACAGTAGGCCATGTGTTGTTGGGGGCGTGTTTCTATGGGTGCGTCGAGCGAAATGTGCGGAAAAAGCATTTTTTTCCCCACATTTCGGACTTTGCAGGGCTGTCTGGGTAATAAATTCTGGGGCGATGTGCGCAAATCATACCTCTGCGGATTCCCACGGGAGTCCTCTTTTCGGAAATGCATGCGGTTCCCTGTTTTCCTCGGTGGCTTGGACACCCGAGGCCCATATCTGTACGTTGTGCCGGTCGGCAGAATGTCTGAGATTTCCCTCTGAAAACAGACTTGGGGTTACTTGTGTTTTAGGCTTTCCCCTTGGCGGCCAGGTAGGTGCACCCACACATGTGAGGTACCGTTTTCATTGGGACACCTGTGGGAACGCGTGACGGTAGGCCATGTGTTGTTGGGGGCGTGTTTCGATGGGTGCGTTGAGCGAAATGTGCGGAAAAAGCATTTTTTTCCCCACATTTCGGACTTTGCAGGGCTGTCTGGGTAATAAATTCTGGGGCGATGTGCGCAAATCATACCTCTGCGGATTCCCACAGGTGTCCTATTTTCGGAAATGCATGGGGTTCCCTGTTTTCCTCGGTGGCTTGGACACCCGAGGCCCATATCTGTACGTTGTGCCGGTCGGCAGAATGTCTGAGATTTCCCTCTGAAAACAGACTTGGGGTTACTTGTGTTTTAGGCTTTCCCTTTGGCGGCCAGCTAGGTGCACCCACACATGTGAGGTACCGTTTTCATCGGGACACCTGTGGGAACGCGTGACGGTAGGCCATGTGTTGTTGGGGCGTGTTTCCAATTGTGCGTCGAGCGAAATATGCCGAAAAAGCATTTTTTCCCCACATTTCGGACTTTGCAGGGCTGTCTGGGTAATAAATTCTGGGCCGATGTGCCCAAATCATACCTCTGCGGATTCCCACGGGTGTCCTCTTTTTGGATATGCATGGGGGATCCTGTTTTTCTTGGTGGCTGAAGCACCCCAGGCCTAAATCTGTCGGTTGCCTCCCCAAACCCTTTTGGGGGGATAGCAGTGTTTTAGGCTTTCCCCTTGGCGGCTAGGTAGGTGCACCCACACATGTGAGGTACCGTTTTCATCGGGACACCTGTGGGAATGCGTGACAGTAGGCCATGTGTTGTTGGGGGTGTGTTTCGATGGGTACGTGGAGCGAAATTTGGGAAAAATGTGTTTTTTCCCCACATTTCGGACTTTGCGGGGGTGTCTGGGTAATAAATTCTGGGGCGATGTGCGCAAATCATACCTCTGCGGATTCCCACGGGTGTCCTCTTTTCGGAAATGCATGGGGTTCCCTGTTTTCCTTGGTGGCTTGGACACCCGAGGCCCATATCTGTACGTTGTGCCGGTCGGCAGAATGTCTGAGATTTCGCTCTGAAAACAGACTTGGGGTTACTTGTGTTTTAGGCTTTCCCCTTGGCGGCCAGGTAGGTGCACCCACACATGTGAGGTACCATTTTCATCGGGACACATGTGGGAATGCGTGACGGTGGGCCTTGTGTTGTTGGGGGCGTGTTTAGATGGGTGCGTCGAGCGAAATGTGCGGAAAAAGCATTTTTTTCCCCACATTTCGGACTTTGCAGGGCTGTCTGGGTAATAAATTCTGTGGTGATGTGCGCAAATCATACCTCTGCGGATTCCCACGGGTGTCCTCTTTTCGGAAATGCATGGGGGTTCCTGTTTTTCTTGGTGGCTGAAGCACCCCAGGCCTAAATCTGTCAGTTGCCTCCCCAAACCCTTTTGGGGGGATAGCAGTGTTTTAGGCTTTCCCCTTGGCGGCCAGGTAGGTGCACCCACACATGTGAGGTACCGTTTTCATCGGACACCTGTGGGAATGCGTGACGGTAGGCCATGCGTTGTTGGGGGCGTGTTTCGATGGGTGCGACGAGCGAAATGTGCGGAAAATGCGTTTTTTTCCCCACATTTCGGACTTTGCGGGGGTGTGAGGGTAATAAATTCTGGGGCGATGTGCGCAAATCATACCTCTGCGGATTCCCACCGGTGTCCTCTTTTCGGAAATGCATGGGGTTCCCTGTTTTCCTTGGTGGCTTGGACACCCGAGGCCCATATCTGTATGTTGTGCCGGTCGGCAGAATGGCTGAGATTCCCCTCTGCAAACAGACTGGGGGTTGCTTGCGTTTTCGGCTTGCCCCTTGCCAGCCAAGTAGGTGCACCCACGCATGTGAGGTACCGTTTTCATCGGGACACCTGTGGGAACGCGGGACGGTAGGCCATTTGTTGTTGGGGCGTGTTTCGATGGGTGCGTCGAGCGAAATGTGTGGAAAAAGCATTTTTTTCCCCACATTTCGGACTTTGCAGGGCTGTCTGGGTAACAAAATCTGGGGCGATGTGCGCCAATCATACCTCTGCGGATTCCCACGGGTGTCCTCTTTTTGGAAATGCATGGGGTTCCCCGTTTTCCTTGGTGGCTTGGACACCCGAGGCCCATATCTGTACGTTGTGCCGGTCGGCAGAATGTCTGAGATTTCGCTCTGAAAACAGACTTGGGGTTACTTGTGTTTTAGGCTTTCCCCTTGGCGGCCAGGTAGGTGCACCCACACATGTGAGGTACCGTTTTCATCGGGACACCTGTGGGAACGCGTGACAGTAGGCCATGTGTTGTTGGGGGCGTGTTTCTATGGGTGCGTCGAGCGAAATGTGCGGAAAAAGCATTTTTTTCCCCACATTTCGGACTTTGCAGGGCTGTCTGGGTAATAAATTCTGGGGCGATGTGCGCAAATCATACCTCTGCGGATTCCCACGGGAGTCCTCTTTTCGGAAATGCATGCGGTTCCCTGTTTTCCTCGGTGGCTTGGACACCCGAGGCCCATATCTGTACGTTGTGCCGGTCGGCAGAATGTCTGAGATTTCCCTCTGAAAACAGACTTGGGGTTACTTGTGTTTTAGGCTTTCCCCTTGGCGGCCAGGTAGGTGCACCCACACATGTGAGGTACCGTTTTCATTGGGACACCTGTGGGAACGCGTGACGGTAGGCCATGTGTTGTTGGGGGCGTGTTTCGATGGGTGCGTTGAGCGAAATGTGCGGAAAAAGCATTTTTTTCCCCACATTTCGGACTTTGCAGGGCTGTCTGGGTAATAAATTCTGGGGCGATGTGCGCAAATCATACCTCTGCGGATTCCCACAGGTGTCCTATTTTCGGAAATGCATGGGGTTCCCTGTTTTCCTCGGTGGCTTGGACACCCGAGGCCCATATCTGTACGTTGTGCCGGTCGGCAGAATGTCTGAGATTTCCCTCTGAAAACAGACTTGGGGTTACTTGTGTTTTAGGCTTTCCCTTTGGCGGCCAGCTAGGTGCACCCACACATGTGAGGTACCGTTTTCATTGGGACACCTGTGGGAACGCGTGACGGTAGGCCATGTGTTGTTGGGGCGTGTTTCCAATTGTGCGTCGAGCGAAATATGCGGAAAAAGCATTTTTTCCCCACATTTCGGACTTTGCAGGGCTGTCTGGGTAATAAATTCTGGGCCGATGTGCCCAAATCATACCTCTGCGGATTCCCACGGGTGTCCTCTTTTTGGATATGCATGGGGGATCCTGTTTTTCTTGGTGGCTGAAGCACCCCAGGCCTAAATCTGTCGGTTGCCTCCCCAAACCCTTTTGGGGGGATAGCAGTGTTTTAGGCTTTCCCCTTGGCGGCTAGGTAGGTGCACCCACACATGTGAGGTACCGTTTTCATCGGGACACCTGTGGGAATGCGTGACAGTAGGCCATGTGTTGTTGGGGGTGTGTTTCGATGGGTACGTGGAGCGAAATTTGGGAAAAATGTGTTTTTTCCCCACATTTCGGACTTTGCGGGGGTGTCTGGGTAATAAATTCTGGGGCGATGTGCGCAAATCATACCTCTGCGGATTCCCACGGGTGTCCTCTTTTCGGAAATGCATGGGGTTCCCTGTTTTCCTTGGTGGCTTGGACACCCGAGGCCCATATCTGTACGTTGTGCCGGTCGGCAGAATGTCTGAGATTTCGCTCTGAAAACAGACTTGGGGTTACTTGTGTTTTAGGCTTTCCCCTTGGCGGCCAGGTAGGTGCACCCACACATGTGAGGTACCATTTTCATCGGGACACATGTGGGAATGCGTGACGGTAGGCCTTGTGTTGTTGGGGGCGTGTTTAGATGGGTGCGTCGAGCGAAATGTGCGGAAAAAGCATTTTTTTCCCCACATTTCGGACTTTGCAGGGCTGTCTGGGTAATAAATTCTGGGGTGATGTGCGCAAATCATACCTCTGCGGATTCCCACGGGTGTCCTCTTTTCGGAAATGCATGGGGGTTCCTGTTTTTCTTGGTGGCTGAAGCACCCCAGGCCTAAATCTGTCAGTTGCCTCCCCAAACCCTTTTGGGGGGATAGCAGTGTTTTAGGCTTTCCCCTTGGCGGCCAGGTAGGTGCACCCACACATGTGAGGTACCGTTTTCATCGGACACCTGTGGGAATGCGTGACGGTAGGCCATGCGTTGTTGGGGGCGTGTTTCGATGGGTGCGACGAGCGAAATGTGCGGAAAATGCGTTTTTTTCCCCACATTTCGGACTTTGCGGGGGTGTGAGGGTAATAAATTCTGGGGCGATGTGCGCAAATCATACCTCTGCGGATTCCCACCGGTGTCCTCTTTTCGGAAATGCATGGGGTTCCCTGTTTTCCTTGGTGGCTTGGACACCCGAGGCCCATATCTGTATGTTGTGCCGGTCGGCAGAATGGCTGAGATTCCCCTCTGCAAACAGACTGGGGGTTGCTTGCGTTTTCGGCTTGCCCCTTGCCAGCCAGGTAGGTGCACCCACACATGTGAGGTACCGTTTTCATCGGGACACCTGTGGGAACGCGTGACGGTAGGCCATGTGTTGTTGGGGGCGTGTTTCGATGGGTGCGTCAAGCGAAATGTGCGGAAAAGGTGTTTTTTTCCCGACTTTTCGGACTTTGCGGGGCTGTCTGGGTAATAAAATCTGGGGCGATGTGCGCCAATCATACCTATGCGGATTCCCGCGGGTGTCCTCTTTTCGGAAATGCATGGGGTTTCCTGTTTTCCTCGGTGTCTTGGACACCCGAGGCCCATATCTGTACGTTGTGCCGGTCGGCAGAATGTCTGAGATTTCCCTCTGAAAACAGACTTGGGGTTACTTGTGTTTTAGGCTTTCCCTTTGGCGGCCAGGTAGGTGCACCCACACATGTGAGGTTCTGTTTTCATCGGGACACCTGTGGGAACGCGTGACGGTAGGCCATGTGTTGTTTGGGGCGTGTTTCGATGGGTGCGCCGAGCGAAATGTGTGTAAAATGCAGTTTTTTCCCCACATTTTGGACTTTGCGGGGGTGTCTGGGTAATAAATTCTGGGGCGATGTGCGCAAATCATACCTCTGCGGATTCCCACGGGTGTCCTCTTTTCGGAAATGCATGGGGTTCCCTGTTTTCCTTGGTGGCTTGGACACCCGAGGCCCATATCTGTATGTTGTGCCGGTCGGCAGAATAGCTGAGATTTCCCTCTGCAAACAGACTGGGGGTTGCTTGCGTTTTCGGCTTGTCCGTTGCCAGCCAGGTAGGTGCACCCACGCATGTGAGGTACCGTTTTCATCGGGAGACCTGTGGGAACGCGGGACGGTAGGCCATGTGTTTTTGGGGGCGTGTTTCGATGGGTGCGTCGAGCGAAATGTGCGGAAAAAGCGTTTTTTTCCCGACTTTTCGGACTTTGCGGGGCTGTCTGGGTAATAAATTCTGGGGCGATGTGCGCCAATCATACCTCTGCGGATTCCCACGGGTGTCCTCTTTTCGGAAATGCATGGGGTTCCCTGTTTTCCTCGGTGGCTTGGACACCCGAGGCCCAGATCTGTACGTTGTGCCGGTCGGCAGAATGTCTGAGATTTCCCTCTGAAAACAGACTTGGGGTAACTTGTTTTTTAGGCTTTCCTCTTGGCGGCCAGGTAGGTGCACCCACACATGTGAGGTACCGTTTTCATCGGGACACCTGTGGGAATACGTGACAGTAGGCCATGTGTTGTTGGGAGCGTTTTTCCATGGGTGCGTCGAGCGAAATGTGCGGAAAAAGCGTTTTTTCCCCACATTTCGGACTTTGCAGGGCTGTCTGGGTAATAAATTCTGGGCCGATGTGCGCAAATCATACCTCTGCGGATTCCCACGGGTGTCCTCTTTTCAGAAATGCATGGGGGTTCCTGTTTTTCTTGGTGGCTGAAGCACCCCAGGCCTAAATCTGTCGGTTGCCTCCCCAAATCCTTTGGGGGGGATAGCAGTGTTTTAGGCTTTCCCGTTGGCGGCCAAGTAGGTGCACCCACACATGTGAGGTACTGTTTTCATCGGGACACCTGTGGGAATGCGTGACGGTAGGCCATGTGTTGTTGGGGGCGTGTTTCGATGGGTGCATTGAGCGAAATGTGCGGAAAATACGTTTTTTTACCCACATTTCGGACTTTGCGGGGGTGTCTGGGTTATAAATTCTGGGGCGATGTGCGCAAATCATACCTCTGCGGATTCCCACGGATGTCCTCTTTTCGGAAATGCATGGGGTTCCCTGTTTTCCTTGGTGGCTTGGACACCCGAGGCCCATATCTGTATGTTGTGCCGGTCGGCAGAATGGCTGAGATTCCCCTTTGCAAACAGACTGGGGGTTGCTTGCGTTTTCGGCTTGCCCCTTGCCAGCCAGGTAGGTGCACCCACACATGTGAGGTACCGTTTTCATCGGGACACCTGTGGGAACGCGTGACGGTAGGCCATGTGTTGTTGGGGGCGTGTTTCGATGGGTGCGCCGAGCGAAATGTGCGGAAAATGCGTTTTTTTCCCCACATTTTGGACTTTGCGGGGGTGTCTGGGTAATAAATTCTGGGGCGATGTGCGCAAATCATACCTCTGCGGATTCCCACGGGTGTCCTCTTTTCGGAAATGCATGGGGTTCCCTGTTTTCCTTGGTGGCTTGGACACCCGAGGCCCATATCTGTATGTTGTGCCGGTCGGCAGAATAGCTGAGATTCCCCTCTGCAAACAGACTGGGGGTTGCTTGCGTTTTCGGCTTGTCCGTTGCCAGCCAGGTAGGTGCACCCACGCATGTGAGGTACCGTTTTCATCGGGAGCCCTGTGGGAACGCGGGACGGTAGGCCATGTGTTTTTGGGGGCGTGTTTCGATGGGTGCGTCGAGCGAAATGTGCGGAAAAAGCGTTTTTTTCCCGACTTTTCGGACTTTGCGGGGCTGTCTGGGTAATAAATTCTGGGGCGATGTGCGCCAATCATACCTCTGCGGATTCCCACGGGTGTCCTCTTTTCGGAAATGCATGGGGTTCCCTGTTTTCCTCGGTGGCTTGGACACCCGAGCCCCATATCTGTACGTTGTGCCGGTCGGCAGAATGTCTGAGATTTCGCCATGAAAACAGACTTGGGGTTACTTGTGTTTTAGCCTTTCCCCTTGGCGGCCAGGTAGGTGCACCCACACATGTGAGGTACCGTTTGCATCGGGACACCTGTGGGAACGCGTGACGGTAGGCCATGTGTTGTTGGGGGCGTGTTTTGATGGGTGCGTCGAGCGAAATGTGCGGAAAAAGTGTTTTTTTCCCGACATTTCGGACTTTGCGGGGCTCTCTGGGTAAAAAATTCTGGGGCGATGTGCGCAAATCATACCTCTGCGGATTCCCACGGGTGTCCTCTTTTCGGAAATGCTTGGGGTTCCCTGTTTTCCTCGGTGGCTTGGACACCCGAGGCCCAGATCTGTACGTTGTGCCGGTCGGCAGAATGTCTGAGATTTCCCTCTGAAAACAGACTTGGGGTAACTTGTTTTTTAGGCTTTCCTCTTGGCGGCCAGGTAGGTGCACCCACACATGTGAGGTACCGTTTTCATCGGGACACCTGTGGGAATACGTGACAGTAGGCCATGTGTTGTTGGGAGCGTTTTTCCATGGGTGCGTCGAGCAAAATGTGCGGAAAAAGCGTTTTTTCCCCACATTTCGGACTTTGCAGGGCTGTCTGGGTAATAAATTCTGGGCCGATGTGCGCAAATCATACCTCTGCGGATTCCCACGGGTGTCCTCTTTTCGGAAATGTATGGGGTTCCCCGTTTTCCTCGGTGGCTTGAACACCCGAGGCCCATAACTGTACGTTGTGCCGGTCGGCAGAATGTCTGAGATTTCACTCTGAAAACAGACTTGGGGTTACTTGTGTTTTAGGCTTTCCTCTTGGCGGCCAGGTAGGTGCACCCACACATGTGAGGTACCGTTTTCATCGGGACACCTGTGGGAACGCGTGACGGTAGGCCATGTGTTGTTGGGGGGGTGTTTCGATGGGTGCGTCGAGCAAAATGTGCGGCAAAAGCATTTTTTTCCGCACATTTCGGACTTTGCAGGGCTGTCTGGGTAATAAATTCTGGGGCGATGTGCGCAAATCATACCTCTGCGTATTCCCACGGGTGTCCTCTTTTCGGAAATGCATGAGGTTCCCTGTTTTCCTCGGTGGCTTGGACACCCGAGGGCCATATCTGTACGTTGTGCCGGTCGGCAGAATGTCTGAGATTTCCCTCTGAAAACAGACTTGGGGTTACTTGTGTTTTAGGCTTTCCCCTTGGCGGCCAGGTAGGTGCACCCACACATGTGAGGTACCGTTTTCATCGGGACACCTGTGAGAACGCGTGACGTTAGGCCATGTGTTGTTGGGGGTGTGGTTCGATGGGTGCGTCGAGCAAAATCTGTGGAAAAAGTGTTTTTTTCTCCCACATTTCGGACTTTGCTGGGCTGTCTGGGTAAAAAATTCTGGGGCGATGTGCGCAAATCATACCTCTGCGGATTCCCACGGGTGTCCTCTTTTCGGAAATGCATGGGGTTCCCTGTTTTCCTCGGTGGCTTGGACACCCGAGGCCCATATCTGTACGTTGTGCCGGTCGGCAGAATGTCTGAGATTTCGCCATGAAAACAGACTTAGGGTTACTTGTGTTTTAGGCTTTCCCCTTGGCGGCCAGGTAGGTGCACCCACACATGTGAGGTACCGTTTGGATCGGGACACCTGTGGGAACGCGTGACGGTAGCCCATGTGTTGTTGGGGGCGTGTTTTGATGGGTGCGTCGAGCAAAATGTGCGGAAAAAGTGTTTTTTTCCCGACATTTCGGACTTTGCGGGGCTCTCTGGGTAAAGAATTCTGGGGCGATGTGCGCAAATCATACCTCTGTGGATTCCTACGGGTGTCCTCTTTTCAGAAATGCATGGGGTTCCCTGTTTTCCTCGGTGGCTTGGACACCCGAGGCCCATATCTGTATGTTGTGCCGGTCGGCAGAATGTCTGAGATTTCGCTCTGAAAACAGACTTGGGGTTACTTGTGTTTTAGGCTTTCCCCATGGCGGCCAGGTAGGTGCATGCATACATGTGAGGTACCGTTTTCATCGGGACACCTGTGGGAACGTGTGACGGTAGGCCATGTGTTGTTGTGGGCGTGTTTCGATGGGTGCGTCGAGCAAAATGTGCGGAAAAAGCATTTTTTTCCCCACATTTTGGACTTTGCAGGGCTGTCTGGGTAATAAATTCTGGGGCGATGTGCGCAAATCATACCTCTGTGGATTCCTACGGGTGTCCTCTTTTCGGAAATGCATGGGGTTCCCTGTTTTCCTTGGTGGCTTGGACACCCAAGGCCCATATCTGTACGTTGTGCCGGTCGGCATAATGTCTGAGATTTCGCTCTGAAAACAGACTTGGAGTTACTTGTGTTTTAGGCTTTCCCTTTGGCGGCCAGGTAGGTGCACCCACACATGTGAGGTACAGTTTTCATCGGGACACCTATGGGAACGCGTGACGGTAGGCCATGTGTTGTTGGGGGCGTGTTTCGATGGGTGCGTCGAGCGAAATGTGCGGAAAAAGCGTTTTTTTCCCGACTTTTCGGACTTTGCGGGGCTGTCTGGGTAATAAATTCTGGGGCGATGTGCGCCAATCATACCTCTGCGGATTCCCACGGGTGTCCTCTTTTCGGAAATGCATGGGGTTCCCTGTTTTCCTCGGTGGCTTGGACACCCGAGCCCCATATCTGTACGTTGTGCCGGTCGGCAGAATGTCTGAGATTTCGCCATGAAAACAGACTTGGGGTTACTTGTGTTTTAGCCTTTCCCCTTGGCGGCCAGGTAGGTGCACCCACACATGTGAGGTACCGTTTGCATCGGGACACCTGTGGGAACGCGTGACGGTAGGCCATGTGTTGTTGGGGGCGTGTTTTGATGGGTGCGTCGAGCGAAATGTGCGGAAAAAGTGTTTTTTTCCCGACATTTCGGACTTTGCGGGGCTCTCTGGGTAAAAAATTCTGGGGCGATGTGCGCAAATCATACCTCTGCGGATTCCCACGGGTGTCCTCTTTTCGGAAATGCTTGGGGTTCCCTGTTTTCCTCGGTGGCTTGGACACCCGAGGCCCAGATCTGTACGTTGTGCCGGTCGGCAGAATGTCTGAGATTTCCCTCTGAAAACAGACTTGGGGTAACTTGTTTTTTAGGCTTTCCTCTTGGCGGCCAGGTAGGTGCACCCACACATGTGAGGTACCGTTTTCATCGGGACACCTGTGGGAATACGTGACAGTAGGCCATGTGTTGTTGGGAGCGTTTTTCCATGGGTGCGTCGAGCAAAATGTGCGGAAAAAGCGTTTTTTCCCCACATTTCGGACTTTGCAGGGCTGTCTGGGTAATAAATTCTGGGCCGATGTGCGCAAATCATACCTCTGCGGATTCCCACGGGTGTCCTCTTTTCGGAAATGTATGGGGTTCCCCGTTTTCCTCGGTGGCTTGAACACCCGAGGCCCATAACTGTACGTTGTGCCGGTCGGCAGAATGTCTGAGATTTCACTCTGAAAACAGACTTGGGGTTACTTGTGTTTTAGGCTTTCCTCTTGGCGGCCAGGTAGGTGCACCCACACATGTGAGGTACCGTTTTCATCGGGACACCTGTGGGAACGCGTGACGGTAGGCCATGTGTTGTTGGGGGGGTGTTTCGATGGGTGCGTCGAGCAAAATGTGCGGCAAAAGCATTTTTTTCCGCACATTTCGGACTTTGCAGGGCTGTCTGGGTAATAAATTCTGGGGCGATGTGCGCAAATCATACCTCTGCGTATTCCCACGGGTGTCCTCTTTTCGGAAATGCATGAGGTTCCCTGTTTTCCTCGGTGGCTTGGACACCCGAGGGCCATATCTGTACGTTGTGCCGGTCGGCAGAATGTCTGAGATTTCCCTCTGAAAACAGACTTGGGGTTACTTGTGTTTTAGGCTTTCCCCTTGGCGGCCAGGTAGGTGCACCCACACATGTGAGGTACCGTTTTCATCGGGACACCTGTGAGAACGCGTGACGTTAGGCCATGTGTTGTTGGGGGTGTGTTTCGATGGGTGCGTCGAGCAAAATCTGTGGAAAAAGTGTTTTTTTCTCCCACATTTCGGACTTTGCTGGGCTGTCTGGGTAAAAAATTCTGGGGCGATGTGCGCAAATCATACCTCTGCGGATTCCCACGGGTGTCCTCTTTTCGGAAATGCATGGGGTTCCCTGTTTTCCTCGGTGGCTTGGACACCCGAGGCCCATATCTGTACGTTGTGCCGGTCGGCAGAATGTCTGAGATTTCGCCATGAAAACAGACTTAGGGTTACTTGTGTTTTAGGCTTTCCCCTTGGCGGCCAGGTAGGTGCACCCACACATGTGAGGTACCGTTTGGATCGGGACACCTGTGGGAACGCGTGACGGTAGCCCATGTGTTGTTGGGGGCGTGTTTTGATGGGTGCGTCGAGCAAAATGTGCGGAAAAAGTGTTTTTTTCCCGACATTTCGGACTTTGCGGGGCTCTCTGGGTAAAGAATTCTGGGGCGATGTGCGCAAATCATACCTCTGTGGATTCCTACGGGTGTCCTCTTTTCAGAAATGCATGGGGTTCCCTGTTTTCCTCGGTGGCTTGGACACCCGAGGCCCATATCTGTATGTTGTGCCGGTCGGCAGAATGTCTGAGATTTCGCTCTGAAAACAGACTTGGGGTTACTTGTGTTTTAGGCTTTCCCCATGGCGGCCAGGTAGGTGCATGCATACATGTGAGGTACCGTTTTCATCGGGACACCTGTGGGAACGTGTGACGGTAGGCCATGTGTTGTTGTGGGCGTGTTTCGATGGGTGCGTCGAGCAAAATGTGCGGAAAAAGCATTTTTTTCCCCACATTTTGGACTTTGCAGGGCTGTCTGGGTAATAAATTCTGGGGCGATGTGCGCAAATCATACCTCTGTGGATTCCTACGGGTGTCCTCTTTTCGGAAATGCATGGGGTTCCCTGTTTTCCTTGGTGGCTTGGACACCCAAGGCCCATATCTGTACGTTGTGCCGGTCGGCATAATGTCTGAGATTTCGCTCTGAAAACAGACTTGGAGTTACTTGTGTTTTAGGCTTTCCCTTTGGCGGCCAGGTAGGTGCACCCACACATGTGAGGTACAGTTTTCATCGGGACACCTATGGGAACGCGTGACGGTAGGCCATGTGTTGTTGGGGGCATGTTTCGATGGGTGCATCGAGCGAAATGTGCGGAAAAAGTGTTTTTTTCCCGACAGTTCGGACATTGCGGGGCTGTCTGGGTAAACAATTCTGGGGCGATGTGCGCAAATCATACCTCTGCCGATTCCCACGAGTGTCTTCTTTTCGGAAATGCATGGGTTTCCCTGTTTTCCTCGGTGGCTTGGACACCCGAGGCCCATATCTGTACGTTGTGCCGGTCGGCAGAATGTCTGAGATTTCGCCATGAAAACAGACTTGGGGTTACTTGTGTTTTAGGCTTTCCCCTTGGCGGCCAGGTAGGTGCACCCACACATGTGAGGTGCCGTTTTCATCGGGACACCTGTGGGAACGCGTGATGGTAGGCCATGTGTTGTTGGGGGCGTGTTTCAATGGGTGCGTCGAGCGAAATGTGCGGAAAAAGCGTTTTTTTCCATACATTTTGGACTTTGCAGGGCTGTCTGGGTAATAAATTCTGGGGAGATGTGCGCAAATCATACCTCTGCGGATTCCCACGGGTGTCCTTTTTTCAGAAATGCATGCGGTTCCCCATTTTCCTTGGTGGCTTGGACACCTGAGGCCCATATCTGTACATTGTTCTGGTCGGCAGAATGTCTGAGATTTCTCTCTGAAAACAGACTTGGGGTTACTTGTGTTTTAGTCTTTCCCCTTGGCGGCCAGGTAGGTGCACCCACCCATGTGGGGTACCGTTTTCATTGGGACACCTGTGGGAACGCGGGACGGTAGGCCATGCGTTGTTGGGGGCGTGTTTCGATGGGTGCGTCGAGCGAAATGTGCGGAAAAAGCGTTTTTTCCCCACATTTCGGAATTTGCAGGGCTGACTGGGTAATACATTCTGGGGCGATGTGCGCAAATCATACCTCTGCGGATTCCCACTGGTGTCCTCTTTTCGGAAATGTATGGGGTTCCCTGTTTTCCTCGGTGGCTTGGACACCCGAGGCCCAGATCTGTACATTGTGCCGGTCGGCAGAATGTCTGAGATTTCCCTCTGAAAACAGACTTGGGGTTACTTTTGTTTTAGGCTTTCCCCTTGGCGTCCAGGTAGGTGCACCCACACATGTGAGGTACCGTTTTCATCGGGACACCTGTGGGAATGCGTGACGGTAGGCCATGTGTTGTTGGGGGCGTGTTTCGATGGGTGCGTCGAGCGAAATGTGCGGAAAAAGCGTTTTTTTCCCCACATTTCGGAATTTGCAGGGCTGTCTGGGTAATAAATTCTGGGGCGATGTGCACAAATCATACCTCTGCGGATTCCCACGGGTGTCCTCTTTTCGGAAATGCATGGGGTTCCCTGTTTTCCTCGGTGGCTTGGACACCCGAGCCCCATATCTGTACGTTGTGCCGGTCGGCAGAATGTATGAGATTTCGCCATGAAAACAGACTTGGGGTTACTTGTGTTTTAGGCTTTCCCCTTGGCGGCCAGGTAGGTGCACCCACACATGTGAGGTACCGTTTGCATCGGGACACCTGTGGGAACGCGTGACGGTAGGCCATGTGTTGTTGGGGGCGTGTTTTGATGGGTGCGTCAAGCGAAATGTGCGGAAAAAGTGTTTTTTTCCCGACATTTCGGACTTTGCGGGGCTCTCTGGGTAAAAAATTCTGGGACGATGTGCGCAAATCATACCTCTGCGGATTCCCACGGGTGTCCTCTTTTCGGAAATGCATGGGGTTCCCTGTTTTCCTCGGTGGCTTGGACACCCGAGGCCCAGATCTGTACGTTGTGCCGGTCGGCAGAATGTCTGAGATTTCCCTCTGAAAACAGACTTGGGGTAACTTGTTTTTTAGGCTTTCCTCTTGGCGGCCAGGTAGGTGCACCCACACATGTGAGGTACCGTTTTCATCGGGACACCTGTGGGAATACGTGACGGTAGGCCATGTGTTATTGGGAGCGTTTTTCCATGGGTGCGTCGAGCAAAATGTGCGGAAAAAGCGTTTTTTCCCCACATTTCGGACTTTGCAGGGCTGTCTGGGTAATAAATTCTGGGCCGATGTGCGCAAATCATACCTCTGCGGATTCCCACGGGTGTCCTCTTTTCATAAATGCATGGGGGTTCCTGTTTTTCTTGGTGGCTGAAGCACCCCAGGCCTAAATCTGTCGGTTGCCTCCCCAAATCCTTTGGGGGGGATAGCAGTGTTTTAGGCTTTCCCGTTGGCGGCCAAGTAGGTGCACCCACACATGTGAAGTACTGTTTTCATCGGGACACCTGTGGGAATGCGTGACGGTAGGCCATGTGTTGTTGGGGGCGTGTTTCGATGGGTGCATTGAGCGAAATGTGCGGAAAATACGTTTTTTTACCCACATTTCGGACTTTGCGGGGGTGTCTGGGTAATAAATTCTGGGGCGATGTGCGCAAATCATACCTCTGCGGATTCCCACGGATGTCCTCTTTTCGGAAATGCATGGGGTTCCCTGTTTTCCTTGGTGGCTTGGACACCCGAGGCCCATATCTGTATGTTGTGCCGGTCGGCAGAATGGCTGAGATTCCCCTTTGAAAACAGACTGGGGGTTGCTTGCGTTTTCGGCTTGCCCCTTGCCAGCCAGGTAGGTGCACCCACACATGTGAGGTACCGTTTTCATCGGGACACCTGTGGGAACGCGTGACGGTAGGCCATGTGTTGTTGGGGGCGTGTTTCGATGGGTGCGCCGAGCGAAATGTGCGGAAAATGCGTTTTTTTCCCCACATTTCGGACTTTGCGGGGGTGTCTGGGTAATAAATTCTGGGGCGATGTGCGCAAATCATACCACTGTGGATTTCCACGGGTGTCCTCTTTTCGGAAATGCATGGGGTTCCCCGTTTTCCTTGGTGGCTTGGACACCCGAGGCCCATATCTGTATGTTGTGCCGGTCGGCAGAATGGCTGAGATTCCCCTCTGCAAACAGACTGGGGGTTGCTTGCGTTTTCGGCTTGCCCCTTGCCAGCCAGGTAGGTGCACCCACGCATGTGAGGTACCGTTTTCATCGGGACTCCTGTGGGAACGCGGGACGGTAGGCCATGTGTTGTTGGGGGGGTGTTTCGATGGGTGCGTCGAGCAAAATGTGCGGAAAAAGCATTTTTTTCCGCACATTTCGGACTTTGCAGGGCTGTCTGGGTAATAAATTCTGGGGCGATGTGCGCAAATCATACCTCTGCGTATTCCCACGGGTGTCCTCTTTTCGGAAATGCATGAGGTTCCCTGTTTTCCTCGGTGGCTTGGACACCCGAGGGCCATATCTGTACGTTGTGCCGGTCGGCAGAATGTCTGAGATTTCCCTCTGAAAACAGACTTGGGGTTACTTGTGTTTTAGGCTTTCCCCTTGGCGGCCAGGTAGGTGCACCCACACATGTGAGGTACCGTTTTCATTGGGACACCTGTGGGAACGTGTGACGGTAGGCCATGTGTTGTTGGGGGCGTGTTTCGATGGGTGCGTCGAGCAAAATCTGTGGAAAAAGTGTTTTTTTCCCCCACATTTCGGACTTTGCTGGGCTGTCTGGGTAAGAAATTCTGGGGCGATGTGCACAAATCATACCTCTGCGGATTCCCACGGGTGTCCTCTTTTTGGAAATGCATGGGGTTCCCTGTTTTCCTCGGTGGCTTGGACACCCGAGGCCCATATCTGTACGTTGTGCCGGTCGGCAGAATGTCTGAGATTTCGCCATGAAAACAGACTTGGGGTTACTTGTGTTTTAGGCTTTCCCCTTGGCGGCCAGGTAGGTGCACCCACACATGTGAGGTACCGTTTGCATCGGGACACCTGTGGGAACGCGTGACGGTAGCCCATGTGTTGTTGGGGGCGTGTTTTGATGGGTGCGTCGAGCAAAATGTGCGGAAAAAGTGTTTTTTTCCCGACATTTCGGACTTTGCGGGGCTCTCTGGGTAAAAAATTCTGGGGCGATGTGCGCAAATCATACCTCTGTGGATTCCTACGGGTGTCCTCTTTTCGGAAATGCATGGGGTTCCCTGTTTTCCTCGGTGGCTTGGACACCCGAGGCCCATATCTGGATGTTGTGCCGGTCGGCAGAATGTCTGAGATTTCGCTCTGAAAACAGACTTGGGGTTACTTGTGTTTTAGGCTTTCCCCATGGCGGCCAGGTAGGTGCATGCATACATGTGAGGTACCGTTTCCATCGGGACACCTGTGGGAACGTGTGACGGTAGGCCATGTGTTGTTGTGGGCGTGTTTTGATGGGTGCGTCGAGCAAAATGTGCGGAAAAAGCATTTTTTTCCCCACATTTTGGAATTTGCAGGTCTGTCTGGGTAATAAATTCTGGGGCGATGTGCGCAAATCATATCTCTGTGGATTCCTACGGGTGTCCTCTTTTCGGAAATGCATAGGGTTCCCTGTTTTCCTTGGTGGCTTGGACACCCGAGGCCCATATCTGTACGTTGTGCCGGTCGGCATAATGTCTGAGATTTCGCTCTGAAAACAGACTTGGAGTTACTTGTGTTTTAGGCTTTCCCTTTGGCGGCCAGGTAGGTGCACCCACACATGTGAGGTACCGCTTTCATCGGGACACCTATGGGAACGCGTGACGGTAGGCCATGTGTTGTTGGGGGCATGTTTCGATGGGTGCATCGAGCGAAATGTGCGGAAAAAGTGTTTTTTTCCCGACATTTCGGACATTGCGGGGCTGTCTGGGTAAACAATTCTGGGGCGATGTGCGCAAATCATACCTCTGCCGATTCCCACGAGTGTCTTCTTTTCGGAAATGCATGGGTTTCCCTGTTTTCCTCGGTGGCTTGGACACCCGAGGCCCATATCTGTACGTTGTGCCGGTCGGCAGAATGTCTGAGATTTCGCCATGAAAACAGACTTGGGGTTACTTGTGTTTTAGGCTTTCCCCTTGGCGGCCAGGTAGGTGCACCCACACATGTGAGGTCCCGTTTTCATCGGGACACCTGTGGGAACGCGTGATGGTAGGCCATGTGTTGTTGGGGGCGTGTTTCGATGGGTGCGTCGAGCGAAATGTGCGGAAAAAGTGTTTTTTTCCCTACATTTTGGACTTTGCAGGGCTGTCTGGGTAATAAATTCTGGGGAGATGTGCGCAAATCATACCTCTGCGGATTCCCACGGGTGTCCTTTTTTCAGAAATGCATGCGGTTCCCCATTTTCCTTGGTGGCTTGGACACCTGAGGCCCATATCTGTACATTGTTCTGGTCGGCAGAATGTCTGAGATTTCGCTCTGAAAACAGACTTGGGGTTACTTGTGTTTTAGTCTTTCCCCTTGGCGGCCAGGTAGGTGCAGCCACACATGTGGGGTACCGTTTTCATTGGGACACCTGTGGGAACGCGGGACGGTAGGCCATGTGTTGTTGGGGGCGTGTTTCGATGGGTGCGTCGAGCGAAATGTGCGGAAAAAGCGTTTTTTCCCCACATTTCGGACTTTGCAGGGCTGACTGGGTAATACATTCTGGGGCAATGTGCGCAAATCATACCTCTGCGGATTCCCACTGGTGTCCTCTTTTCGGAAATGTATGGGGTTCCCTGTTTTCCTCGGTGGCTTGGACACCCGAGGCCCAGATCTGTACATTGTGCCGGTCGGCAGAATGTCTGAGATTTCCCTCTGAAAACAGACTTGGGGTTACTTTTGTTTTAGGCTTTCCCCTTGGCGTCCAGGTAGGTGCACCCACACATGTGAGGTACCGTTTTCATCGGGACACCTGTGGGAACGCGTGACGATGTGTTGTTGGGGGCGTGTTTTGATGGGTGCGTCGAGCGAAATGTGCAGAAAAAGTGTTTTTTTCCTGACATTTCGGACTTTGCGGGGCTGTCTGGGTAAAACATTCTGGGGCGATGTGCGCAAATCATACCTCTGCGTATTCCCACGGGTGTCCTCTTTTCGGAAATGCATGAGGTTCCCTGTTTTCCTCGGTGGCTTGGACACCCGAGGGCCATATCTGTACGTTGTGCCGGTCGGCAGAATGTCTGAGATTTCCCTCTGAAAACAGACTTGGGGTTACTTGTGTTTTAGGCTTTCCCCTTGGCGGCCAGGTAGGTGCACCCACACATGTGAGGTACCGTTTTCATTGGGACACCTGTGGGAACGTGTGACGGTAGGCCATGTGTTGTTGGGGGCGTGTTTCGATGGGTGCGTCGAGCAAAATCTGTGGAAAAAGTGTTTTTTTCCCCCACATTTCGGACTTTGCTGGGCTGTCTGGGTAAGAAATTCTGGGGCGATGTGCACAAATCATACCTCTGCGGATTCCCACGGGTGTCCTCTTTTTGGAAATGCATGGGGTTCCCTGTTTTCCTCGGTGGCTTGGACACCCGAGGCCCATATCTGTACGTTGTGCCGGTCGGCAGAATGTCTGAGATTTCGCCATGAAAACAGACTTGGGGTTACTTGTGTTTTAGGCTTTCCCCTTGGCGGCCAGGTAGGTGCACCCACACATGTGAGGTACCGTTTGCATCGGGACACCTGTGGGAACGCGTGACGGTAGCCCATGTGTTGTTGGGGGCGTGTTTTGATGGGTGCGTCGAGCAAAATGTGCGGAAAAAGTGTTTTTTTCCCGACATTTCGGACTTTGCGGGGCTCTCTGGGTAAAAAATTCTGGGGCGATGTGCGCAAATCATACCTCTGTGGATTCCTACGGGTGTCCTCTTTTCGGAAATGCATGGGGTTCCCTGTTTTCCTCGGTGGCTTGGACACCCGAGGCCCATATCTGGATGTTGTGCCGGTCGGCAGAATGTCTGAGATTTCGCTCTGAAAACAGACTTGGGGTTACTTGTGTTTTAGGCTTTCCCCATGGCGGCCAGGTAGGTGCATGCATACATGTGAGGTACCGTTTCCATCGGGACACCTGTGGGAACGTGTGACGGTAGGCCATGTGTTGTTGTGGGCGTGTTTTGATGGGTGCGTCGAGCAAAATGTGCGGAAAAAGCATTTTTTTCCCCACATTTTGGAATTTGCAGGTCTGTCTGGGTAATAAATTCTGGGGCGATGTGCGCAAATCATATCTCTGTGGATTCCTACGGGTGTCCTCTTTTCGGAAATGCATAGGGTTCCCTGTTTTCCTTGGTGGCTTGGACACCCGAGGCCCATATCTGTACGTTGTGCCGGTCGGCATAATGTCTGAGATTTCGCTCTGAAAACAGACTTGGAGTTACTTGTGTTTTAGGCTTTCCCTTTGGCGGCCAGGTAGGTGCACCCACACATGTGAGGTACCGCTTTCATCGGGACACCTATGGGAACGCGTGACGGTAGGCCATGTGTTGTTGGGGGCATGTTTCGATGGGTGCATCGAGCGAAATGTGCGGAAAAAGTGTTTTTTTCCCGACATTTCGGACATTGCGGGGCTGTCTGGGTAAACAATTCTGGGGCGATGTGCGCAAATCATACCTCTGCCGATTCCCACGAGTGTCTTCTTTTCGGAAATGCATGGGTTTCCCTGTTTTCCTCGGTGGCTTGGACACCCGAGGCCCATATCTGTACGTTGTGCCGGTCGGCAGAATGTCTGAGATTTCGCCATGAAAACAGACTTGGGGTTACTTGTGTTTTAGGCTTTCCCCTTGGCGGCCAGGTAGGTGCACCCACACATGTGAGGTCCCGTTTTCATCGGGACACCTGTGGGAACGCGTGATGGTAGGCCATGTGTTGTTGGGGGCGTGTTTCGATGGGTGCGTCGAGCGAAATGTGCGGAAAAAGTGTTTTTTTCCCTACATTTTGGACTTTGCAGGGCTGTCTGGGTAATAAATTCTGGGGAGATGTGCGCAAATCATACCTCTGCGGATTCCCACGGGTGTCCTTTTTTCAGAAATGCATGCGGTTCCCCATTTTCCTTGGTGGCTTGGACACCTGAGGCCCATATCTGTACATTGTTCTGGTCGGCAGAATGTCTGAGATTTCGCTCTGAAAACAGACTTGGGGTTACTTGTGTTTTAGTCTTTCCCCTTGGCGGCCAGGTAGGTGCAGCCACACATGTGGGGTACCGTTTTCATTGGGACACCTGTGGGAACGCGGGACGGTAGGCCATGTGTTGTTGGGGGCGTGTTTCGATGGGTGCGTCGAGCGAAATGTGCGGAAAAAGCGTTTTTTCCCCACATTTCGGACTTTGCAGGGCTGACTGGGTAATACATTCTGGGGCAATGTGCGCAAATCATACCTCTGCGGATTCCCACTGGTGTCCTCTTTTCGGAAATGTATGGGGTTCCCTGTTTTCCTCGGTGGCTTGGACACCCGAGGCCCAGATCTGTACATTGTGCCGGTCGGCAGAATGTCTGAGATTTCCCTCTGAAAACAGACTTGGGGTTACTTTTGTTTTAGGCTTTCCCCTTGGCGTCCAGGTAGGTGCACCCACACATGTGAGGTACCGTTTTCATCGGGACACCTGTGGGAACGCGTGACGATGTGTTGTTGGGGGCGTGTTTTGATGGGTGCGTCGAGCGAAATGTGCAGAAAAAGTGTTTTTTTCCTGACATTTCGGACTTTGCGGGGCTGTCTGGGTAAAACATTCTGGGGCGATGTGCGCAAATCATACCTCTGCCGATTCCCACGGGTGTCCTCTTTTCGGAAATGCATGGGGTTCCCCATTTTCCTTGGTGGCTTGGACACCCGAGGCCCATATCTGTACGTTGTGTAGGTCGGCAGAATGTCTGAGATTTCACTCTGAAAACAGACTTGGGGTTACTTGTGTTTTAGGCTTTCCCCTTGGCGGCCAGGTAGGTGCACCCACACATGTGAGGTACCGTTTTCATCGGGACACCTGTGGGAACGCGTGACGGTAGGCCATGTGTTGGGGGCGTGTTTCGATGGGTGAGTCGAGCGAAATGTGCAGAAAAAGCATTTTTTTCTCCACATTTCGGACTTTGCAGGGCTATCTGGGTAAAACATTCTGGGGCGATGTGCGCAAATCATACCTCTGCGTATTCCCACGGGTGTCCTCTTTTCGGAAATGCATGGGGTTCCCTGTTTTCCTCAGTGGCTTGGACACCCGAGGGCCATATCTGTACGTTGTGCCGGTCGGCAGAATGTCTGAGATTTCGGTCTGAAAACAGACTTGGGGTTACTTGTGTTTTAGGCTTTCCCCTTGGCGGCCAGGTAGGTGCACCCACACATGTGAGGTACCGATTTCATTGGGACACCTGTGGGAACGCGTGACGGTAGGCCATGTGTTGTTGGGGGCTTGTTTAGATGGGTGCATCGAGCGAAATGTGCGGAAAAAGCGTTTTTCCCCCACATTTCGGACTTTGCAGGGCTGTCTGGGTAATAAATTCTGGGGTGATGTGCGCAAATCATACCTCTGCGGATTCCCACGGGTGTCCTCTTTTCGGAAATGCATGGGGTTCCCTGTTTTCCTCGGTGGCTTGGACACCCGCGGCCCATATCTCTACGTTGTGCCGGTCGGCAGAATGTCTGAGATTTCGCTCTGAAAACATACTTGGGGTTACTTGTGTTTTAGGCTTTCCCCTTGGCGGCCAGGTAGGTGCACCCACACATGTGAGGTACCGTTTTCATCGGGACACCTGTGGGAACGTGTGACGGTAGGCCATGTGTTGTTGGGGGTGTGTTTCAATGAGTGCGTCGAGCGAAATGTGCGGAAAAAGCGTTTTTTTCCCGACACTTCGGACTTTGCAGGGCTGTCTGGGTAAAATATTCTGGGGCGATGTGCGCAGATCATACCTCTGCGGATTCCCACGGGTGTCCTCTTTTCGGAAATGCATGGGGTTCCCTGTTTTCCTCGGTGGCTTGGACACCCGAGGCCCATATCTGTACGTTGTGCCGGTCGGCAGAATGTCTGAGATTTCGCTCTGAAAACAGAGTTGAGGTTACTTGTGTTTTAGGCTTTCCCCTTGGTGGCCAGGTAGGTGCACCCACACATGTGAGGTACCGTTTTCATCTGGACACCTGTGGGAACGCGTGACGGTAGTCCATGTGTTGTTGGGGGCGTGTTTCGATGTGTGCGTCGAGCAAAATGTGCGGAAAAAGCATTTTTTTCCCCACATTTCGGACTTTGCAGGGCTGTCTGGGTAATAAATTCTGGGGCGATGTGTGCAAATCATAGCTCTGCGGATTCCCACGGGTGTTCTCTTTTCGGAAATGCATGGGTTTCCCTGTTTTCCTCGGTGGCTTGGACACCCGAGGCCCATATCTGTACGGTGTGCCGGTCGGCAGAATGTCTGAGATTTAGCCATGAAAACAGACTTGGGGTTACTTGTGTTTTAGGCTTTCCCCTTGGCGGCCAGGGAGGTGCACCCACACATGTGAGGTACCGTTTTCATCGGAACACCGGTGGGAACGCGTGACTGTAGGCCATGTGTTGTTGGGGGTGTGTTTTGATGGGTGCGTCAAGCGAAATGTGCGGAAAAAGTGTTTTTTTCCCGACATTTCGGACTTTGCAGGGCTGTCTGGGTAATACATTCTGGGGCGATGTGCGCAAATCATACCTCTGCGGATTCCCACGGGTGTCCTCTTTTCGGAAATGCATGGGGTTCCCTGTTTTCCTCGGTGGCTTGGACACCCGAGGCCCATATCTGTACGTTGTGCCGGTCGGCAGAATGACTGAGATTTCGCTCTGAAAACAGACTTGGGGTTACTTGTGTTTTAGGCTTTCCCCTTGGCGGCCAGGTAGGTGCACGCACACATGTGAGGTACCGTTTTCATCGGGACACCTGTGGGAACGTGTGATGGTAGGCCATGTGTTGTTGTGGGTGTGTTTCGATGGGTGCATCGAGCAAAATGTGCGGAAAAAGCGTTTTTTTCCCCACATTTCGGACTTTGCAGGGCTGTATGGGTAATAAATTCTGGGGCGATGTGCGCAAATCATACCTCTGTGGATTCCCACGGGTGTCCTCTTTTCGGAAATGCATGGGGTTCCCCATTTTCGTTGGTGGCTTAGACACCCGAGGCCCATATCTGTACGTTGTGTAGGTCGGCAGAATGTCTGAGATTTCACTCTGAAAACAGACTTGGGGTTACTTGTGTTTTAGGCTTTCCCCTTGGCGGCCAGGTAGGTGCACCCACACATGTGAGGTACCGTTTTCATCGGGACACCTGTGGGAACACGTGACGGTAGGCCATGTGTTGGGGGCGTGTTTCGATGGGTGCGTCGAGCGAAATGTGCAGAAAAAGCATTTTTTTCCCCACATTTCGGAATTTGCAGGGCTATCTGGGTAAAACATTCTGGGGCGATGTGCGCAAATCATACCTCTGCGTATTCCCACGGGTGTCCTCTTTTCGGAAATGCATGGGGTTCCCTGTTTTCCTCAGTGGCTTGGACACCCGAGGGCCATATCTGTACGTTGTGCCGGTCGGCAGAATGTCTGAGATTTCGGTCTGAAAACAGACTTGGGGTTACTTGTGTTTTAGGCTTTCCCCTTGGCGGCCAGGTAGGTGCACCCACACATGTGAGGTACCGTTTTCATTGGGACACCTGTGGGAACGTGTGACGGTAGGCCATGTGTTGTTGGGGGCTTGTTTAGATGGGTGCATCGAGCGAAATGTGCGGAAAAAGCATTTTTCCCCCACATTTCGGACTTTGCAGGGCTGTCTGGGTAATGAATTCTGGGGTGATGTGCGCAAATCATACCTCTGCGGATTCCCACGGGTGTCCTCTTTTCGGAAATGCATGGGGTTCCCTGTTTTCCTCGGTGGCTTGGACACCCGAGGCCCATATCTGTACGTTGTGCCGGTCGGCAGAATGTCTGAGATTTCGCTCTGAAAACAGACTTGAGGTTACTTGTGTTTTAGGCTTTCCCCTTGGCGGCCAGGTAGGTGCACCCACACATGTGAGGTACCGTTTTCATCGGGACACCGGTGGGAACGCGTGACGGTAGGCCATGTGTTGTTGGGGGTGTGTTTCGATGAGTGCGTCGAGCGAAATGTGCGGAAAAAGCATTTTTTTCCCGACACTTTGGACTTTGCAGGGCTGTCTGGGTAAAATATTCTGGGGCGATGTGCGCAGATCATACCTCTGCGGATTCCCACGGATGTCCTCTTTTCGGAAATGCATGGGGTTCCCTGTTTTCCTCGGTGGCTTGGACACCCGAGGCCCATATCTGTACGTTGTGCCGGTCGGCAGAATGTCTGAGATTTCGCTCTGAAAACAGACTTGAGGTTACTTGTGTTTTAGGCTTTCCCCTTGGTGGCCAGGTAGGTGCACCCACACATGTGAGGTACCGTTTTCATCTGGACACCTGTGGGAACGCGTGACGGTAGTCCATGTGTTGTTGGGGGCGTGTTTCGATGTGTGCGTCGAGCAAAATGTGCGGAAAAAGCATTTTTTTCCCCACATTTCGGACTTTGCAGGGCTGTCTGGGTAATAAATTCTGGGGCGATGTGCGCAAATCATAGCTCTGCGGATTCCCACGGGTGTCCTCTTTTCGGAAATGCATGGGTTTCCCTGTTTTCCTCGGTGGCTTGGACACCCGAGGCCCATATCTGTACGTTGTGCCGGTAGGCAGAATGTCTGAGATTTCGCCATGAAAACAGACTTGGGGTTACTTGTGTTTTAGGCTTTCCCCTTGGCGGCCAGGGAGGTGCACCCACACATGTGAGGTACCGTTTTCATCGGGACACCGATGGGAACGCGTGACTGTAGGCCATGTGTTGTTGGGGGTGTGTTTTGATGGGTGCGTCGAGCGAAATGTGCGGAAAAAGTGTTTTTTTCCCGACATTTCGGACTTTGCAGGGCTGTCTGGGTAATACATTCTGGGGCGATGTGCACAAATCATACCTCTGCGGATTCCCACGGGTGTCCTCTTTTCGGAAATGCATGGGGTTCCCTGTTTTCCTCGGTGGCTTGGACACCCGAGGCCCATATCTGTACGTTGTGCCGGTCGGCAGAATGTCTGAGATTTCGCCATGAAAACAGACTTGGGGTTACTTGTGCTTTAGGCTTTCCCCTTGGCGGCCAGGTAGGTGCACCCACACATGTGAGGTACCGTTTTCATTGCGACACCTGTGGGAACGCGTGACGGTAGGCAATGTGTTGTTGGGGGCGTGTTTTGATGGGTGCGTCGAGCGAAATGTGCAGAAAAAGTGTTTTTTTCCCGACATTTCGGACTTTGCTGGGCTGCCTGGGTAAAACATTCTGGGGCGATGTGCGCAAATCATACCTCTGCGGATTCCCACGGGTGTCCTCTTTTTGGAAATGCATAGGGTTCCCCGTTTTCCTTGGTGGCTTGGACACCCGTGGCCCATATTTGTACGTTGTGCCGGTCGGCAGAATGTCTGAGATTTCGCTCTGAAAACAGACTTGGGGTTACTTGTGTTTTAGGCTTTCCCCTTGGCGGCCAGGTAGGTGCACCCACACATGTGGGGTACCGTTTTCATCGGGACACCTGTGGGAATGTGTGACAGTAGGCCATGTGTTGTTGGGGGCGTGTTTCGAGGGGTGCGTCGAGCGAAATGTGCGGAGAAAGCGTTTTTTCCCCACATTTCGGACTTTGCAGGGCTGTCTGGGTAATAAATTCCGGGGCGATGTGCGCAAATCATACCTCTGCGTATTCCCACGGGTGTCCTCTTTTCGGAAATGCATGGGGTTCCCTGTTTTCCTCGGTGGCTTGGACACCCGAGGCCCATATCTGTACGTTGTGCCGGTCGGCAGAATGTCTGAGATTTCGCTCTGAAAACAGACTTGGGGTTATTTGTGTTTTAGGCTTTCCCCTTGGCGGCCAGGTAGGTGCATCCACACATGTGAGGTACCATTTTCATCGGGACACCTGTGGGAACGCGTGACGGTAGGCCATGTGTTGTTGGGGGCGTGTTTCGATGGGTGCGTCGAGCAAAATGTGCGGAAAAAGCATTTTTTTCCCCACATTTCGGACTTTGCAGGGCTGTCTGGGTAATAAATTCTGGGGCGATGTGCGCAAGTCATACCTCTGCGGATTCCCACGGGTGTCCTCTTTTCGGAAATGCATGGGGTTCCCTGTTTTCCTCGGTGGCTTGGACACCCGAGGCCCATATCTGTACGTTGTGCCGGTCGGCAGAATGTCTGAGATTTCGCTCTGAAAACAGACTTGAGGTTACTTGTGTTTTAGGCTTTCCCCTTGGCGGCCAGGTAGGTGCACCCACACATGTGAGGTACCGTTTTCATCGGGACACCTGTGGGAACGTGTGGCGGTAGGCCATGTGTTGTTGGGGGTGTGTTTCGATGGGTGCGTCGAGCGAAATGTGCGGAAAAAGTGTTTTTTTCCTGACTTTTTGGACTTTGCGGGGCTGTCTGGGTAATAAAATCTGGGCCGATGTGCGCAAATCATACCTCTGCGGATTCCCACGGGTGTCCTCTTTTCGGAAATGCATGGGGTTCCCTGTTTTCCTTGGTGGCTTGGACACCCGAGGCCCATATCTGTAGGTTGTGCCGGTCGGCAGAATGTCTGAGATTTCGCTCTGAAAACAGACTTGGGGTTACTTGTGTTTTAGGCTTTCCCCTTGGCGGCCAGGTAGGTGCACCCACACATGTGAGGTACCGTTTTCATCGGGACACCTGTGGGGAACGCGTGACGGTAGGCCATGTGTTGTTGGGGGCATGTTTTGATGGGTGCGTCGAGAGAAATGTGCAGAAAAAGTGTTTTTTTCCCGACATTTCGGACTTTGCACGGCTGTCTGGGTAAAACATTCTGGGGCGATGTGCGCAAATCATACCTCTGCGGATTCCCACGGGTGTCCTCTTTTCGGAAATGCATGGGGTTCCCTCTTTTACTCGGTGGCTTGGACACCCGAGGGCCCTATCTGTTCTTGTGCCGGTCGGCAGAATGTCTGAGATTTTGCTCTGAAAACAGACTTGCGGTTACTTGTGTTTTAGGCTTTCCCCTTGGCGGCCAGGTAGTTGCACCCACACATGTGAGGTACCGTTTTTATCGGGACACCTGTGGGAATGCGTGACGGTAGGCCGTGTGTTGTTGGGGGTTTGTTTCGATGGGTGCATCGAGCGAAATGTGCAGAAAAAGCGTTTTTTTCCCCACATTTCGGACTTTGCAGGGCTGTCTGGGTAATAAATTCAAGGGCGATGTGCACAAATCATACCTCTGCGGATTCCCACGGGTGTCCTCTTTTCGGAAATGCATGGGGTTCCTTGTTTTCCTCGGTGGCTTGGACACCCGAGGCCCAGATCTGTACGTTGTGCCGGTCGGCAGAATGTCTGAGATTTCCCTCTGAAAACAGACTTGGGGTTACTTGTGTTTTAGGCTTTCCTCTTGGCGGCCAGGTAGGTGCACCCACACATGTGAGGTACCGTTTTCATCGGGACACCTGTGGGAATGCGTGACGGTAGGCCATGTGTGGTTGGGGGCGTGCTTCAATGGGTGCGTTGAGCGAAATGTGCGGAATAGGCATTTTTTTCCCGACATTTCGGACTTTGCGGGGCTATCTGGGTAATAAAATCTGGGGCGATGTGCGCAAATCATACCTCTGCGTATTCCCACGGGTGTCTTCTTTTTGGAAATGCATGGGGTTCCCTGTTTTCCTCGGTGGCTTGGACACCCGAGGGCCATATCTGTACGTTGTGCCGGTCAGCAGAATGTCTGAGATTTCGCTCTGAAAACAGACTTGGGGTTATTTGTGTTTTAGGCTTTCCCCTTGGCGGCCAGGTAGGTGCACCCACACATGTGAGGTACCGTTTTCATCGGGACACCTGTGGGAACGCGTGACGGTAGGCCATGTGTTGTTGGGGGTGTGTTTCGATGGGTGCGTCGAACAAAATGTGCGGAAAAAGCGTTTTTCCCCCCATTTCGGGCTTTGCAGGGCTTTCTGGGTAATAAATTCTGGGGCGATGTGCGCAAATCATACCTCTGCGGATTACCACGGGTGTCCTCTTTTCGGAAATGCATGGGGTTCCCTGTTTTCCTCGGTGGCTTGGACACCCGAGGCCCATATCTGTACGTTGTGCCGGTCGGCAGAATGTCTGAGATTTGCCTCTGAAAACAGACTTGGGGTTACTTGTGTTTTAGGCTTTCCCCTTGGCGGCCAGGTAGGTGCACCCACACAAGTGAGGTACCGTTTTCATCGGGACACCTGTGGGAACGTGTGGCGGTAGGTCATGTGTTGTTGGGGGTGTGTTTCGATGGGTGCGTCAAGCGAAATGTGCGGAAAAAATGTTTTTTTCCTGACTTTTCGGACTTTGCGGGCCTGTCTGGGTAATAAAATCTGGGGCGATGTGCGCAAATCATACCTCTGCGGATTCCCACGGGTGTCCTCTTTTCGGAAATGCATGGGGTTCCCTGTTTTCCTTGGTGGCTTGGACACCCGAGGCCCATATCTGTACGTTGTGCCGGTCGGCAGAATGTCTGAGATTTCGCTCTGAAAACAGACTTGGGGTTACTTGTGTTTTAGGCTTTCCCCTTGGCGGCCAGGTAGGTGCACCCACACATGTGAGGTACCGTTTTCATCGGGACACCTGTGGGAACGCGTGACGGTAGGCCATGTGTTGTTGGGGGCATGTTTTGATGGGTGCGTCGAGAGAAATGTGTGGAAAAAGTGTTTTTTTCCCGACATTTCGGACTTTGCAGGGCTGTCTGGGTAAAACATTCTGGGGCGATGTGCGCAAATCATACCTCTGCGGATTCCCACGGGTGTCCTCTTTTCGGAAATGCATGGGGTTCCCTGTTTTCCTCGGTGGCTTGGAAACCCGAGGGCCATATCTGTATGTTGTGCCGGTCGGCAGAATGTCTGAGATTTCGCTCTGAAAACAGACTTGGGGTTACTTTTGTTTTAGGCTTTCCCCTTGGTGGCCAGGTAGTTGCACCCACACATGTGAGGTACCGTTTTTATCGGGACACCTGTGGGAACGCGTGACGGTAGGCCATGTGTTGTTGGGGGCGTGTTTCGATGGGTGCGTTGAGCGAAATGTGCGGAAAAAGCGTTTTTTTCCCCACATTTCGGACTTTGCAGGGCTGTCTGGGTAATAAATTCTAGGGCGATGTGCGCAAATCATATCTCTGCGGATTCCCACGGGTGTCCTCTTTTCGGAAATGCATGGGGTTCCCTGTTTTCCTCGGTGGCTTGGACACCCGAGGCCCAGATCTGTACGTTGTGCCGGTCAGCAGACTGTCTGAGATTTCCCTCTGAAAACAGACTTGGGGTTACTTGTGTTTTAGGCATTCCCCTTGGCGGCCAGGTAGGTGCACCCACACATGTGAGGTACCGTTTTCATCGGGACACCTGTGGGAACATGTGACGGTAGGCCATGTGTTGTTGGGGGCGTGTTTCGATGGGTGCGTCGAGCAAAATGTGCGGAAAAGGCATTTTTTTCCCAACATTTCAGACTTTGCGGGGCTATCTGGGTAATAAAATCTGGGGCGATGTGCGCAAATCATACCTCTGCGTATTCCCACGGGTGTCCTCTTTTCGGAAATGCATGGGGTTCCCTGTTTTCCTCGGTGGCTTGGACACCCGAGGGCCATATCTGTACGTTGTGCCGGTCGGCAGAATGTCTGAGATTTCGCTCTGAAAACAGACTTGGGTTTACTTGTGTTTTAGGCTTTCCCCTTGGCGGCCAGGTAGGTGCACCCACACATTTGAGGTACCGTTTTCATCGGGACACCTGTGGGAACGCGTGACGGTAGGCCATGTGTTGTTGGGGGCGTGTTTCGATGGGAGGGTCGAGCGAAATGTGCGGAAAAAGCGTTTTTTTCCCCACATTTCGGACTTTGCAGGGCTGTCTGCGTAATAAATTCTGGGGCGATGTGCGCAAATCATACCTCTGCGTATTCCCACGGGTGTCCTCTTTTCGAAAATGCATGGGGTTCCCTGTTTTCCTCGGTGGCTTGGACACCCGAGGCCCATATCTGTACGTTGTGCCGGTCGGCAGAATGTCTGAGATTTCGCTCTGAAAACAGACTTGGGGTTACTTGTGTTTTAGGCTTTCCCCTTGGTGGCCAGGTAGGTGCACCCACACATGTGAGGTACCGTTTTCATCGGGACACCTGTGGGAACATGTGACGATAGGCCATGTGTTGTTGGGGGCGTGTTTCGATGGGTGCGTCGAGCGAAATGTGCGGAAAAGGCATTTTTTTCCCAACATTTCAGACTTTGCAGGGCTATCTGGGTAATAAAATCTGGGGCGATGTGCGCAAATCATACCTCTGCATATTCCCACGGGTGTCCTCTTTTCGGAAATGCATGGGGTTCCCTGTTTTCCTCGGTGGCTTGGACACCCAAGGGCCATATCTGTACGTTGTGCCGGTCGGCAGAATGTCTGAGATTTCGCTCTGAAAACAGACTTGGGGTTACTTGTGTTTTAGGCTTTCCCCTTGGCGGCCAGGTAGGTGCACCCACACATGTGAGGTACCGTTTTCATCGGGACACCTGTGGGAACGCGTGACGGTAGGCCATGTGTTGTCGGGGGCGAGTTTTGATGGGAGCGTCGAGCGAAATGTGCGGAAAAAGCGTTTTTTTCCCCACATTTCGGATTTGCAGGGCTGTCTGCGTAATAAATTCTGGGGCGATGTGCGCAAATCATACCTCTGCGTATTTCCACGGGTGTCCTCTTTTCGAAAATGCATGGGGTTCCCTGTTTTCCTCGGTGGCTTGGACACCCGAGGCCCATATCTGTACGTTGTGCCGGTCGGCAGAATGTCTGAGATTTCGCTCTGAAAACAGACTTGGTGTTACTTGTGTTTTAGGCTTTCCCCTTGGTGGCCAGGTAGGTGCACCCACACATGTGAGGTACCGTTTTCATCGGGACACCTGTGGGAACATGTGACGGTAGGCCATGTGTTGTTGGGGGCGTGTTTCGATGGGTGCGTCGAGCGAAATGTGCGGAAAAGGCATTTTTTTCCCGACATTTCGGACTTTGCAGGGCTGTCTGGGTAATACATTCTAGGGCGATGTGCGCAAATCATACCTCTGCGGATTCCCACGGGTGTCCTCTTTTCGGAAATGCATGGGGTTCCCTGTTTTCCTCGGTGGCTTGGACACCCGAGGCCCAGATCTGTACGTTTGGCCGGTCAGCAGAATGTCTGAGATTTCCCTCTGAAAACAGACTTGGGGTTACTTGTGTTTTAGGCTTTCCCCTTGGCGGCCAGGTAGGTGCACCCACACATGTGAGGTACCGTTTTCATCGGGACACCTGTGGGAACATGTGACGGTAGGCCATGTGTTGTTGGGGGCGTGTTTCGATGGGTGCGTCGAGCGAAATGTGCGGAAAAAGCGTTTTTTTCCCCACATTTCGGACTTTGTAGGGCTGTCTGCGTAATAAATTCTGGGGCGATGTGCGCAAATCATACCTCTGCGGATTCCCACGGGTGTCCTCTTTTAGGAAATGTATGGGGTTCCCTGTTTTCCTCGGTGGCTTGGACACCCGAGGCCCAGATCTGTACGTTGTGCCGGTCGGCAGAATGTCTGAGATTTCGCTCTGAAAAGAGACTTGGGGTTACTTGTGTTTTAGGCTTTCCCCTTGGCGTCCAGGTAGGTGCACCCACACATGTGAGGTACCGTTTTCATCGGGACACCTGTGGGAACGCGTGATGGTAGGCCATGTGTTGTTGGTGGCATGTTTCGATGGGTGCGTCGAGCGAAATGTGCGGAAAAAGTGTTTTTTTCCCGACATTTCGGACTTTGCGGGGCTGTCTGGGTAAAAAATTCTGGGGCGATGTGCGCAAATCCTACCTCTGCGGATTCCCACGGGTGTCCTCTTTTCGGAAATGCATGGGGTTCCCTGTTTTCCTCGGTGGCTTGGACACCCGAGGCCCATATCTGTACGTTGTGCCGGTCGGCAGAATGTCTGAGATTTGCCTCTGAAAACAGACTTGGGGTTACTTGTGTTTTAGGCTTTTCCCTTGGCGGCCAGGTAGGTGCGCCCACACATGTGAGGTACCGTTTTCATCGGGACACCTGTGGGAACGCGTTACGGTAGGCCATGTGTTGTTGGGATCATGTTTTGATGGGTGCGTCGAGAGAAATGTGTGGAAAAAGTGTTTTTTTCCCGACATTTTGGACTTTGCAGGGCTGTCTGGGTAAAACATTCTGGGGCGATGTGCGCAAATCATACCTCTGCGGATTCCCACGGGTGTCCTCTTTTCGGAAATGCATGGGGTTCCCTGTTTTCCTTGGTGGCTTGGACACCCGAGGGCCATATCTGTACGTTGTGCCGGTCGGCAGAATGTCTGAGATTTCGCTCTGAAAACAGACTTGGGGTTACTTCTGTTTTAGGCTTTCCCCTTGGCGGCCAGGTAGTTGCACCCACACATGTGAGGTACCGTTTTTATCGGGACACCTGTGGGAACGCGTGACGGTAATCCATGTGTTGTTGGGGGCGTGTTTCGATGGGTGCGTCGAGCGATATGTGCGGAAAAAGCATTTTTTTCCCCACATTTTGGACTTTGCAGGGCTGTCTGGGTAATAAATTCTAGGGCGATGTGCGCAAATCATACCTCTGCGGATTCCCACGGGTGTCCTCTTTTCGGAAATGCATGGGGTTCCCTGTTTTCCTCAGTGGCTTGGACACCCGAGGCCCATATCTGTACGTTGTGCCGGTCTGCAGAATGTCTGAGATTTCCCTCTGAAAACAGACTTGGGGTTACTTGTGTTTTAGGCTTTCCCCTTGGCGGCCAAGTAGGTGCACCCACACATGTGAGGTACCATTTTCATCGGGACACCTGTGGGAACGTGTGGCGGTAGGCCATGTGTTGTTGGGGGTGTGTTTCGATGGGTGCTTCGAGCGAAATGTGCGGAAAAAGTGTTTTTTTCCTGAATTTTCAGACTTTGCGGGGCTGTCTGGGTAATAAAATCTGGGGCGATGTGCGCAAATCATACCTCTGCGGATTCCCACGGGTGTCCTCTTTTCCGAAATGTATGGGGTTCCCCATTTTCCTTGGTGGCTTGGACACCCGTGGCCCATATCTGTACGTTGTGCCGGTCGGCAGAATGTCTGAGATTTCGCTCTGAAAACAGACTTGGGGTTACTTGTGTTTTAGGCTTTCCCCTTGGCGGCCAGGTAGGTGCACCCACACATGTGAGGTACCATTTTCATCGGGACACCTGTGGGAACGCGTGACAGTTGGCCATGTGTTGTTGGGGTCATGTTTTGATGGGTGCGTCGAGAGAAATGTGTGGAAAAAGTGTTTTTTTCCCCACATTTCGGACTTTGCAGGGCTGTCTGGGTAAAACATTCTGGGGCGATGTGCGCAAATCATACCTCTGCGGATTCCCACGGGTGTCCTATTTTCGGAAATGCATGGGGTTCCCTGTTTTCCTCGGTGGCTTGGACACCCGAGGGCCATATCTGTACGTTGTGCCGGTCGGCAGAATGTCCGAGATTTTGCTCTGAAAACAGACTTGGGGTTACTTCTGTTTTAGGATTTCCCCATGGCGGCCAGGTAGTTGCACCCACACATGTGAGGTACCGTTTTTATCGGGACACCTGTGGGAACGCGTGACGGTAGGCCATGTGTTGTTGGGGGCGTGTTTCGATGGGTGCGTCGAGTGAAATGTGCGGAAAAAGCGTTTTTTTCCCCACATTTCGGACTTTGCAGGGCTGTCTGAGTAATAAATTCTAGGGCGATGTGCGCAAATCATACCTCTGCGGATTCCCACGGGTGTCCTCTTTTCGGAAATGCATGGGGTTCCCTGTTTTCCTCAGTGGCTTGGACACCCGAGGCCCATATCTGTACATTGTGCCGGTCTGCAGAATGTCTGAGATTTCCCTCTGAAAACAGACTTGGGGTTACTTGTGTTTTAGGCTTTCCCCTTGGCGGCCAGGTAGGTGCACCCACACATGTGAGGTACCATTTTCATCGGGACACCTGTGGGAACGTGTGGCGGTAGGCCATGTGTTGTTGGGGGTGTGTTTCGATGGGTGCGTCGAGCAAAATGTGCGGAAAAAGTGTTTTTTTCCTAACTTTTCGGACTTTGCGGGGCTGTCTGGGTAATAAAATCTGGGGCGATGTGCGCAAATCATACCTCTGCGGATTCCCACGGGTGTCCTCTTTTCCGAAATGCATGGGGTTCCCCATTTTCGTTGGTGGCTTGGACACCCGTGGCCCATATCTGTACGTTGTGCCGGTCGGCAGAATGTCTGAGATTTCGCTCTGAAAACAGACTTGGGGTTACTTGTGTTTTAGGCTTTCCCCTTGGCGGCCAGGTAGGTGCACCCACACATGTGAGGTACCGTTTTCATCGGGACACCTGTGGGAACATGTGACGGTAGGCCATGTGTTGTTGGGGGCGTGTTTCGATGGGTGCGTCGAGTGAAATGTGCGGAAAAAGTGTTTTTTTCCCCACATTTCGGACTTTGCAGGGCTGTCTGGGTAATACATTCTGGGGCGATGTGCGCAAATCATACCTCTGCGGATTCCCACGGGTGTCCTCTTTTCGGAAATGCATGGGGTTCCATGTTTTCCTCAGTGGCTTGGACACCCGAGGCCCATATCTGTACGTTGTGCCGGTCTGCAGAATGTCTGAGATTTCCCTCTGAAAACAGACTTGGGGTTACTTGTGTTTTAGGCTTTCCCCTTGGCGGCCAGGTAAGTGCACCCACACATGTGAGGTACCATTTTCATCGGGACACCTGTGGGAACGTGTGGCGGTAGGCCATGTGTTGTTGGGTGTGTGTTTCGATGGGTGCGTCGAGCGAAATGTGCGGAAAAAGTGTTTTTTTCCTGACTTTTCGGACTTTGTGGGGCTGTCTGGGTAATACAATCTGGGGCGATGTGCGCAAATCATACCTCTGCGGATTCCCACGGGTGTCTTCTTTTCCAAAATGCATGGGGTTCCCCATTTTCCTTGGTGGCTTGGACACCCGTGGCCCATATCTGTACGTTGTGCCGGTCGGCAGAATGTCTGAGATTTCGCTCTGAAAACAGACTTGGGGTTACTTGTGTTTTAGGCTTTCCCCTGGGCGGCCAGGTAGGTGCACCCACACATGTGAGGTACCGTTTTCATCGGGACACCTGTGGGAACATGTGACGGTAGGCCATGTGTTGTTGGGGGCGTGTTTCGATGGGTGCGTCGAGCGAAATGTGCGGAAAAAGCGTTTTTTCCCCCACATTTCGGACTTTGCAGGGCTGTCTGGGTAATACATTCTGGGGCGATGTGCGCAAATCATACCTCTGCGGATTCCCACGGGTGTCCTCTTTTCGGAAATGTATGGGGTTCCCTGTTTTCCTCGGTGGCTTGGACACCCGAGGCCCAGATCTGTACATTGTGCCGGTCGGCAGAATGTCTGAGATTTCGCTCTGAAAACAGACTTGGGGTTACTTGTGTTTTAGGCTTTCCCCTTGGCGTCCAGGTAGGTGCACCCACACATGTGAGGTACCGTTTTCATCGGGACACCTGTGGGAACGCGTGACCGTAGGCCATGTGTTGTTGGGGGCATGTTTCGATTGGTGCGTCGAGCGAAATGTGCGGAAAAAGTGTTTTTTTCCTGACATTTCGGACTTTGCTGGGCTGTCTGGGTAAAAAATTCTGGGGCGATGTGCGCAAATCATACCTCTGCGGATTCCCACGGGTGTCCTCTTTCCGGAAATGCATGGGTTTCCCTGTTTTCCTCGGTGGCTTGGACACCCGAGGCCCATATCTGTACGTTGTGCCGGTCGGCAGAATGTCTGAGATTTCGCCATGAAAACAGACTTGGGATTACTTGTGTTTTAGGCTTTCCCCTTGGCGGCCAGGTAGGTGCACCCACACATGTGAGGTACCATTTTCATCAGGACACCTGTGGGAACGCGTGACGGTAGGCCATGTGTTGTTGGGGGCGTGTTTTGATGGGTGCGTCGAGCGAAATGTGCAGAAAAAGTGTTTTTTTCCCGACATTTCGGACTTTGCGGGGCTGTCTGGGTAAAACATTCTGGGGCGATGTGCGCAAATCATACCTCTGCGGATTCCCACGGGTGTCCTATTTTCAGAAATGCATGGGGTTCCCTGTTTTCCTCGGTGGCTTGGAGACCCGAGGGCCATATCTGTACGTTGTGCCGGTCGGGAGAATGTCTGAGATTTCGCTCTGAAAACAGACTTGGGGTTACTTGTGTTTTAGGCTTTCCCCTTGGCCGCCAAGTAGGTGCACCCACACATGTGAGGTACCGTTTTCATCGGGACACCTGTGGGAATGCGTGACTGTAGGCCATGTGTTGTTGGGGGCGTGTTTCGATGGGTGCGTCGAGCGAAATGTGCAGAAAAAGTGTTTTTTTCCCGACATTTCAGACTTTGCGGGGCTGTCTGGGTAAAACATTCTAGGGCGATGTGCGCAAATCATACCTCTGCGGATTCCCACGGGTGTCCTATTTTCGGAAATGCATGGGGTTCCCTGTTTTCCTCGGTGTCTTGGAGACCCGAGGGCCATATCTGTACGTTGTGCCGGTCGGGAGAATGTCTGAGATTTCGCTCTGAAAACAGACTTGGGGTTACTTGTGTTTTAGGCTTTCCCCTTGGCGGCCAGGTAGGTGCACCCACACATGTGAGGTACCATTTTCATCAGGACACCTGTGGGAACGCGTGACAGTAGGCCATGTGTTGTTGGGGGCGTGTTTTGATGGGTGCGTCGAGCGAAATGTGCAGAAAAAGTGTTTTTTTCCCGACATTTCGGACTTTGCGGGGCTGTCTGGGTAAAACATTCTGGGGCGATGTGCGCAAATCATACCTCTGCGGATTCCCACGGGTGTCCTATTTTCGGAAATGCATGGGGTTCCCTGTTTTCCTCGGTGGCTTGGAGACCCGAGGGCCATATCTGTACGTTGTGCCGGTCGGCAGAATGTCTGAGATTTCGCTCTGAAAACAGACTTGGGGTTACTTGTGTTTTAGGCTTTCCTCTTGGCGGCCAGGTAGGTGCACCGACACATGTGAGGTACCATTTTCATCAGGACACCTGTGGGAACGCGTGCCGGTAGGCCATGTGTTGTTGGGGGCGTGTTTTGATGGGTGCGTCGAGCGAAATGTGCAGAAAAAGTGTTTTTTTCCCGACATTTCGGACTTTGCGGGGCTGTCTGGGTAAAACATTCTGGGGCGATGTGCGCAAATCATACCTCTGCGGATTCCCACGGGTGTCCTATTTTCGGAAATGCATGGGGTTCCCTGTTTTCCTCGGTGGCTTGGAGACCCGAGGGCCATATCTGTACGTTGTGCCGGTCGGGAGAATGTCTGAGATTTCGCTCTGAAAACAGACTTGGGGTTACTTGTGTTTTAGGCTTTCCCCTTGGCCGCCAAGTAGGTGCACCCACACATGTGAGGTACCGTTTTCATCGGGACACCTGTAGGAATGCGTGACTGTAGGCCATGTGTTGTTGGGGGCGTGTTTCGATGGGTGCGTCGAGCGAAATGTGCGGAAAAAGCGTTTTTTCCCCACATTTCAGACTTTGCAGGGCTGTCTGGGTAATAAATTCTGGGGCGATGTGCGCAAATCATACCTCTGCGGATTCCCACGGGTGTTCTCTTTTCGGAAATGCATGGGGTTCCCTGTTTTCCTCAGTGGCTTGGACACCCGAGGCCCATATCTGTACGTTGTTCCAGTCGGCAGAATGTCTGAGATTTCCCCCTGAAAACAGACTTGGGGTTACTTGTATTTTAGGCTTTCCCCTTGGCGGCCAGGTAGGTGCACCCACACATGTGAGGTACCATTTTCATCGGGACACCTGTAGGAACGTGTGGCAGTAGGCCATGTGTTGTTGGGGGTGTGTTTCGATGGGTGCGTCGAGCGAAATGTGCGGAAAAAGTGTTTTTTTCCTGACTTTTCGGACTTTGCGGGGCTGTCTGGGTAATAAAATCTGGGGCGATGTGCGCAAATCATACCTCTGCGGATTCCCACGGGTGTCCTCTTTTCCGAAATGCATGGGGTTCCCCATTTTCCTTGGTGGCTTGGACACCCGTGGCCCATATCTGTACGTTGTGCCGGTCGGCAGAATGTCTGAGATTTCGCTCTGAAAACAGACTTGGGGTTACTTGTGTTTTAGGCTTTCCCCTTGGCGGCCAGGTAGGTGCACACACACATGTGAGGTACCGTTTTCATCGGGACACCTGTGGGGAATGTGTGACGGTAGGCCATGTGTTGTTGGGGGCATGTTTTGATGGGTGCGTCGAGAGAAATGTGCGGAAAAAGTGTTTTTTTCCCGACATTTCGGACTTTGCAGGGCTGTCTGGGTAAAACATTCTGGGGCAATGTGCGCAAATCATACCTCTGCGGATTCCCACGGGTGTCCTCTTTTCGGAAATGCATGGGGTTCCCTGTTTTCCTCGGTTGCTTGGACACCCGAGGGCCATATCTGTTCTTGTGCCGGTCGGCAGAATGTCTGAGATTTCGCTCTGAAAACAGACTTGGGGTTACTTGTGTTTTAGGCTTTCCCCTTGGCGGCCAGGTAGTTGCACCCACACATGTGAGGTACCGTTTTTATCGGGACACCTGTGGGAACGCGTGACGGTAGGCCATGTGTTGTTGGGGGTCCGGAAAAAGCGTTTTTTTCCCCACATTTCGGACTTTGCAGGGCTGTCTGGGTAATAAATTCTAGGGCGATGTGCACAAATCATACCTCTGCGGATTCCCACGGGTGTCCTCTTTTCGGAAATGCATGGGGTTCCTTGTTTTCCTCGGTGGCTTGGACACCCGAGGCCCAGATCTGTACGTTGTGCCGGTCGGCAGAATGTCTGAGATTTCCCTCTGAAAACAGACTTGGGGTTACTTGTGTTTTAGGCTTTCCTCTTGGCGGCCAGGTAGGTGCACCCACACATGTGAGGTACCGTTTTCATCGGGACACCTGTGGGAATGCGTGACGGTAGGCCATGTGTTGTTGGGGGCGTGTTTCAATGGGTGCGTTGAGCGAAATGTGCTGAATAGGCATTTTTTTCCCGACATTTCGGACTTTGCTGGGCTTTCTGGGTAATAAAATCTGGGGCGATGTGCGCAAATCATACCTCTGCGTATTCCCACGGGTGTCTTCTTTTCGTAAATGCATGGGGTTCCCTGTTTTCCTCGGTGGCTTGGACACCCGAGGGCCATATCTGTACGTTGTGCCGGTCGGCAGAATGTCTGAGATTTCGCTCTGAAAACAGACTTGGACTTACTTGTGTTTTAGGCTTTCCCCTTGGCAGCCAGGTAGGTGCACCCACACATGTGAGGTATAGTTTTCATCGGGACACCTGTGGGAACGCGTGACGGTAGGCCATGTGTTGTTGGGGGCGTGTTTCGATGGGTGTGTCGAGCGAAATGTGCGGAAAAAGCATTTTTTTCCCCACATTTCGGACTTTGCAGGGCTGTCTGCGTAATAAATTCTGGGGCGATGTGCGCAAATCATACCTCTGCGTATTCCCACGGGTGTCCTCTTTTCGGAAATGCATGGGGTTCCCTGTTTTCCTCGGTGGCTTGGACACCCGAGGCCCATATCTGTACGTTGTGCCGGTCGGCAGAATGTCTGAGATTTCGCTCTGAAAACAGACTTGGGGTTACTTGTGTTTTAGGCTTTCCCCTTGGCGGCCAGGTAGGTGCACCCACAAATGTGAGGTACCGTTTTCATCGGGACACCTGTGGGAACATGTGACGGTAGGCCATGTGTTGTTGGGGGCGTGTTTCGATGGGTGCGTCGAGCGAAATGTGCGGAAAAAGCGTTTTTTTCCCGAGATTTCGGACTTTGCGGGGCTGTCTGGGTAATAAAATCTGGGGCGATGTGCGCAAATCAGACCTCTGCGGATTCCCACGGGTGTCCTCTTTTCAGAAATGCATGGGGTTCCCCGTTTTCCTCGGTGGCTTGGACACCCGAGGCCCATATCTGTACGTTGTGCCGGTCGGCAGAATGTCTGAGATTTCCCTCTAAAAACAGACTTGTGGTTACTTGTCTTTTAGGCTTTCCCCTTGGCGGCCAGGTAGGTGCACCCACACATGTGAGGTACCGTTTTCATCGGGACACCTGTGGGAACGTGTGAAGGTAGGCCATGTGTTGTTGGAGGCGTGTTTCGATGGGTGCGTCGAGCGAAATGTGCGGAAAAGGCGTTTTTTTCCCCACATATCGGACTTTGCAGGGCTGTCTGGGTAATAAAATCTGGGGCTATGTGCGCAAATCATACCTCTGTGGATTCCCATGTGTGTCCTCTTTTCAGAAATGCATGGGGTTCCCTGTTTTCCTCAGTGGCTTGGACACCCGAGGCCCATATCTGTACGTTGTGCCGGTCGGCAGAATGTCTGAGATTTCGCTCTGAAAACAGACTTGGGGTTACTTGTCTTTTAGGCTTTCCCCTTGGCGGCCAGGTAGGTGCACCCACACATGTGGGGCAACGTTTTCATCGGGACACGTGTGGGAGCGCGGGACGGTAGGCCATTTGTTGTGTTTGTGTGGTTTTCATAACTTTTTGACCCATTTGCTGGTGCCCTTTGTCTCACAACCCTTTCTTTTCCCAAATGTGACCTACATTTAGTCGTTGCTTTAGCCACCATACACTTTTGTAACCTGCACTGGTATTGCTTGTTTTGTAAAAACACTACAAAAATTGTATGCTCTCCTAACTGCAAGAGTTGGGGGAATGTAGCGGAGCATTGCTTTTCTCAAAATCCATAGAAGCCATTGCCGTACCAAGCCAACCATGTCCAAACCATGCCTTTTTTTTCATTCATTTTCCCGCTTTTCCCCCATTCGATGGCAGTTTCCCCTACCTAGTTGTTGCCTGACCTATGCAAATCACCCCTTCCTAAACTTGGAATTTTGTCTACCTTTCAGAAATATATGCCTTTCTGTCCTCCAATTTGGCTTTCCTGCCCTTTTCTTCCATTCCGTCCATGCATGTCCAATTGGCAAAAATGGCAAAAATCGCCTACCTCTCACAAAACGGTTGATAACCACATCAAAATAATTTTTTTCCATTTCCACTCAACCTGTTCCTGAAAGCCACGAAATTGGGGAACTCAGCACAGCAAACCATTTGTTCCTAGCTCTTACAAGGAAAAAACCACAGGCTTCTTTGTACATCATTTTATTGGCATTTTTTGAAAAAACCCAACATTTTCGCACTTTTTCCTTATTTTCTCTCATCCCCACTACAGCAACCTGGGATTCCTGGGTGGCGTTACGACCGCCTATATGTGGGAAGAAAAGGAGCCCAATTTGGCCGAGATATCTCATGTAACAAAAAAGTTACAAGCCATTGAATGGCCACGTACCAAAATCACAAAAAAAGGCCCTGGCACTGGGGAGAAATACCCATGGCACTTAAAGGGTTAATGATATTAATGAATGCAACGCATGCGATTTTTAATAAGAGTAATTGCTGGATTTGCACCCATTTACCGCAACATGGGAACAAGGGGCTAGGATGGTATATTCACCCTTTACCTTTAACGACTGCTTGCTATGCTTCTTTTAGAGCACTATTCTTTGGCCGTTGGAATGTTAGCGTCTCAGGGAACTTTGATGGAACTAATTTAAATGATTTTGAGAAACGTGAATTGACTCCCCTGGGATGCTCGCTTTTTGCAAATAGAAGTAGACCTAATGTTGCTTCTATTAGGCCATCTGATAAACTATCTCTTCCTTTTCAAACTCTAATTTCCTTTAAAATGGCTCCGATAGGCAATAAGGACGCCGTGCCTCCTTCCTACTCTATTAATAATAGCCCTGATTTAGTCCCCTTTTGGGTACAAAGAAATGGCACTCGGCCAATGGGAGATTTTGAAGGTTGTGTAAACATTGTAAATTTGACTGGGGAGAACAGGCCTCTGTATGTAGGGGGGCCTGTTTATTTCGTTTGTGGTAGTTCAGCATTTCTCTGGTTGCCCAAGGATTGGCAGGGAACCAGTTATTTAGGAATCCTGTTACCTGGGGTATTTATAGCTAGTACATTGGAAGTTTCTAAGGCTCGCCCACGGCGGGACGAGGATGGGGATACCCCTGGGCAAGTATTGGGAGATATAGCGAAATCAGTCGTGCCCTTTTGGGGCAGATAGCAAACTCTGAAAACATTAGGGGGTTAGCAAGAGTACTGGAGAGAACCATCAACCGGACCACGGATATACTCTACAATATGACACTAGAACAAAAGGCAATAAGATTGGTAGCACTCCAAAATCGGATGGCATTAGATGTCATTCTGGTAGAACGTGGTGGAGTATGCAAATTAGTGGGGTCCGCTCGCTGTGTTTTCGTACCAGATTCCTCTCCGACAATTTTCAAAGCAATACAGAACTTGCACATCCTTAGTTCTGAAGTGCATGTTCCTGTGGGAGATTGGAATATTAGCGCCTGGTTCTGGGATTCTCTACGATCCTGGGGTTGGAAGGTGCTTTCTGTTATCTTGGTTATTTTGGGAATCCTGTTATTCCTTTGTTGCTGTTTCCAATGTCTATCTAGTATATGTGCAATGCTAGGGGGGTGTTGTGCTCAAGCGGTGAGCACAGTAGGGCACAAAATGTACGCCCCAGATACAGCATCTAAAGAGTTTGTGTTACAAGAGGTTCTGATGAACAACCTAATGGCTATAGACATTACAGATAATGATTCAGGATGTATGGACGACAATGCATGGAGTTATTTACAAAAGTATTAGAAGTGATATTAGCACTTGGCATAGGCCAAAAGCAGGGTTTGTCGGAATTGAAACAATATTATGCCTCCTATCGCAGCAATTGTATGTGTATTGGCCTACGCCAAGTTGTCTAAAACATCATATGCGAACAAACTCCACGGCAAGGTCTTGACCTTAGAGAAAGTAATGTAAATCGCCATCTTGGATTAAGCCGCCATTTTAGGTTCTCTTGTAATATGGAAGTCACCCTGAACATCAAAATGGAGGCCGAATGACATTCTGAGTAAGATTCTGGCCGTAGTGACCTCCGTACACACGAATAATTAATATGCCTGCAGGCCACTTGTCGGGGTCGCGAACTGAGACCTTGTCCTATTGCTGACCTATGTGTAAATGTACAACTATATCAGCGAAACTAATCAAAATGCATATATTATAGGATTGACCTGGCTAGGAACCCATAGGCCCGATCCCTAGAATGGTTAACCCGCGAGGGGGTTGGCCAAGGGCTGGATAAAGAATATAAAAAGCCCAAGTACTCAAATGTACGGTCTCTCTTACTAATGCATCGAACCTTTGTTGAAGTTCGTTACGTTACTCTGAGAGCCGAATAGCTATCCGTTTGTCAGTTGACTTTGGTAACTGTTGTAGCTTTTCAATAAAGCACTTGTATGTTCTTTGTAACCTGTGTTGGTGTGTTTCTTTTTGGGCTTCCCGGCCTCATATTATTTTTATGTTTTCACAGGGCAAGCCAATGGTATTGGAGGCGGGGCCAGCCAAAACCATGGTTTCGGAGGCGGGGCCAACCAAAACCATGGTATTGGAGGCGGGGCCAGCCAATGGTATTGGAGGCGGGGCCAGCCAAAACCATGGTTTTGGAGTCAGGGCCAGCCAAAACCATTGTATTGGAGGCAGGGCCATCCAAAACCATGGTATTGGAGGCGGGGCCAGCCAAAACCATGGTATTGGAGGCGGGGACAGGCGGGGCAGCAAGAAACCATGGTATTGGAGGCGGGCCAGCCAAAACCATGGTATTGAAGGCGGGGCCTGCCAAAACCATGGAACTGGAGGCGGGGCAAGCCAGAAACCATGGTATTGTAGGCGGGACCAGCCGAAACCATGGTTTTGGAGGTGGGGCCAGCCAAAACCATGGTTTTGGAAGCGGGGCCAGACAAAACCATGGTTTTGGAGGCGGGGCCAGCCAAAACCATGGTATTGGAGGCGTGGCCAGCCAAAACAATGGTATTGGAGGCGGGGCCAGTCAAAACCATGCTATTGGAGGCGGGACCAGCCAAAACCATGGTATTGGAGACGGGGACAGGGGGGGCAGCAAGAAACCATGGTATTGGAGGCGGGACAGCCAAAACCATGGTATTGAAGGCGGGGCCTGCCAAAACCATGGAACTGGAGGCGGGGCAAGCCAGAAACCATGGTATTGTAGGCGGGACCAGCCGAAACCATGGTTTTGGAGGTGGGGCCAGCCAAAACCATGGTTTTGGAAGCGGGGCCAGCCAAAACCATGGTTTTGGAGGCAGGGCCAACCGAAACCATGATATTGGAGGCGGGGCCAGCCAAAACAATGGTATTGGAGGCGGGGCCAGTCAAAACCATGCTATTGGAGGCGGGACCTGCCAAAACCATGTAACTGGAGGCGGGGCCAGCCAAAACCATGGAATTGGAGGTGGGGCCAGTCAAAACCATGTAACTGGAGGCGGGGCCAGCCAAAACCATGGAATTGGAGGTGGGGCCAGTCAAAACCATGGTATTGGAGGCGGGACCAGCCAAAATCATGGTATTGGAGGCGGGGCAAGCCAGAAACCATGGTATTGTAGGTGGGGCCAGCCAAAACCATGGTGTTGGAAGTGGGACCAGGAGGCGGGGCCAGCCAAAACCATGGTATTGGAGGCGGGACCAACCGAAACCATGGTATTGGAGGTGGGGCCAGCCAAAACCATGTAACTGGAGGCGGGGCCAGCCAAAACCATGGAATTGGAGGTGGGGCCAGTCAAAACCATGGTATTGGAGGCGGGACCAGCCAAAACCATGGTATTGGAGGCGGGGCCAGCCAAAACCATGGTTTTGGAGGCGGGGCCAGCCAAAACCATGGTTTTGGAGGCGGGGCCAGCCAAAACCATGGTTAAGGAATCAGGGAAGCCAAAACCATGTAACTGGCGGCAGGGCTAACCAAAACCATGGTATTGGAGGCGGGACCAGCCAAAACCATGGTATTGGAGGCGGGACCAGCCGAAACCATGGTATTGCAGGCGGGGCCAGCCAAACCATGGAATTGGAGGCAGGGCCAGTCAAAACCATGGTATTGGAGGCAAGGCCAGCCAGAAACCATGGTATTGGAGGCGGGGCCAGCCGAAACCATGGTATTGGAGGCGGGGCCAGAAGAAACAATGGTTTTGGAGGCGGGGCCAGCCAAAACCATGTAACTGGAGGAGGGGCCAGCCAAAACCATAGAATTGGAGGTGGGGCCAGTCGAAACCATGGTATTGGAGGCGGGGCCAGCCAAAACCATGGTTTTGGAGGCGGGGCCAGCCAAAACCATGGTTTTGGAATCAGGGAAGCCAAAACCATGTAACTGGCGGCAGGGCTAACCAAAACCATGGTATTGGAGGCGGGACCAGCCAAAACCATGGTATTGGAGGCGGGACCAGCCGAAACCATGGTATTGCAGGCGGGGCCAGCCAAAACCATGGAATTGGAGGCAGGCCCAGTCAAAACCATGGTATTGGAGGCAAGGCCAGCCAGAAACCATGGTATTGGAGGCGGGGCCAGCCGAAACCATGGTATTGGAGGCGGGGCCAGAAGAAACAAGGGTTTTGGAGGCGGGGCCAGCCAAAACCATGTAACTGGAGGAGGGGCCAGCCAAAACCATGGAATTGGAGGTGGGGCCAGTCGAAACCATGGTGTTGGAGGCGGGACCAGCCAAACCATGGTATTGGAGGCCGAGCCAGCCAAAACCATGGTATTGGAGGCGGGGCCAGCTAAAACCATGGTATTGGAGGAGGGGCAAGCCAAAACCATGGTTTCGGAGGCGGGGCCATTCAAAACCATGGTATTGGAGGCAGGGCAAGCCCAAACCATGGTATTGGAGGCGTGGCCAGCCAAAACCATGTAACTGGAGGCGGGGCCAGCCAAAACCATGGTATTGCAGGTGGGGCCAGCCAAAACCATGGAATTGGAGGCAGGGCCAGTCAAAACCATGGTATTGGAGGCAGGGCCAGCCAGAAACCATGGTATTGAAGGCGGGGCCAGCAGAAACCATGTTTTTGGAGGTGGCGCCAGCCAAAACCATGTAACTGGATGAGGGGAAAGCCAAAACCATGGAATTGGAGGCAGGGCCAGTCGACACCATGGTGTTGGAGTCGGGACCAGCCGAGCCATGGTATTGGAGGCGGAACCAGAGGCGGGGCCAGCCAAAACCATGGTTTTGGAGGCGGGGCCAGCCAGAAACCATGGTTTTGGAGGCGGGGCCAGCCGAAACCATGGTATTGGAGGTGGGGCCAGCCAAAACCATGGTTTTGGAAGCGGGGCCAGCCAAAACCATGGTTTTGGAGGCAGGGCCAACCGAAACCATGATATTGGAGGCGGGGCCAGCCAAAACAATGGTATTGGAGGCGGGGCCAGTCAAAACCATGCTATTGGAGGCGGGACCTGCCAAAACCATGTAACTGGAGGCGGGGCCAGCCAAAACCATGGAATTGGAGGTGGGGCCAGTCAAAACCATGTAACTGGAGGCGGGGCCAGCCAAAACCATGGAATTGGAGGTGGGGCCAGTCAAAACCATGGTATTGGAGGCGGGACCAGCCAAAATCATGGTATTGGAGGCGGGGCAAGCCAGAAACCATGGTATTGTAGGTGGGGCCAGCCAAAACCACGGTTTTGGAAGTGGGACCAGGAGGCGGGGCCAGCCAAAACCATGGTATTGGAGGCGGGACCAACCGAAACCATGGTATTGGAGGTGGGGCCAGCCAAAACCATGTAACTGGAGGCGGGGCCAGCCAAAACCATGGAATTGGAGGTGGGGCCAGTCAAAACCATGGTATTGGAGGCGGGACCAGCCAAAACCATGGTATTCGAGGCGGGGCCAGCCAAAACCATGGTTTTGGAGGCGGGGCCAGCCAAAACCATGGTTTTGGAGGCGGGGCCAGCCAAAACCATGGTTAAGGAATCAGGGAAGCCAAAACCATGTAACTGGCGGCAGGGCTAACCAAAACCATGGTATTGGAGGCGGGACCAGCCAAAACCATGGTATTGGAGGCGGGACCAGCCGAAACCATGGTATTGCAGGCGGGGCCAGCCAAACCATGGAATTGGAGGCAGGGCCAGTCAAAACCATGGTATTGGAGGCAAGGCCAGCCAGAAACCATGGTATTGGAGGCGGGGCCAGCCGAAACCATGGTATTGGAGGCGGGGCCAGAAGAAACAATGGTTTTGGAGGCGGGGCCAGCCAAAACCATGTAACTGGAGGAGGGGCCAGCCAAAACCATAGAATTGGAGGTGGGGCCAGTCGAAACCATGGTATTGGAGGCGGGGCCAGCCAAAACCATGGTTTTGGAGGCGGGGCCAGCCAAAACCATGGTTTTGGAATCAGGGAAGCCAAAACCATGTAACTGGCGGCAGGGCTAACCAAAACCATGGTATTGGAGGCGGGACCAGCCAAAACCATGGTATTGGAGGCGGGACCAGCCGAAACCATGGTATTGCAGGCGGGGCCAGCCAAAACCATGGAATTGGAGGCAGGCCCAGTCAAAACCATGGTATTGGAGGCAAGGCCAGCCAGAAACCATGGTATTGGAGGCGGGGCCAGCCGAAACCATGGTATTGGAGGCGGAGCCAGAAGAAACAATGGTTTTGGAGGCGGGGCCAGCCAAAACCATGTAACTGGAGGAGGGGCCAGCCAAAACCATGGAATTGGAGGTGGGGCCAGTCGAAACCATGGTGTTGGAGGCGGGACCAGCCAAACCATGGTATTGGAGGCCGAGCCAGCCAAAACCATGGTATTGGAGGCGGGGCCAGCTAAAACCATGGTATTGGAGGAGGGGCAAGCCAAAACCATGGTTTCGGAGGCGGGGCCATTCAAAACCATGGTATTGGAGGCAGGGCAAGCCCAAACCATGGTATTGGAGGCGTGGCCAGCCAAAACCATGTAACTGGAGGCGGGGCCAGCCAAAACCATGGTATTGCAGGTGGGGCCAGCCAAAACCATGGAATTGGAGGCAGGGCCAGTCAAAACCATGGTATTGGAGGCAGGGCCAGCCAGAAACCATGGTATTGAAGGCGGGGCCAGCAGAAACCATGTTTTTGGAGGTGGCGCCAGCCAAAACCATGTAACTGGATGAGGGGAAAGCCAAAACCATGGAATTGGAGGCAGGGCCAGTCGACACCATGGTGTTGGAGTCGGGACCCGCCGAGCCATGGTATTGGAGGCGGAACCAGAGGCGGGGCCAGCCAAAACCATGGTTTTGGAGGCGGGGCCAGCCAGAAACCATGGTTTTAGAGGCGGGGCCAGCCGAAACCATGGTATTGGAGGCGGGGCCAGCCAAAACCATGTAAACGGGGGCTGGGCCATCCAAAACCATGGTATTGGAGACAGGGCCAGCCAAAACCTGGTATTGGAGGTGGGTGTTAGGCAGAATCCTGTGCAGTTCCCTTGGGGAACACTGCAAAAAGATTAAGACTACAGGAGCAGCAGTAAACCCAATTGGTAGCAGTCTGCACCACCCAGATTTATCTGGTAGCTGAGCAGTCAGACTTCTCTCATGAAGAGTAGGGCAGTATGCAGAGTATACACAATAGGGCCAAAATACAGTAGAGCAAACAAACACTGACCAGAGCTTTGTATAAAAAGTATATAGTTATTTATTTAAAACACACTTTAGATAATACACTAGCACTCTCAATGAAAAGTAATCTAAAACACAGTCAGGTAAGTATACACACCTCCCTTGATAACTATCAGACAAGTCAGGGTTAAAGCACAACTATTTGTTAAGACAGAAGTGAACGCTTAACCTAGATGGCACTCCAATAGTTTAGGTTAAAAAGGGAGAGAAAAGGCAGAGCATAAAATAAAACAGTTCCCAAAACTTGAGTTCAGAGTAAGGGGAGAAAGGCAGGTTATACGGTAGAGCCAAAGTTCATAGGCCAGGCCCACTTTAAATGGAGTAAAGCGAAATGTGCCCAGGATCACACGGTTTAAAGTGCACTGAAAGTCTTTGCAGAGTGTTCAAAAGAGGTTGGGGCGATTCAAAAGATATAGTTAGAGGTCTGGAGTCAACCCAGTATAGAAGCCAAGGATTTAAGGGTCACCTTTGGCAATCTGTAGAAAGGGAGGCCAGGCAGCACACAGTACCTTAAAGGGAAAGGTGAGTTCCGAAACCATGGTATTGGAAGCGGGGGCCAGGCGGGGCCAGCCAAAACCATGGTATTGGAGGCAGGGCCAGCCGAAACCATTGTATTGGAGGCAGGGCCAGCCGAAACCATTGTATTGGAGGCAGGGCCAGCCGAAACCATGGTGTAGGAGGCGGGGCCAGCCAAAACCATGGTATTGGAGGCGGGGCCAACTAAAACCATGGTATTGGAGGCGGGGCCAGCCAAAACCATGGTTTTGGAGGTGGGGCCAGCCAAAACCATGGGATTGGAGGCAGGACCAGCCGAAACCATGTAACTGGAACCGGGGCCAGCCAATGGTATTGTAGGCGGGGCCAGTCAAAACCATGGTATTGGAGGCGGGACCAGCCAAAACCATGGTATTGGAGGCGTGGCCAGTCAAAACCATGGTATTGGAGGCGGGGCCAGCCGAAACCATGGTATTGGAGGTGGGGCCAGCCGAAACCATGGTATTGGAGGCGGGGCCAGCCAAAACCATGTAACTGGAGGCAGGGCCAGCCGAAACCATGGAATTGGAGGCAGGGCCAGTCGAAACCATGGTGTTGGAGGCGGGACCAGCCGAAACCATGGTATTGGAGGCGGAGCCAGCCGAAACCATGGTATTGGAGGCCGGGCCAGCTAAAACCATGGTTTTGGAGGCGGGGCCAGCCGAAACCATGGTTTTGGAGGTCGGGCCAGCCAAAACCATGGTTTTGGAAGCGGGGCCAGTCAAAACCATGGTTTTGGAGGCGGGGCCAGCCAAAACCATGGTTTTGGAGGCGGGGCCAGTCAAAACCATGGAATTGGAGGCGGGGCCAGCCGAAACCATGGTATTGGAGGCGAGACCAGCCGAAACCATGGTATTGGAGGTGGGTCCAGCCAAAACCATGTAACTGGAGGCGGGACCAGCCAAAACCATGGAATTGGAGGAGGGACCAGCCAAGACCATGGTTTTGGAGATGGGGCCAACCAAAACCATGGTTTTGGAGATGGGGCCAGCCAAAACCATGGAACTGGAGGCGGGGCCAGCCAAAACCATGGTATTGGAGGCGGGACCAGCCGAAACCATGGTATTGGAGGCGGGGCCAACCAAAACCATGGTTTTGGAGGCAGGGCCATCCAAAACCATGTAACTGGAGGCAGGGCCAGCCGAAACCATGGAATTGGAGGCGGGGCCAGTCGAAACCATGGTGTTGGAGGCGGGACCAGCAGAAACCATGGTATTGGAGGCGGGGCCAGGCGAAACCATGATATTGGAGGCGGGGCCAGCTAAAACCATGGTATTGGAGGCGGGGCAAGCCAAAACCAGGGTTTTGGAGGCTGGGCCATACAAAACCATGGTATAGGAGGCGGGGCCAGTCAAAACCATGTAACTGGAGGCGGGGCCAGCCAATGGTATTGTAGGCGGGGCCAGTCAAAACCATGGTATTAGAGGCGGGACCAGCCGAAACCATGGTATTGGAGGCGGGGCCAGTCAAAACCATGGTATTGAAGGCGGGGCCATCCGAAACCATGGTATTGGAGGTGGGGCCAGCCGAAACCATGCTATTGGAGGCGGGGCCAGCCAAAACCATGTAACTGGAGTCAGGGCCAGCCGAAACCATGGAATTGGAGGCGGGGCCAGTCGAAACCATGGTGTTGGAGGCGGGACCAGCCGAAACCATGGTATTGGAGGCGGGGCAAGCCAAAACCAGGGTTTTGGAGGCTGGGCCATACAAAACCATGGTATAGGAGGCGGGGCCAGTCAAAACCATGTAACTGGAGGCGGGGCCAGCCAATGGTATTGTAGGCGGGGCCAGTCAAAACCATGGTATTGGAGGCGGGACCAGCCGAAACCATGGTATTGGAGGTGGGGCCAGTCAAAACCATGGTATTGGAGGCAGGGCCATCCGAAACCATGGTATTGGAGGCGGGACCAGCCGAAACCATGGTATTGGAGGCAGGGCCAGCCGAAACAATGGTATTGGAGGCGGGGCCAGCTAAAACCATGGTATTGGAGGCGGGGCCATTCAAAACCATGGAATTGGAGTCAGGGCCAGCCGAAACCATGGAATTGGAGGCGGGGCCAGTCGAAACCATGGTGTTGGAGGCGGGACCAGCCGAAACCATGGTATTGGAGGCGGGGACAGCCGAAACAATGGTATTGGAGGCGGGGCCAGCTAAAACCATGGTATTGGAGGCAGGGCCAGTCAAAACCATGGAATTGGAGGCGGGGCCAGTCGAAACCATGGTGTTGGAGGTGGGACCAGCCGAAACCATGGTATTGGAGGCGGGGCCAGCCGAAACAATGGTATTGGAGGCGGGGCCAGCTAAAACCATGGTATTGGAGGCGGGGCCATTCAAAACCATGGAATTGGAGTCAGGGCCAGCCGAAACCATGGAATTGGAGGCGGGGCCAGTCGAAACCATGGTGTTGGAGGCGGGACCAGCCGAAACCATGGTATTGGAGGCAGGGCCAGCCGAAACAATGGTATTGGAGGCGGGGCCAGCTAAAACCATGGTATTGGAGGCAGGGCCAGTCAAAACCATGGAATTGGAGGCGGGTCCAGCCGAAACCATGGTATTGGAGGCGAGACCAGCCGAAACCATGGTATTGGAGGTGGGGCCAGCCAAAACCATGTAACTGGAGGCGGGGCCAGCCAAAACCATGGAATTGGAGGCGGGGCCAGTCAAAACCATGGTATTGGAGGAGGGACCAGCCAAAACCATGGTTTTGGAGATGGGGCCAGCCAAAACCATGGAACTGGAGGCGGGGCCAGCTAAATCTATGGAATTGGAGGCGGGGACAGTCAAAACCATGGTATTGGAGGCGGGACCAGCCGAAACCATGGTATTGGAGGCAGGGCCAGTCAAAACCATGGTATTGGAGGCAGGGCCAGCCAGAAACCATGGTATTGGAGGCAGGGCCAGCCGAAACCATGGAATTGGAGGCGGGGCCAGTCAAAACCATGGTATTGGAGGCGGGGCCAGCCGAAACCATGGTATTGGAGGTGGGGCCAGCCGAAACCATGGTATTGGAGGCGGGGCCAGCCAAAACCATGTAACTGGAGGCAGGGCCAGCCGAAACCATGGAATTGGAGGCAGGGCCAGTCGAAACCATGGTGTTGGAGGCGGGACCAGCCGAAACCATGGTATTGGAGGCGGAGCCAGCCGAAACCATGGTATTGGAGGCCGGGCCAGCTAAAACCATGGTTTTGGAGGCGGGGCCAGCCGAAACCATGGTTTTGGAGGTCGGGCCAGTCAAAACCATGGTTTTGGAGGCGGGGCCAGCCAAAACCATGGTTTTGGAGGCGGGGCCAGTCAAAACCATGGAATTGGAGGCGGGGCCAGCCGAAACCATGGTATTGGAGGCGAGACCAGCCGAAACCATGGTATTGGAGGTGGGTCCAGCCAAAACCATGTAACTGGAGGCGGGGCCAGCCAAAACCATGGAATTGGAGGAGGGACCAGCCAAAACCATGGTATTGGAGGCAGGGCCAACCAAAACCATGGTTTTGGAGATGGGGCCAGCCAAAACCATGGAACTGGAGGCGGGGCCAGCCAAAACCATGGTATTGGCGGCGGGACCAGCCGAAACCATGGTATTGGAGGCGGGGCCAACCAAAACCATGGTTTTGGAGGCAGGGCCATCCAAAACCATGTAACTGGAGGCAGGGCCAGCCGAAACCATGGAATTGGAGGCGGGGCCAGTCGAAACCATGGTGTTGGAGGCGGGACCAGCAGAAACCATGGTATTGGAGGCGGGGCCAGGCGAAACCATGGTATTGGAGGCGGGGCCAGCTAAAACCATGGTATTGGAGGCGGGGCAAGCCAAAACCAGGGTTTTGGAGGCTGGGCCATACAAAACCATGGTATAGGAGGCGGGGCCAGTCAAAACCATGTAACTGGAGGCGGGGCCAGCCAATGGTATTGTAGGCGGGGCCAGTCAAAACCATGGTATTAGAGGCGGGACCAGCCGAAACCATGGTATTGGAGGCGGGGCCAGTCAAAACCATGGTATTGAAGGCGGGGCCATCCGAAACCATGGTATTGGAGGTGGGGCCAGCCGAAACCATGCTATTGGAGGCGGGGCCAGCCAAAACCATGTAACTGGAGTCAGGGCCAGCCGAAACCATGGAATTGGAGGCGGGGCCAGTCGAAACCATGGTGTTGGAGGCGGGACCAGCCGAAACCATGGTATTGGAGGCGGGGCAAGCAAAAACCAGGGTTTTGGAGGCTGGGCCATACAAAAGCATGGTATAGGAGGCGGGGCCAGTCAAAACCATGTAACTGGAGGCGGGGCCAGCCAATGGTATTGTAGGCGGGGCCAGTCAAAACCATGGTATTGGAGGCGGGACCAGCCGAAACCATGGTATTGGAGGTGGGGCCAGTCAAAACCATGGTATTGGAGGCAGGGCCATCCGAAACCATGGTATTGGAGGCGGGACCAGCCGAAACCATGGTATTGGAGGCAGGGCCAGCCGAAACAATGGTATTGGAGGCGGGGCCAGCTAAAACCATGGTATTGGAGGCGGGGCCATTCAAAACCATGGAATTGGAGTCAGGGCCAGCCGAAACCATGGAATTGGAGGCGGGGCCAGTCGAAACCATGGTGTTGGAGGCGGGACCAGCCGAAACCATGGTATTGGAGGCGGGGACAGCCGAAACAATGGTATTGGAGGCGGGGCCAGCTAAAACCATGGTATTGGAGGCAGGGCCAGTCAAAACCATGGAATTGGAGGCAGGGCCAGTCGAAACCATGGTGTTGGAGGTGGGACCAGCCGAAACCATGGTATTGGAGGCGGGGCCAGCCGAAACAATGGTATTGGAGGCGGGGCCAGCTAAAACCATGGTATTGGAGGCGGGGCCATTCAAAACCATGGAATTGGAGTCAGGGCCAGCCGAAACCATGGAATTGGAGGCGGGGCCAGTCGAAACCATGGTGTTGGAGGCGGGACCAGCCGAAACCATGGTATTGGAGGCAGGGCCAGCCGAAACAATGGTATTGGAGGCGGGGCCAGCTAAAACCATGGTATTGGAGGCAGGGCCAGTCAAAACCATGGAATTGGAGGCGGGTCCAGCCGAAACCATGGTATTGGAGGCGAGACCAGCCGAAACCATGGTATTGGAGGTGGGGCCAGCCAAAACCATGTAACTGGAGGCGGGGCCAGCCAAAACCATGGAATTGGAGGCGGGGCCAGTCAAAACCATGGTATTGGAGGAGGGACCAGCCAAAACCATGGTTTTGGAGATGGGGCCAGCCAAAACCATGGAACTGGAGGCGGGGCCAGCTAAATCTATGGAATTGGAGGCGGGGACAGTCAAAACCATGGTATTGGAGGCGGGACCAGCCGAAACCATGGTATTGGAGGCAGGGCCAGTCAAAACCATGGTATTGGAGGCAGGGCCAGCCAGAAACCATGGTATTGGAGGCGGGGCCAGCCGAAACCATGGTTTTGGAGGCGGGGCCATCCAAAACCATATAACTGGAGGCAGGGCCAGCCGAAACCATGGAATTGGAGGCGGGGCCAGTCGAAACCATGGTGTTGGAGGAGGGACCAGCCGAAACCATGGTATTGGAGGCAGGGCCAGTCGAAACCATGGTGTTGGAGGCGGGACCAGCCGAAACCATGGTATTGGAGGCAGGGCCAGCCGAAACCATGGTTTTGGAGGCGGGGCCAGCTAAAACCATGGTATTGGAGGCGGGGCAAGCCAAAACCAGGGTTTTGGAAACTGGGCCATACAAAACCATGGTATTGGAGGCGGGGCCAGCCCAAACCATGGTATTGGAGGCGGGGCCAGCCAAACCATGGTTTTGGAGGCGGGGCCAGCCAAAACCATGGTATTGGAGGCAGGGCCAGCCAAAACCATGGTTTTGGAGGCGGGGCCAGGCAGAAACCATGGTTTTGGAGGCAGGGCAAGCCGAAACCATGTTATTGGAGGCGGGACCAGCTGAAACCATGGTATTGGAGGCGGAGTGTTAGGGAGAATTCTCTGTTTAGGCTGAATTTCCTAACCTAGTGAGTCCCCCAGCAGCTTTGCTGGATTTTTGGGGTTTATTTTTTTCTCCTGCCAAGAGTGAGACTTACCCTCACTCTTGGGCATGATTTGAGTGTGTTTCTTTGAATCTAGATGTGTTTAATGGGCTATGGGGTCTTTTACCCCATAGGGCTTCATGTGTTTTTGTGATGTGTGTTACAGTGCAGTAACACAGGGGTGTCCTAATGACCCCCCAGTATAGACTTCATACCCTGGGACTGACTACTGTCTCCCAGGGCATGTAAAGTCACCATTGACTTTACTAGTCTTAAATTCTGAACAGAACCAGTACAAACCATCATATTGTGGACGTACTGGCTGGGGCAATTCAATTGCCCCAGGGTCTGTTAGTCGAGGGGGCACGTCTCCGTCCCCCCTGATCGAGTTTTGGCTGGTGGCAGTGGATACTACTTTTTATATTCAACCGCGAATATTTTCCTATGGGATTTCCCATTGTTTTAGGCACTATCTTTATTTAATTATTTACGGTAGCCTCGAACATACCGCCGGTTTATTTAATTAATATTAATTCTCCGGTTGGTATTTTTTGCCAAAACTTGATTCTAAAATGGTGTTTGTGTTCTCTTCTGTGACTCCAACCCAAGTCGAGCCCTTTGTTCCACTTTTTGGCGGCCTTCTCCACAGAAGCCCTCCAAAGTGGTTCCACTCTGTCTAGGGTACTTAGGAGGGGTGGAGGGGGATTTGGGCACCCTGGACTGAGTTGTCTAGGCAACTCAAGTCGCACTCCGTCCTGATTGGCCCAAGTGGTGAGCCGGCCGGCTCACTACTTAGCATGTTTGAGTGACAGCTAGGCTGAGTGAATGGGGGTTTTCTGCATAAAAGCAGGGCTTTAGGGACTGGAACTTCAGAAGTCGCCACAGGACCTCAGAATCCGACGAGGGAGAAGCTGAGCCGACCTGCCACGATGACACCACCGGTGGAGCCCTGCCGGACTGTCTCACCACTTTTCCCAGTGACAGAGGAGATCTCCCGCCGGAGAGTCTTCTTCCTTTGACTGGTGGGGACAACCAGTTTCACCGTCTTTTCACCTCCCCGACGTATCTCGTGGCCGCCTTGCCTGTGCCAAGCACCCCGGCAACCGGGATACCACGTTTTACCACGACCGCGAATTAAAGGGTACTACCTTTAACCAGAAAACTCCGTGGCTGGTTTCTTCCCTGGCAGTGCAACGACCTTCATCTTTCCTCCAAGTCGAGATCTTCTCTTCCCCTGGACGACGACGCGACTTGCACCCACTGCCAGGAACAACTGCCACCGCTGGAGGATCCTTCCCACTTAAGGTACCGTGTCCCACCTGGCTTCCCTTGCCACCGACTGTACGGGGTAGATTTAATCCCCGGCTTTCGAACCTGGGTTAGCCTGGGACACCCTGGCTAAACTTTTCTGAGCCTCTCTAAACTCCTTTTGAACTCTCTGTAAGACTTTCTAAGCCTAGTGTAACTGTGTGATCTTGGGCGCATTTGTGCTCTGCTCTCTCTAAGAGTGGGCCCGGCCTTTGGACTTTGGCTCACCAGTGATTTTTGCTCTTCTGCCTTGCTAACAGTGTTCCTAAATCTTATAGTGGTGTACCTTTCCATATTCTGTCTTTTTCAGTCCCTTTTTCACAAACTTATTGGAGTGCTATCTAGTCAAGTGCTCACCTCTGTATGAAAATAAGTGGTGTTTTACTAAGACTCATCTGATAAGGAATAAGGGGTGCATATAATATAATAGTAACTGTGTTTAGAGTGTTTTACAATAAGAGTGCTGGAGTGTTTCAAACAGTGTGTTTTTAAATAAATAATTATATACTTTGATACCAAAGCTCAGGTCAGTGTTTGCTTGAATTATTGTGTCTGAGTGCCTATTGTGTATACTTTGCATACTGCCTAACTCTTCTTGAGGGAAGTCTGACTGCTCAGCCACAGCTACCAGGTAATTCTGGGTGGTACAGACTGCTACCAAGTGGGTTTATTGCTAACATCTGTAGTCCTAAATCTTTTGCAGTGTTCCCTAAGGGAACTGCACAGGTTTCTGCCTAACACTGGTGGCAGCGGTGGGATTTGTATTGAGTATACATTTTAGAGTGCTTTAGGATACCTTAGTACAACTAACCACAAATCTTAGCACTGAAAAAATAATCTTTCTAACATGTCAACTATGGAAAATTATAGTCAAGAGTCCCTTGCTACAAAAACTGCTGATTGTTTAAGAGTTCTATGTAAGCATAAGAATCTCCTGACTAAAGGCAAGAAAATGGAATTGATAGAAAGGTTGTTAGCTAACCAAAGTCTGGATGATGGTTCAGAGGAACCTCCCATGCCAGAAACTGTACATAACAGTATAGAGATTGATGTTGATCAAAATGTTGATAATCTTGAGGAAGAGTCAGAAGAGGAGGGTGAGGCTGCTGTGACTGTCCCCCCTAGGCCTCTGTGTGCTCTACCTGCTATACCTACTGGGCCTTTGCCAAGTCCCACACCTAGTCCTCAATATCTTGAATTAGAGAAAATGAAACTTGAACAAGAGTTCAAGAGACTGAATACTCAGGCTGAACAGAGACACCAGGAACTGAATCAAGAACTAAGGCTAAGGGAAATGGAGCTCAAGCATGAGCTAGAAATGAAGAAATGATCTGTTGAAAATGCTTCTCTCTCTGGCTCCTCTAGAAGTTCCAGTCCTAAAAGACCCCGGATGCCTAAATAATTGGTTGGTATGTATGAGCCTAAGTTGGATGTGTTGGATTGGTTGTCTCTGTTTGAATATAATCATGGGTTCCAGAACATCACAGGAAATGACTTACTCACCTGGTTGTACTCTAGGCTTCCCCCTGTTGCACCTGATGTGGTAATGGAGTTGGGGGAGGAGGATGGGAAAGAGTATGAATGTGTGAAACTAGCTCTGATAGCTAGATTTGGGAAGACCCCTTCCCAGTATTTTAAGAGGTTTAGGACCCTCAAAAAGCATGATGGTAGCCCTTGGGCTACCTGAGTGAGTGAAGGGTTGAAAAACTTAGAGGGATGGATTAAGGGTTACAAGGTGAACACTTATGAAGGTATGAAGAATCTTTTTATGTTGGAGTCAATTTATGATGCCTGCTCTCCTGAGCTCAGACAGCACTTGGCTGATTCAAAGGAATTAGATTCCCGAAAACTAGCTAAGGCTGCTGACTTGTGGGTTGCCAGCAGGGCCACTCACAAGGATTCTGGGGTAACTCAGAAAAAGGATGAGGGGAAACAGCCTAAAAAGAACTCCAAAGAGAATTCTAATACTGCAAATTCCAAAGAGGGCCCCAAACAAAACCAGAAGGGTAAGCCACCAGGGAAACCACAGCAAATAGTGTCTCCTCTGGTGCCAAACCAGAGGGAGGTCAGAACAAGCCCCCATTCCAGAAGGCATTTGGTAAATGCTTTGTTTGTGGCTCTACTGACCATGTGAAAGGAGATCCCAGATGCAAGGGTAAACCTTCAGGGATCCAACTTGCCTCCTTAGCCTTCGCTCCAGAAGAGGAATTCCCAATGGCAAGTGCAAACTTTCTACTGCTGGCTGATGAACCCATTGGTGTCTCAGCCAGTGTTTCTTTAGTCTCTCTGGGGTTGTGGGAACAACAGAACTTAGATGTGTATAATTCTATCCCAGATAATACTAAAGAGTATTATAAAGACAGTGTCCAGGTGAATGGTCAGGAGACTCCTGCCATTAGAGACACTGGGGCCAGAATAACTGTGGTGGATGAATCATTTTGCAAGGCAGAGGATGTTGCTAAGGCACCCAAATGCCTCACCAAGTTAGCTGGAGGGCCTGTGCAGATGTGCCCCAGTTACCAGTTCTCATCCAGTGTAATGATATGGCTGTAAAAATACCTGTCAGTGTACAATGTGAAGTACCAGGTAGGGTTCTGTGGGTAATGACCTGAAAGCTCTTGGAGTTGTGTCACATACCCCCAGACCACCTAGTAAAAGGTTACAGGAGCTCACAAAACCTGCAAGAGAGAAAACCCTGCGAGGGTTATCTCAGGAGATGATGACAGAGATCACTCCTTTACCAGTGGAGCAACTCACTGCATTAACTACCAGATCAGGAGCAAAGGGGCAACCCAAGACTCCTAGGAAAAAGTCAGCAGCAAGCACTCCAGTGCTTCTATCAGTTACACTTGTAACTCCACCTCCAGCTGAGGCTGAGAGGGAGGTCCAACCCTGTGTGGTTGAACTAGACTCTGAAGAAGAGCTAGTGGGAGGCCAAGAACTTATTGGAGATCTAGACCCTGAGGACCATCCTGAGCTGCAGTGTTTACTGGCAGAAGGTGGGCCCAGCAGGGCAGCTTTCCGTAAGGGACAAAGAGAATGTCCACCTCTGGAGGGTCTCTGCCACCAGGCAGCTGCTCAGGCTGATGGGAAAGAGCCTCAGAAGTATAGTTTGCACTGGGAAGATGGCCTCTTCTACAGTGAACCAACTGAGTCTGAACCTGGAGACTACAAACGCCTTGTAGTACCTCAAGAAAACAGACAACAGTTCTTGCACTTAGCCCACGAGATTCCTTTGGCTGGTCACTTGAGTTTCAAGAAGACCAAGGAATGGCTCTCACTCTACCTCTATTGGCCAAAGATGGGGGCAGACGTAGATAAGTTTTGCAAGCGCTGCCATACCTGCCAAACTTCTGGTAAGGTTGGCTCCAAGAATGTGGCACCTTTAGTGCCTCTCCCAGTTGTGGGAGTCCCATTTGAGAGGGTAGGGATTGACATTGTTGGTCCCCTTGATCCCCCAACCTCCTCAGGCAACAGGTTTATCCTTTTTGTAGTAGACCATGCTACTAGAAACCCTGAGGCAATTCCTATGAGGACTGTTACAGCTCTGGCTGTGGCTAAGACCCTCCTTGGTATTTTTACCAGGGTTGGGTTTCCTAAGGAAGTAATATCCGACAGGGGGTCAAACTTTATGTCCCACTACATGAAAGCCATGTGGAAAACCTGTGGAGTTACTTACAAGTTCTCAACCGCATACCACCCCCAGACCATTGGTTGGTAGAAATGTTTAACAGAACCATGAAGAGCATGATAGGTGCTTTAGAGGAACCTCTGAAAAGAAAGTGGGACCTTCTACTGCCATGCCTTCTCTTTGCTTATAGAGAAGTCCCTCAGGAGGGAGTAGGTTATTCTCCCTTTGAACTTCTCTATGGCCATCCAGTCAGAGGTCCGTTGACCCTGATTAAGGAGGGATTAGAAGGTGCTCCTCCCCTCAAGCCAGTCAGAGTGACTGACTATGTGATAGGTCCCTGCAGGAGAATGTCACACATGATGGCAGAAGCTAGTGATAACCTGAAAGCTGGACAAGCTTTGGTCAAGCATTGGCATGATCAAAAGGCTAACATGGTTGAGTTCACTCAAGACCAGCTAGTTCTCGTTATGTTCCCAACAAGGCAGAGGGCCTTGCAAGACAAATGGATGGGGCCCTTCAAGGTTGTGGGAAAACTTGGAGAGGTCAACTATCTGGTGGATCTGGGCAGACCCAGGGAAGCTCCTAGAGTCTTCCACACCAACCGACTAAAAGCGTACGTCTCCAGACCTGAAGTAGGAGCCTTGCTTCTAGCTTCAGCAGCAGAGGAAGAAGAGAGTGAGTCTCTCCCTGATCTCCTCAGAGGTGTACCTTTAGATGAGAAAATTGAAGGAGTCAATCTCAGCAGAGGATACAGAATGTCAGAAAATGTGAGAACCCATATCAAGGGGGAGGTCAAGAAGATGCTTGATCTCGGGGTAATAGAACCCTCTACTAGTCCATGGTCTAGCCCAGTTGTGTTAGTACCAAAGGCAGGATCCAAAGACTTGAGATTCTGTGTGGAATATAGAGCTCTTAATGCAGTCACAAAGACTGATGCCCACCCTTTATCAAGGACAGATGAGTTGGTGGATAAACTTGGTGCAGCCAATTACCTCAGCACATTTGACCTTACGTCAGGCTACTGGCAAATAGCCTTGACAGACCATGCCAAGGAGAAAACTGCATTTTCCACCCCAGTTGGCTTGTACCAGTTTAAGGTCATGCCTTTTAGATTAAAAAATGTACCTGCTACATTCCAAAGGATGGTGAACCAAGTTCTAGCTGGGATGGAGGACTTCTGCATGGCATACTTGGATGATATTGCAGTCTTCAGCCACTCCTGGGAGTACCATGTGAACCACCTAGGACATGTGTTGCAGGCTCTTGGACAGGCCAATTTGACTATCAAGGCAAGTAAATGCCAGATTGGTCAAAGTAAGGTGGTCTACCTTGGGCATGAGGTAGGAGGTCGAGAGATAAGGCCTTTGCTCAGCAAGATTGAAGCTGTGCAAAATTGGACAACACCTACTACTCAAACCCAAGTGAGAGCCTACCTAGGCCTCACTGGGTATTACAGGAATTTCATTGAGAACTATGGGACCATAGCTTCTCCACTGAATGTAATCTCCTCTCCAAAATTCCCTAAAAAGGTCAAATGGAATGAGGAGTGCATTCAGGCCTTTGAAAAACTGAAGAAAGCTCTTTGCCAAGCTCCAGTACTGAGAGCTCCTGACTACCACCAAACTTGCATTGTACAAACTGATGCTTCCAATGTAGGTATAGGTGCAGTTCTAAGCCAACTGGATGAGAAGGGTAGGGAGCACCCCATTTGCTTCATCAGCCGTAAACTGAAGGATCCTGAGACAAGGTGGGCAACAATCGAAAGAGAATGCTTTGCTATTATGTGGGCACTGAAGAATTTTAGGCCATACTTGTATGGTTCTACTTTTGTCATTCAGACAGACCACCAACCCTTGAGATGGTTAATGCAAATGAAGGGAGAAAATCCAAAACTATTGAGATGGTCAATCTGCCTGCAAGGGTTTGATTTCACCATTGAGCACAGGTCAGGGTGTCACCATCAAAATGCTGATGGACTCTCTAGGATGTATGCCATCGACTAGAGTATGAGGTTCATCCAGGAGTGGATTAAATCCTCCTGTCCCTTAGTCTGGGGGGGGGCGAGTGTTAGGGAGAATTATCTGTTTAGGCTGAAATTCCTAACCTAGTGAGTCCCCCAGCAGCTTTGCTGGATTTTTGGGGTTTATTGTTTTCTCCTGCCAAGAGTGAGACTCTTTTACCCTCACTCTTGGGCATGATTTGAGTGTGTTTCTTTGAATCTAGATGTGTTTAATGGGCTCTGGGGTCTTTTACCCCATAGGCCTTCATATGTTTTTGTGATGTGTGTTACACAGCACCCTCAGTGCAGTAACACAGGGGTGTCCTAATGACCCACCAGTATAGACTCCATACCCTGGGACTGACTACTGTCTCCCAGGGCATGTAAAGTCACCATTGACTTTACTAGTCTTAAATTCTGAACAGAACCAGTACAAACCATCATATTGTGGATGTACTGGCTGGGGCAATTCAATTGCCCCAGGGTCTGTTAGTCGAGGGGGCACGTCTCCGTCCCCCCTGATCGCGTTTTGGCTGGTGGCAGTGGATACTACTTTTTATATTCAACCGTGAATATTTTCCTATGGGATTTCCCATTGTTTTAGGCTACTATCTTTATTTAATTATTTACGGTAGCCTCGAACATACCGCCGGTTTATTTAATTGATATTAATTCTCCGGTTGGTATTTTTTGCCAAAACTTGATTCTAAAATGGCGTTTGTGTTCTCTTCTGACTCCAACCCAAGTCGAGCCCTTTGTTCCAGTTTTTGGCGGCCTTCTCCACAGAAGCCCTCCAAAGTGGTGCCACTCTATCTGGGGTACTTAGGAGGGGTGGAGGGGGATTTAGGCAACCTGGACTGAGTTGCCTAGGCATCTCAAGTCGCACTCCGTCCTGATTGGCCCAAGTGGTGAGCCGGCCGGCTCACCACTTAGCATGTTTGAGTGACAGCTAGGCTGAGTGAATGGGGGTTTTCTGCATAAAAGCAGGGCTTTGGGGACTGGAACTTCAGAAGTCGCCACAGGACCTAAGAATCCGACGAGGGAGAAGCTGAGCCGACCTGCCACGACGACACCACCGGTGGAGCCCTGCTGGACCGTCTCACCACTTTTCCCAACGACAGAGGAGATCTCCCGCCGGAGAGTCTTCTTCCTTTGACTGGTGGGGACAACCAGTTTCACCGTCTTTTTGCCTCCCCAACGTATCTCGTGGCTGCCTTGCCTGTGCCAAGCACCCCGGCAACCGGGATACCACGTTTTACCACAACCGCGAATTAAAGGGTACTACCTTTAACCGGAAAACTCCGCGGCTGGTTTCTTCCCTGGCAGTGCAACGACCTTCATCTTTCCTCCAAGTCGAGATCTTCTCTTCCCCTGGACGACGACGCGACTTGCACCCACTGCCAGGAACAACTGCCACCGCTGGAGGATCCTTCCCACTTAAGGTACCGTGTCCCGCCTGGCTTCCCTTGCCACCGTCTGTACGGGGTAGATTTAGTCCCCGGCTTTCGAACCTGGGTTAGCCTGGGACACCCTGGCTAAACTTTTCTGAGCCTCTCTAAACTCCTTTTGAACTCTCTGCAAGACTTTCTAAGCCTACTGTAACTGTGTGATCTTGGGTGCATTTGTGCTCTGCTCTCTCTAAGAGTGGGCCCAGCCTTTGGACTTTGGCTCACCAGTGACTTTTGCTCTTCTGCCTTGCTAACAGTGTTCCTAAATCTTAGAGTGGTGTACCTTTCCATATTCTGTCTTTTTCCCTCCCTTTTTTCACAAACTTATTGGAGTGCTATCTAGTCAAGCGCTCACCTCTGTATGAAAATAAGTGGTGTTTTACTAAGACTCATCTGATAAAGAATAAGGGGTGTATATAATATAATAGTAACTGTGTTTAGAGTGTTTTACAATAAGAGTGCTGGAGTGTTTCAAACAGTGTGTTTTTAAATAAATAATTATATACTTTGATACCAAAGCTCTGGTCAGTGTTTGCTTGTATTATTGTGTCTGAGTGCCTATTGTGTATACTTTGCATACTGCCTAACTCTTCTTGAGGGAAGTCTGACTACTCAGCCACAGCTACCAGGAAAATCTGGGTGGTACAGACTGCTACCAAGTGGGATTACTGCTAACACCTGTAGTCCTAAATCTTTTGCAGTGTTCCCTAAGGGAACTGCACAGGTTTCTGCCTAACACGGGGCCAGCCAAAACCATGGTATTGGAGGCGGGGCCAGTGAAAACCATGGTATTGGAGGCGGGGCCAGCGAAAACCATGGTATTGGAGGTGGGGCCAGCCAAAACCATGGTATTGGAGGCGGGGCCAGCCAAAACCATGGAATTGGAGGCGGGGCCAGCCAAGACCATGGAATTGGAGGCGGGGCCTGCCAAAACCATGGAAGTGGAGGCGGGGCCATCCAAAACCATGGTTTTGGAGGCGGGACCAGCCCAAACCATGGTATTGGAGGCGGGGCCAGCCAAAACCATGGTTTTGGAAGTGGGGCCATCCAAAACCAGGGTTTTGGAAGCGGGGCCAGCCAGAAACCATGGTATTGGAGGCGGGGCCAGCCGAAACCATGGTTTTGGAGGCGGGGCCAGCCAAAACCATGTAACTGGAGGCGGGGTCAGCTAAAACCATGGAATTGGAGGCGGGGCCAGTCAAAACCATGGTATTGGAGGCAGGGCCAGCCAAAACCATGGTATTGGAGGGGCCAGCCAAAAGCATGGTATTGGAGGCGGGGCCAGCCAAAACCATGGTACTGGAGGCGGGGCCAGCCAGAAACCATGGAATTGGAGGCGGGGCCAGCCAAAACCATGGAATTGGAGACGGGGCCAGCCAAAACCTGGTATTGGAGGCGGGTGTTAGGCAGAATCCTGTGCAGTTCCCTTGGGGAACACTGCAAAAAGATTAAGACTACAGGAGCAGCAGTAAACCCAATTGGTAGCAGTCTGCACCACCCAGATTTACCTGGTAGCTGTGGCTGAGCAGTCAGACTTCTCTCATGAAGAGTAGGGCAGTATGTAGAGTATACACAATAGGGCCAAAATACAGTAGAGCAAACAAACACTGACCAGAGCTTTGTATAAAAAGTATATCGTTATTTATTTAAAACACACTTTAGATAATACACTAGCACTCTCAATGAAAAGTAATCTAAAACACAGTCAGGTAAGTATAGACACCTCCCTTGATAACTATCAGACAAGTCAGGGTTAAAGCACAACTATTTGTTAAGAGAGAAGTGAACGCTTAACCTAGATGGCACTCCAATAGTTTAGGTTAAAAAGGGAGAGAAAAGGCAGAGCATAAAATAAAACAGTTCCCAACACTTTTAAGAGTTCAGAGCAAGGGGAGAAAGGCAGGTTATACGGAAGAGCCAAAGTTCATAGGCCAGGCCCACTTTAAATGGAGCAAAGCAAAATGTGCCCAGGATCACACGGTTTAAAGTGCACTGAAAGTCTTTGCAGAATGTCCAACTCTGGAGGGTCTCTGCCACCAGGCAGCTGCTCAGGCTGATGGGCAAGAGCCTCGGAAGTATAGTTTGCACTGGGAAGATGGCCTCTTCTACAGTGAACCAACTGAGTCTGAACCTGGAGACTACAAACGCCTTGTAGTACCTCAAGAAAACAGACAACAGTTCTTGCACTTAGCCCACGAGATTCCTTTGGCTGGTCACTTGAGTTTCAAGAAGACCAAGGAAAGGCTCTCACTCTACCTCTATTGGCCAAAGATGGGGGCAGACGTAGATAAGTTTTGCAAGAGCTGCCATACCTGCCAAACTTCTGGTAAGGTTGGCTCCAAGAATGTGGCACCTTTAGTGCCTCTCCCAGTTGTGGGAGTCCCATTTGAGAGGGTAGGGATTGACATTGTTGGTCCCCTTGATCCCCCAACCTCCTCAGGCAACAGGTTTATCCTTTTTGTAGTAGACCATGCTACTAGAAACCCTGAGGCAATTCCTATGAGGACTGTTACAGCTCTGGCTGTGGCTAAGACCCTCCTTGGTATTTTTACCAGGGTTGGGTTTCCTAAGGAAGTAATATCCGACAGGGGGTCAAACTTTATGTCCCACTACATGAAAGCCATGTGGAAAACCTGTGGAGTTACTTACAAGTTCTCAACCGCATACCACCCCCAGACCATTGGTTGGTAGAAAGGTTTAACAGAACCATGAAGAGCATGATAGGTGCTTTAGAGGAACCTCTGAAAAGAAAGTGGGACCTTCTACTGCCATGCCTTCTCTTTGCTTATAGAGAAGTCCCTCAGGAGGGAGTAGGTTATTCTCCCTTTGAACTTCTCTATGGCCATCCAGTCAGAGGTCCGTTGACCCTGATTAAGGAGGGATTAGAAGGTGCTCCTCCCCTCAAGCCAGTCAGAGTGACTGACTATGTGATAAGTCCCTGCAGGAGAATGTCACACATGATGGCAGAAGCTAGTGATAACCTGAAAGCTGGACAAGCTTTGGTCAAGCATTGGCATGATCAAAAGGCTAACATGGTTGAGTTCACTCAAGACCAGCTAGTTCTCGTTATGTTCCCAACAAGGCAGAGGGCCTTGCAAGACAAATGGATGGGGCCCTTCAAAGTTGTGGGAAAACTTGGAGAGGTCAACTATCTGGTGGATCTGGGCAGACCCAGGGAAGCTCCTAGAGTCTTCCACACCAACCGACTAAAAGCGTACGTCTCCAGACTTGAAGTAGGAGCCTTGCTTCTAGCTTCAGCAGCAGAGGAAGAAGAGAGTGAGTCTCTCCCTGATCTCCTCAGAGGTGTACCTTTAGATGAGAAAATTGAAGGAGTCAATCTCAGCAGAGGATACAGAATGTCAGAAAATGTGAGAACCCATATCAAGGGGGAGGTCAAGAAGATGCTTGATCTCGGGGTAATAGAACCCTCTACTAGTCCATGGTCTAGCCCAGTTGTGTTAGTACCAAAGGCAGGATCCAAAGACTTGAGATTCTGTGTGGACTATAGAGCTCTTAATGCAGTCACAAAGACTGATGCCCACCCTTTATCAAGGACAGATGAGTTGGTGGATAAACTTGGTGCAGCCAATTACCTCAGCACATTTGACCTTACGTCAGGCTACTGGCAAATAGCCTTGGCAGACCATGCCAAGGAGAAAACTGCATTTTCCACCCCAGTTGGCTTGTACCAGTTTAAGGTCATGCCTTTTAGATTAAAAAATGCACCTGCTACATTCCAAAGGATGGTGAACCAAGTTCTAGCTGGGATGGAGGACTTCTGCATGGCATACTTGGATGATATTGCAGTCTTCAGCCACTCCTGGGAGTACCATGTGAACCACCTAGGACATGTGTTGCAGGCTCTTGGACAGGCCAATTTGACTATCAAGGCAAGTAAATGCCAGATTGGTCAAAGTAAGGTGGTCTGCCTTGGGCATGAGGTAGGAGGTCGAGAGATAAGGCCTTTGCTCAGCAAGATTGAAGCTGTGCAAAATTGGACAACACCTACTACTCAAACCCAAGTGAGAGCCTTCCTAGGCCTCACTGGGTATTACAGGAATTTCATTGAGAACTATGGGACCATAGCTTCTCCACTGAATGTAATCTCCTCTCCAAAATTCCCTAAAAAGGTCAAATGGAATGAGGAGTGCAATCAGGCCTTTGAAAAACTGAAGAAAGCTCTTTGCCAAGCTCCAGTACTGAGAGCTCCTGACTACCACCAAACTTGCATTGTACAAACTGATGCTTCCAATGTAGGTATAGGTGCAGTTCTAAGCCAACTGGATGAGAAGGGTAGGGAGCACCCCATTTGCTTCATCAGCCGTAAACTGAAGGATCCTGAGACAAGGTGGGCAACAATCGAAAGAGAATGCTTTGCTATTATGTGGGCACTGAAGAAGTTTAGGCCATACTTGTATGGTTCTACTTTTGTCATTCAGACAGACCACCAACCCTTGAGATGGTTAATGCAAATGAAGGGAGAAAATCCAAAACTATTGAGATGGTCAATTTGCCTGCAAGGGTTTGATTTCACCATTGAGCACAGGTCAGGGTGTCACCATCAAAATGCTGATGGACTCTCTAGGATGTATGCCATCGACTAGAGTATGAGGTTCATCCAGGAGTGGATTAAATCCTCCTGTCCCTTAGTCTGGGGGGGGCGAGTGTTAGGGAGAATTATCTGTTTAGGCTGAAATTCCTAACCTAGTGAGTCCCCCAGCAGCTTTGCTGGATTTTTGGGGTTTATTGTTTTCTCCTGCCAAGAGTGAGACTCTTTTACCCTCACTCTTGGGCATGATTTGAGTGCGTTTCTTTGAATCTAGATGTGTTTAATGGGCTCTGGGGTCTTTTACCCCATAGGGCTTCATATGTTTTTGTGATGTGTGTTACACAGCACCCTCAGTGCAGTAACACAGGGGTGTCCTAATGACCCACCAGTATAGACTCCATACCCTGGGACTGACTACTGTCTCCCAGGGCATGTAAAGTCACCATTGACTTTACTAGTCTTAAATTCTGAACAGAACCAGTACAAACCATCATATTGTGGATGTACTGGCTGGGGCAATTCAATTGCCCCAGGGTCTGTTAGTCGAGGGGGCACGTCTCCGTCCCCCCTGATCACGTTTTGGCTGGTGGCAGTGGATACTACTTTTTATATTCAACCGTGAATATTTTCCTATGGGATTTCCCATTGTTTTAGGCTACTATCTTTATTTAATTATTTACGGTAGCCTCGAACATACCGCCGGTTTATTTAATTGATATCAATTCTCCGGTTGGTATTTTTTGCCAAAACTTGATTCTAAAATGGCGTTTGTGTTCTCTTCTGACTCCAACCCAAGTCGAGCCCTTTGTTCCAGTTTTTGGCGGCCTTCTCCACAGAAGCCCTCCAAAGTGGTGCCACTCTGTCTGGGGTACTTAGGAGGGGTGGAGGGGGATTTAGGCAACCTGGACTGAGTTGCCTAGGCAACTCAAGTCGCACTCCGTCCTGATTGGCCCAAGTGGTGAGCCGGCCGGCTCACCACTTAGCATGTTTGAGTGACAGCTAGGCTGAGTGAATGGGGGTTTTCTGCATAAAAGCAGGGCTTTGGGGACTGGAACTTCAGAAGTCGCCACAGGACCTAAGAATCCGACGAGGGAGAAGCTGAGCTGACCTGCCACGACGACACCACCGGTGGAGCCCTGCTGGACCGTCTCACCACTTTTCCCAACGACAGAGGAGATCTCCCGCCGGAGAGTCTTCTTCCTTTGACTGGTGGGGACAACCAGTTTCACCGTCTTTTTGCCTCCCCAACGTATCTCGTGGCTGCCTTGCCTGTGCCAAGCACCCCGGCAACCGGGATACCACGTTTTACCACAACCGCGAATTAAAGGGTACTACCTTTAACCGGAAAACTCTGCGGCTGGTTTCTTCCCTGGCAGTGCAACGACCTTCATCTTTCCTCCAAGTCGAGATCTTCTCTTCCCCTGGACGACGACGCGACTTGCACCCACTGCCAGGAACAACTGCCACCGCTGGAGGATCCTTCCCACTTAAGGTACCGTGTCCCGCTTGGCTTCCCTTGCCACCGTCTGTACGGGGTAGATTTAGTCCCCGGCTTTCGAACCTGGGTTAGCCTGGGACACCCTGGCCAAACTTTTCTGAGCCTCTCTAAACTCCTTTTGAACTCTCTGCAAGACTTTCTAAGCCTAGTGTAACTGTGTGATCTTGGGTGCATTTGTGCTCTGCTCTCTCTAAGAGTGGGCCCAGCCTTTGGACTTTGGCTCACCAGTGACTTTTGCTCTTCTGCCTTGCTAACAGTGTTCCTAAATCTTAGAGTGGTGTACCTTTCCATATTCTGTCTTTTTCCCTCCCTTTTTTCACAAACTTATTGGAGTGCTATCTAGTCAAGCGCTCACCTCTGTATGAAAATAAGTGGTGTTTTACTAAGACTCATCTGATAAGGAATAAGGGGTGTATATAATATAATAGTAACTGTGTTTAGAGTGTTTTACAATAAGAGTGCTGGAGTGTTTCAAACAGTGTGTTTTTAAATAAATAATTATATACTTTGATACCAAAGCTCTGGTCAGTGTTTGCTTGTATTATTGTGTCTGAGTGCCTATTGTGTATACTTTGCATACTGCCTAACTCTTCTTGAGGGAAGTCTGACTACTCAGCCACAGCTACCAGGAAAATCTGGGTGGTACAAACTGCTACCAAGTGGGTTTACTGCTAACACCTGTAGTCCTAAATCTTTTGCAGTGTTCCCTAAGGGAACTGCACAGGTTTCTGCCTAACACGGGGCCAGCCAAAACCATGGTATTGGAGGCGGGGCCAGCGAAAACCATGGTATTGGAGGCGGGGCCAGCGAAAACCATGGTATTGGAGGTGGGGCCAGCCAAAACCATGGTATTGGAGGCGGGGCCAGCCAAAACCATGGAATTGGAGGCGGGGCCAGCCAAGACCATGGAATTGGAGGCGGGGCCTGCCAAAACCATGGAAGTGGAGGCGGGGCCATCCAAAACCATGGTTTTGGAGGCGGGACCAGCCCAAACCATGGTATTGGAGGCGGGGCCAGCCAAAACCATGGTTTTGGAAGTGGGGCCATCCAAAACCAGGGTTTTGGAAGCGGGGCCAGCCAGAAACCATGGTATTGGAGGTGGGGCCAGCCGAAACCATGGTTTTGGAGGCGGGGCCAACCAAAACCATGTAACTGGAGGCGGGGTCAGCTAAAACCATGGAATTGGAGGCGGGGCCAGTCAAAACCATGGTATTGGAGGCGGGGCCAGCCAAAACCATGGTATTGGAGGGGCCAGCCAAAAGCATGGTATTGGAGGCGGGGCCAGCCAAAACCATGGTACTGGAGGCGGGGCCAGCCAGAAACCATGGAATTGGAGGCGGGGCCAGCCAAAACCATGGAATTGGAGACGGGGCCAGCCAAAACCTGGTATTGGAGGCGGGTGTTAGGCAGAATCCTGTGCAGTTCCCTTGGGGAACACTGCAAAAAGATTAAGACTACAGGAGCAGCAGTAAACCCAATTGGTAGCAGTCTGCACCACCCAGATTTACCTGGTAGCTGTGGCTGAGCAGTCAGACTTCTCTCATGAAGAGTAGGGCAGTATGTAGAGTATACACAATAGGGCCAAAATACAGTAGAGCAAACAAACACTGACCAGAGCTTTGTATAAAAAGTATATCGTTATTTATTTAAAACACACTTTAGATAATACACTAGCACTCTCAATGAAAAGTAATCTAAAACACAGTCAGGTAAGTATAGACACCTCCCTTGATAACTATCAGACAAGTCAGGGTTAAAGCACAACTATTTGTTAAGAGAGAAGTGAACGCTTAACCTAGATGGCACTCCAATAGTTTAGGTTAAAAAGGGAGAGAAAAGGCAGAGCATAAAATAAAACAGTTCCCAACACTTTTAAGATTTCAGAGCAAGGGGAGAAAGGCAGGTTATACGGAAGAGCCAAAGTTCATAGGCCAGGCCCACTTTAAATGGAGCAAAGCAAAATGTGCCCAGGATCACACGGTTTAAAGTGCACTGAAAGTCTTTGCAGAATGTCCAACTCTGGAGGGTCTCTGCCACCAGGCAGCTGCTCAGGCTGATGGGCAAGAGCCTCGGAAGTATAGTTTGCACTGGGAAGATGGCCTCTTCTACAGTGAACCAACTGAGTCTGAACCTGGAGACTACAAACGCCTTGTAGTACCTCAAGAAAACAGACAACAGTTCTTGCACTTAGCCCACGAGATTCCTTTGGCTGGTCACTTGAGTTTCAAGAAGACCAAGGAAAGGCTCTCACTCTACCTCTATTGGCCAAAGATGGGGGCACGTAGATAAGTTTTGCAAGAGCTGCCATACCTGCCAAACTTCTGGTAAGGTTGGCTCCAAGAATGTGGCACCTTTAGTGCCTCTCCCAGTTGTGGGGGTCCCATTTGAGAGGGTAGGGATTGACATTGTTGGTCCCCTTGATCCCCCAACCTCCTCAGGCAACAGGTTTATCCTTTTTGTAGTAGACCATGCTACTAGAAACCCTGAGGCAATTCCTATGAGGACTGTTACAGCTCTGGCTGTGGCTAAGACCCTCCTTGGTATTTTTACCAGGGTTGGGTTTCCTAAGGAAGTAATATCCGACAGGGGGTCAAACTTTATGTCCCACTACATGAAAGCCATGTGGAAAACCTGTGGAGTTACTTACAAGTTCTCAACCGCATACCACCCCCAGACCATTGGTTGGTAGAAAGGTTTAACAGAACCATGAAGAGCATGATAGGTGCTTTAGAGGAACCTCTGAAAAGAAAGTGGGACCTTCTACTGCCATGCCTTCTCTTTGCTTATAGAGAAGTCCCTCAGGAGGGAGTAGGTTATTCTCCCTTTGAACTTCTCTATGGCCATCCAGTCAGAGGTCCGTTGACCCTGATTAAGGAGGGATTAGAAGGTGCTCCTCCCCTCAAGCCAGTCAGAGTGACTGACTATGTGATAAGTCCCTGCAGGAGAATGTCACACATGATGGCAGAAGCTAGTGATAACCTGAAAGCTGGACAAGCTTTGGTCAAGCATTGGCATGATCAAAAGGCTAACATGGTTGAGTTCACTCAAGACCGGCTAGTTCTCGTTATGTTCCCAACAAGGCAGAGGGCCTTGCAAGACAAATGGATGGGGCCCTTCAAAGTTGTGGGAAAACTTGGAGAGGTCAACTATCTGGTGGATCTGGGCAGACCCAGGGAAGCTCCTAGAGTCTTCCACACCAACCGACTAAAAGCGTACGTCTCCAGACCTGAAGTAGGAGCCTTGCTTCTAGCTTCAGCAGCAGAGGAGAAGAGAGTGAGTCTCTCCCTGATCTCCTCAGAGGTGTACCTTTAGATGAGAAAATTGAAGGAGTCAATCTCAGCAGAGGATACAGAATGTCAGAAAATGTGAGAACCCATATCAAGGGGGAGGTCAAGAAGATGCTTGATCTCGGGGTAATAGAACCCTCTACTAGTCCATGGTCTAGCCCAGTTGTGTTAGTACCAAAGGCAGGATCCAAAGACTTGAGATTCTGTGTGGACTATAGAGCTCTTAATGCAGTCACAAAGACTGATGCCCACCCTTTATCAAGGACAGATGAGTTGGTGGATAAACTTGGTGCAGCCAATTACCTCAGCACATTTGACCTTACGTCAGGCTACTGGCAAATAGCCTTGACAGACCATGCCAAGGAGAAAACTGCATTTTCCACCCCAGTTGGCTTGTACCAGTTTAAGGTCATGCCTTTTAGATTAAAAAATGCACCTGCTACATTCCAAAGGATGGTGAACCAAGTTCTAGCTGGGATGGAGGACTTCTGCATGGCATACTTGGATGATATTGCAGTCTTCAGCCACTCCTGGGAGTACCATGTGAACCACCTAGGACATGTGTTGCAGGCTCTTGGACAGGCCAATTTGACTATCAAGGCAAGTAAATGCCAGATTGGTCAAAGTAAGGTGGTCTACCTTGGGCATGAGGTAGGAGGTCGAGAGATAAGGCCTTTGCTCAGCAAGATTGAAGCTGTGCAAAATTGGACAACACCTACTACTCAAACCCAAGTGAGAGCCTTCCTAGGCCTCACTGGGTATTACAGGAATTGCATTGAGAACTATGGGACCATAGCTTCTCCACTGAATGTAATCTCCTCTCCAAAATTCCCTAAAAAGGTCAAATGGAATGAGGAGTGCAATCAGGCCTTTGAAAAACTGAAGAAAGCTCTTTGCCAAGCTCCAGTACTGAGAGCTCCTGACTACCACCAAACTTGCATTGTACAAACTGATGCTTCCAATGTAGGTATAGGTGCAGTTCTAAGCCAACTGGATGAGAAGGGTAGGGAGCACCCCATTTGCTTCATCAGCCGTAAACTGAAGGATCCTGAGACAAGGTGGGCAACAATCGAAAGAGAATGCTTTGCTATTATGTGGGCACTGAAGAAGTTTAGGCCATACTTGTATGGTTCTACTTTTGTCATTCAGACAGACCACCAACCCTTGAGATGGTTAATGCAAATGAAGGGAGAAAATCCAAAACTATTGAGATGGTCAATCTGCCTGCAAGGGTTTGATTTCACCATTGAGCACAGGTCAGGGTGTCACCATCAAAATGCTGATGGACTCTCTAGGATGTATGCCATCGACTAGAGTATGAGGTTCATCCAGGAGTGGATTAAATCCTCCTGTCCCTTAGTCTGGGGGGGGCGAGTGTTAGGGAGAATTATCTGTTTAGGCTGAAATTCCTAACCTAGTGAGTCCCCCAGCAGCTTTGCTGGATTTTTGGGGTTTATTGTTTTCTCCTGCCAAGAGTGAGACTCTTTTACCCTCACTCTTGGGCATGATTTGAGTGCGTTTCTTTGAATCTAGATGTGTTTAATGGGCTCTGGGGTCTTTTACCCCATAGGGCTTCATATGTTTTTGTGATGTGTGTTACACAGCACCCTCAGTGCAGTAACACAGGGGTGTCCTAATGACCCACCAGTATAGACTCCATACCCGGGGACTGACTACTGTCTCCCAGGGCATGTAAAGTCACCATTGACTTTACTAGTCTTAAATTCTGAACAGAACCAGTACAAACCATCATATTGTGGATGTACTGGCTGGGGCAATTCAATTGCCCCAGGGTCTGTTAGTCGAGGGGGCACGTCTCCGTCCCCCCTGATCACGTTTTGGCTGGTGGCAGTGGATACTACTTTTTATATTCAACCGTGAATATTTTCCTATGGGATTTCCCATTGTTTTAGGCTACTATCTTTATTTAATTATTTACGGTAGCCTCGAACATACCGCCGGTTTATTTAATTGATATTAATTCTCCGGTTGGTATTTTTTGCCAAAACTTGATTCTAAAATGGCGTTTGTGTTCTCTTCTGACTCCAACCCAAGTCGAGCCCTTTGTTCCAGTTTTTGGCGGCCTTCTCCACAGAAGCCCTCCAAAGTGGTGCCACTCTGTCTGGGGTACTTAGGAGGGGTAGAGGGGGATTTAGGCAACCTGGACTGAGTTGCCTAGGCAACTCAAGTCGCACTCCGTCCTGATTGGCCCAAGTGGTGAGCCGGCCGGCTCACCACTTAGCATGTTTGAGTGACAGCTAGGCTGAGTGAATGGGGGTTTTCTGCATAAAAGCAGGGCTTTGGGGACTGGAACTTCAGAAGTCGCCACAGGACCTAAGAATCCGATGAGGGAGAAGCTGAGCTGACCTGCCACGACGACACCACCGGTGGAGCCCTGCTGGACCGTCTCACCACTTTTCCCAACGACAGAGGAGATCTCCCGCCGGAGAGTCTTCTTCCTTTGACTGGTGGGGACAACCAGTTTCACCGTCTTTTTGCCTCCCCAACGTATCTCGTGGCTGCCTTGCCTGTGCCAAGCACCCCGGCAACCGGGATACCACGTTTTACCACAACCGCGAATTAAAGGGTACTACCTTTAACCGGAAAACTCTGCGGCTGGTTTCTTCCCTGACAGTGCAACGACGTTCATCTTTCCTCCAAGTCGAGATCTTCTCTTCCCCTGGACGACGACGCGACTTGCACCCACTGCCAGGAACAACTGCCACCGCTGGAGGATCCTTCCCACTTAAGGTACCGTGTCCCGCTTGGCTTCCCTTGCCACCGTCTGTACGGGGTAGATTTAGTCCCCGGCTTTCGAACCTGGGTTAGCCTGGGACACCCTGGCCAAACTTTTCTGAGCCTCTCTAAACTCCTTTTGAACTCTCTGCAAGACTTTCTAAGCCTAGTGTAACTGTGTGATCTTGGGTGCATTTGTGCTCTGCTCTCTCTAAGAGTGGGCCCAGCCTTTGGACTTTGGCTCACCAGTGACTTTTGCTCTTCTGCCTTGCTAACAGTGTTCCTAAATCTTAGAGTGGTGTACCTTTCCATATTCTGTCTTTTTCCCTCCCTTTTTTCACAAACTTATTGGAGTGCTATCTAGTCAAGCGCTCACCTCTGTATGAAAATAAGTGGTGTTTTACTAAGACTCATCTGATAAGGAATAAGGGGTGTATACAATATAATAGTAACTGTGTTTAGAGTGTTTTACAATAAGAGTGCTGGAGTGTTTCAAACAGCGTGTTTTTAAATAAATAATTATATACTTTGATACCAAAGCTCTGGTCAGTGTTTGCTTGTATTATTGTGTCTGAGTGCCTATTGTGTATACTTTGCATACTGCCTAACTCTTCTTGAGGGAAGTCTGACTACTCAGCCACAGCTACCAGGAAAATCTGGGTGGTACAGACTGCTACTAAGTGGGTTTACTGCTAACACCTGTAGTCCTAAATCTTTTGCAGTGTTCCCTAAGGGAACTGCACAGGTTTCTGCCTAACACGGGGCCAGCCAAAACCATGGTATTGGAGGCGGGGCCAGCGAAAACCATGGTATTGGAGGCGGGGCCAGCGAAAACCATGGTATTGGAGGTGGGGCCAGCCAAAACCATGGTATTGGAGGCGGGGCCAGCCAAAACCATGGAATTGGAGGCGGGGCCAGCCAAGACCATGGAATTGGAGGCGGGGCCTGCCAAAACCATGGAAGTGGAGGCGGGGCCATCCAAAACCATGGTTTTGGAGGCGGGACCAGCCCAAACCATGGTATTGGAGGCGGGGCCAGCCAAAACCATGGTTTTGGAAGTGGGGCCATCCAAAACCAGGGTTTTGGAAGCGGGGCCAGCCAGAAACCATGGTATTGGAGGTGGGGCCAGCCGAAACCATGGTTTTGGAGGCGGGGCCAGCCAAAACCATGTAACTGGAGGCGGGGTCAGCTAAAACCATGGAATTGGAGGCGGGGCCAGTCAAAACCATGGTATTGGAGGCGGGGCCAGCCAAAACCATGGTATTGGAGGGGCCAGCCAAAAGCATGGTATTGGAGGCGGGGCCAGCCAAAACCATGGTACTGGAGGCGGGGCCAGCCAGAAACCATGGAATTGGAGGCGGGGCCAGCCAAAACCATGGAATTGGAGACGGGGCCAGCCAAAACCTGGTATTGGAGGCGGGTGTTAGGCAGAATCCTGTGCAGTTCCCTTGGGGAACACTGCAAAAAGATTAAGACTACAGGAGCAGCAGTAAACCCAATTGGTAGCAGTCTGCACCACCCAGATTTACCTGGTAGCTGTGGCTGAGCAGTCAGACTTCTCTCATGAAGAGTAGGGCAGTATGTAGAGTATACACAATAGGGCCAAAATACAGTAGAGCAAACAAACACTGACCAGAGCTTTGTATAAAAAGTATATCGTTATTTATTTAAAACACACTTTAGATAATACACTAGCACTCTCAATGAAAAGTAATCTAAAACACAGTCAGGTAAGTATAGACACCTCCCTTGATAACTATCAGACAAGTCAGGGTTAAAGCACAACTATTTGTTAAGAGAGAAGTGAACGCTTAACCTAGATGGCACTCCAATAGTTTAGGTTAAAAAGGGAGAGAAAAGGCAGAGCATAAAATAAAACAGTTCCCAACACTTTTAAGATTTCAGAGCAAGGGGAGAAAGGCAGGTTATACGGAAGAGCCAAAGTTCATAGGCCAGGCCCACTTTAAATGGAGCAAAGCAAAATGTGCCCAGGATCACACGGTTTAAAGTGCACTGAAAGTCTTTGCAGAATGTCCAACTCTGGAGGGTCTCTGCCACCAGGCAGCTGCTCAGGCTGATGGGGAAGAGCATCGGAAGTATAGTTTGCACTGGGAAGATGGCCTCTTCTACAGTGAACCAACTGAGTCTGAACCTGGAGACTACAAACGCCTTGTAGTACCTCAAGAAAACAGACAACAGTTCTTGCACTTAGCCCACGAGATTCCTTTGGCTGGTCACTTGAGTTTCAAGAAGACCAAGGAAAGGCTCTCACTCTACCTCTATTGGCCAAAGATGGGGGCACGTAGATAAGTTTTGCAAGAGCTGCCATACCTGCCAAACTTCTGGTAAGGTTGGCTCCAAGAATGTGGCACCTTTAGTGCCTCTCCCAGTTGTGGGGGTCCCATTTGAGAGGGTAGGGATTGACATTGTTGGTCCCCTTGATCCCCCAACCTCCTCAGGCAACAGGTTTATCCTTTTTGTAGTAGACCATGCTACTAGAAACCCTGAGGCCATTCCTATGAGGACTGTTACAGCTCTGGCTGTGGCTAAGACCCTCCTTGGTATTTTTACCAGGGTTGGGTTTCCTAAGGAAGTAATATCCGACAGGGGGTCAAACTTTATGTCCCACTACATGAAAGCCATGTGGAAAACCTGTGGAGTTACTTACAAGTTCTCAACCGCATACCACCCCCAGACCATTGGTTGGTAGAAAGGTTTAAAAGAACCATGAAGAGCATGATAGGTGCTTTAGAGGAACCTCTGAAAAGAAAGTGGGACCTTCTACTGCCATGCCTTCTCTTTGCTTATAGAGAAGTCCCTCAGGAGGGAGTAGGTTATTCTCCCTTTGAACTTCTCTATGGCCATCCAGTCAGAGGTCCGTTGACCCTGATTAAGGAGGGATTAGAAGGTGCTCCTCCCCTCAAGCCAGTCAGAGTGACTGACTATGTGATAAGTCCCTGCAGGAGAATGTCACACATGATGGCAGAAGCTAGTGATAACCTGAAAGCTGGACAAGCTTTGGTCAAGCATTGGCATGATCAAAAGGCTAACATGGTTGAGTTCACTCAAGACCAGCTAGTTCTCGTTATGTTCCCAACAAGGCAGAGGGCCTTGCAAGACAAATGGATGGGGCCCTTCAAAGTTGTGGGAAAACTTGGAGAGGTCAACTATCTGGTGGATCTGGGCAGACCCAGGGAAGCTCCTAGAGTCTTCCACACCAACCGACTAAAAGCGTACGTCTCCAGACCTGAAGTAGGAGCCTTGCTTCTAGCTTCAGCAGCAGAGGAAGAAGAGAGTGAGTCTCTCCCTGATCTCCTCAGAGGTGTACCTTTCGATGAGAAAATTGAAGGAGTCAATCTCAGCAGAGGATACAGAATGTCAGAAAATGTGAGAACCCATATCAAGGGGGAGGTCAAGAAGATGCTTGATCTCGGGGTAATAGAACCCTCTACTAGTCCATGGTCTAGCCCAGTTGTGTTAGTACCAAAGGCAGGATCCAAAGACTTGAGATTCTGTGTGGACTATAGAGCTCTTAATGCAGTCACAAAGACTGATGCCCACCCTTTATCAAGGACAGATGAGTTGGTGGATAAACTTGGTGCAGCCAATTACCTCAGCACATTTGACCTTACGTCAGGCTACTGGCAAATAGCCTTGACAGACCATGCCAAGGAGAAAACTGCATTTTCCACCCCAGTTGGCTTGTACCAGTTTAAGGTCATGCCTTTTAGATTAAAAAATGCACCTGCTACATTCCAAAGGATGGTGAACCAAGTTCTAGCTGGGATGGAGGACTTCTGCATGGCATACTTGGATGATATTGCAGTCTTCAGCCACTCCTGGGAGTACCATGTGAACCACCTAGGACATGTGTTGCAGGCTCTTGGACAGGCCAATTTGACTATCAAGGCAAGTAAATGCCAGATTGGTCAAAGTAAGGTGGTCTACCTTGGGCATGAGGTAGGAGGTCGAGAGATAAGGCCTTTGCTCAGCAAGATTGAAGCTGTGCAAAATTGGACAACACCTACTACTCAAACCCAAGTGAGAGCCTTCCTAGGCCTCACTGGGTATTACAGGAATTTCATTGAGAACTATGGGACCATAGCTTCTCCACTGAATGTAATCTCCTCTCCAAAATTCCCTAAAAAGGTCAAATGGAATGAGGAGTGCAATCAGGCCTTTGAAAAACTGAAGAAAGCTCTTTGCCAAGCTCCAGTACTGAGAGCTCCTGACTACCACCAAACTTGCATTGTACAAACTGATGCTTCCAATGTAGGTATAGGTGCAGTTCTAAGCCAACTGGATGAGAAGGGTAGGGAGCACCCCATTTGCTTCATCAGCCGTAAACTGAAGGATCCTGAGACAAGGTGGGCAACAATCGAAAGAGAATGCTTTGCTATTATGTGGGCACTGAAGAAGTTTAGGCCATACTTGTATGGTTCTACTTTTGTCATTCAGACAGACCACCAACCCTTGAGATGGTTAATGCAAATGAAGGGAGAAAATCCAAAACTATTGAGATGGTCAATCTGCCTGCAAGGGTTTGATTTCACCATTGAGCACAGGTCAGGGTGTCACCATCAAAATGCTGATGGACTCTCTAGGATGTATGCCATCGACTAGAGTATGAGGTTCATCCAGGAGTGGATTAAATCCTCCTGTCCCTTAGTCTGGGGGGGGCGAGTGTTAGGGAGAATTATCTGTTTAGGCTGAAATTCCTAACCTAGTGAGTCCCCCAGCAGCTTTGCTGGATTTTTGGGGTTTATTGTTTTCTCCTGCCAAGAGTGAGACTCTTTTACCCTCACTCTTGGGCATGATTTGAGTGCGTTTCTTTGAATCTAGATGTGTTTAATGGGCTCTGGGGTCTTTTACCCCATAGGGCTTCATATGTTTTTGTGATGTGTGTTACACAGCACCCTCAGTGCAGTAACACAGGGGTGTCCTAATGACCCACCAGTATAGACTCCATACCCTGGGACTGACTACTGTCTCCCAGGGCATGTAAAGTCACCATTGACTTTACTAGTCTTAAATTCTGAACAGAACCAGTACAAACCATCATATTGTGGATGTACTGGCTGGGGCAATTCAATTGCCCCAGGGTCTGTTAGTCGAGGGGGCACGTCTCCGTCCCCCCTGATCACGTTTTGGCTGGTGGCAGTGGATACTACTTTTTATATTCAACCGTGAATATTTTCCTATGGGATTTCCCATTGTTTTAGGCTACTATCTTTATTTAATTATTTACGGTAGCCTCGAACATACCGCCGGTTTATTTAATTGATATTAATTCTCCGGTTGGTATTTTTTGCCAAAACTTGATTCTAAAATGGCGTTTGTGTTCTCTTCTGACTCCAACCCAAGTCGAGCCCTTTGTTCCAGTTTTTGGCGGCCTTCTCCACAGAAGCCCTCCAAAGTGGTGCCACTCTGTCTGGGGTACTTAGGAGGGGTAGAGGGGGATTTAGGCAACCTGGACTGAGTTGCCTAGGCAACTCAAGTCGCACTCCGTCCTGATTGGCCCAAGTGGTGAGCCGGCCGGCTCACCACTTAGCATGTTTGAGTGACAGCTAGGCTGAGTGAATGGGGGTTTTCTGCATAAAAGCAGGGCTTTGGGGACTGGAACTTCAGAAGTCGCCACAGGACCTAAGAATCCGATGAGGGAGAAGCTGAGCTGACCTGCCACGACGACACCACCGGTGGAGCCCTGCTGGACCGTCTCACCACTTTTCCCAACGACAGAGGAGATCTCCCGCCGGAGAGTCTTCTTCCTTTGACTGGTGGGGACAACCAGTTTCACCGTCTTTTTGCCTCCCCAACGTATCTCGTGGCTGCCTTGCCTGTGCCAAGCACCCCGGCAACCGGGATACCACGTTTTACCACAACCGCGAATTAAAGGGTACTACCTTTAACCGGAAAACTCTGCGGCTGGTTTCTTCCCTGACAGTGCAACGACCTTCATCTTTCCTCCAAGTCGAGATCTTCTCTTCCCCTGGACGACGACGCGACTTGCACCCACTGCCAGGAACAACTGCCACCGCTGGAGGATCCTTCCCACTTAAGGTACCGTGTCCCGCTTGGCTTCCCTTGCCACCGTCTGTACGGGGTAGATTTAGTCCCCGGCTTTCGAACCTGGGTTAGCCTGGGACACCCTGGCCAAACTTTTCTGAGCCTCTCTAAACTCCTTTTGAACTCTCTGCAAGACTTTCTAAGCCTAGTGTAACTGTGTGATCTTGGGTGCATTTGTGCTCTGCTCTCTCTAAGAGTGGGCCCAGCCTTTGGACTTTGGCTCACCAGTGACTTTTGCTCTTCTGCCTTGCTAACAGTGTTCCTAAATCTTAGAGTGGTGTACCTTTCCATATTCTGTCTTTTTCCCTCCCTTTTTTCACAAACTTATTGGAGTGCTATCTAGTCAAGCGCTCACCTCTGTATGAAAATAAGTGGTGTTTTACTAAGACTCATCTGATAAGGAATAAGGGGTGTATATAATATAATAGTAACTGTGTTTAGAGTGTTTTACAATAAGAGTGCTGGAGTGTTTCAAACAGTGTGTTTTTAAATAAATAATTATATACTTTGATACCAAAGCTCTGGTCAGTGTTTGCTTGTATTATTGTGTCTGAGTGCCTATTGTGTATACTTTGCATACTGCCTAACTCTTCTTGAGGGAAGTCTGACTACTCAGCCACAGCTACCAGGAAAATCGGGGTGGTACAGACTGCTACCAAGTGGGTTTACTGCTAACACCTGTAGTCCTAAATCTTTTGCAGTGTTCCCTAAGGGAACTGCACAGGTTTCTGCCTAACACGGGGCCAGCCAAAACCATGGTATTGGAGGCGGGGCCAGCGAAAACCATGGTATTGGAGGCGGGGCCAGCGAAAACCATGGTATTGGAGGTGGGGCCAGCCAAAACCATGGTATTGAAGGCGGGGCCAGCCAAAACCATGGAATTGGAGGCGGGGCCAGCCAAGACCATGGAATTGGAGGCGGGGCCTGCCAAAACCATGGAAGTGGAGGCGGGGCCATCCAAAACCATGGTTTTGGAGGCGGGACCAGCCCAAACCATGGTATTGGAGGCGGGGCCAGCCAAAACCATGGTTTTGGAAGTGGGGCCATCCAAAACCAGGGTTTTGGAAGCGGGGCCAGCCAGAAACCATGGTATTGGAGGTGGGGCCAGCCGAAACCATGGTTTTGGAGGCGGGGCCAGCCCTAACCATGTAACTGGAGGCGGGGTCAGCTAAAACCATGGAATTGGAGGCAGGGCCAGTCAAAACCATGGTATTGGAGGCGGGGCCAGCCAAAACCATGGTATTGGAGGGGCCAGCCAAAAGCATGGTATTGGAGGCGGGGCCAGCCAAAACCATGGTACTGGAGGCGGGGCCAGCCAGAAACCATGGAATTGGAGGCGGGGCCAGCCAAAACCATGGAATTGGAGACGGGGCCAGCCAAAACCTGGTATTGCAGGCGGGTGTTAGGCAGAATCCTGTGCAGTTCCCTTGGGGAACACTGCAAAAAGATTAAGACTACAGGAGCAGCAGTAAACCCAATTGGTAGCAGTCTGCACCACCCAGATTTACCTGGTAGCTGTGGCTGAGCAGTCAGACTTCTCTCATGAAGAGTAGGGCAGTATGTAGAGTATACACAATAGGGCCAAAATACAGTAGAGCAAACAAACACTGACCAGAGCTTTGTATAAAAAGTATATCGTTATTTATTTAAAACACACTTTAGATAATACACTAGCACTCTCAATGAAAAGTAATCTAAAACACAGTCAGGTAAGTATAGACACCTCCCTTGATAACTATCAGACAAGTCAGGGTTAAAGCACAAATATTTGTTAAGAGAGAAGTGAACGCTTAACCTAGATGGCACTCCAATAGTTTAGGTGAAAAAGGGAGAGAAAAGGCAGAGCATAAAATAAAACAGTTCCCAACACTTTTAAGAGTTCAGAGCAAGGGGAGAAAGGCAGGTTATACGGAAGAGCCAAAGTTCATAGGCCAGGCCCACTTTAAATGGAGCAAAGCAAAATGTGCCCAGGATCACACCGTTTAAAGTGCACTGAAAGTCTTTGCAGAGTGTTCAAAAGAGGTTGGGGTGATTCAAAAGATATAGTTAGAGGTCTGGAGCCAACCCAGTATAGAAGCCAAGGATTTAAGGGTCACCTTTAGCAATCTGTAGAAAGGGAGGCCAGGCAGGACACAGTACCTTAAAGAGAAAGGTGACATCCGAAACCATGGTATTGGAGGCGGGGCCAGGCGGGGCCAGCCAAAACCATGGTATTGGAGGCGGGGCCAGCCAAAACCATGGAATTGGAGGCAGGGCCAGTGTATGGGAGGATAGGTCCAAGAGACCCCCCTCCCCTGCATCCCCCCCTTGGGGAGTCCATGGCTCGTCGGGGGTCCCCCCTGCCATCAGGGCCCAGGTGGCGGGTGGACCGCTGGCTGAGACATTGACCAAACGTGCTGTATTTAGCTAGGCCCTGGAAACCATTTTGTGAAACCAGAATGACATGAGCCCTTGTGCGCCGCAGCTCGCCCCCACCCTTGGAGAGTTCTCACTTGTCCCTGTGGCCGCAGCTCCCTGGCAGATCCGCTGAGAGCCCGTTCCCACGAACAGATGGACATGAGCTAGTGCTAGAAACAAACACTGTAACATTCACCTTCCGCAGTGTATCACTGTCCACAGTATACCCGGCCAGCAGGGCCAGGGTGGAAAAGAACTGTAAAATGGTCCCCGACAAAAGTAGAGACCCTAAATACCAATATGCAAACTGCCTGTGATAAAACCCTTTTCTCCACGACCTTTTGATAAAATATGTAAACTCCATGAAGATGGCAGAATGTGTGTTCATGTGGCATTCTGGTTGAAATACCCATATCCCCTTAACTATGCGCAAATGGTAGAAGTGTCCTGGGTTTTATGTTATATGTTTCTCCGAGAAGAATGTACTCCGAGGCCCTATGCCATAACTGAACTAATGCTGCTAGAGTGCAAAGGAAAACAAGTGCAACCGCATTGGGAGCTCATGTAAATTGTGTAAGAAAACGCATAGAATGTATTCGAATGTTCAAGCTCGCCATGTGTCACTGCCATCAGTATTATTGGCCAGTAGTTCCTGCACGCTCCACCAGCCTTAATACTACCTCGCTTATAGTGTATGCATAGAGTGTAGCAAAATGTCGTGGTTGTTAAATACTTAACATATAGTTATCAATAGCAACATTGGTATAGGTAACACATTTGAAATGGCCATGTAAAGGCACTAACAATGTAGACATGTAAGCTTGTAAGAAAAAGCTCAATGAGTATTGTACAGTATATGAATTATTATGTCTTTTTGTATAACCTGCAAACACACGAGAAAAATACCATTGTGGGCATATCCAAGGCCTCTTCCCCTCCCTGCCCAGTGAAGCTTGCCAGATGAAAGGCAGAGGTCCGGGCTGCTCTTCCTCACCTCCCCCAATTCGGCTGGAGCCGCTTCAAGCATTCACGTTCCCCCGCAGATCACATGGCCATGGCCTGCCACCTGAATTATTTACAACCCAGCAGTAAACCCCGGCCATAAACGCAGGCCAGAGGTGCCCTGTCCTAGACTCCACGACCCACCAGTTCACCCCAGGTTAATGGCCCCTGTAAAATTAGGACACCCAATATTATAGCAACACTGTAGGAACACATTCGTAATGACTTCTAACGAGACACGAAAACTTGGACAGCTCACCCCTTGCCCTGAGACCTAACCTCGTGACCTAAGATACCCGGCCAACAGGATAATGGTAACCATGTATTGATGTAACACCAAAGGACCCCCATCTAGGTGCATTCCTCCTGTGTTGCATTAACCTGTAGAATAACCTATTGTAGGATTTACAGGGAAAGATAATATTGCGGTATTGAATGAATTGGGTGTGCGTGGCCCTTAGGGCAGAAAGCCAAGGAAGACGTTCATCAATGACAGTGGCCACGCCTGGCACAACAGCACCGCCCGGATGAGCCCAGCTGACCTGCCCGCCCCACGTTGGCACCCAGTGACGTCCACCAACCACGGCGTAACACATCACAGCTGCACCTATAGTTAGTCGTCGCCACCCAATCCCCACGAACATGTGCCCCCTATAGTGTGTAGGCTCTTATGACGCATTTTGTAAATATATACGCCTGTCTTTGCTAGTGTCAGACAGAGCGCTCTCGGAGTTTGCAGAGTCCTTTGCATGCCCTATTTTTGACTTATATAAACTCCCATTAAGCTCACCCGCACTTTGTCTTAGCCTTATTCCCATCTTGGGAGAGTCCATTATTGTCTCTCATTGTGGGGAGGGTCGTGCTATCTGGGGACAATCGCCTTCAGTGGTGACCCCGACAGCGTGATTGTTTTTTCCTTAAATATATCCCTACCGTCCCCTTTGGCACGAAAATCTACGGTTGAAAAGGAATACGCACGGTGTGCGCCGGCTCCGGTAAGCTGCCCGCCAACGGCGACCGGTATGCTTAGAAGTGCGCACTCAACAGAGAGAGGGTATGGGATCCCGGTTGAAAAATCCCCTTTGAGTACCGCTCGCCGGAGCCGGGGCTGACCATTGAGCGTACGGCAGCGCTGCCTGGACAGACCCAGTTCGGAGACTCTCGGTTCAAGACGGGCACGTGAGTATTAAGTGCGAGCGACCATAAAGGGAGCAGGGGAGGAAAACAGGACAGGGAACAAGGTCATTTAAAAAGAGACACTTTGGGAATACTAAGAGCCACTCTAGACTTTCTTTACTTTTTCTTTGCATATGGCCATTAGGATCAAGAGGGGAAAAGAGATAAAGAGACGGGAACCTAGCTCCGCGAGGGGGTAGAAGGCGGCGCCACATAGTGCTATCTTGACTAGTACTGGGAATATATGAAGAAGTGAAAAATAAGATAGAGGTGTCTGGTAAAAAAGGGAGACACGGTGAATACATTAGTAACTGCTATTCTTTCTATTCTTCTCTCTGGGTTTATGGGGAAAAAACAGGGTTAGTACTGAAAAAAAAAGGAAAAAAAAAAGAGAAGATAACCTAAGTAAAAAGACGAGTTTATATCAAACTAAAAAGATGTGTTTATATCAGATTAAGAAAGAAAGAGACAACTAGGAAGGGAGGAAAAGGATTACGAGTTGAACTGTGAATAGAGTGTTGCTTATTGGTGTGTATGTATCATGTGTGTCAGAACATATTTTGTCAAGATGAATATGTAAAAATGGTAAAACGTGCATAATTATGGTGTGGTCATGGTAAGTGTGACCAGAAGAAATTTTTACAGGGATAAACCCGATGCAGTAAACTGACTATTTTTTGAGTAAGTGTGCTGAAAATATCAGTAGTGTACAAAAGGTGGTTTGATTTTGTATGTGCCCCCTAAATTATACGGAGTATAAGCTGTGCACATCCACTCCCATATTGCCCAGGTGGCGGAAATACACAGGTCCCTACACGCAGAGATATATACATATATAGATATATCCAGTGATATATAGGGCAACTACGAACCATGGGGGCAGAAACACCCCTGGCCCATATTTGTAAGAATCTACCTGGGTATGCTGAACGTATTAAGAAATATCACGATCAGTGGATTACAGAATTAAAGGGGGAAGGGTTACCCCAAATATGGCCAGAAGGAGGATCGTTTGACAAGAGTGTCCTGGATATGGTAGCAACATGCATTTGTATAAAATACAAGGGGAAGCAGTTACATAATAGGAGAGAAATATTAGATCTATGGAGATTGTTTGAAGAAGTGCCCCCTCCCAAAAAAAGAGAGCTAGGTACTGATTTGCTATCTACCACTGATAACCCATTGCTGATACCTGAAGATGACAAGGTGTTGCAAGAAGGGGGGCCACCAGTAGAGGTAACTAGATTGTACCCAATATTAAATAAGCCAGTGCCTGCAGAAGGATACAGTGACCCCACATATGTGCCCCCAACAACAGTCACTATGACTCGAGGGCCAACGGCACCCCCACCATATGAGAGCCATAGACAGCGCGACCAGGTAAGTACACCCACAGTAAATATAGAGAAACTAACAGAAGACTTAGAGTCTAGGCTCTCCGTAGCAAAAGATGAGCTCTCGAGGATAAAAAGCATATGTGAACAGAGTGGGGCTAACGCTGCTTGGTCAGAGCTGACAACAAGAACACAGGGTCATGATAAAACGATTGAGGAAGGGTGGAAGAAGGGGGAGATACTGTTCAGAATACAAGAAGAACCAACTCGAATAATTGAACTAGAGGAAAGGGAGGAGCATACTGACAATGAGATAATGGCCACGGGAGGTAGAGAGGAACTATTGTGCGATATAGAAGAGGACTCAGAGGAAGGTGAAAGATTAAGTATGGCGATGGGAGGAGGAAATGAGTGGATGGATGGTGCATGTTCTGGAAGAACAATGGAAGAAGAATGGACAGGACGACTAAGGAATAGGTTGGGGAAAATGGCGCCACTAGGAAAGAAAGGAATGAAGGTGAGTACAGGCAAGGCAACAAAGGGGAAGTTACAACTCTCACTAATACACAGGGGAGGAGGGAGGCCGAATTACATACCCTGGGCTCAGATGGACAAGTGCAATTAGTTAAAGCTATTACCACCGCTATCAGGAGGGGCAAGCAAGTGGATATATGCATTTGAGAAACACACAGCCGGGGTACCACTAGCAATAGGTGATGTGAAAAGTCTGCTAGTATCGGCAGTTGGGGATCAAGCTGACAGAGTATGGGTAAAGGCTGGCTTCCCGGGGGTAACGTTAGACTGCGATCGCCATGATGGTGCCTCTTTTAACACAGTACGTGCAAGGGTGTGGGACGCATTAAGAGAAACATTTCCAGACACCCCAGATTTGCATTCGGTCATGCAATGTACGATGAATGATGGAGAAGATGCTATGGATTACATTTTTCGGGTCCAGGAGATGTGGAGAGCGGAAACGGGCACGCCCTGGTATCAGTCAACCTCATTATTTTACTTCATAATAAAGAGAGGGCTCCCTAAAGAGGTACAAAAAGCACTTGACAAAATTGCAGGTATTGAAGCGAAAGGGTGGCACGAAATACAGAGCATAATAGTTCACCACTGTAAAAGAATAAAGGAGAGGGAAAAGGAAATAGCGCAAAAAAGATTGGCAGACGAGGCAAAGTTAGTACAACCAAAACTGGTGAAGGTCGCTGCAGCAGTAGCCGCGCTCCCACACAGCAGGGAGGGAGAAGAGGAGGAGGAGGGGCTGGTAGCAATACAGGGGAGGATGGCAACGAATTGGGCAGGAGCAGGGCAACCACAGTGAAACGAGCAGGAGCAGAACGGAGGTCCGCAGTGCCAAGATTGGGCCCCTCGAGGGGGACGAGGTGGGTACAGGGGTCGCAGAGGGGGTGGACAAGGGTACGGGGGAAACAGAGGGAATGGATGGCAAGGTCCCAGAGTAGCGCAGGGAAGTTGTTGGAACTGCGGGAGGTGGGGACACTTTTCTCGAGAGTGCAGGAGTAGACCGAACAACGGATTTCAAGAGATGGAACAATATGGTAACCCCCACCCGGGAAGCCCATACGGTCTTCCAATGGGACGACAACAGAGGGAACAAGAACAAGGGTATGCAGAGCAAAGACCAGCGCAACATTATAGGACACAGAATCACCCACAAAACAACGACAATATGCAATACACCCCAGGCAACCCTTTTGCAACGAGTGCCAATGGAGCACCAGCCCCGGCCCCCTATAGTGGTGTGTCAGTAGTTTCAGGAAATGTCTTTCTCCATCCAGGGGGGGACAATAAGACAACCAGCATAGGACAGCCCACAGAGAACACTTGCGTGTCCTGTTCTATCTACCACCTACGATGCAGCGGAGGAACCATTGGTAGGGGCGCAGATAGGAGATAAGCAGTTCATATTTGATAGATTCAGGAGATATCATATTTGATAGATTCATGATAGATTCAGGAGCCGAGAAATCATGTATCCGTGAAGGCCGGTTTCCACTATCTAACCGGAAGTTAGAGACGCAGGGGTTCTCTGGGGCTGTAATTGAAGTTCCTTACACAGAAGATTTGGATGTGACAGTGGGGGGTAAAACGGTAAAGACACCCTTACTTTATTATGAACAATCACCAATAAACCTGCTTGGAAGGGACCTTCTCAGCAAGCTCAATATGACAATATCGTTCACAGAAAGAGGGATAGTATGCTCAACCCCAGGGATATGCACATTACGCGTAATGCTAGTGGTACATGCCCGAGCAACAGCACCAGAAATACGCGTGATGCCAGGCGACGAAAGAATGTTTATCGAAGGATTAAAAACACTGGCCCAAGTAGTACCCAAGCTAAAAAAGTTAGAGTGGAGGATACCAGCAGAATTCATCTTCCGCCCAATAGTACGCCCAGACATAGCACCAGGTTCAGTGGTATCCTTAGACCTGCATGCTGTGCAAGTATCAGCCAAAAGGATTGCAGTAATTGGGATGGACATAGATGGGTGTGAATGGCGCACTGTACTGTGCATCAATGCTGATATCGCCCTACGTGACTTGTCTGATGAGGATCTCTTTTCTGATTCCGAGAGTGATGGCGAAATAATAATGGAAATAGCAATACCCTGTGACATTTTAATTCAAACAAGACAAGTGCCCGTCCAGTTGATGGCAGTGGTGGGAGCACCGCCGTCATTTTTTGATGATGACATGCGACTGGTGCCAAACAATTTGTGGACAACAGGCCCCCATGATGTAGGCTTGTTGCATGGAGTGGCACCAGTAGTAATAAAACTCAAACCAGGGGCAATTGTGCCCCGAGTGAAGCAATACCCATTGTCGCGCGAAGCTGAGGAAGGGATAAAAGAGACAGTAAGTGCATTGCTAGCACAGGGAATAATAGTGCCCTCAAGCTCCCCATGTAACACTTGTATCTATCCGATCAAAAAAGCAAAGGGAGGGGCTTGGAGGATGATCCAAGATTTACGCCCCCTAAATGACGTCATACAAAAAGAATTTCCTTTGGTCCCGAACCCTTCATCCATACTGTGCAGTATCCCGAAAATAGCATCACATTTCACAGTGGTTGATTTGAAAAATGCATTCTTCTCCATCCCCTTGGCAGAAGAAAGCAAATACTTGACAGCATTCACACTAGGGGGGAAGAGATACGAGCATTGCAGGCTACCTCAGGGGTACTGTGAGAGTCCAAGCATATTCAACCACATACTACACGAAGACCTGGGTAATTTAACAGTTGAAATCACGATCATTCAGTACGTAGACGATTTGCGTGAGGAAATGTGCAGAAGAGACTCGGTCACTCTCTTAACACTGCTGGCCAATAAAGGGTACAAAATGGACAAAGGGAAACTACAATACTGCCAATCAGAAGTGCTGTACCTGGGGCAGCTGATATCAAAGGATGGGAAAAGAATAATACCTGACAGAGTGGAAGCAATAAGGTCAGTGAGAGAACCAACCACAGTGAAGGAGATGCAAAAATTCCTAGGAATGTGTAGCTATTGCAGAGCATGGATACTAGATTATGCAGCCTACACCGGACCTTTGCTGCAAGCACTCAAAGAGGCCCAGCAAGAGAACAGGAAAATAGAGTGGTCAAAAGAAATGAGTGACTCGTTTGGGTCACTAAAAGAGCTAATTTCGAGTGCTCCAGTACTCCCCAATCCTGATTATGAGCGCACATTTTACCTGTTCTCACATTGCAAGGGGAACCTTATGACATCTTTGCTGACACAAAAGACTTCCCTAGGACACAAACCATTGGCCTACTATAGTGGCACATTAGATGCAGTGATGCAAGGCCACTTTGCGTGTGAGCAGTCTCTCGCTGCAGCCACGTTCGCCATTGAGAAAAGTGCCACAATAGTAATGGGGTGCCCTGTCACGTTGTTTGTGGAACACTCATTGTTTGCAATACTGGAAAGATCAAAAAGTACACTGACTACACAGCGAGCAACTGCCTATGAGATAATATTGTCCAGCGCCAATATTCACGTAGTGAGGTGCAGGACAGTAAACCCAGCAACATTCATCACAGAACCGTGCACACTAGAGGACATGCAAGAACACAATTGTGCAACATACACAGAAGAAACGGGGTAGGGCTGTCAGGCAGAAACCTGTGCAGTTCCCTTTGGGAACACTTCAAAAGATTTAGGACTACAGGTGTTAGCAGTAAACCCACTTGGTAGCAGTCTGTACCACCCACATTTACCTGGTAGCTGTGGCTGAGCAGTCAGACTTCCCTCAAGAAGAGTTAGGCAGTATACAAAGTATACACAATAGGCACTCAGACACAATAACACAAGCAAACACTGACCAGAGCTTTGGTATCAAAGTATATAATTATTTATTTAAACACACACTGTTTGAAACACTCCAGCACTCTTATTTGTAAAACACTCTAAGCATAGTTACTATTATAATATATACAACCTTTATTCCTTATCAGACAAGTCTTAGGTAACACCACTTATTTCCAGACAGAGGTGAGCGCTTAACTATAGATGGCACTCCAATAAGTTCATGAAAAAGGGAGGGAAAAAGACAGAATATGTGAAGATACACCACTCTAAGACTTAGGAACACTTTTAGCAAGGCAGAAGAGCAAAAGTCACTGGGGAGCCAAAGTCCATAGGCTAGGCCAACTCTTAGAGAGAGCAGAGCACAAATGCGCCCAAGATCACACAGTTACACTAGGCTTTGAAAGTCTTGCAGAGAGTTCGAAAAGAGTTTAGAGAGGCTCAGAAAAGTTTAGCCAGGGTGTCCCAGGCTAACCCAGGTTCGAAAGCTGGAGGCTAAATCTACCCCGTACAGTCGGTGGCAAGGGAAGCCAAGCGGAACACGGTACCTTAAGTGGGAAGGATCCTCCAGCGATGGCAGTTGTTCCTGCCAGCGGGTGCAAGTCTTGGCGTCGTCCAGAGGAAGAGAAGATCTCGAATTGGAGGAAAGATGAAGGTCGTTGCACTGCCAGGGAAGAAACCAGCCGCAGAGTTTTCCGGTTAAAGGTATTACCCTTTATTTTGCGATCGTGGTAAAACGTGGTATTCCATTTGCCGGGGTGCTTGGCACAGGCAAGGCGGCCACGAGATGCGTCGGGAAGGCGAAAAGACGGTGAAACTGGTTATCCCCACCAGTCAAAGGAAAAAGTCTCTCCGGCGGGAGATCTCCTCTGTCGTTGGGAAAAGTAGTGAGATGGTCCAGCAGGGCTCCACCGGTGGTGTCATCCTGGCAGGTCGGCTCAGCTTCTCCCTCGTCAGATTCTTAGGTCCTGTGGCGACTTCTGAAGTTCCAGCCCCCAAAGCCCTGCTTTTATGCAGAGAACCCCCATTCACTCAGCCTAGATGTCACTCAAACATGCTAAGTGGTGAGCCGGCCGGCTCACCACTTGGGCCAATCAGGACGGAGTGCGACTTGAGTTGCCTAGGCAACTCAGTCCAGGGTGCCTAAATCCCCCTCCGCCCCTCCTAAGTACCCCAGACAGAGTGGCACCACTTTGGAGGGCTTCTGTGGAGAAGCCCGCCAAAAAGTGGAACAAAGGGCTCGACTTGGGTTGGAGTCACAGAAGAGAACACAAACGCCATTTTAGAACCGAGTTTTGGCAAAAAATACCAACCAGAGAATTAATAATAATTAAATAAACCGGCGGTATGTTCGAGGCTATCGTAATTAAATAAATAAAGATAGTAGCCTCGAACAATGGGAAAATCGCATAGGGAAATATTCGCGGTTGAATATAAAAAGTAGTATCCACTGCCACCAGCCAAAACTCGATCAGGGGGGACGGAGACGTGCCCCCTCGACTAACAGACCCCGGGGCAATCGAATTGCCCCAGCCAGTACGTCCACAATATGATGGTTTGTACTGGTTCTTTTCAGAATTCAAGACTAGTAAAGTCAATGGTGACTTTACATGCCCTGGGAGACAGTAGTCAGTCCCAGGGTATGGAGTCTATACTGGGGGGTCACTATGACACCCCTGTGTTACTGCACTGAGGGTGCTGTGTAACACACATCACAAAAACACATGAAGCCTTATGGAGTAAAAGACCCCATAGTCCATTAAACACATCTAGAGTCAAAGGAATACACTCAAATCATGTCCAAGAGTGAGGGTAAAAGAGTCTCACTCTTGGCAGGAGAACAAAATAAACCCCAAAAATCCAGAAAAGCTGCTGGGGGACTCACTAGGTTAGGAAATTCAGCCTAAACAGAGAATTCTCCCTAACAAGGGCACGGTGGTGTGTGAAAATGCCCTGAGCGAGGGAGAGGTGTACTTTGTAGATGGGTCAGCATAAATTGACATGGACACAGGAGAGAAACATGTGGGACTAGCAGTAGTGAGGCTAGAAGAAGGTGAGTATGAAGTGTTAGTACAATATCGCCTTCCGTTCCATTTCTCAGCCCAAGCAGCAGAACTTATCGCCCTAATAGAAGCATTACATGCAGCTAAGGGATGTGCAGTGACAATATACACAGATTCAGCTTACATGATGACCACCGTACACGGAGGTCTAGCCCGGTGGGGGCGGAGAGGGTTTCGAAGGGCGGATGCAACATGCCGAACTGTTGAAGGAATTGATTGAGGCCCTGAAAGGCCCAACAATGGTAGCAATAGTGAAATGCCAAGCACATACGTCTAACACCGACGTTGTGTCTTTGGGGAACGCAGCAGCAGACGCTGCTGCCAAGGAGGCTTCGTATTTCGAAAAACATGGAGCAGGTGAGTACCTATTGCAGCACCAGATGAACGAAGAACTTCCAGAAGGATACAATGCCATGCCTATATCGCAAATACTAGAGCTGCAGGAAGGTGCAAATAGTGAAGAAAAAGTATTGTGGGAAAAAAGGGGGTGCAGCCAATAGGCAACAGATTTATTGTGGCACCAAAATAACTCAGGAAAAGTAGTAATGCCCATCAAACTGTTAGAGATAGCATTCCAGCAATTACACTTTCCAGCGCACAATGCTAAACAACACCATTGCGGCAGAGATACAGGGAGATTGGTTCGTGCCATGTCTCCAGGAACACATATCCAGGTTGACAATGGAGTGCACGACTTGTCAAATATATAACTCCGGGATGACCCTACGGACACTCAGGGGGACAATTCCAAAACCAACAGGGCCCTTTAGAGAACTGCATATTGATTATGCAGACATGGGGGAGAGGTGTAATGGGCACGTTACATGCTAGTGGTTGTATGTCCATTCTCCAGGTGGGTTGGAAGCGGGTCCATGTGCGCGCCCTGATGCTAAGAGCACTGCAAAGTTCTTAGTGAGGGAAGTGTTCCCCCGCTGGGGAATTTGTGACATAATTCGCTCATACAACGGCACTCATTTTGTGAACAAACTCTTCAAGGAAGTGACTGCATTATTAGGAATAAAACATAAACTCTGCTCGATTTATCATCCCCAAAGTAACGGCGTTGTTGAGAAGATGAACGGCCTGTTAAAAGGAAGATTGTCTAAATTGTGTTTTTCATCAAAGAAAAACTGGATCTACTGCCTACCCCTTGCACTGTTTGAGCTGAGGAATCAGCCAAGCAAGGATCATCATCTGTCCCCGCACGAAATTGTCATGGGAAGACGGATGCACACAGCACATTCCCCACTGTGCCAACACTCAGATACACACAGAAGTGCCACAATATTAGGGGATGGATTCACAGATTACCTGAAGAAGCTAACTAGGGCAGCTCGTGCAATTTCAAGGCAGCTCTCACCACCATTTACAAGGGAAGAAGGGAACACAATGGTGTCCTTTGTGGAACCGGACACACAAGTACAATTAATGCCAGGAGAGTTCATTTATGTCCGGAGCTTTGTGCGGCGGTGGAATGCCCCAAGGTTCCATGGGCCATACGAAGTAGTGTTTTGTACACCCACAGCTGTAAAGGTGAAGGGACTCAGGTACTGGATACATTTGACAGACGTGCGGAAGGCATATAATAGTGTGCGGGAAGAAGTGGATGGGGAGGCACAGACAACAGCAAACCAAAATAATAGAAATGATGACTAAACATGAACAGATGAATGGAGGAATGTAACTGGTAAATTAAGCTGTTAACGAAACAATTCTATTACAGGTTATTGATCGAGATAAATGAGAAAAATTAATGATGAAAAAAAAATGTTTAATTGAAAATAACGGTGTAAAATATATGTATTTTCTGTTCCCTTCTCTGTGCACCCCTCTCCCCCCCCAACCATCTCCCTTTCTATGACTTCCTGGTACATACAGTGCCAAAAAAAAAATGTTTACATGCACGCACTTAATGCACTTTTATATTTCAAACAGGAACTTCCATGGCAACAAACGGGCAGCCTGCAACGAATAGATTGATTAAATGTAGAGATGCTTTAGCTGAAAGGTGTAGATATTCGTATGAGTGTGGATTGTCTGTATGCATTACATTATTTTTTACAATACTGTTTGGCTTGGCTATCTATTGGTTTATAGCGTTCATCTCTATCGAGATGAACGAGGGGGAGGGAATAACAGGAATAAAGTAACAAATCAAACTACAACTGCGAATACTAAAGAAGGTGATTTTTTGGTGTGGGACGGATCTAAACTTGTATGGGGATATAACACGAAACCGCCCAATGCAGCTACCTCGCCAAATGAAAGAATGCAGGATAAAATGCAGGATAGCACAACTTCCCCACCAAATGTCTCCGATTACAATGCCCACAGTTTAAATGATTACAACCCTTCGGTTATATCATGGCTGTACAACACCCCCACCAGCGTGCCCACACATGTAACCACCCCCACAACAGAGAACACACTACCTGATAGAATAAAGAAATAGAATGAAGAGATGGCAGTGAGATACACAGCATTATATGATGAATGGGAAAAGGGGGGCAGAGGGAAGAAAGGGGGGTCTAGACTGTTCCTCACCCATGAAGCCGGGAGATATCTTAGAAATAATAGGAGGAAAAGGGAGGTGGGAAGGAGAAAATACGACGAGAATTATGGGTTGGGACTGGACAAGATGGAAGACCCACGACAACCCCATCAGACAAATAAATGGTATGCAGACATGAGTGCAACTACAAAACAAACAACAAATGAGAGTTGCTATGTCTGCTCCCTTATTCCCCATGCTTCAAGTACACCCAAAGTATTGCTACCAAAAGAGTTGCCTATTGTGGATGCCCAATGTCTCCTTCATTTCACGTTGTGCAGAATTAAGAACACCTTCCAGGCACACGAGGTAACTTTTAAAATGCTGCAGAACGAGAAGACCTGTTACCCGAAAGCGGAAGGAGTGATATGTTTGGAAGAACCATTTTTTATAATAAAAGGGACATTATTCTCGGAAAATAAGTGGAAAGATGAAGAAATAATGTGCAAAGCTGAGGCACTGCGAGGTGTGGCACCAGAGAAACTGCAGTGGATAGAAAAAACATGTACACCAGTATGGAAAGAGCCCATCTCAAAATTGACCTGGGTGACTGCCATTGAAAAGCCATTCAAACTACAGAAAGAAATAGACTATGAACTGTGTTTCCAGGGAGACGGGAAAACTATCATGGGGGTAAACAAAAACTGCAACAAGACCCTCACAATCCCGGATATGAGAAAAGGGACAGCGGCCCTCATGGACACTTATTGGGTATGTGGCAACCAGGCATACCTGCACCTCCCACAATCCTGGAGCGGCATCTGCTCATTGGCCACCCTACATTCTGCACTAATGATGATACCAGAGAGCCACATTGGTGGGAGCAAGAAAATGCGAGAGATTCCTCAGAAGAATGAAGCCCAACCAACTGCAGAATCACAATTATATGTCCTATCTTCCGGCAATAAGGGGGAGATGCTGTCTCGGAGCAGACGATCGTCGAACTACATATCAAAAGCATCCTCAGAACTACTGGCACAGATCCCAGACAGATATCGATTATTCAGCTCTGCAGAGACTTTCTTCGCCTCACTCATCCCCAGCATCCAGGCACGGGCAAATGCAAAATGGCTCCAAATCACATGCTGGGAGCTAATCCAGCTGGAAAATGACACTGAAGAAGGATTTAACGTAATAAAAGTGGAGCTAAGAGCACTGCGGCTAATGACCATGCAAAATAGGTATGTCTTAGACCTATTAACAGCGATGGACGGAGGTGTTTGCCGAAAAATTGGAAGTGCCTGCTGCACTTTCGTACCTTCTGAAGATGCAGATAATGGTACCTTATAGAATCCGTACATAACCTAGGAGAGTGGATGAAAACGGAAGGTGGGGCCGAAGCAAGCACATGGTTCGACAACCTCTTCTCCTGGGTCCTGTCATGGTTGGGAATGACTGTCGAATTGCTGATGCCCACGGTGGTGCTCCTCCTTTTTATTTTTTGTATGTGCCAGGTGGGTCTTCGATGTTGTGCAAATGCAGTACCAAATGGTGCGATGATGATGGTGACAATGGGCAACAATCGCGGTGCAATACAAAATATGCAGGAGGTGGAGGTGCAAACAGGAGAAGAAAACACACCAAAATTCCAGATGGTGCCCATATACCACAGTGGGGATGTAGTAGACAGACTATGGATCACTACAATTAAAGTGCCCCATGAACTTGAGTGGTATAAGGGGTTGTGGGTGGATCTGGAAGGGGACGGGGATTGTATATATATATGACCTGTACACCAGACGAGTATGCTAGGAGGGGGGAAAGCCTGCGAGGGGTATGTAGGGCATGGATGCCCATAAAAGGCACCCATGCATGGTATGGGGCTGTAGCTGAAGAAGAGGAACCCAAGAGGTTGAGGCAGTTACAGTATTCGTTACTTAAGTAACGAAAGGGGGGAAATGTATGGGAGGATAGGTCCAAGAGACCCCCCTCCCCTGCAGGCCCCCCCCTTGGGGAGTCCATGGCTCGTCGGGGGTCCCCCCTGCCACCAGGGTCCAGGTGGCGGGTGGACCGCTGGCCGAACCATTGACCAAACGTGCTGTATTTAGCTAGGCCCTGGAAACCATTTTGTGAAACCAGAATGACATGAGCCCTTGTGTGCCGCAGCGCTGCCCCCACCCTTGGAGAGTTCTCACTTGTCCCTGTGGCCGCAGCTCCCTGGCAGATCCGCTGAGAGCCCGTTCCCACGAACAGACGGACATGAGCTAGTGCTAGAATCAAACACTGTAACATTCACCTTCTGCAGTGTATCACTGTCCACAGTATGACCCGGCCAGCAGGGCCAGGGTAGAAAAGAACTGTAAAATGGTCCCCCGACAAAAGTAGAGACCCTAAATACCAATATGCAAACTGCCTGTGATAAAACCCTTTTCTCCACAACCTTTTGATAAAATATGTAATATGTAGATGGCAGAATGTGTGTTCATATGGCATTCTGGTTGAAATACCCATATCCCCTTAACTATGCGCAAATGGTAGAAGTGTCCTGGGTTTTATGTTATATGTTTCTCCGAGAAGAATGTACTCCGAGGCCCTATGCCATAACTGAACTAATACTGCTAGAGTGCAAAGGAAAACAAGTGCAACCGCATTGGAAGCTCATGTAAATTGTGTAAGAAAACGCATAGAATGTATTCGAATGTTCAAGCTCGCCATGTGTCACTGCCATCAGTATTATTGGCCAGTTGTTCCTCACGCTCCACCAACCTTAATACTACCTCGCTTATAGTGTATGCATAGAGTGTAGCAAAATGTTGTGGTTGTTAAATACTTAACATATAGTTATCAATAGCAACATTGGTATGGGTAACACATTTGAAATGGCCATGTAAAGGCACTAACAATGTAGACATGTAAGCTTGTAAGAAAAAGCTCAATGAGTATTGTACAGTATATGAATTATTATGTCTTTCTGTATAACCTGCGAACACACGAGGAAAATACCATTGTGGGCATATCCAAGGCCACTTCCCCTCCATCCCCAGTGAAGTCTGCCAGATGAAAGGCAGAGGCCCGGGCTGCTCTGCCTCACCTCCCCCGATTCGGCTTGAGCCGCTTCAAGCATTCACGTTCCCCCGCAGATCACATGGCCACGGCCTGCCACCTGAATTATTTACAACCCAGCAGTAAACCCCGGCCATAAACGCAGGCCAGAGGTGCCCTGTCCTAGACTCCACGACCCACCAGTTCACCCCAGGTTAATGGCCCCTGTAAAATTAGGACACCCAATATTATAGCAGCACTGTAGGAACACATTCATAATGTCTTCTAACGAGACACGAAAACCTGGGCAGCTCACCCCTTGCCCTGAGACCTAACCTCGTGACCTAAGATACCCGGCCAACAGGATAATGGTAACCATGTATTGATGTATCACCAAAGGACCCCAATCTAGGTGCATTTCTCCTGTGTTGCATTAACCTGTAGAATAACCTATTGTAGGATTTACAGGGAAAGATAATATTGCGGTATTGAATGAATGGGGTGTGCGTGGCCCTTAGGGCAGAAAGCCAAGGAAGACGTTCATCAATGACAGTGGCCACGCCTGGCACAACAGCACCGCCCGGATGAGCCCAGCTGACCTGCCCGCCCCACGTTGGCACAAAGTGACGTCCACCAACCACGGCGTAACACATCACAGCTGCACCTATAGTTAGTCGTCGCCACCCAATCCCCACGAACATGTGCCCCCTATAGTGTCTAGGCTCTTATGACGCATTTTGTAGATATATACGCCTGTCTTTGCTAGTGTCAGACAGAGCGCTCTCGGAGTTTGCAGAGTCCTTTGGATGCCGTATTTTTGACTTATATAAACTCCCATTAAGCTCACCCGCACTTTGTCTTAGCCTTATTCCCATCGTGGGAGAGTCCATTATTGTCTCTCGTTGTGGGGAGGGTCGTGCTATCTGGGGACGATCGCCTTCACCAGCCAAAACCATGGAATTGGAGGCGGGGCCAGTCAAAATCATGGTATTTGAAGCGGGACCAGCTGAAACCATGTAACTGGAGGCGGGGCCAGCCAAAAGAATGGTATTGGAGGCGGGGCCAGCCAAAACCATGGTATTGGAGGCGGGGCCTGCCAAAAGCAAGGAAATGGAGGCGGTGCCAGCCAGAAACCATGGTATTGGAGGCAGGGCCAGCCGAAACCAGGAAATTGGAGGCGGGGCCAGCCAAAACCATAGAATTGGAGGCGGGGCCAGCCAAAACCATGGTATTGGAGGCGGTCGATGGCCAGTCAAACCCATGGTATTGGAGGCGGGACCAGCTACAACCATGGTATTGGAGGCAGGGCTAGCCAAAACCATGGTATTGGAGGCGGGGCCAGCCAAAACCATGTAACTGGAGGCGGGGCCAGCTAAAACCATGGTATTGGAGACGGGGCCAGCCAAAACCATGGTATTGGAGACGGGGCCAGCCAGAACCATGGAATTGGAGGCGGGGCCAGTGAAAACCATGGTATTTGAGGCGGGGCCTTCCAAAATCATGGAACTGGAGGCGGGGCCAGCCAGAAAGCATGGTATTGGAGTTGGGGCCAGCCAAAACCATCATTTTGGAGGCGGGGCCAGCCAAAACCATCGTTTTGGAGACGGGGACAGCCAAACCCATATAGCTGGAGGCGGGGCCAGCCAAAACCATGGTATTGGAGGTGGGACCGGCCAAAACCATGTAATTGGAGGAGGGGCCAGCAAAAACCATGGTTTTGGAGGCAGGGCCAGCCAGAATTCATGGTATTGGAGGCAGGGCCAGCCGAAACCATGGTTTTGGAGGCGGGGCCAGCCAAAACAATGGTATTGGAGGCGGGGCCAGCCGAAACCATGGTATTGTAGGCGGGGCCTGCCAAAACCATGGAAGTGGAGGCGAGGCCAGCCAGAAACCATGGTATTGGAGGCAGGGCCAGCCGAAACCATGGTATTGGAGGTGGGGCCAGCCAAAACCATGGTTATGGAGGCGGGGCCAGCCAAAACCATGGGATTGGAGGCGGGCCAGCCAACACCATGGTTTTGGAGGCGGGGCCATCCAAAACCATGGTTTTGGAGGCGGGGCCAGCCAAAACCATGGTATTGGAGGCAGGGCCAGCCGAAACCATGGAATTGGAGGCGGGGCCAGCCAAAACCATGGAAATGGAGGCAGGGCCAGCCAAAACCATGGTATTGGAGGCAGTCGGGGGCCAGTCAAACCCATGGTATTGGATGTGGGACCAGCTACAACCATGGAATTGGAGGCAGGGCTAGTCAAAACCATGGTATTGGAGGCGGGGCCAGCCAAAACCATGTAACTGGAGGCGGGGCCAGCTAAAACCATGGTATTGGAGACGGGGCCAGCCAAAACAATGGTATTGGAGACGGGGACAGCCAGAACCATGGAATTGGAGGCGGGGCCAGTCAAAACCATGGTATTTGAGGCGGGGCCTTCAAAAATCATGGAACTGGAGGCGGGGCCAGCCAGAAAGCATGGTATTGGAGTTGGGGCCAGCCGAAACCATCATTTTGGAGGCGGGGAAAGCCAAACCATATAACTGGAGACGGGGCCAGCCAAAACCATGGTATTGGAGGTGGGGCCGGTCAAAACCATGTAATTGGAGGCGGGGCCAGCCAAAACCATGGTTTTGGAGGTGGGGCCAGCCAAAACCAAGGTTTTTGGAGGCAGAGCCAGCCAGAATTCATGGTATTGGAGGCGGGGCCAGCCGAAACCATGGTTTTGGAGGCGGGGACAGCCAAAACCATGTAACTGGAGGCGGCGCCAGACAAAACCATGGAATTGGAGGCAGGGCCAGTCAAAACAATGGTATTGGAGGCGGGGCCAGCCGAAACCATGGTATTGGAGGGGCCAGCCAAAAGCATGGTATTGGAGGCGGGGCCAGCCAAAACCATGGTATTGTAGGCGGGGCCTGCCAAAACCATGGAAGTGGGGGCGAGGCCAGCCAGAAACCATGGTATTGGAGGCGGGGCCAGACGAAACCATGGTATTGGAGGCAGGGCCAGCCAAAACCATGGTTATGGAGGCGGGGCCAGCCAAAACCATGGGATTGGAGGCGGGGCCAGCCAAAACCATGGTTTTGGAGGCGGGGCCAGCCAAAACTATGGTATTGGAGGCGGTCGGGGGCCAGTCAAACCCATGGTATTGGAGGCGGGACCAGCTACAACCATGGTATTGGAGGCAGGGCTAGCCAAAACCATGGCATTGGAGGCGGGCCAGCCAAAACCATGTAACTGGAGGCGGGGCCAGCTAAAACCATGGTATTGGAGACGGGGCCAGCCAAAACCATGGCATTGGAGATGGGGCCAGCCAAAACCATGTAACTGGAGGCGGGGCCGGCCAAAACCATGGTTTTGGAGTTGGGGCCAGCTAAAACCATGGTATTGGAAGCAGGGTCAGCCAAAACCATGGTTTTGGAGGCGGGGCCATCCAAAACCATGGTATTAGAGGTGGGACCAGCAAAAAACCATGGCTTTGGAGGCGGGGAAAGCCAAAACCATGGCTTTGGAGGCGGGGCCAGCCAAAACCATGGTATTGGAGGCGGGGGCAGCCAAAACCCTGGTATTGGAGGCGTGGCCAGCCAAAACCATGGTATTGGAGGCAGGGCCAGCCAAAACCATGTAACTGGAGGCGGGGCCAGCCAAAACCATGGTATTGGAGGCGGGGCCAGCCAAAACCATGGTATTGGAGGTAGGGCCAACCAAAACCATGGTTTTGGAGGCAGGGCCAACCAAAACCATGGTATTGGAGGCGGGGCCAGCCAAAACCATGTAACTGGAGGCGGGCCAGCCAAAACCATGGAATTGGAGGTGGGGCCCGTCAAAACCATGCTATTGGAGGCAGGGCCTGCCAAAACCATGGTATTGGAGGTGGGGCCAGCCAAAACCATGGTTTGGGAAGCGGGGCTATCCAAAACCATGGTATTGGAGGCAGGGCCAGCCCAAACCATGGTTTTGGAGGCGGGGCCAGCCCAAACCATGGTATTGGAGGCGGGGCCAGCTATAACCATGTAACTGGAGGCGGGGCCAGCCAAAACCATGGTTTTGGAGGTGGTGCCAGCCAAAACCATGGTTTTGGAGGCGAGGCCAGCCAGAAACCATGGTATTGGAGGCGGGGCCAGCTGAAACCATGGTTTTGGACGCAGGGCCAGCCGAAACCATGGCATTGGAGGCGGGGCCAGTCAAAACCATGGTATTGGAGGCGGGACCAGCTAAAACCATGTAACTGGAGGCGGGGCCAGCAAAAACCATGGTTTTGGAGGTGGTGCCAGCAAAAACCATGGTTTTGGGGGCGGGGCCAGCCAGAAACCATGGTATTGGAGGCGGGGCCAGCCAAAACCATGGTTTTGGAGGCGGGGCCAGCCAGAAACCATGGTATTGGAGGCAGGGCCAGCCAGAAACTATGGTATTGGAGCCTGGGCCAGCCAAATCCATGGTATTGATGGCGGGGCCTGCCAAAAGCATGGAACTGGAGGCGGGGCCAGCCAGAAACCATGGAACTGGAGGCAGGGCCAGCCGAAACCATGGTAATGGAGGCGGGGCCAGCCGAAACCATGGAATTGGAGGCGGGGCCAGCCGAAACCATGGTATTGGAGGCAGGGCCAGCCGAAACCATGGAATTGGAGGCGCGGCCAGCCGAATCCATGGCATTGGAAGCGGGGCTAGTCAAAACCATGACATTGGAGGCGGACCAGCCAAAACCATGATATTGGAGGCGGGCCAAGCCAAAACCATGGTATTGGAGACGGGGCCAGCCAAAACCATGGTATTGGAGGTGGGGCCAGCCAAAACCATGGTATTGGAGGCGGGGCCAGCCAACACCATGGTTTTGGAGGCAAGGTTAGCCAGAAACCATGGTATTGGAGGCAGGGACAGCCGAAATCATGGTATTGGAGGCGGGACCAGCTAAAACCATGGTATTGGAGGCGGGACCAGCCAAAACCATGGCATTGGAGGCAGGGCCAGCCAAAACCATGGTATTGGAGGTGGGGCCAGCCAAAACCATGGTATTGGAGGCGGGTCCAGCCAAAACCATGTAACTGGAGGGGGGCCAGCCAAAACCATGGTATTGGAGGCGGGGCCAGCCAAAACCATGGAACTAGATGCGGGGCCAGTCAAAACCATGGTATTGGAGGCGGGCCTGCCAAAACCATGGAACTGGAGGCGGGGCCAGCCAGAAACCATGGAACTGGAGGCAGGGCCAGCCGAAACCATGGTAATGGAGGCGGGGCCAGCCGAAACCATGGAATTGGAGGCGGGGCCAGCCGAAACCATGGTATTGGAGGCAGGGCCAGCCGAAACCATGGAATTGGAGGCGCGGCCAGCCGAATCCATGGCATTGGAGGCGGGGCTAGTCAAAACCATGACATTGGAGGCGGACCAGCCAAAACCATGATATTGGAGGCGGGCCCAGCCAAAACCATGGTATTGGAGACGGGGCCAGCCAAAACCATGGTATTGGAGGTGGGGCCAGCCAAAACCATGGTATTGGAGGCGGGGCCAGCCAACACCATGGTATTGGAGGCGGGGCCAGCCAACACCATGGTATTGGAGGCGGGGCCAGCCAAAACCATGGCTTTGGAAGCGGGGCCAGCCAACACCATGGTTTTGGAGGCGGGGCCAGCCAAAACCATGGCATTGGAGGCGGGCCAGTCAAAACCATGGTTTTGGAGGCTGGGCCATACAAAACCATGGCTTTGGAGGCGGGCCCAGCCAAAACCATGTTATTGGAGGCGGGGCCAGCCAAAACCATGGCATTGGAGGCGGGGCCAGCCCAAACCATGGTATTGAAGGCGGGGCCAGCCAAAACCTCGGCATTGGAGGCGGGGCCAGCCAAAACCATGGTTTTGGAGTCGGGGCCAGCCAAAACTACGGCATTGGAGGCGGGGCCAGCCAAAACCAAGGTATTGGAGGCGGGGCCAGCTAAAACCATGGTATTGGAGGCAGGGCCAGCCAAAACCATGTAACTGGAGGGGCCAGCCAAAACCATGGTTTTGGAGGCGGGGCCAGCCAAAACCCTGGCATTGGAGGCGGGGCCAGCCAAAACCATGGCATTGGAGGCGGGGCCAGCCAAAACCATGTAACTGGAGGCGGGGCCAGCCAAAACCATGTAACTGGAGGCGGGGCCAGCCAAAACCATGGTTTTGGAGGCAAGGTTAGCCAGAAACCATGGTATTGGAGGCAGGGACAGCCGAAATCATGGTATTGGAGGCGGGACCAGCTAAAACCATGGTATTGGAGGCGGGACCAGCCAAAACCATGGCATTGGAGGCGGGGCCAGCCAAAACCATGGTATTGGAGGTGGGGCCAGCCAAAACCATGGTATTGGAGGCGGGTCCAGCCAAAACCATGTAACTGGAGGGGGGCCAGCCAAAACCATGGTATTGGAGGCGGGGCCAGCCAAAACCATGGAATTAGATGCGGGGCCAGTCAAAACCATGGTATTGGAGGCGGGCCTGCCAAAACCATGGAAGTGGAGGCGAGGCCAGTCAGAAACCATGGTATTGGAGGCGGGGACAGCCGAAACCATGGTATTGGAGGCAGGGACAGCCAAAACTATTGGAGGCGGGGCCAGCCAAAACCATGGTATTGGAGGCGGGACCAGCTAAAACCATGTAACTGTAGGTGGGGCCAGCCAAAACCATGGTTTTGGAGGTGGTGCCAGCCAAAACCATGGTTTTGGAGGCGGGGCCAGCCAGAAACCATGGAACTGGAGGCGGGGCCAGCTGAAACCATGGTATTGGAGGCGGGGCCAGTCGAAACCATGGAATTGGAGGCGGGGCCAGCCGAAACCATGGTATTGGAGGCGGGGCCAGCCAAAACCAGGGAATTGGAGGCGCGGGTAGCCGAAACCATGGCATTGGAGGCGGGGCCAGTCAAAACCATGGTATTGGAGGCGGGGCCAATCAAAACCATGGTATTGGAGGTGGGACCAGCCAAAACCCTGATATTGGAGGCAGGGCCAGCCGAAACCATGGTATTGGAGACAGGGCCAGCCAAAACCATGGTATTGGAGACGGGGCCAGCTAAAACCATGGTATTAGAGGCGGGGCCAGCCAAAACCATGGCTTTGGAGGCGGGGCCAGCCAAAACCATGCCTTTGGAGGCAGGGCCAGCCAAAACCATGGTATTGGAGGCGGGGCCAGCCAAAACCATGTAACTGGAGGCGGGGCCAGCCAAAACCATGGTTTTGGAGGCAAGGTTAGCCAGATACCATGGTATTGGAGGCGGGGACAGCCGAAATCATGGTATTGGAGGCGGGACCAGCTAAAACCATGGTATTGGAGGCGGGACCAGCCAAAACCATGGCATTGGAGGCGGGGCCAGCCAAAACCATGGTATTGGAGGCGGGTCCAGCCAAAACCATGGTATTGGAGGCGGGTCCAGCCAAAACCATGTAACTGGAGGGGGGCCAGCCAAAACCATGGTATTGGAGGCGGGGCCAGCCAAAACCATGGAATTAGATGCAGGGCCAGTCAAAACCATGGTATTGGAGGCGGGCCTGCCAAAACCATGGAAGTGGAGGCGAGGCCAGTCAGAAACCATGGTATTGGAGGCGGGGACAGCCGAAACCATGGTATTGGAGGCAGGGACAGCCAAAACTATTGGAGGCGGGGCCAGCCAAAACCATGGTATTGGAGGCCGGGCCAGCCAAAGCCATGGTATTGGAGGCGGGGCCAGCCGAAACCATGGTATTGGAGGCGGGGCCAGCCGAAACCATGGAATTGGAGGCGCGGCCAGCCGAAACCATGGCATTGGAGGCGGGGCTAGTCAAAACCATGGCATTGGAGGCGGGACCAGCCAAAACCATGATATTGGAGGCGGGGCCAGCCAAAACCATGGTATTGGAGACGGGGCCAGCCAAAACCATGGTATTGGAGGCGGGGCCAGCTAAAACCATGGTATTAGAGGCGGGGCCAGCCAAAACCATGGCTTTGGAGGCGGGGCCAGCCAACACCATGGTATTGGAGGCAGGGCCAGCCAAAACCATGGCTTTGGAGGCGGGGCCAGCCAACACCATGGTTTTGGAGGCAGGGCCGGCCAAAACCATGGTATTGGGGGCGGGCCAGCCAAAACCATGGTTTTGGAGGCAGGGCCATCCAAAACCATGGTTTTGAAGGCGGGCGAGCCAAAACCATGGTTTTGAAGGCGGGCGAGCCAAAACCATGGTATTGGAGGCAGGGCCAGCCAAAACCATGGTATTGGAGGGGCCAGCCAAAACCATGGTTTTGGAGGCGGGGCCAGCCAAAACCATGGCATTGGAGGTGGGGCCAGCCAAAACCATGGCATTGGAGGCGGGGCCAGCCAAAACCATGTAACTGGAGGCGGGGACAGCCAAAACCATGGCATTGGAGGCAGGGCCAGCCAAAACCATGGCATTGGAGGCGGGGCCAGCTAAAACCATGTAACTGGAGGCGGGCCCAGCCAAAACCATGGTTTTGGAATCGGGGCCAGCTAAAACCATGGTATTGGAAGCAGGGCCAGCCAAAACCATGGCTTTGGAGGCGGGGCCTGCCAAAACCACGGTATTGTAGGCAGGGCCAGCCAAAACCCTGGTATTGGAGGCGTGGCCAGACAAAACCATGGTTTTGGAGTCCGGGCCAGCCAAAACCATGGATTTGAAGGCGGGGCCAGCCAAAACCATGGTTTTGGAGGCGGGGCCAGCCAAACCCATGGTATTGGAGGCAGGGCCAGCCAAAACCATGTAACTGGAGGCGGGGTCAGCCAAAACCATGGTATTGGAGGCGGGGCCAGCCAAAATCATGGTATTGGAGGTAGGGCCAACCAAAACCATGGTTTTGGAGGCAGGGCCAACCTAAACCATGGTATTGGAGGCGGGGCCAGCCAAAACCATGTAACTGGAGGCGGGCCAGCCAAAACCGTGGAATTGGAGGCGGGGCCAGTCAAAACCATGCTATTGGAGGCGGGGCCTGCCAAAACCATGGAACTGGAGGCGGGGCCAGCCAGAAACCATGGAGCTGGAGGCGGGGCCAGTCAAAACCATGCTATTGGAGGCGGGGCCTGCCAAAACCATGGTATTGGAGGTGGGGCCAGCCAAAACCATGGTTTGGGAGGCTGGGCTATCCAAAACCATGGTATTGGAGGCGGGGCCAGCCCAAACCATGGTTTTGGAGGCGGGGCCAGCCCAAACCATGGTATTGGAGGCGGGGCCAGCTAAAACCATGTAACTGGAGGCGGGGCCAGCCAAAACCATGGTTTTGGAGGTGGTGCCAGCCAAAACCATGGTTTTGGAGGCGAGGCCAGCCAGAAACCATGGTATTGGAGGCGGGGTCAGCTGAAACCATGGTTTTGGACGCAGGGCCAGCCAAAACCATGGTTTTGGAGGTGGGGCCAGTCAAAACCATGATATTGGAGGCGGGGCCAACCGAAACCATGGAATTGGAGACGGGGCCAGCCGAAACCATGGTATTGGAGGGTCCAGCCAAAAGCATGGTATTGGAGGCGGGGCCTGCCAAAAGCATGGAACTGGAGGCGGGCCAGCCAGAAACCATGGAGCTGGAGGCGGGGCCAGCCGAAACCATGGTATTGGAGGCGGGGCCAGCCGAAACCATGGAATTTGAGGCGGGGCCAGCCAAAACCATGGTATTGGCGGCGGGGCCAGCCGAAACCAAGGAATTGGAGGCCGGGCCAGCCGAAACCATGGCATTGGAGGCGGGGCCAGTCAAAACCATGGTATTGGAGGCGGGACCAGCTAAAACCATGTAACTGTAGGTGGGGCCAGCCAAAACCATGGTTTTGGAGGTGGTGCCAGCCAAAACCATGGTTTTGTAGGCGGGGCCAGCCAGAAACCATGATATTGGAGGCGGGGCCAGCCAAATCCATGGTATTGGAGGCGGGGCCTGCCAAAAGCATGGAACTGGAGTCGGGGCCAGCCAGAAACCATGGAACTGGAGGCGGGGCCAGCCAAAACCATGGAATTGGAGGCGCGGCCAGCCGGAACCATGGCATTGGAGGCGGGGCCAGTCAAAACCATGGTATTGGAGGCGGGGCCAGCCAAAACCATGGAATTGGAGGCGCGGCCAGCCGGAACCATGGCATTGGAGGCGGGGCCAGTCAAAACCATGGTATTGGAGGCGGGGCCAGTCAAAACCATGGTATTGGAGGCGGGACCAGCCAAAACCCTGATATTGGAGGCAGGGCCAGCCGAAACCATGGTATTGTAGACAGGGCCAGCCAAAACCGTGGTATTGGATGCGGGGCCTGCTAAAACCATGGTATTAGAGGCGGGGCCAGACAAAACCATGGCTTTGGAGGCGGGGCCAGCCAAAACCATGGTATTGGAGCCGGGGCCAGCCAAAACCATGTAACTGGAGGCGGGGCCAGCCAAAACCATGGTTTTGGAGGCGGGGTTAGCCAGAAACCATGGGATTGGAGGCGGGGACAGCCGAAATCATGGTATTGGAGGCGGGACCAGCTAAAACCATGGTATTGGAGGCGGGACCAGCCAAAACCATGGCATTGGAGGCGGGGCCAGCCAAAACCATGGTATTGGAGGCGGGGCCAGCCAAAACCATGGTATTGGAGGCGGGTCCAGCCAAAACCATGGTTTTGGAGGCGGGGTTAGCCAGAAACCATGGTATTGGAGGCGGGGACAGCCGAAATCATGGTATTGGAGGCGGGACCAGCTAAAACCATGTAACTGGAGGCGGGGCCAGCCAAAACCATGGTTTTGGAGGTGGTGCCAGCCAAAACCATGGTTTTGGAGGCGAGGCCAGCCAGAAACCATGGTATTGGAGGCGGGGTCAGCTGAAACCATGGTTTTGGACGCAGGGCCAGCCAAAACCATGGTTTTGGAGGTGGGGCCAGTCAAAACCATGATATTGGAGGCGGGGCCAACCGAAACCATGGAATTGGAGACGGGGCCAGCCGAAACCATGGTATTGGAGGGTCCAGCCAAAAGCATGGTATTGGAGGCGGGGCCTGCCAAAAGCATGGAACTGGAGGCGGGCCAGCCAGAAACCATGGAGCTGGAGGCGGGGCCAGCCGAAACCATGGTATTGGAGGCGGGGCCAGCCGAAACCATGGAATTTGAGGTGGGGCCAGCCAAAACTATTGGAGGCGGGGCCAGCCAAAACCATGGTATTGGAGTCCGGGGCAGCCAAAGCCATGGTATTGGAGGCAGGGCCAGCCAAAACCATGTAACTGGAGGCAGGACCAGCCAAAACCATGGTTTTGGAGGCAGGGCCAGCCAAAACCATGGTATTGGAGGTGGGGCCAGCCAAAACCATGGATTTGGAGGCGGGGCCAGCCCAAACCATGGTATTGGAGGCGGGGCCAGCCAAAACCATGGTTTTGGAAGCGGGGCCAGCTTGAAACCATGGTATTGGAGGCGGGGCCAGCCGAAAACATGGTTTTGGACGCAGGGCCAGCCAAAACCATGGTTTTGGAGGCGGGGCCAGCCAGAAACCATGGTATTGCAGGCGGGCCAACCGAAAACATGGTTTTGGACGCAGGGCCAGCCAAAACCATGGTTTTCGAGGCGGGGCCAGCCAAAACCATGGTTTTGGAGGCAGGGCCAGCCAAAACCATGTAAATGGAGGCGGGGCCAGCCAAAACCATGGAATTGGAGGCAGGGCCAACCAAAACCATGGTTTTGGAGGCAGGGCCAGCCAGAAACCATGGTATTGGAGGTGGGGCCAGCCGAAACCATGGTTTTGGACGCAGGGCCAGCCAAAACCATGGTTTTGGAGGCGGGGCCAGCCAAAACCATGTAAATGGAGGCAGTGCCAGTCAAAACCATGGAATTGGACCCGGGGCCAGTCAAAACCATGGTATTGGAGACGGGGCGAGCTGAAACCATGGTATTGGTGGGGCCAGCCAAAAGCATGGTATTGGAGGCGGGGCCTGCCAAAAGCATGGAACTGGAGGTGAGGCCAGCGGAAAACATGGTATTGGAGGCGGGGCCAGCCGAAACCATGGAATTGGAGGCGGGGCCAGCCAAAACCATGTAAATGGAGGCAGGGCCAGCCATAACCATGGAATTGGAGGCGGGGCCAGTCAAAACCATGGTATTGGAGGGGGGGCCAGCCGAAACCATGGTATTGGAGGGGCCAGCCAAAACCATGGTATTGGAGGCAGGGCCTGCCAAAAGCATGGAACTGGAGGCGGGGCCAGCCAGAAACCATGGATCTGGAGGCAGGGCCAGCTGAAACCATGGTATTGGAGGCGGGGCCAGCCAAAACCATGGAATTGGAGGTGGGGCTAGCCGAAACCATGGCATTGGAGGCGGGGCCAGTTGAAACCATGGTATTGTAGGCGGGACCAGCCAAAACCATGATATTGGAGTCAGGGCCAGCCAAAACCATGGTATTGGAGGCAGGGCCAGCCAAAACCATGGTATTGGAGGCGGGGCCAGCTAAAACCATGGTATTGGAGGCGGGGCCAACCACAACCATGGTTTTGGAGGCGGGACCAGCCAAAACCATGGTATTGGAGGTGGGGCCAGCCAAAACCATGGATCTGGAGGCGGGCCAGCCCAAATCATGGTATTGGAGGCGGGGCCAGCTAAAAGCATGTAACTGGAGGCAGGGCCAGCCAAAACCATGGTTTTGGAGGTGGTACCAGCCAAAACCATGTAACTGGAGGCGGGGCCTGCCAAAACCATGGTTTTGGAGGCAGGGCCAGCCAAAACCATGGTATTGGAGGTGGGGCCAGCCCAAACCATGGATTTGGAGGCGGGGCCAGCCCAAACCATGGTATTGGAGGCGGGGCCAGCTAAAAGCATGTAACTGGAGGCAGGGCCAGCCAAAACCATGGTTTTGGAGGTGGTGCCAGCCAAAACCATGGTTTTGGAGGTGGGGCCAGCCAGAAACCATGGTACTGGAGGCGGGGCCAGCCGAAACCATGGTTTTGGACGCAGGGCCAGCCAAAACCATGGTTTTGGAGGCGGGGCCAGCCAAAACCATGTAAATGGAGGCGGGGCCAGCCAGAAACCATGGTATTGGAGGCTGGGCCAGCCAAAACCATGGTTTTGGAGACGGGGCCAGCCAAAACCATGTAAATGGAGGCAGGGCCAGTCAAAACCATGGAATTGGAGGCAGGGCCAGTCAAAACCATGGTATTGGAGGCAGGGCCAACCAAAACCATGGTATTGGAGGGGCCAGCCAAAAGCATGGTATTGGAGGCGGGGCCTGCCAAAAGCATGGAACTGGAGGTGGGGCCAGCCGAAACCATGGTATTGGAGGCGGGGCCAGCCGAAACCATGGAATTGGAGGAGGGGCCAGCCAAAACCATGTAAATGGAGGCGGGGCCGGCCATAACCATGGAATTGGAGGCGGGGCCAGTCAAAACCATGGTATTGGAGGCGGGGCCAGCCGAAACCATGGTATTGGAGGGGCCAGCCAAAACCATGGTATTGGAGGCGGGGCCTGCCAAAACCATGGCATTGGAGGCGGGGCCAGTTGAAACCATGGTATAGTAGGCGGGACCAGCCAAAACCATGATATTGGAGGCAGGGCCAGCCAAAACCATGGTATTGGAGGCAGGGCCAGCCAAAACGATGGTATTGGAAGCGGGGCCAGCTAAAACCATGGTATTGGAGGCAGGGCCAGCCAAAACCATGTAACTGGAGGCGGGGCCAGCCAAAACCATGGAATAAGATGCGGGGCCAGTCAAAACCATGGTATTGGAGGTGGGCCTGCCAAAACCAATGGAAGTGGAGGCGAGGCCAGTCAGAAACCATGGTATTGGAGGCGGGGACAGGCGAAACCATGGTATTGGAGGCAGGGACAGCCAAAACTATTGGAGGCGGGGCCAGCCAAAACCATGGTATTGGAGGCGGGGCCAGCCAAAGCCATGGTATTAGAGGCGGGGCCAGCCACAACCATGGTTTTGGAGGCGAGACCAGCAAAACCATGTAACTGAAGGCGGGGCCAGCCAAAACCATGGTTTTGGAGGCTGGTGCCAGCCAAAACCATGGTTTTGGAGGCAGGGCCAGCCAGAAACCAGGGTATTGGAGGCTGGGCCAGCCGAAAACATGGTTTTGGACGCAGGGCCAGCCAAAACCATGGTTTTGGAGGCGGGGCCAGCCAAAACCATGTAAATGGAGGCGGGGCCAGCCAAAACCATGGAATTGGAGGCGGGGTCCAGCCAAAACCATGGTTTTGGAGGCAGGGCCAGCCAGAAACCATGGTATTGGAGGCGGGGGCAGCCGAAACCATGGTTTTGGACGCAGGGCCAGCCAAAACCATGGTTTTGGAGGCGGGGCCAGCCAAAACCATGTAAATGGAGGCAGTGCCAGTCATAACCATGGAATTGGAGGCGGGGCCGGTCAAAACCATGGTATTGGAGGCGGGGCCTGCCAAAAGCATGGAACTGGAGGTGGGGCCAGCCGAAACCATGGTATTGGAGGCGGGGCCAGCCAAAACCATGTAAATGGAGGCAGGGCCAGCCATAACCATGGAATTGGAGGCAGGGCCAGTCAAAACCATGGTATTGGAGGCGGGGCCAGCCGAAACCATGGTATTGGAGGGGCCAGCCAAAACCATGGTATTGGAGGCGGGGCCAGCCGAAACCATGGAATTGGAGGTGGGGATAACCAAAACCATTGCATTGGAGGCAGGGCCAGCCAGAAACCATGGTATTGGAGGCAGGGCCCGCCGAAACCATGGTATTGGAGGCAGGGCCAGCTGAAACCATGGTATTGGAGGGGCCAGCCAAAAGCATGGTATTGGAGGCGGGGCCTGCCAAAAGCATGGAACTGGAGGTGGGGCCAGCCAAAACCATGGAATTGGAGGCGGGGCCAGCCAAAACCATGGTTTTGGACACAGGGCCAGCCAAAACCATGGTTTTGGAGGCAGCCAAAACCATGGTTTTGGACACAGGGCCAGCCAAAACCATGGTTTTGGAGGCGGGGCCAGCCAAAACCATGTAAATGGAGGCGGGGCCAGCCAAAACCATGGAATTGGAGGCGGGGCCAGCCAAAACCATGGTTTTGGAGGCAGGGCCAGCCAGAAACCATGGTACTGGAGGCGGGGCCAGCCGAAACCATGGTTTTGGACGCAGGGCCAGCCAAAACCATGGTTTTGGAGGCGGGGCCAGTCAAAACCATGGTATTGGAGGCGGGGCCAGCTGAAACCATGGTATTGGAGGGGCCAGCCAAAAGCATGGTATTGGAGGCGGGGCCTGCCAAAAGCATGGAACTGGAGGTGGGGCCAGCCGAAACCATGGTATTGGAGGTGGGGCCAGCCGAAACCATGGAATTGGAGGCAGGGCCAGCCAAAACCATGTAAATGGAGGCAGGGCCAGCCATAGCCATGGAATTGGAGGCGGGGCAGTCAAAACCATGGAGGCGGGGCCAGCCGAAACCATGTTATTGGAGGGGCCAGCCAAAACCATGGTAATGGAGGCGGGGCCTGCCAAAAGCATGGAACTGGAGGCAGGGCCAGCCAGAAACCATGGAACTGGAGGCAGGGCCAGCCAAAACCATGGCTTTGGAGGCGGGGCCAGCCAAAACCATGGTATTGGAGGCGGGGCCAGCCAAAACCCTGGTATTGGAGGCGTGGCCAGCCAAAACCATGGTTTTGGAGTCCGGGCCAGCCAAAACCATGGATTTGAAGGCGGGGCCAGCCAAAACCATGGTTTTGGAGGCGGGGCCAGCCAAACCCGTGGTATTGGAGGCGGGCCAGCCAAAACCATGGAATTGGAGGCGGGGCCAGTCAAAACCATGCTATTGGAGGCGGGGCCTGCCAAAACCATGGTATTGGAGGTGGGGCCAGCCAAAACCATGGTTTGGGAGGCGGGGCTATCCAAAACCATGGTATTGGAGGCGGGGCCAGCCCAAACCATGGTTTTGGAGGCGGGGCCAGCCAAAACCATGGTATTGGAGGAAGGGCCAGCTAAACCCATGTAACTGGAGGCGGGGCCAGCCAAAACCATGGTTTTGGAGGTGGTGCCAGCCAAAACCATGGTTTTGGAGGCGAGGCCAGCCAGAAACCATGGTATTGGAGGTGGGGCCAGCTGAAACCATGGTTTTGGACGCAGGGCCAGCCAAAACCATGGTTTTGGAGGTGGGGCCAGTCAAAACCATGGTATTGGAGGCAGGGCCAGCCGAAACCATGGAATTGGAGGCGGGGCCAGCCGAAACCATGGTATTGGAGGGGCCAGCCAAAAGCATGGTATTGGAGGCGGGGCCTGCCAAAAGCATGGAACTGGAGGCGGGGCCAGCCAGAAACCATGGAGCTGGAGGCGGGGCCAGCCGAAACCATGGTATTGGAGACGGGGCCAGCCGAAACCATGGAATTGGAGGCGGGGCCAGCCAAAACCATGGTATTGGAGGCGGGGCCAGCCGAAACCAAGGAATTGGAGGCGGGGCCAGCCGAAACCATGGCATTGGAGGCGGGGCCAGTCAAAACCATGGTATTGGAGGCGGGACCAGCTAAAACCATGTAACTGTAGGTGGGGCCAGCCAAAACCATGGTTTTGGAGGTGGTGCCAGCCAAAACCATGGTTTTGTAGGCGGGGCCAGCCAGAAACCATGATATTGGAGGCGGGGCCAGCCAAATCCATGGTATTGGAGGCGGGGCCTGCCAAAAGCATGGAACTGGAGGCGGGGCCAGCCAGAAACCATGGAACTGGAGGCGGGGCCAGCTGAAACCATGGTATTGGAGGCGGGGCCAGACGAAACCATGGAATTGGAGGCGAGGCCAGCCGAAACCATGGTATTGGAGGCGGGGCCAGCCAAAACCATGGAATTGGAGGCGCGGCCAGCCGAAACCATGGCATTGGAGGCGGGGCCATTCAAAACCATGGTATTGGAGGCGGGGCCAGTCAAAACCATGGTATTGGAGGCGGGACCAGCCAAAACCCTGATATTGGAGGCAGGGCCAGCCGAAACCATGGTATTGGAGACAGGGCCAGCCAAAACCATGGTATTGGAGGCGGGGCCAGCTAAAAGCACGGTATTACAGGCGGGGCCAGTCAAAACCATGGCTTTGGAGGTGGGGCCAGCCAAAACCATGGCTTTGGAGGCAGGGCCAGCCAAAACCATGGTATTGGAGCTGGGGCCAGAACCATGGTTTTGGAGCTGGGGCCAGCCAAAACCATGTAACTGGAGGCGGGGCCAGCCAAAACCATGGTATTGGAGGCGGGTCCAGCCAAAACCATGGTTTTGGAGGCGGGGTTAGCCAGAAACCAGGGTATTGGAGGCGGGGACAGCCGAAATCATGGTATTGGAGGCGGGACCAGCTAAAACCATGGTATTGGAGGCAGGACCAGCCAAAACCATGGCATTGGAGGCGGGGCCAGCCAAATCCATGGTATTGGAGGCGGGGCCAGCCAAAACCATGGTTTGGAGGCGGGGCCAGCCAAAACCAGGTATTGGAGGCAGGGCCAGCCAAAACCATGTAACTGGAGGCGGGGCCAGCCAAAACCATGGAATTAGATGCGGGGCCAGTCAAAACCATGGTATTGGAGGCGGGCCTGCCAAAACCATGGAAGTGGAGGCGAGGCCAGTCAGAAACCATGGTATTGGAGGCGGGGACAGCCGAAACCATGGTATTGGAGGCAGGGACAGCCAAAACTATTGGAGGCTGGGCCAGCCAAAACCATGGTATTGGAGGCCGTGCCAGCCAAAGCCATGGTATTGGAGGCAGGGCCAGCCAAAACCATGTAACTGGAGGCGGGGCCAGCCAAGACCATGGTTTTGGAGGCAGGGCCAGCCAAAACCATGGTATTGGAGGTGGGGCCAGCCAAAACCATGGATTTGGAGGCCGGACCAGCCCAAACCATGGTATTGGAGGCGGGGCCAGCTAAAACCATGTAACTGAGGCAGAGCCAGCCAAAACCATGGTTTTGGAGGTGGTGCCAGCCAAAACCATGGTTTTGGAGGCGGGGCCAGCCAGAAACCATGGTATTGGAGGCGGGGCCAGCCGAAAACATGGTTTTGGACGCAGGGCCAGCCAAAACCATGGTTTTGGAGGCGGGGCCAGCCAGAAACCATGGTATTGGAGGCGGGGCCAGCCGAAACCATGGTTTTGGACGCAGGGCCAGCCAAAACCATGGTTTTGGAGGCGGGGCCAGCCAAAACCATGTAAATGGAGGCAGTGCCAGTCAAAACCATGGAATTGGAGGCGGGGCCAGTCAAAACCATGGTATTGGAGACAGGGCCAGCTCAAACCATGGTATTGGAGGGGCCAGCCAAGAGCATGGTATTGTAGGCGGGGCCTGCCAAAAGCATGGAACTGGAGGTGAGGCCAGCCAAAACCATGGTATTGGAGGCGGGGCCAGCCGAAACCATGGATTAGAGGCGGGGCCAGCCAAAACCATGTAAATGGAGGCAGGGCCAGTCAAAACCATGGTATTGGAGGGGGGGCCAGCCGAAACCATGGTATTGGAGGGGCCAGCCAAAACCATGGTATTGGAGGCGGGGCCCGCCAAAAGCATGGAACTGGAGGCGGGGCCAGCCAGAAACCATGGAACTGGAGGCAGGGCCAGCTGAAACCATGGTATTGGAGGCGGGGCCAGCCAAAACCATGGAATTGGAGGTGGGGCTAACCGAAACCATGGCATTGGAGGCGGGGCCAGTTGAAACCATGGTATTGTAGGCGGGGCCAGCCAAAACCATGATATTGGAGTCAGGGCCAGCCAAAACCATGGTATTGGAGGCAGGGCCAGCCAAAACCATGGTATTGGAGGCGGGGCCAGCTAAAACCATGTAACTGTAGGCGGGGCCTACCAAAACCATGGTTTTGGAGGCAGGGCCAGCCAAAACCATGGTATTGGAGGTGGGGCCAGCCCAAACCATGGATTTGGAGGCGGGGCCAGCCCAAACCATGGTATTGGAGGCAGGGCCAGCTAAAAGCATGTAACTGGAGGCAGGGCCAGCCAAAACCATGGTTTTGGAGGTGGTGCCAGCCAAAACCATGGTTTTGGAGGTGGGGCCAGCCAGAAACCATGGTACTGGAGGCGGGGCCAGCCGAAACCATGGTTTTGGATGCAGGGCTATCCAAAACCATGGTTTTGGAGGCGGGGCCAGTTAAAAACATGTAAATGGAGGCGGGGCCAGCCAAATCCATGGAATTGGAGGTGGGGCCAGTTAAAACCATGGTTTTGGAGGCGGGGCCAGCCAGAAACCATGGTATTGGAGGCGGGGCCGGCCGAAACCATGGTTTTGGACGCCGGGCCAGCCAAAACCATGGTTTTGGAGGCGGGGCCAGCCAAAACCATGTAAATGGAGGCAGGGCCAGTCAAAACCATCGAATTGGAGGCAGGGCCAGTCAAAACCATGGTATTGGAGGCAGGGCCAGCCAAAACCATGGTATTGGAGGGGCCAGCCAAAAGCATGGTATTGGAGGCGGGGCCTGCCAAAAGCATGGAACTGGAGGTGGGGCCAGCCGAAACCATGGTATTGGAGGCGGGGCCAGCCGAAACCATGGAATTGGAGGCGGGGCCAGCCAAAACCATGTAAATGGAGGCGGGGCCGGCCATAACCATGGAATTGGAGGTGGGGCCAGTCAAAACCATGGTATTGGAGGCGGGGCCAGCCGAAACCATGGTATTGGAGGGGCCAGCCAAAACCATGGTATTGGAGGCGGGGCCTGCCAAAACCATGGCATTGGAGGCGGGGCCAGTTGAAACCATGGTATTGTAGGCGGGACCAGCCAAAACCATGATATTGGAGGCAGGGCCAGCCAAAAACATGGTATTGGAGGCAGGGCCAGCCAAAACCATGGTATTGGAGGCGGGGCCAGCTAAAACCATGGTATTGGAGGCAGGGCCAGCCAAAACCATGTAACTGGAGGCGGGGCCAGCCAAAACCATGGAATTAGATGCGGGGCCAGTCAAAACCATGGTATTGGAGGCGGGCCTGCCAAAACCATGGAAGTGGAGGCGAGGCCAGTCAGAAACCATGGTATTGGAGGCGGGGACAGCCGAAACCATGGTATTGGAGGCAGGGACAGCCAAAACTATTGGAGGCGGGGCCAGCCAAAACCATGGTATTGGAGGCGGGGCCAGCCAAAGCCATGGTATTGGAGGCGGGGCCAGCCACAACCATGGTTTTGGAGGCGAGACCAGCCAAAACCATGTAACTGAAGGCGGGGCCAGCCAAAACCATGGTTTTGGAGGTGGTGCCAGCCAAAACCATGGTTTTGGAGGCGGGGCCAGCCAGAAACCAGGGTATTGGAGGCGGGGCCAGCCAAAACCATGGTTTTGGAGGCGGGGCCAGCCAAAACCATGGTTTTGGAGGTGGGGCCAGCCAAAACCATGTAAATGGAGGCGGGGCCAGCCAAAACCATGGAATTGGAGGCGGGGTCCAGCCAAAACCATGGTTTTGGAGGCAGGGCCAGCCAGAAACCATGGTATTGGAGGCGGGGGCAGCCAAAACCATGGTTTTGGACGCAGGGCCAGCCAAAACCACGGTTTTGGAGGCGGGGCCAGCTAAAACCATGTAAATGGAGGCAGTGCCAGTCAAAACCATGGAATTGGAGGCGGGGCCGGTCAAAACCATGGTATTGGAGGCGGGGCCTGCCAAAAGCATGGAACTGGAGGTGGGGCCAGCCGAAACCATGGTATTGGAGGCGGGGCCAGCCGAAACCATGGAATTGGAGGCGGGGCCTGCCAAAACCATGTAAATGGAGGCAGGGCCAGCCATAACCATGGAATTGGAGGCGGGGCCAGTCAAAACCATGGTATTGGAGGCGGGGCCAGCCGAAACCATGGTATTGGAGGGGTCAGCCAAAACCATGGTATTGGAGGCGGGGCCAGCCAAAACCATGGTTTTGGAGGCGGGGCCAGCCAAAACCATGTAAATGGAGGCAGGGCCAGTCAAAACCATGGAATTGGAGGCAGGGCCAGTCAAAACCATGGTATTGGAGGCAGGGCCAACCAAAACCATGGTATTGGAGGGGCCAACCAAAAGCATGGTATTGGAGGCGGGGCCTGCCAAAAGCATGGAACTGGAGGTGGGGCCAGCCGAAACCATGGTATTGGAGGCGGGGCCAGCCGAAACCATGGAATTGGAGGAGGGGCCAGCCAAAACCATGTAAATGGAGGCGGGGCCGGCCATAACCATGGAATTGGAGGCGGGGCCAGTCAAAACCATGGTATTGGAGGCGGGGCCAGCCGAAACCATGGTATTGGAGGGGCCAGCCAAAACCATGGTATTGGAGGCGGGGCCTGCCAAAACCATGGCATTGGAGGCGGGGCCAGTTGAAACCATGGTATAGTAGGCGGGACCAGCCAAAACCATGATATTGGAGGCAGGGCCAGCCAAAACCATGGTATTGGAGGCAGGGCCAGTCAAAATGATGGTATTGGAGGCGGGGCCAGCTAAAACCATGGTATTGGAGGCAGGGCGAGCCAAAACCATGTAACTGGAGGCGGGGCCAGCCAAAACCATGGAATAAAATGCGGGGCCAGTCAAAACCATGGTATTGGAGGTGGGCCTGCCAAAACCAATGGAAGTGGAGGCGAGGCCAGTCAGAAACCATGGTATTGGAGGCGGGGACAGCCGAAACCATGGTATTGGAGGCAGGGACAGCAAAAACTATTGGAGGCGGGGCCAGCCAAAACCATGATATTGGAGGCGGGGCCAGCCAAAGCCATGGTATTGGAGGCGGGGCCAGCCACAACCATGGTTTTGGAGGCAAGACCAGCAAAACCATGTAACTGAAGTCGCGGCCAGCCAAAACCATGGTTTTGGAGGCTGGTGCCAGCCAAAATCATGGTTTTGGAGGCGGGGCCAGCCAGAAACCAGGGTATTGGAGGCGGGGCCAGCCGAAAACATGGTTTTGGACGCAGGGCCAGCAAAAACCATGGTTTTGGAGGCGGGGCCAGCCAAAACCATGTAAATGGAGGCGGGGCCAGCCAAAACCATGGAATTGGAGGCGGGGTCCAGCCAAAACCATGGTTTTGTAGGCAGGGCCAGCCAGAAACCATGATATTGGAGGCGGGGGCAGCCGAAACCATGGTTTTGGACGCAGGGCCAGCCAAAACCATGGTTTTGGAGGCGGGGCCAGCCAAAACCATGTAAATGGAGGCAGTGCCAGTCAAAACCATGGAATTGGAGGCGGGGCCGGTCAAAACCATGGTATTGGAGGCGGGGCCTGCCAAAAGCATGGAACTGGAGGTGGGGCCAGCCGAAACCATGGTATTGGAGGTGGGGCCAGCCGAAACCATGGAATTGGAGGCGGGGCCAGCCAAAACCATATAAATGGAGGCAGGGCTAGCCATAACCATGGAATTGGAGGCGGGGCCAGTCAAAACCATGGTATTGGAGGCGGGGCCAGCCGAAACCATGGTATTGGAGGGGCCAGCCAAAACCATGGTATTGGAGGCGGGGCCAGCCGAAACCATGGAATTAGAGGTGGGGCTAACCGAAACCATTGCATTGGAGGCAGGGCCAGCCAGAAACCAGGGTATTGGAGGCAGGGCCAGCCGAAACCATGGTATTGGAGGCAGGGCCAGCTGAAACCATGGTATTGGAGGGGCCAGCCAAAAGCATGGTATTGGAGGCGGGGCCTGCCAAAAGCATGGAACTGGAGGTGGGGCCAGCCAAAACCATGGTTTTGGACACAGGGCCAGCCAAAACCATGGTTTTGGAGGCGGGGCCAGCCAAAACCATGTAAATTGAGGCGGGGCCAGCCAAAACCATGGAATTGGAGGCGGGGCCAGCCAAAACCATGGTTTTGGAGGCAGGGCCAGCCAGAAACCATGGTATTGGAGGCGGGGCCAGCCGAAACCATGGTTTTGGACGCAGGGCCAGCCAAAACCATGTTTTTGGAGGCGGGGCCAGTCAAAACCATGGTATTGGAGGCGGGGCCAGCTGAAACCATGGTATTGGAGGGGCCAGCCAAAAGCATGGTATTGGAGGCGGGGCCTGCCAAAAGCATGGAACTGGAGGTGGGGCCAGCCGAAACCATGGTATTGGAGGTGGGGCCAGCCGAAACCATGGAATTGGAGGCGGGGCCAGCCAAAACCATGTAAATGGAGGCAGGGCCAGCCATAACCATGGAATTGGAGGCAGGGCCAGTCAAAACCATGGTATTGGAGGCGGGGCCAGCCGAAACCATGGTATTGGAGGGGCCAGCCAAAACCATGGTATTGGAGGCGGGGCCTGCCAAAAGCATGGAACTGGAGGCAGGGCCAGCCGAAACCATGGTATTGGAGGCGGGGCCAGCCGAAACCATGGAATTGGAGGAGGGGCCAGCCAAAACCATGTAAATGGAGGCGGGGCCGGCCATAACCATGGAATTGGAGGCGGGGCCAGTCAAAACCATGGTATTGGAGGCGGGGCCAGCCGAAACCATGGTATTGGAGGGGCCAGCCAAAACCATGGTATTGGAGGCGGGGCCTGCCAAAACCATGGCATTGGAGGCGGGGCCAGTTGAAACCATGGTATAGTAGGCGGGACCAGCCAAAACCATGATATTGGAGGCAGGGCCAGCCAAAACCATGGTATTGGAGGCAGGGCCAGTCAAAATGATGGTATTGGAGGCGGGGCCAGCTAAAACCATGGTATTGGAGGCAGGGCGAGCCAAAACCATGTAACTGGAGGCGGGGCCAGCCAAAACCATGGAATAAAATGCGGGGCCAGTCAAAACCATGGTATTGGAGGTGGGCCTGCCAAAACCAATGGAAGTGGAGGCGAGGCCAGTCAGAAACCATGGTATTGGAGGCGGGGACAGCCGAAACCATGGTATTGGAGGCAGGGACAGCAAAAACTATTGGAGGCGGGGCCAGCCAAAACCATGGTATTGGAGGCGGGGCCAGCCAAAGCCATGGTATTGGAGGCGGGGCCAGCCACAACCATGGTTTTGGAGGCAAGACCAGCAAAACCATGTAACTGAAGTCGCGGCCAGCCAAAACCATGGTTTTGGAGGCTGGTGCCAGCCAAAATCATGGTTTTGGAGGCGGGGCCAGCCAGAAACCAGGGTATTGGAGGCGGGGCCAGCCGAAAACATGGTTTTGGACGCAGGGCCAGCCAAAACCATGGTTTTGGAGGCGGGGCCAGCCAAAACCATGTAAATGGAGGCGGGGCCAGCCAAAACCATGGAATTGGAGGCGGGGTCCAGCCAAAACCATGGTTTTGTAGGCAGGGCCAGCCAGAAACCATGATATTGGAGGCGGGGGCAGCCGAAACCATGGTTTTGGACGCAGGGCCAGCCAAAACCATGGTTTTGGAGGCGGGGCCAGCCAAAACCATGTAAATGGAGGCAGTGCCAGTCAAAACCATGGAATTGGAGGCGGGGCCGGTCAAAACCATGGTATTGGAGGCGGGGCCTGCCAAAAGCATGGAACTGGAGGTGGGGCCAGCCGAAACCATGGTATTGGAGGTGGGGCCAGCCGAAACCATGGAATTGGAGGCGGGGCCAGCCAAAACCATATAAATGGAGGCAGGGCTAGCCATAACCATGGAATTGGAGGCGGGGCCAGTCAAAACCATGGTATTGGAGGCGGGGCCAGCCGAAACCATTGCATTGGAGGCAGGGCCAGCCAGAAACCAGGGTATTGGAGGCAGGGCCAGCCGAAACCATGGTATTGGAGGCAGGGCCAGCTGAAACCATGGTATTGGAGGGGCCAGCCAAAAGCATGGTATTGGAGGCGGGGCCTGCCAAAAGCATGGAACTGGAGGTGGGGCCAGCCAAAACCATGGTTTTGGACACAGGGCCAGCCAAAACCATGGTTTTGGAGGCGGGGCCAGCCAAAACCATGTAAATTGAGGCGGGGCCAGCCAAAACCATGGAATTGGAGGCGGGGCCAGCCAAAACCATGGTTTTGGAGGCAGGGCCAGCCAGAAACCATGGTATTGGAGGCGGGGCCAGCCGAAACCATGGTTTTGGACGCAGGGCCAGCCAAAACCATGTTTTTGGAGGCGGGGCCAGTCAAAACCATGGTATTGGAGGCGGGGCCAGCTGAAACCATGGCATTGGAGGGGCCAGCCAAAAGCATGGTATTGGAGGCGGGGCCTGCCAAAAGCATGGAACTGGAGGTGGGGCCAGCCGAAACCATGGTATTGGAGGTGGGGCCAGCCGAAACCATGGAATTGGAGGCGGGGCCAGCCAAAACCATGTAAATGGAGGCAGGGCCAGCCATAACCATGGAATTGGAGGCAGGGCCAGTCAAAACCATGGTATTGGAGGCGGGGCCAGCCGAAACCATGGTATTGGAGGGGCCAGCCAAAACCATGGTATTGGAGGCGGGGCCTGCCAAAAGCATGGAACTGGAGGCAGGACCAGCCAGAAACCATGGAACTGGAGGCAGGGCCAGCCAGAAACCATGGAACTGGAGGCGGGGCCATCCAAAACCATGGTATTAGAGGCGGGACCAGCCAAAACCATGGCTTTGGAGGCGGGGCCAGCCAAAACCATGGTTTTGGAGGCAGGGCCAGCCAAAACCATGTAAATGGAGGCGGGGCCAGCCAAAACCATGGAATTGGAGGCGGGGCCAACCAAAACCATGGTTTTGGAGGCAGGGCCAGCCAGAAACCATGGTATTGGAGGTGGGGCCAGCCGAAACCATGGTTTTGGACGCAGGGCCAGCCAAAACCATGGTTTTGGAGGCGGGGCCAGCCAAAACCATGTAAATGGAGGCAGTGCCAGTCAAAACCATGGAATTGGACCCGGGGCCAGTCAAAACCATGGTATTGGAGACGGGGCGAGCTGAAACCATGGTATTGGTGGGGCCAGCCAAAAGCATGGTATTGGAGGCGGGGCCTGCCAAAAGCATGGAACTGGAGGTGAGGCCAGCGGAAAACATGGTATTGGAGGCGGGGCCAGCCGAAACCATGGAATTGGAGGCGGGGCCAGCCAAAACCATGTAAATGGAGGCAGGGCCAGCCATAACCATGGAATTGGAGGCGGGGCCAGTCAAAACCATGGTATTGGAGGGGGGGCCAGCCGAAACCATGGTATTGGAGGGGCCAGCCAAAACCATGGTATTGGAGGCAGGGCCTGCCAAAAGCATGGAACTGGAGGCGGGGCCAGCCAGAAACCATGGATCTGGAGGCAGGGCCAGCTGAAACCATGGTATTGGAGGCGGGGCCAGCCAAAACCATGGAATTGGAGGTGGGGCTAGCCGAAACCATGGCATTGGAGGCGGGGCCAGTTGAAACCATGGTATTGTAGGCGGGACCAGCCAAAACCATGATATTGGAGTCAGGGCCAGCCAAAACCATGGTATTGGAGGCAGGGCCAGCCAAAACCATGGTATTGGAGGCGGGGCCAGCTAAAACCATGGTATTGGAGGCGGGGCCAACCACAACCATGGTTTTGGAGGCGGGACCAGCCAAAACCATGGTATTGGAGGTGGGGCCAGCCAAAACCATGGATCTGGAGGCGGGCCAGCCCAAATCATGGTATTGGAGGCGGGGCCAGCTAAAAGCATGTAACTGGAGGCAGGGCCAGCCAAAACCATGGTTTTGGAGGTGGTACCAGCCAAAACCATGTAACTGGAGGCGGGGCCTGCCAAAACCATGGTTTTGGAGGCAGGGCCAGCCAAAACCATGGTATTGGAGGTGGGGCCAGCCCAAACCATGGATTTGGAGGCGGGGCCAGCCCAAACCATGGTATTGGAGGCGGGGCCAGCTAAAAGCATGTAACTGGAGGCAGGGCCAGCCAAAACCATGGTTTTGGAGGTGGTGCCAGCCAAAACCATGGTTTTGGAGGTGGGGCCAGCCAGAAACCATGGTACTGGAGGCGGGGCCAGCCGAAACCATGGTTTTGGACGCAGGGCCAGCCAAAACCATGGTTTTGGAGGCGGGGCCAGCCAAAACCATGTAAATGGAGGCGGGGCCAGCCAGAAACCATGGTATTGGAGGCTGGGCCAGCCAAAACCATGGTTTTGGAGACGGGGCCAGCCAAAACCATGTAAATGGAGGCAGGGCCAGTCAAAACCATGGAATTGGAGGCAGGGCCAGTCAAAACCATGGTATTGGAGGCAGGGCCAACCAAAACCATGGTATTGGAGGGGCCAGCCAAAAGCATGGTATTGGAGGCGGGGCCTGCCAAAAGCATGGAACTGGAGGTGGGGCCAGCCGAAACCATGGTATTGGAGGCGGGGCCAGCCGAAACCATGGAATTGGAGGAGGGGCCAGCCAAAACCATGTAAATGGAGGCGGGGCCGGCCATAACCATGGAATTGGAGGCGGGGCCAGTCAAAACCATGGTATTGGAGGCGGGGCCAGCCGAAACCATGGTATTGGAGGGGCCAGCCAAAACCATGGTATTGGAGGCGGGGCCTGCCAAAACCATGGCATTGGAGGCGGGGCCAGTTGAAACCATGGTATAGTAGGCGGGACCAGCCAAAACCATGATATTGGAGGCAGGGCCAGCCAAAACCATGGTATTGGAGGCAGGGCCAGCCAAAACGATGGTATTGGAAGCGGGGCCAGCTAAAACCATGGTATTGGAGGCAGGGCCAGCCAAAACCATGTAACTGGAGGCGGGGCCAGCCAAAACCATGGAATAAGATGCGGGGCCAGTCAAAACCATGGTATTGGAGGTGGGCCTGCCAAAACCAATGGAAGTGGAGGCGAGGCCAGTCAGAAACCATGGTATTGGAGGCGGGGACAGGCGAAACCATGGTATTGGAGGCAGGGACAGCCAAAACTATTGGAGGCGGGGCCAGCCAAAACCATGGTATTGGAGGCGGGGCCAGCCAAAGCCATGGTATTAGAGGCGGGGCCAGCCACAACCATGGTTTTGGAGGCGAGACCAGCAAAACCATGTAACTGAAGGCGGGGCCAGCCAAAACCATGGTTTTGGAGGCTGGTGCCAGCCAAAACCATGGTTTTGGAGGCAGGGCCAGCCAGAAACCAGGGTATTGGAGGCTGGGCCAGCCGAAAACATGGTTTTGGACGCAGGGCCAGCCAAAACCATGGTTTTGGAGGCGGGGCCAGCCAAAACCATGTAAATGGAGGCGGGGCCAGCCAAAACCACGGAATTGGAGGCGGGGTCCAGCCAAAACCATGGTTTTGGAGGCAGGGCCAGCCAGAAACCATGGTATTGGAGGCGGGGGCAGCCGAAACCATGGTTTTGGACGCAGGGCCAGCCAAAACCATGGTTTTGGAGGCGGGGCCAGCCAAAACCATGTAAATGGAGGCAGTGCCAGTCATAACCATGGAATTGGAGGCGGGGCCGGTCAAAACCATGGTATTGGAGGCGGGGCCTGCCAAAAGCATGGAACTGGAGGTGGGGCCAGCCGAAACCATGGTATTGGAGGCGGGGCCAGCCAAAACCATGTAAATGGAGGCAGGGCCAGCCATAACCATGGAATTGGAGGCAGGGCCAGTCAAAACCATGGTATTGGAGGCGGGGCCAGCCGAAACCATGGTATTGGAGGGGCCAGCCAAAACCATGGTATTGGAGGCGGGGCCAGCCGAAACCATGGAATTGGAGGTGGGGATAACCAAAACCATTGCATTGGAGGCAGGGCCAGCCAGAAACCATGGTATTGGAGGCAGGGCCCGCCGAAACCATGGTATTGGAGGCAGGGCCAGCTGAAACCATGGTATTGGAGGGGCCAGCCAAAAGCATGGTATTGGAGGCGGGGCCTGCCAAAAGCATGGAACTGGAGGTGGGGCCAGCCAAAACCATGGAATTGGAGGCGGGGCCAGCCAAAACCATGGTTTTGGACACAGGGCCAGCCAAAACCATGGTTTTGGAGGCAGCCAAAACCATGGTTTTGGACACAGGGCCAGCCAAAACCATGGTTTTGGAGGCGGGGCCAGCCAAAACCATGTAAATGGAGGCGGGGCCAGCCAAAACCATGGAATTGGAGGCGGGGCCAGCCAAAACCATGGTTTTGGAGGCAGGGCCAGCCAGAAACCATGGTACTGGAGGCGGGGCCAGCCGAAACCATGGTTTTGGACGCAGGGCCAGCCAAAACCATGGTTTTGGAGGCGGGGCCAGTCAAAACCATGGTATTGGAGGCGGGGCCAGCTGAAACCATGGTATTGGAGGGGCCAGCCAAAAGCATGGTATTGGAGGCGGGGCCTGCCAAAAGCATGGAACTGGAGGTGGGGCCAGCCGAAACCATGGTATTGGAGGTGGGGCCAGCCGAAACCATGGAATTGGAGGCAGGGCCAGCCAAAACCATGTAAATGGAGGCAGGGCCAGCCATAGCCATGGAATTGGAGGCGGGGCAGTCAAAACCATGGAGGCGGGGCCAGCCGAAACCATGTTATTGGAGGGGCCAGCCAAAACCATGGTAATGGAGGCGGGGCCTGCCAAAAGCATGGAACTGGAGGCAGGGCCAGCCAGAAACCATGGAACTGGAGGCAGGGCCAGCCAAAACCATGGCTTTGGAGGCGGGGCCAGCCAAAACCATGGTATTGGAGGCGGGGCCAGCCAAAACCCTGGTATTGGAGGCGTGGCCAGCCAAAACCATGGTTTTGGAGTCCGGGCCAGCCAAAACCATGGATTTGAAGGCGGGGCCAGCCAAAACCATGGTTTTGGAGGCGGGGCCAGCCAAACCCGTGGTATTGGAGGCGGGCCAGCCAAAACCATGGAATTGGAGGCGGGGCCAGTCAAAACCATGCTATTGGAGGCGGGGCCTGCCAAAACCATGGTATTGGAGGTGGGGCCAGCCAAAACCATGGTTTGGGAGGCGGGGCTATCCAAAACCATGGTATTGGAGGCGGGGCCAGCCCAAACCATGGTTTTGGAGGCGGGGCCAGCCAAAACCATGGTATTGGAGGAAGGGCCAGCTAAACCCATGTAACTGGAGGCGGGGCCAGCCAAAACCATGGTTTTGGAGGTGGTGCCAGCCAAAACCATGGTTTTGGAGGCGAGGCCAGCCAGAAACCATGGTATTGGAGGTGGGGCCAGCTGAAACCATGGTTTTGGACGCAGGGCCAGCCAAAACCATGGTTTTGGAGGTGGGGCCAGTCAAAACCATGGTATTGGAGGCAGGGCCAGCCGAAACCATGGAATTGGAGGCGGGGCCAGCCGAAACCATGGTATTGGAGGGGCCAGCCAAAAGCATGGTATTGGAGGCGGGGCCTGCCAAAAGCATGGAACTGGAGGCGGGGCCAGCCAGAAACCATGGAGCTGGAGGCGGGGCCAGCCGAAACCATGGTATTGGAGACGGGGCCAGCCGAAACCATGGAATTGGAGGCGGGGCCAGCCAAAACCATGGTATTGGAGGCGGGGCCAGCCGAAACCAAGGAATTGGAGGCGGGGCCAGCCGAAACCATGGCATTGGAGGCGGGGCCAGTCAAAACCATGGTATTGGAGGCGGGACCAGCTAAAACCATGTAACTGTAGGTGGGGCCAGCCAAAACCATGGTTTTGGAGGTGGTGCCAGCCAAAACCATGGTTTTGTAGGCGGGGCCAGCCAGAAACCATGATATTGGAGGCGGGGCCAGCCAAATCCATGGTATTGGAGGCGGGTCCTGCCAAAAGCATGGAACTGGAGGCGGGGCCAGCCAGAAACCATGGAACTGGAGGCGGGGCCAGCTGAAACCATGGTATTGGAGGCGGGGCCAGACGAAACCATGGAATTGGAGGCGAGGCCAGCCGAAACCATGGTATTGGAGGCGGGGCCAGCCAAAACCATGGAATTGGAGGCGCGGCCAGCCGAAACCATGGCATTGGAGGCGGGGCCATTCAAAACCATGGTATTGGAGGCGGGGCCAGTCAAAACCATGGTATTGGAGGCGGGACCAGCCAAAACCCTGATATTGGAGGCAGGGCCAGCCGAAACCATGGTATTGGAGACAGGGCCAGCCAAAACCATGGTATTGGAGGCGGGGCCAGCTAAAAGCACGGTATTACAGGCGGGGCCAGTCAAAACCATGGCTTTGGAGGTGGGGCCAGCCAAAACCATGGCTTTGGAGGCAGGGCCAGCCAAAACATGGTATTGGAGCTGGGGCCAGAACCATGGTTTTGGAGCTGGGGCCAGCCAAAACCATGTAACTGGAGGCGGGGCCAGCCAAAACCATGGTATTGGAGGCGGGTCCAGCCAAAACCATGGTTTTGGAGGCGGGGTTAGCCAGAAACCAGGGTATTGGAGGCGGGGACAGCCGAAATCATGGTATTGGAGGCGGGACCAGCTAAAACCATGGTATTGGAGGCAGGACCAGCCAAAACCATGGCATTGGAGGCGGGGCCAGCCAAATCCATGGTATTGGAGGCGGGGCCAGCCAAAACCATGGTTTGGAGGCGGGGCCAGCCAAAACCAGGTATTGGAGGCAGGGCCAGCCAAAACCATGTAACTGGAGGCGGGGCCAGCCAAAACCATGGAATTAGATGCGGGGCCAGTCAAAACCATGGTATTGGAGGCGGGCCTGCCAAAACCATGGAAGTGGAGGCGAGGCCAGTCAGAAACCATGGTATTGGAGGCGGGGGACAGCCGAAACCATGGTATTGGAGGCAGGGACAGCCAAAACTATTGGAGGCTGGGCCAGCCAAAACCATGGTATTGGAGGCCGTGCCAGCCAAAGCCATGGTATTGGAGGCAGGGCCAGCCAAAACCATGTAACTGGAGGCGGGGCCAGCCAAGACCATGGTTTTGGAGGCAGGGCCAGCCAAAACCATGGTATTGGAGGTGGGGCCAGCCAAAACCATGGATTTGGAGGCCGGACCAGCCCAAACCATGGTATTGGAGGCGGGGCCAGCTAAAACCATGTAACTGAGGCAGAGCCAGCCAAAACCATGGTTTTGGAGGTGGTGCCAGCCAAAACCATGGTTTTGGAGGCGGGGCCAGCCAGAAACCATGGTATTGGAGGCGGGGCCAGCCGAAAACATGGTTTTGGACGCAGGGCCAGCCAAAACCATGGTTTTGGAGGCGGGGCCAGCCAGAAACCATGGTATTGGAGGCGGGGCCAGCCGAAACCATGGTTTTGGACGCAGGGCCAGCCAAAACCATGGTTTTGGAGGCGGGGCCAGCCAAAACCATGTAAATGGAGGCAGTGCCAGTCAAAACCATGGAATTGGAGGCGGGGCCAGTCAAAACCATGGTATTGGAGACAGGGCCAGCTCAAACCATGGTATTGGAGGGGCCAGCCAAGAGCATGGTATTGTAGGCGGGGCCTGCCAAAAGCATGGAACTGGAGGTGAGGCCAGCCAAAACCATGGTATTGGAGGCGGGGCCAGCCGAAACCATGGATTAGAGGCGGGGCCAGCCAAAACCATGTAAATGGAGGCAGGGCCAGTCAAAACCATGGTATTGGAGGGGGGGCCAGCCGAAACCATGGTATTGGAGGGGCCAGCCAAAACCATGGTATTGGAGGCGGGGCCCGCCAAAAGCATGGAACTGGAGGCGGGGCCAGCCAGAAACCATGGAACTGGAGGCAGGGCCAGCTGAAACCATGGTATTGGAGGCGGGGCCAGCCAAAACCATGGAATTGGAGGTGGGGCTAACCGAAACCATGGCATTGGAGGCGGGGCCAGTTGAAACCATGGTATTGTAGGCGGGGCCAGCCAAAACCATGATATTGGAGTCAGGGCCAGCCAAAACCATGGTATTGGAGGCAGGGCCAGCCAAAACCATGGTATTGGAGGCGGGGCCAGCTAAAACCATGTAACTGTAGGCGGGGCCTACCAAAACCATGGTTTTGGAGGCAGGGCCAGCCAAAACCATGGTATTGGAGGTGGGGCCAGCCCAAACCATGGATTTGGAGGCGGGGGCCAGCCCAAACCATGGTATTGGAGGCAGGGCCAGCTAAAAGCATGTAACTGGAGGCAGGGCCAGCCAAAACCATGGTTTTGGAGGTGGTGCCAGCCAAAACCATGGTTTTGGAGGTGGGGCCAGCCAGAAACCATGGTACTGGAGGCGGGGCCAGCCGAAACCATGGTTTTGGATGCAGGGCTATCCAAAACCATGGTTTTGGAGGCGGGGCCAGTTAAAAACATGTAAATGGAGGCGGGGCCAGCCAAATCCATGGAATTGGAGGTGGGGCCAGTTAAAACCATGGTTTTGGAGGCGGGGCCAGCCAGAAACCATGGTATTGGAGGCGGGGCCGGCCGAAACCATGGTTTTGGACGCCGGGCCAGCCAAAACCATGGTTTTGGAGGCGGGGCCAGCCAAAACCATGTAAATGGAGGCAGGGCCAGTCAAAACCATCGAATTGGAGGCAGGGCCAGTCAAAACCATGGTATTGGAGGCAGGGCCAGCCAAAACCATGGTATTGGAGGGGCCAGCCAAAAGCATGGTATTGGAGGCGGGGGCCTGCCAAAAGCATGGAACTGGAGGTGGGGCCAGCCGAAACCATGGTATTGGAGGCGGGGCCAGCCGAAACCATGGAATTGGAGGCGGGGCCAGCCAAAACCATGTAAATGGAGGCGGGGCCGGCCATAACCATGGAATTGGAGGTGGGGCCAGTCAAAACCATGGTATTGGAGGCGGGGCCAGCCGAAACCATGGTATTGGAGGGGCCAGCCAAAACCATGGTATTGGAGGCGGGGCCTGCCAAAACCATGGCATTGGAGGCGGGGCCAGTTGAAACCATGGTATTGTAGGCGGGACCAGCCAAAACCATGATATTGGAGGCAGGGCCAGCCAAAAACATGGTATTGGAGGCAGGGCCAGCCAAAACCATGGTATTGGAGGCGGGGCCAGCTAAAACCATGGTATTGGAGGCAGGGCCAGCCAAAACCATGTAACTGGAGGCGGGGCCAGCCAAAACCATGGAATTAGATGCGGGGCCAGTCAAAACCATGGTATTGGAGGCGGGCCTGCCAAAACCATGGAAGTGGAGGCGAGGCCAGTCAGAAACCATGGTATTGGAGGCGGGGACAGCCGAAACCATGGTATTGGAGGCAGGGACAGCCAAAACTATTGGAGGCGGGGCCAGCCAAAACCATGGTATTGGAGGCGGGGCCAGCCAAAGCCATGGTATTGGAGGCGGGGCCAGCCACAACCATGGTTTTGGAGGCGAGACCAGCCAAAACCATGTAACTGAAGGCGGGGCCAGCCAAAACCATGGTTTTGGAGGTGGTGCCAGCCAAAACCATGGTTTTGGAGGCGGGGCCAGCCAGAAACCAGGGTATTGGAGGCGGGGCCAGCCAAAACCATGGTTTTGGAGGCGGGGCCAGCCAAAACCATGGTTTTGGAGGTGGGGCCAGCCAAAACCATGTAAATGGAGGCGGGGCCAGCCAAAACCATGGAATTGGAGGCGGGGTCCAGCCAAAACCATGGTTTTGGAGGCAGGGCCAGCCAGAAACCATGGTATTGGAGGCGGGGGCAGCCAAAACCATGGTTTTGGACGCAGGGCCAGCCAAAACCACGGTTTTGGAGGCGGGGCCAGCCAAAACCATGTAAATGGAGGCAGTGCCAGTCAAAACCATGGAATTGGAGGCGGGGCCGGTCAAAACCATGGTATTGGAGGCGGGGCCTGCCAAAAGCATGGAACTGGAGGTGGGGCCAGCCGAAACCATGGTATTGGAGGCGGGGCCAGCCGAAACCATGGAATTGGAGGCGGGGCCTGCCAAAACCATGTAAATGGAGGCAGGGCCAGCCATAACCATGGAATTGGAGGCGGGGCCAGTCAAAACCATGGTATTGGAGGCGGGGCCAGCCGAAACCATGGTATTGGAGGGGTCAGCCAAAACCATGGTATTGGAGGCGGGGCCAGCCAAAACCATGGTTTTGGAGGCGGGGCCAGCCAAAACCATGTAAATGGAGGCAGGGCCAGTCAAAACCATGGAATTGGAGGCAGGGCCAGTCAAAACCATGGTATTGGAGGCAGGGCCAACCAAAACCATGGTATTGGAGGGGCCAACCAAAAGCATGGTATTGGAGGCGGGGCCTGCCAAAAGCATGGAACTGGAGGTGGGGCCAGCCGAAACCATGGTATTGGAGCGGGGCCAGCCGAAACCATGGAATTGGAGGAGGGGCCAGCCAAAACCATGTAAATGGAGGCGGGGCCGGCCATAACCATGGAATTGGAGGCGGGGCCAGTCAAAACCATGGTATTGGAGGCGGGGCCAGCCGAAACCATGGTATTGGAGGGGCCAGCCAAAACCATGGTATTGGAGGCGGGGCCTGCCAAAACCATGGC